>NW_020173731.1:7398183-7520121 GCF_003031525.2 Neophocaena asiaeorientalis asiaeorientalis | reverse complement strand
TTTCTTTTTAAGGCTGAGTAATATTCCATTGTATATATGTGCCACATCTTCTTTATCCATTCGTCTGTTGATGGGCACTTAGGTTGCTTCCATGACCTGGCTATTGTAAATAGTGCTGCAATGAACATTGGGGTGCATGTGTCTTTTTGAATTATGGTTTTCTCAGGGCATATGCCCAGTAGTGAGATTGCTGGGTCATATGATAATTCTATTTTTAGTTTTTTTAAGGAAACTCCATAGTGTTCTCCATAGTGTCTGTATCAATTTACATTCCCACCAACAGTGCAAGAGGGTTCCCTTTTCTCCACACCCTCTCCAGCATTTGTTGTTTGTAGATTTTCTGATGACACCCCTTCTAACTCGTGTGAGGTGACACCTCACTGTAGTTTTGATTTGCGTTTCTCTAATAATTAGTGATGTTGAGCAGCTTTTCATGCGTTTCTTGGCCATCTGTATGTCTTCTTTGGAGAAATGTCTATTTAGGTCTTCTGCCCATTTTCGGATTGGGTTGTTTGTTTTTTTAATATTGAGCCTAGCTATTTTATTCTTTTAGTTGCAATGGTAAATGGGAGTGTTTCCTTAATTTCTCTTTCAGATATTTCATCATTAGTGTATAGGAATGCAAGAGATTTCTGTGCATTAATTTTGTATCCTGCAACTCTACCAAATTCATTGATTAGCTCTAGTAGTTTTCTGGTGGCATCTTTAGGATTCTCTGCATATAGTATCATGCCATCTGCAAACAGTGACAGTTTTACTTCTTCTTTTCCAGTTTGTACTCCTTTTATTTCTTTTTCTTCTCTGATTGCCGTGGCTAGGACTTCCAAAGCTATGTTGAATAATAGTGGTGAGAGTGGATATCATTGTCTTGTTCCTCATCTTAGAGGAAATGCTTTCAGTTTTTCACCATTGAGAATGATGTTTGCTGTGGGTTTGTCATATATGGCCTTTATTATGTTGAAGTAGGTTCCCTCTATGCCCACTTTCTGGAGAGTTTTTACCATAAATGGGTGTTGAATTTTGTCAAAAGCTTTTTCTGCATCTACTGAGATGATCATATGTTTTTTTTTGCTCGTTTGTTTGTTTTCTTGCAGTACGCGGGCCTCTCACTGCTGTGGCCTCTTCCGTTGCAGAGCACAGGCTCCGGACGCACAGGCTTAGCGTCCATGCCTCACGGGCCCAGCCGCTCCCCAGCATATGGGATCTTCCCGGACCGGGGCACGAATCCGTGTCCCCTGCATCGGCAGGCGGACTCTCAACCACTGCTCCACCAGGGAAGCCCGATCATATGGATTTTATGTTTCAATTTGTTAATATGGTGTATCACATTGATTGATTTGCATATATTGAAGAATCCTTGCATCACTAGGATAAATCCCACTTGATCATGGTGTATGATCCTTTTAATGTGTTGTTGGATTCTGTTTGCTAGTATTTTTGCATCAAAATTGTTGAGGATTTTTCCATCAATATTCATGAGTGATATTGGTCTGTAATTTTCTTTTTTTATAGTATCTTTGTCTGGTTTTGGTATCAGGGTGATGGTGGCCTCCTAGAATGAGTTTGGGAGTGTTCCTTCCTCTGCAATGTTTTGGAAGAGTTTGAGAAGGATGGGTGTTAGCTCTTCTCTAAATGTTTGATAGAATTCACCTGTGAAGCCATCTGGTCCTGGACTTTGTTTGTTGGAAGATTTTTAATCACTGTTTCAAGTTCATTACTTGTGATTTGTCTGTTCATATTTTCTATTTCTTCCTGGTTCAGGCTTGGGACGTTATACCTTTCTAAGAATTTGCCCATTTCTTCCAGGTTGTCCATTTTATTGGCATAGAGTCGCTTGTAGTAGTCTCTTAGGATGCTTTGTATTACTGTGGTATCTGTTGTAACTTCTCCTTTTTCATTTCTATTTTTATTGATTTGAGTCCTCTCCCTCTTTTTCCTTATGAGTCTGGCTAATGATTTTGTTTATCTTCTTAAAGAACCAGCTTTTAGTTTTATTAACCTTTGTTATTGTTTTCTTTGTTTTATTTCATTTATATCTGCTCACATCTTTATGATTTCTTTCCTTCTGCTAATTTTGGGTTTTGTTTGTTCTTCTTTCTCTTGTTCCTTTAGTTGTAAGGTTAGATTGCTTATATGAGATTTTTCTTGTTTCTTGAGGTGGGCTCATATAGCCATAAACTTCCCTCTTAGAACTGCTATCACTGCATCCCATAGGTTTTGATTTGTGTGTTTTCATTGTCATTTGTCTCTAGGTATTTTTTGATTTCCTCTTTGATGTCTTCAGTGATCTCTTGGTTATTTAGTAATGTATTGTTTAGCCTCCATGTATTTGTGTTTTTTATGTTTTTTTTCCCTATAATTGATTTTTAATCTCACAGCGTTGTGGTCAGAAAAGATGCTTGATATGATTTAAATTTTCTTAAGTATACTGAGGCTTGATATGGACCTAAGAAGTGACCTATCCTGGGGAATGTTCCATGCACAGTTGAGAAGAAAGTGTAATCTGCTTTTTTTGGCTCAATGTCCTATAAATATCAATTAAATCTATCTGGTCTAGTGTGTCCTTTAAGCTTGTGCTTCCTTATTAATTTTCTGTTTGGATGATCTGTCCATTGGTGTAAGCGAAGGGTTAAAGTCCCCCACTATTATTGAGTTACTGTCAATTTCCTCATTTATTTGCCTTACGTATTGAGTGCATATATATTGGGTGCATATATATTCATGATCTTATCTCTACTTCATTTAGTTGTTTTCCTGGGGTTTTATCTTTTTCCTTCATCTGGTACATAGTCCTCTGCCTTTTCATCTTGTCTATCCTTCTGTGAATGTGGCTTTTGTTCCACAGGCTGCAGGATTGTAGTTCTCCTTGCTTCTGCTGTCTGCCCTGTGATGGATGTGGCTATCTAAGATGCTTGTGCAAGTTTCCTTATGGGAGGGACTGGTGGCGGGTAGAGCTGGCTGTTGTTTTGGTTGGCAGAGCTCAGTAAAACTTTAATCCCCTTGTCTGCTGGTGTGGGGTTGTGGATTCCCTCCCTGTTGGTTGTTTGGCCTGAGGCAACCCAACACTGGAGCCTAGCTGGGCTCTCTGGAGGAGCTAATGGTGGGCTCTGGGAGGGCTCACACCAAGGAGTACTTCCCAGAACTTCTGCTGCCAGTATCCTTGTCCCCATGGTGAGCCACAGCCACCCCCTGCCTCTGCAGCAGACCCTCCAACACTAGCAGGTAGGTCTGGTTCAATCTCCCCTGGGGTTACTGCTCCTTCCCCAGGGTCCCGATGCACACACTAATTTGTATGTGCCTTCCAAGAGTGGAGTCTCTTGTTTCTCCCAGTCCTGTCAAAGTCCTGCAATCAAATCCCACTAGCCTTCAAAGTTTGATTCTCTAGGAATTCCTTCTCCCGTTGCCGGACCCCCAGGTTGGGAAGCCTGACATGTGGCTCAGCACCTTCACTCCAGTGGGTGGACTTCTGTGGTATAAGTGTCCTCCAGTCTGTGAGTCACCCACACAACAGTTATAGGATTTGATATTACTGTGATTGCGCCCCTCCTTCCATTTCATTGTGACTTCTCCTTTGGATATGGGGTATCTTCTTTGGTGAGTTCCAGTGTCCTCCTGTCGATCATTGTCCAGCAGCTAGCTGTGATTCTGGTGCTCTCGCAAGAGGGAGTGAGAGCACGTCCTTCTACTCCGCCATCTTGGTTCAGGGCCCCCCCTCCCACTGCTTTTAAGACACATTTTCTCTCTTAAGGAGAAGATGACATAAGCATCACTTCTCTCTCCCCTCTGCCTGCCTGGCTGTTGGCTGCAGTCTATGCAACTTTAGGAAGGCATTCTTGGAAGGGAGGAAGGGCACAGGCTCTTGTAGAGTCAACAGCCCACCCTGTTGTGAGCCAGTCTCCTCCTCTTAGCCCCAGGACATCACTCTGGTTACTCCAGGGTACTTTTAACCCCTGCTGTGCCTATACGTGAATCCAGCTGCCTAGCACAGAGTGGACACTGTTGAGTCAACAAATAAATGATGAATGAAGTATAAACACTAAGATCTCAACTTAATGAAATAAGTGTTCTCTCTCTCCCCCTCCCTTGCTATAGGCCTTGCTACTCAAAGGACTGTCCCTGGATCAGAAACATCGGCAATCACCTGGGAGCAAGTTTTCCGGGATCCCAGGTGATCTAGACCCAGATTCGACTCTGAAAAATGCTGCTCTGTCGTCCTAAGTGGCGGCAGGATAGTAGACAAGATGACCTCTTAAAGACCCTCATGGTCTTACTTGTGTCTCAAATCAACATGGCCTATATTACATTGCTATGATCATGGAAGGCTTAGCTCAGGGTCATTACAGCTAGAGCACTAGCCTAGGAGGGGGAAGGTAAAATTTCAGCTCTTCCTTTCTGTCTAGCCCTTCCTGCTGTTCTGCTTCTTTGGGGGTCCCAGCTGCAGATCCGAAGCACAGAATGGCTTTGCTCTCACTAATTGCCAACAGTTGGCTCTAGCTACATTGGTTATTCAAAGAGGCTCATTAATCTCCTAATGCCACTGCAGCCGCAGCTGCTAATGGTACCTCTCACCTCCCAGCACCCAGTTCCCGGGGGGCATCCTGGCTCCTTCTGGCAGCAGAGCAGTAGGAAACAGCATCCTTCTCAGAAGTCTCAGCTAGTGCTTGGGGACGGGGAGCCAGGCTGATCTGGAACCTGGCTAAGCCTTGCCTCTGGCTAGAGTGGTGCTAGGAGGCCTGACCTAATTCTAGAGTCACAGAGCCTTGGAATGATTCAGGTGGGCCTAAGAATGGATTATAGCAATACTAGGGGGAGGGGTATCTGCAAACTCTTGGATGAGTTCAGATGACCTCTCACAGCCATATTAAGGAATCTGCCCCTTTTTCCTTTGGATATAGGGATGAGCTCTACCTTGGAAGACCTTGCAGGATGTTTGGAGGTATGGAGGAGGTACATTCTCGAAAGCTCATGATGAAGAAGTCCTAAAGATGTTCAAAGCCTCTTTCCAAGGTCTGAGTCCAAGACTCAAACTTGTGTTTTTTCTGTGGCTCAGAGAACATAATTTAAATGTTCTCCTGCCTTTCTCCTCGAAGTTCTGCTTCTGTGGGTTTGTCTTGCCAAGACTGTAAACTCTTAAGGGAAGGGATCTCTTGTGTCTTTCACATCTACCCCCTTGGTCCCAGTACCTGGCCTTGCTAACTCATCAGCCATCCACCTAGACTCACACCAGGGGTAAAGGAGAGAGTGTGAGGGAGAAAGGAGAGAAAGAGGAAGAAAAGACAGGGAAAGAAAGAGAGCAAGGGAGCTCTTGGGAGCAGGTCTCTGAGCAGCCAGAATATGATGAATATTAAGAATAAGATGCTTAATAAAGATTGATACCAACGCACACATCCAGTGGCTATGGGACTGGTCCAGATGGGTGAGCTGCTCACTAGCCCTAGGACTGAGGTGGCACAGCTTAGAGCTTTATCCTCTTTCTTATTCTAACATTTTAATACGAAAATTTTCAGAGAGAAAATTTGAATTATATAGGAAATGCTAATCATCTAATAATATGGTGGGTATATCGGTGTCCTTTTTTTTTTTTTTTGCTGTTTTTGTTCTTTAAGTGGACCAGACCCTCTAGCCTCTGTCAATTCCATCAGTATTGCCAGCCAAAGGATCCTGCTCCCCACAAAGCGGTTGTTGAAACAATACTGCCCTCTGCTGACCACAGGCTCTCACTTCTCTGGGACAGCTCTTCTGCAAAGGGCTCAGAAAGGGCTGGATCAGATTGTCCCTCTTGTGCCTGCCCTTTGCCGAGATGCCTCCTTAGTGCTGGATCAGATTGTCCCTCTTGTGCCTGCCCTTTGCCGAGATGCCTCCTTAGTGCTGTTGGGACCCACCCAGGCACCGGGATGAGTACCAGGACTGAGATGCAGCTGAGCTCAGACAATTAAGCAATGTATTAGGCCAGCTAATGTCCTTATATCTTCATTATTCTACAGTCATTTGCTGAATACCTGCTTGCGTGGGCCAAGCACCAGGGCTGTAGTGCAAAGCTATGGCTCTGTGCCATGGATAAATAACTTGACCACTTGGAGCCTCATTTTCCTCCTAGGTGAAATGGGGACCATCAGTCTATCTTCGCTGGGAAAAAGAGGGGCTATAGAGCAGAGAGTGAGAAAGAGAGCAATAAACCCCTGTGGTTTCAGACACACCTAAAAGAATCAGAAAGCATTCACCTTCTTAAGACAACCATGAACCCATTTCCAAGTGATTTTTTGACTTCAAGCAAAAACCCTGGGGCTAGATCTGTTCGATGTTAACTACTCTAAGACAGCTGATGCTTAAATATCTCAACCAATGGGAAGGAGTAAAGCAGGATAGATCATCCCAAACTGTGGACACCTATGGGGTCAAAGTCCCTGGGTAACTGGGAGCTGAGAGAGAAGGATCTCTCCCTGGCCTTTGTCACCTGTTTTATTCAAGATAAGTTAGAGCAGTGGTTCTCAAATTTGACCTGTGTCATATTCACCTTAGGCAGTTGTTAAAACCCAGCCTGCTGGTCCCACCCTCAGTCTCTGATTCAGTATGTGTGGGGTGGAACCTGAGAATCTGCATTTCTAACATGGTCCCAGATAAGCAGACCGGACAGAATTCCTGGGCCAGGCTGTGCTGCGGTAATAACTCCTGAATCTCAGTGGCTTCACACCATGAAAGTTTACTTCTTGTTCATGCTGCATATGGAATAAGAATAGTGCATCTCTGTTACATGAGGTCACTGGAGCACCCAGGTCAACAGACGGCCCATCATCTTTCAGCTGCAATTTCTAGAACATCTGACCTTCTTAAGCTGCTATGACAAAGGAAAAGATAGTGAAGAATCACGTTTGGGCTTTTAACTGTCTCAGCCCAGAAGTGATGACACTAATCATATCCATTCACATTTCAACTACTCGCACGGCCCTGCCCACATTCCAGGTAGAAGCCTTCCATGTCGCTAGGAGAGAGAGATGAACTAGATATTGAAGCACTAGTACTGTCACCCTGCCACCCAAGCATATCTCTTCTCACTCACAGGAACAGGTACAACCAAGTCAAAATGGAATGGTGGTTATGGGGGACACACTTTCAGCCTCTTACATGTTGGTCATAGAGCAGTGATGATGGTGGTGATGTTGGTGATGATGATGATGATAGGCAATAACCACTGAGTGCTTACTATGTGCCAGGAACTGTTCTAAGTGTTTTCTGTGTATTAATTCATTTATCTCCCATGACAACCCTAATGGTAAGTACCATTTACATTCCCATTTTACAAATGAGGGAACTGAAGCAATGTGTGGTTATGAAGTTTTCCCAGGTCACACAGGTAGTGAGAGACACAGCTGGGACTATAATCCAGCCAGTCCAACACTAGAATCCATGTTTTCAACCACTGCTCTGCTCCATCATTGTGCAACTAATTTTATTTTTGAAGAGAGAGTAGAGGAGACTGTAGTGGGAAGGCCTAGTTTCTGGATAAGCTGGTAGTTCAGACCTAGTTATCCTAAATATAAACAGTTCTACAGAGAGCAACCCCACACCAGTAACTCTACTGATTTATGAAGAAATTATCTCAAGCCAGATATTTAAAATGGGATCCAGTTCCAACAGAGCATCCTTAAGGCCCCTCACTGATGCCCCGCAATGGCCAGAAGGTCACGCAGGTAGTGTCCATGCCTCTAAAAGAACACAATCTTCATAGTAGTTGATCAGCAATCGGGAGGATGGGACAAGACATTTCTCGACTTTTCTTACAGAATTGCTTCCCAGATCTTACGGGTCCTCCTTAAATGGGGACCCAGGAATCTCCTTGAGCTCACTCCCTCCGTCTCCCCCCCAACCCCTCCCCTTGACCCTACTCCATATGGAGGAACACGTCCAGCTGCAGTGCCTCCACCTGATATCTCGGCACCTCCTCTCACTACTGGTGAGCTACTGCCAGGTTCTTATCTGACAATGTCATAGGAACAGGTTTTAAGTCTTAGCGTTACTGAGGGACCATCCCAGTGAGTAGTGACTAAAACACCTCTTGAGGTTAGGGCATCTACATGAAAAATAAACCTTTCTCCCACTGATAGTAATAGGCTCTCAAAACGTCCGTGGGTGATGGTAATGAAAACTGTTCCTTTACTGTGTCTTATCAAAGACCCATACTCTACAAGAAATTAGGAAAGGAGGAGCTAGAAAAAAATACAGTTGGGAGACGGTAGGAACGGGCAGGACTTAGCTATAGAAAGGGCCTCTGGCTGATCCAAAATGGCCAGCACAGGGCGCTAGTCTAGTGCCTTAGAGAGCTTCAAAACATGAGCTTTGGTGTGTATCTCTCTGGTCACTCCGTGATATTTCTGGAGGAATGTTACATCATCAAGAGGGATTTATTTAACCCGAAACACAGGATATTCAATGATCCTTGTTAGCGCATCAAAGGGAGTCAGTCTTTGGCCTCAAAATTTCAGATTTCTTCCCTGGGGTTTACAATTCTCTCTTTTCCTGTTTTTCTTGATAAAAGTTCAAAATCTCCCTGGCAATGATTTTGAAACACTACAGTTTTCAAGGCAATCTAAAAATGCTGCTTATTTTGTTTAGCTAGCTATCAAAGATCCAAGGTCTGTTATTCCATCCGTTTCTCTCTCTCTCTCTCTCTCTCTCTCTCTCTCTCACACACACACACACATACACACACACACACACACAAACACACACACACACACAGAGACAGAGACAGAGAGAAAGATAGACACATCCACATATTCACTCAACAGTCACAATTTCTGCTGACAATTCAAACTTTTGTCTGCAACCTGGGTCTGATGGAGAAGACAAATGACTGGGAATTAACTAAGTGCTCATATCTGTTATTCTGTATTGAAGGTCTGTATTGTGAAGGGTCTCAGCCTGCCCAGGGGTGTACTTGGCATTCACAAGGCACAGTGCTGTCGAGCAGTGACTAAAGCAATTCTTTCTGACCAAGTCTACGGGTGGTCATAGACATGGAAACATGTCTTTCCTTTCTTGCAGGAGTCAGATGGACCAGCAGTGGGAATTGTGCTGTGAAAAACAAGCAATAACCACTCACTTGTCAGCTAATTTTGACCAGTAAAGCATGTTGCATACACAGCTCCTAAAGGACACCCCCTGGGCTCTGACTCCAAACTGAGAATGAAAAAGTAGGAGTTGAGGATGTCATATTTTGACAGAGCAACAAAGGCAGACTTGGGATCTTCCATAGCTCGCATTCCAGCCTGTGTGCGTGAGGGGCAAGCTGATCCCAGCACTTCCTTACTGCAGCACTTCCTTACTGCAGCACTGCCCAGCTGCACAAGGTTTCTATCCACAGTTCAGTCCTATCCATCTCTGTGAAGGTGTATTAATTTGCTAGGGCTGCTGTAACAAACTACCACAAACTGGGGGACTTAAACAACAGGAGTGTACTGTCTCACAGTTCTGGAGGCTATATGTTCAAAATCATGGTGTCGGTAGGGTTGATCCCTTCTGGGAGCCATGAGGGAGAGTCTGTTCCATGCCTTTCTCCTAGTTTCTGCTGGTTTGCCAGCAATCTTTAGTGTTCCTTGTCTTATAAAGGCATCCTCTCAACTTCATCTTCACTTTCTGTGTGCATATCTGTATCCAAATTTCCCCTTTTTATAAAGGCACCAGTCATATTGGATTAGTGTCCATCCTAATGACTTCATCTTGACTAGTTACATTGGCAATGACTCTATTTCTGAATAAGATCACATTCTGAGTTACTGGGGGGTTAGGACTTCAACATATGAATTTGAGGGAAATGCAATTCAACCTATAACAGGAGGGTATACCCTCTCACAACCACCAACCCTTCTGACAGGCCAGATGCAGATGCCAATGTCCAGGATATAAAGAGAAAAAGAAATAATTCATTAATTAGATTCTAGAGTTAATTTCCTCAGCTTTCTAGCCTATCAGTGTAGATTGAAAATCTCAATGAGTAATAACCTTATCTCTTCCACCCCACCCCTTGAATTCACATCAAAGCTAGAGCCTTCTGCAATGTTGCCCCAAGTATTATTGTAAATCCTCAGGGGCTGGTTCATGTCTTCCCTTGAGCAAGTCTCTCTGCTGCTACTCTGAGATCCCTCAGGATTCTCCACCTGCCACTCTGATCTCACCTGCTTTTCTCTAGAGCCGTGCAGTTCTTCCCCAATGACCGTCACTGATCCATCATGTGCTACCACCAATGTCCTGACCTTCTCACTGCCTATACTGTTGCACATGGCCAGTTTGAGAATGAAGTAGAGTCAGGTGGAAATGGCTCTTTCCCCTTCGTGGAACACTGTTAAGAGGCTATTCATGCCCTCATGTTTTACAGGGTTTCCTGAAGCAACACTTTCTTGTTTTAGTTAGAATCACTTTTTCTTCTGGAGAGGACATATTAGCACTGAGCCAAAGGTGGTTTCAAGTAACTGCCACCAGGCTATACCCCTCCCATTGGACAAGTAGTGTCTTCCCCAGGAACAGGCTCATCTTGCCTCAGAATGATTTCTCCCACAATATTCATTGGCTCCCCTGCACACTGGCTTCTATAGAACACTCCTGGTTTCCTAAGACTTGTCCTCTTGTATCTAAACCCCATCAGCAGACATATATTGAGGTTCTTTTCCAGAGTCTACTCAACATCCATGCAAATAGACTTCTGGCAGGTCCACCTCCTCAGTTTCCTAGATGAACCCAGAAGAATCATTCTCCCACTCAGCATTTCTTAAGAATCTACTAAGTTCTAATCATGAACTAAGTAAGAATTAAGGCTACAAAGATGGATATGACACGGTCGCTGTTCCCAAAGGATTTGCAGTCCAGCTGGGGAGACAGTCATTAAGAAAATATTTTCAACACAAAATCATGTACTGAGTAATAAAGGCACATAAATAGAGTGATAGGGTGTCACAGGACTTTTTTTTTTGCCCAATCCAAAGAAGGCTTCTCAAGCAGTTGAAGTCTGAGATGGCTTTTAAAGGTGAAGAAATACAGGATGGGTATCCTAAGCAAAAGGAAAGCACCAGCACAAAAAAGACCGTGAAGCATGAAACAATGAGGTGTATGCAGGGAGTTTAGCCAGATCTGTACTGTGCCATATAGCTTGGATTTGATCCTGCAAGCAATGGGGAGCCCTGGGCAGATTTTAAATGAGTGATGTGTTCAGATTTGCATTACAGATCAATCATTTTAGCCAGGCTAGTGAAGAATGGGGATGGGAGAGAGACAAAGCCAGAGGAAATAAGACCAATTTAGAGCTCTTATTATAATCCAGGCAAGAGATGATGAAGTCAAACCATGAAGGAATGAAGAAGAAGGGGCAAATTCAAGAAATATTTAGGAAATTAAATCAGCAAGACTAGGAGATTTACTGGATGTGAAAGGGTGAGGGAGGTTGAGGGGTCATGAGAGACTCAGGCTTCCAGGTTGGATGACTGAGAGGATAACACAGGATACAGGTGGAGCATCCAGTATGGGGAGAACATGTCATGTTCAGTTTTCTGGCTCCACCTCCCCCCTGACCCTTCCTACTCCCGACTTCACATTAGACATGCTGAACTTCAGGAGACTGTAGGATCCCTAAAGGAGGTCTTCATTCCTGTCCTCAAAGAATTCACATTCTAATAAAGAAAATAGACATGCATGATCTACATATGGCTAGACTCGACTACCTACAATTCCACAAACCTTTATCTACAATTCCAAAATTCAAAAAGCCCAGAAAATCCAAAAGAAAAAAAAATTTTAATAAACTTGAAGTAAGTTCATTTGACAACAAAACTAAACAGAGCTCACCTTTGACCCATCAACTGTGGCCAAGGGTAGGTTCTACATGGACATGATGGCTCCCATTGGAGCCATGTGACAAGAAAATGAACATTTCCCAGCAGAAAAGGGGTGGAAGGATGTACTCAGAAAGGGGAAAGAGGGCTGTGTAGACCCCATGGGAGTTATCCACTATGCTTTTAAGGACCCGAAGTCAAGATTACTTACTTACAAATACTTACTTACAAGATTACTTACAATAATTGCAAGATTATTCCTCCATCCTAGAGTTAAAAAAAAAAAACTGAGCCTCAGATTTATCTGAAGCCACCCCACAAGGACTCAAATCTAGAATGAAAACCTCTTCTATGAGATGAGAATTTGCAAAGGGCTGCTAGGACCTGAACTGTCATTATTCTAAGACCTAAGGTTACCTGACTTTTCCACTTCACTTTCTGGTTGTTTTTGTGATGATTAAACACCCCCCATAGACATGTTTATCATACCTGAGCTGTAACACACCCTTCTCCAATCCATGGGTTAGAAAAAGGATCTCTCCCAGGAGGCTTTTCTGGAGCGAGAAACCATGTGATGCTCCCCAAGGGAAGAGAAAAGCCACAGAACTGTTCTTGAATTTTAAAACTAGAAGTAGGCTCTGTGGAAAACATGGACAGGTAGTACGTGCATGGATGGTGCATCTCTGCAAGTTTCTTTTCCACATTTTGCACAGAGCATGTCTAATATCTAATGGTGGCATGAGGCTGATTCGCTGGAGATCCCATCAGGTATGCTACTGCTGCCTGCACTGCCCTTTGTGGAGAAGAGAGGACAAAGCAATGGTCCAGGTCTCTGGCTTGTTGACTTGTTGATACATGGCATCATCAGTCCTCCAACTACAATAGAGACCCCTTCAACCCTGTGCCCCGAGCTGCAGACTCAGCCCCATTCCAGCATGGACATCAGGACTGCCTTCCATTAAGGAGCCTAGAAGACCCTTTTGTTCAATGCTCCTGAGACTTGGCCAGCATCCAGCTTTTCTCAGGGTGAATATACAACTCTGTGACTCAGTCCCCACCTTATTCCTGCAATGAATTCTCCTCCCTGAATCCCATTTCCAACCTGGATTCCTCTGCTGGGATCCCTGCATTAAAACTCCACCCAGTCCCCAATTCCTCTGGGACAAGGACACTTCCTAGCCTTTGTTTCTACCCTAACCTTGAGTTTGGGGTTTCACCCTGACATCCCCCCCACCAAATCTCACCCCCCATGCTACCCACCAGCCTGCCTCCCTGAATCCTAATTTATATTTGTTGAATTAATAAATGACTAGCTGCTATATGCAAGGCACTTAAAGACCAAGTATCTACTCTAAGAGCTCAGTATTTCGCAAAACACATTAATTTAATAATTTAAAATTTTGAAAATGATGGCAAAATGAATAAGATATTGCCAGACACTGTGGAGAGAGTGAATTACCTTGTCATGGAGGATTTCGTAGAGGGGTAAGATGTGAGCTATTTTTAAAGCACAGTGAGTAATCTCATCAGAAAAGGAGAGGACACTCCGGGCAGGGGAGGCAGCCCACGCGAAGGCATGTGGCAGGACAGTCTCATAATACTGCCTTCTCCCGGACCCCCCACTGCGGTTTCCTGCACGGTTGTTGCGATGACCCCATTACTTCTTGCGGGATATGATGTACCAGCTATTACCCATCAGCCCCCTCTCCGGATACTGAGCTCCGTCTGGCCCTTAATCCTTCCATTCTCAGCCAGTTACAGGCTCCCATAGCGTCAACCTTAGCTTACAGAGAAATGTCCAGAATGACTGACCTGATACTTCCAAAGCTTCCTAAGGTTGGAAAAGGAACAGGGCCTGCGTTTGGGGCTGCTCTTTCCTTCTGTCCCTGGTATCTGCTATGCCCTCGTCCAGGAGGAGAATAGAAGAAATACCTCCTCCCCCTCGCTCTCTCTTAAACACACCATCTTGCAGGTCTGAGCTCCAAACATGACCCTTTCAGTAGTCTCATCTAGGACCTCTGCACCCCAAGGTCAGTCAATAATTTTCTAGTGTTACCGAGTACACTGGCCTTGCCACCACTGCAAGAAGATAATCTCTGGTTCTCTTGGTAATCTTTTAGCTTGGTTGCTTTCCCCAGGGTTCTGAAAAGACTCGACAGACCGTTTTCTCTCTGCTTCCTCCCACCTGTTGGGGGGAGGTAGCAATGCTGAAAGTTGAGATCAAAACAATGCATAGGGCTTCCCTGGTGGCGCAGTGGTTGAGAGTCCGCCTGCCGATGCAGGGGACACAGGTTCGTTCCCTGGTCTGGGAAGATCCCACATGCCGCGGAGCGGCTGGGCCCGTGAGCCATGGCCGCTGAGCCTGCGCGTCCGGAGCCTGTGCTCTGCAGCGGGAGGGGCCACAACAGCGAGAGGCCCGCGTACTGCAAAAAAAAAAAAAAACAATGCATAACCTGAAGTGTCAATGCCAGCTTGCTTCCCATCCCGGTGCTACAGACTCACCTCCAATACAAGGTACAGGAACTAGCCTTGGACGTGGAGTGTATTGTGTCTGTTCCCAATGCAGGCCATTGTTCTCAGCCCACAGACCTGGCCCTGGAGGCCTCGTGCCTGCCTTCTCTCCCTCCACAAGATTCTTTCAATGCACCTCCCAAGGTCAAATTTGGACCACAGCACTGTGAACTGTCAGACAGGAGATCTGGTAACTAAATCAAGCAGTTGCTTTCTTTCTCAGGAGTAAATGATTTCTGCTGATTTCTGCTTATCATCAGTTCTATTATTTAAATGTTCTATCTCAGGGACAATTGGAGATGAGACCATTTTGGTGGTGATGCTGCCAGCAGCCTCAGGAGCCCTCCTCGCCCTGAAATCTTGGATGGGGGGAGGGGTTCACCTACCCTCAGCAGGGGTGGAGGGAGGGCCACTGGAAGGAAGGGTGGTGGGAGGGTCACTGTGACTACTTTCCCCAGGGGCACCAGGGGTCGATATGTCCCCAGAATACTGTCTAGCTCTTAGCTCCTAACATTTCAGTTGTTCCAGAGTCCTGGTTGTCACTCTCCCTAACCCATGATTAAGGAAAGGTTGGGTCTTTTCACTGCCCTCCCCCTACTTGTGACTAAGTCCATAACCAGGGCTTGCGCTGGACTTGCCTGGGTACTAGAGTGCTCTGGAGCTCCGCGCTGTTCCTCTTCCTGGAAAGGACAGTTATCCCAAGAGATGAGAGGACCTGTCACTGCTACACCTTAGGATCTTAAGCTGAGACCTCACTGTACATGGAAATCCTCTATCCCAGACATCACTTGCAGGCGTGCACACACGTACCCACACTCCCTATCCATGTGGACACCGCCCCTTCCCCGGCCCCATCTGCTGCCTCCACCCCTCCATCCAGCCCTCTGGAGCTGCCTTACTCTCTGTATCGTTCCCTGCCGTGTCTCAAACTGAGTCACACCCCCAAAGGGTCCACTTCCTGAGTGCAGGTCGTTTCCCAAGCACTTCACATACATTATCTCATTTAATTCTTAGGACCCTCTTGTTGAGGAAGGTGCTCCCTTAGGCCCATTTTACGTGTGAGGAACAGACTCAGAAATGTTAAGAATCTTACCTAGGATCACACCGCTAGTAATAGAACACCCAAATTCAATCCTAAGTCTCTTCACTGTGACTCTCAAAGAGATGTATACATATTACAGAATTTCAGCATCTATCAGGAGAGGCACTTCTGAAGGTCAACTATGCATTCAGTAGACAAATTCTTCAATAAGTGGATCCTTCCAGAATGCCTTTCTGCGCTGGGCACCATGGGGACAGAGATAATTAGCAGGCTGCCTCTGTGGTCCTGTTGGGTCCTTTCAGTGTTGGGGGGCGAGGGGACAGCATGGGAGGCTCAGTTATCATCCCTGAAAAGTTTCCAGAAGGTTGACATCCTGCGGATGACTGGTGTGAGATCTTCTCCTCCTGAGACAGATGAGACAGCGGGAGCGGGGAGGAGCGTCACCTCCATGCCTGGCACACTTCCCACCCACCATAGTAGACCCCTGACAAATATTTGTTAGTTCTTAGAATAGTATAAAAAAGAGTAGCACTCACCACCTATAGCACGAATATAGAGAATTTCGAGGAGAGGCTTTTTTGAAGAAGGGTTGGTTGGTCAGAAACGGTCCTGCCAGAAAGAAGGTCTGTTCTCCCCATCAGCCAGAGGGGTGGACGCAGGCACCAGGTCTGGGCAGAAGACTGTCACTAGAGGGCAGTGGCAGCTCCCTCTTGGGACTGAGGAAGCCCTGCTAGCCTATCTTTTCTCTGGAGAAGCTAAGAACAGCCTTGAGCCTTGTAACTCTGCCCGAGGCGGGGGCAGGACCGGGCGCCAGACACATGATTTCAACTGGGAATAAATGCAACAATTCCGTTCATGTTTCATACACAACCTTTCATGTCATTTGACCCCAATAAACTTGTGGGTACACTGACATTGTTAGCCCAGTTTGACAGAGCAGAACAGGAAGATCCTTGAGGTTTCGACTCATCCCAGTTTGTTTAGATAGAAAAAATGTTATGGGGACAAATGCTAGGTCACCTAAACCCCTGTCTGGGGAGAATATGTTTGTAAACATGGTAATGTGGGCTAAATTCCTTAGTGAAACTCTCACCATCATAATTTTTCCTTTATAGGCCAGTCTCTTTATTTGTTCATTCCCTGGAGGGTTAGAAAGAAACAGAAAAAGGAGATTAAAATCGAATTGGACAATCAGGTACTTTGTAAGTAGCCTTAACAAAAGTTTGGATGAGGAAAATGATACTCGTGAACACCCACCCAACACCTTTGCCCCCCACCACTGTCTTTCAAGGTCACACTTGTGACCTTGGAGAGTCATGACTGATTCCGCCAGCTATGGATACAGAAATATATGCAGGCAACGATGGACACGGAGGAGGAAGGTACAGCAATCTCTGTCGATGGCCAGAAGCAGGTACCCACATAGAAACTGACTACATCATCAGCCAAAAATCCAAAGCCCAGGGTGATAGTCTTATTCTGCTCCCCATTTCTTCCTGGAACATGGCATATACCAAGATGGGGCTCATTTGGGAATGTGACTCAAGGCAACAAAGGTGACAGATTCTTCTAGCCATAGACACACAGCAAACACAAGAGGAGGGGATCAGGTGAAAATCGACTCACCTCGTCGGGCATCCAAACTGCAGGATCCAGTGCCACCCCCGATCCCACCCAGAGTAGAGCTAGATATAGCTGAATGCTTGCTGAACGTTGGCAGAGGTTGAGTAGGATAGGAAGATGTGCAGGAAGCACATAGGATGAATCATGGGAAAGAAGAGAAGAAAGAGAAAGTTCGGGTGTCATGGGCTGCTACCTTCCTCCCTAGGTGGAGGGGCCACGGGGAAGCAGCCAGAGACGCTGACCGAATGGCCCACCCAACACCCAACTCTGCAGACTCTAAAGAAGTTGGAAGATGCAGTGCAAACCAGAAGAAGTGCACTCTTTTATATACTCTTCTGGATTCTGTGGGGGAGAGGGGTAGCCCATGGTAGCCTGTTACTAATGGACTGAATTCCTGCCCCTACCGTTAACGGTGTCAAACTCAGGACACACCAGAAAACTCTCCTTTTAGGTTTTATTCAGCATCTTGATTTTGCAAACCTTTGTGGAACATGCTCTCTGCCAGGCAATATGGTGGTTATAGAGGTAATTGAGACATGCTTTGTACCCTTAGAGAACGTGTCACTTCTGGGCAACCTTGACATGCATCAGACCAATTTCCATCTCAGTGGAGCAGCGTGGACGCCATTGTAGAGACGGGCTTTGGGAGAACAGAGAGGGTGGTCCATTTTGCTTGTGGACCCAGAGAAGGGTGCTTAGGAGAGGAGACGTTTTACAGGTTCACTTCAAATAAAAAGATGAGCACATCACAGGCTGCAGGAACAATGCAGATCATGCCTATTCCTGGAAGCACTAGAAATCTGGTGCCTTCTTTTTAAAACAAATACTAAAGTAACAAGTATTACATTGTGCCAGCCTGTCTCTGCTATCCTGTCATTTCCTTTCTCTGCCCCCATCCTCACTCCCTGTGCCCATTCCATTCTCTATTAACCAACTTCAGTGGGAAATGTGTTATGACATCAATGGGATTTGTTCCTTGGTGGCCCCTCCCCCTCTCATTATCTTTCCCATCATACTTTGAAGGCCTTGCGTGGTTTTCTTCTTTTCCTGCTTCACCAGCAGCAATTGGGGCTCCTCTCTCTGCAGCTCCCACTGCCCAGCCACAATGCACTTCTCTGTCTTTCCAATAGGTATGGCTCCTTTCCACCCCAGGGCCTTTACACTTGCTGTTCTTTGGTGTCTCCAACTGTTCTTGTAGCTAATTCTCCTTTCTTCTGATTCCAGTTTGAACGTCACTTCCTTGGGGCTAGTAAGATCCCCCTATCACATACTTTCTTAAAGCCCTAAACTGTTCATAGTATTTATCACAACTGTAATGATCTGTATCTGTTTAAAATCTGACAATACTGCTAGAGCACAAGGCCCATCAGGACAGAGACTGTGCCTACTGTGTTTACTACTGTATGCTCAGAGCCCAGCTTACTGCCCAGGACAGAGTAGGTGCTCACAAATATTTGTTGCATGAATGAACTAATGGATATTGCTTTCCCTTCCCTTTTCCACCCTGGCACCTCATTATGTCTTGTCATTTCCTATCCAGAAAGCTCAATCTGAGATCTAATTAAATGTAAAAGACAGGGCTTCCATACCCCCAAAAAAAAAAAAAAAAAGTAAAAGCACAGACCAAGGGGAGGCAAGAATGTGCTCTTTGACAGACAAAGGATTGCTCTGTCCTCATGAGCGCACCTCCCTTTTCTCTCCTTACCCCAACCACAGGAAGACCCCCTTATTTTGTTTATTTGGGGGATAAGTGTGACCACACGGGAGCAGCAGAGGTGAGGACCTGGTGAGTACGCTTAGCCACTTCTCCTTTTGCCAGCATCACCTGTGAACTAAATAATAGCTTGATAAGCTCAGACCCACACCAATCATTTTGGGGTGAAAGGAGGAAGCTGATGGACAATGGCACCCCCTTCAGGCTGCTCCCTTCTTCTCTCTATCCCTGCTCCCTCTTGGTTCCAGCCAGCCCTCACCCGCTCAGGTCTCAGTGACTGCAAGGCTCGTCTGCTGATTTTCCAGTCTCCGGCACATCACCACTGGGGTCCCATCAACATCCTTGCTTAAGAACTTGCAATGACACTCTACTGCCTTTGCGGGTAAGTCCAAAGCCCTCGCTGCTTCAATACTAGACACTCTAATCTCTCACTGCATTGCAGGTCGTTGTATCCAGCACACATCTTGTATGTTCCAAGCTCTGTGTTTTTCCTAATCCCATCTCACCCACCACACCTCCCAAATCTGGTCCTACTCATCCTTAAGGCTCAGGCTGACTCCCATGAAACTTTTCCATGAAACCTTTCCTGACATCTCCAGCCCACAGCCGGCTCCGCATGGCCTCATCTCTGGTGACAACATGAGTTAATAGCATCCTATTTAGCTATTAATTGATCTCCGATTGTTCTCTGTGTTTTAGTTTATGTGTAATAAATATTTGGTTGAATTGTTGATTGGAGAAAACATAACGAAATGGCCATTACAAGAATCTGAACCAAGCCAAAATGCAAGCACAGGGGTGTATGTGTGCATACATGTGTGTGCACGAGTGTGCATGTGTTATCAAGCCAAAAGCTCTCTTCCACCTCCTTGGGAAACATTTTCTAGTCACCTGTATCAATACCGGAGCAGTGGATGTGCCCCACTCCGGCCTCTGATGTCTGGCGTGTGACCCAGTCAGTACCTGCGAAAACATCCACCTTCTGAATTCAGCATAAAGAGGCAACACTTTCTCCCATGTCACCCAACATCTGCTGAACCTACTTCTGTGTCCACAGCCGAGAATTCATTCCCGGCACTGTGGCTCGCCAAGACCAGCAGTGTGCCGGTGGATGGGAGGGAAGGGGGAGGAGGGAAGAGGATGCTGGTGGGTTGGAGCTCACAGACAGTTCCTTGCCCAATTCAAACTTGTAACAGAATACAAAGTACTCTGCATCACAAAGTAACACATTCTGAGTTACAGAGTACAGAACTGATTTATTCCTTGCACTTGGACAATAGAAGTTCTCTGAGTGTTGAGTCTGAGCCTGGCTTCTATCCTCAACCGCTAGTACATAGTCAGTGCTTGATAAATAGTTAAGGAATGAGTGTACATACACATGTGTTGGGGGCGACTTCAGAGAGGTGGAATTCAACTCCCTATGGAGATAAACTCTCTAACATTTGTTGACGTCCATGAGCCTTACTTGACCTTTTCAGGCTGTGATAAACTCCCCAGTTCCTGCATCTAAACAGGAAGAGAACAGCTGCTCGTCAGGTCAGGGATGCTATACCTAGAGAATCTAAGCAATAAACAAGATGTTAGACCCATAACAATAATATGTTATTATTCTTGTTACCAATACTAATGAGTTAGCATTTATTGAGCACTTACTATGTATACGAGCCATGAGCAAATCATTTCTTATTTATTGGATTCTAAGAGTCCCTTCCACTTCTGGTGGAACCTATCTGGTTCATCACTAAATATTGGCTGAGTGCCTACCTTGTGCTGGACACAGGAGGAAGATTAGGGAAAGGGAGACAAGAGGGCAGAAATAGAGGCGAAAATCACTGCCTTACGCACTCTCAATTCGAAAAGGGAGACAGCAGTGGAAACACAAACTAGAATTCAAGGCAGAAAAAGATTAAGAACTAAGGAGAGTTGTAGACAGAGAGTTTTGAGAACAGCACAGAGGAAGGAGTGATTATTTCTAACAGAATGAAGAAATCATGGAAGGCTTCATGGATGAGATGGTATTTGATGTGAACTTTTAAAATCTATAGCATTTCCATAGGCAGAGAATGAGGAAAGGGCATTCTACACTGATAGATCAGCCTAAGCAAAGGTGAAGAGCTTTGGAAATAAGTGGCATGTTGGCAATCAGTGTCTCCTGTGATATGGCTGGAATATCAGCTGGGTGGATGGAGGGACTCAGGGGAGGGAGGATACTTTTGTACCAGATCCTGTAATGCCTTCAATGATGGGATGAAGTGTTTGGATTTTATTCTGTAGGGAATGGATATTTTTGAGGTGGAGGCAATTTTCTTATTGTGATGATTCTAGCAAAAATGAAAGTTGGAGAGAGAATAATAGTAACTCACATTTACTGACTACCTACCAAGTGCCAGTCATTGTTCTAGGCAATTTGCCTTCCGTCTTGCTCTACCCCACTAGTATGTGAAATAAATTCAGTGATTATCCCATTGGGCAGATTGAGAAAACTGAGGCACAAAGAGGTTAAGCCACTTATCCAAGGCCACACACCCAGTTAAAAGACAGCCCAGGAATCCAGCCTAGAAGTCTTCTCCAAAGCCTCACCTATCCCAGGGGACTACCTCACCCAGGAACCAATTAGAGTCTAGTCTAGTCTATTACAAGAGTACCCAAGAGAAGAGAAGAGGGGCTTGAATTAAGATTGTAGAGATGAAAATATAAAAGCAGCAGCATTTACTTACTGTCTTTTGTGTAAGAAAGGGGGCCAGGGAATATATATACTATTTTGTTTGTTTCTGCATGAAATACTGGAGAGATACACAAGAAAGTAATAAAAGTGGCCACCTGTAGAGGGCAGGTAGGGGGAAGGGGTGGGTGGGGAGTGGATGGAGTGAGACACTTCTATGTATGGCTTTCAATAGAGTTCTGATTTCTGACCCACATGAATGTGTTGTTTATTCAAAAAAACACAAACGATAAAAAATGGAAAGGCAGGGACTTCCCTGGTGGCGCAGTTGTTGAGAATCTGCCTGCCAATGCAGGGGACGTGGGTTCGAGCCCTGGTCTGGGAAGATCCCACATGCCGCGGAGCAACTAGGCCCGTGAGCCACAACTACTGAGCCTGCGCATCCAGGGTCTGTGCTCCGCAACAAGAGAGGCCGCGACAGTGAGAGGCCCGCGCACCGCGATGAAGAGTGGCCCCAGCTTGCCACAGCTAGAGAAAGCCCTCGCACAGAAAAGAAGACCCAACACAGCCCAAAATAAATAAATAAATAAATAAATAAAATTTTTTTAAAAAAATAGAAAGGCACAATTTAAAAGCTGGAGAGCTTCCAGAAGGAGGGGAATGGTCTCCTGGGGTCCAATGGGTTAGAACTGAGAAGAGGATGGTAGATTTGGGGATCAGAATGCTTTGCTTCTAGAAACAGGTGAGAGGAGTGAAACCATGGCGCATTGGGCCCCCCGAGGGATATCCAAGTGCTTCTCCCATTTTATAAGACACTGAGGGTTCTGTAGTCTCTGCTTTCAGCCAGTATAGATATCCTATTGCTCAGGAAGGTATTTTAAACAACATACACCAGCAACTGAGTGGTTAAGAGGGAAACGGAGGCAGGCAGTCTCTGATTTTCTATTATCACCCCATTCAGGCCAATGGAAACCTTCAATTTGATGTTTTGTTTTTGCCTTTTATGTTTTCCCTCTCTCCATCACACACCTCCATGCAAATACAATCACACACACACACACACACACACACACACACACACACACACACACGCACAGCATAAAAGGGTCCCTTTGCAAAAGGATTTTTCTGGATCTGCTCAGAGGGAAGGAAAGGCAGAGGAAAGGAAGGAGAGATGCAAGCCGCCCTAGCTACTTTTCCTCCCCTTTAAGGCTGCCTGGTTACAGTCCTAGGAAAGAAAACCCCTGCATTCCTCCCCTTTAATTCGGTTTATTGTTGAAGCGCTGGAGCAGCTAATCCTCACAGACCTGTAGGAGCTGGAGTGGGAGGGCCACGGGCACCGTTCTCTCGGATTCCCTGGGTAAGATGAACCTGCTTCTTTATTTGGTTTGAGGAGGTTTCTTTGTTTAGCGGGAGGCTCGTGGCACCAAGAGAGTGGGTTTGAAGAGCCACTCTTGCAAGCAACTTGGGTGTTTATTTCAGCCCCAGTTCCTGTCTTGCCTGACTCCCGAGGTATCAAGAGGAAGTTGTAGCTGCCTTGGAAGATAAGTCTGAATGGGTGTCCGGGTAGGACCTCTGCGGAGATTATCTGGCCATCACTTCAGGGTTGGCTTGAGTGGGAACCTTTCGCACTCCCGGGCAAAGAAAAGGGAGCAAAATATCTGTGTGTGACCCTCCTGCCGTGCCTGCTTGCATGTAGGGACAGCCCTCTGGGCTCTGTCCCTGGGAGGGGCTGTCCATCTGCAGGGTGTCAGGACCTCCAGCGCCCTTGCACCCCTCCCTCCTGCTCAGCCTTCATTTCTTAACCTATCAGACCCCATCTGTCAAATGGGGCAATGCCCTGTTTTGGTTCTCCCTACCTGTGAGTCAGTGGGCAAAAAAGAGGTTTGTAAGCAGTCAGTGGCTATGCAGACCCAAGGCAGGCAGACCAGCCTCAGTGCCTCCTGGCAGGGTCCGTGGCCCAGAGCCCGCTCCTGTTCCCCGCTGCGTTAAGATGCAGAACTCAGCAGGGACACCGCTGTCAGTCACCTTCCTCAGGGGCAAGTCTCTCTCCCTTCTGTCTTTAAACTTCCCTAGTTCAGTTCTCAGGCAAAAATGGTAAAAGGAGGTCTGGACTCATCACCACCCCCATCCGCACTGTGGCCCCTTCTTTCCACGTAACTTTGACGCACAAACATTAACCCTGAGGCTCCCGGGGACGCTGCCGGGGCTCTTGCTGCTGTTCTAGCAGCAGTGCGTGGCTGGCCAGCTGCTTGTTCTGGAGCCAGATCAGTTGATGAGGAGGAAAATCTCTGAGAAGGGTCAAGAGAGTCAAGCAGGTTCCATCTTGGGTGAGGAGATGATCTTTCCCAGATCAGAGGCTGGAGACAGCCCGGCCCCTGGCAGTCCTACCGACTTAAGCTTAACTAGGGCCAAAGACAAGACCCAATAGGCCATAATACAAAGTGCTTAGTAATACCTGATATGGGAACCACACTCTACAGTGAGTAATGTGCTTTTAATTAATCATCTTTAAGACAAGCCCATTGGGCTGGTGGGGCAAAGAGTGGTTCTACTGAGACTCCACAAGGCAAAGCTGGATACTGGTGAAATCCATTTGATGACAATAGCATTTGAACCCAGATCTTCTGACATAGTCGGTGACCTTTCCATGATATTACAGATAGCTACGGTGCAGGTGTGAGTGTGAGTGTTTTTATATGTATTAAGAGCACTCTTTAGAAAGATAGGGCAAAACTTTGGGAAAGAAGCTCAAGGTTAGAGTGAGAAAAGGTTTGAGCTGGAGCCAGAAGCCACTTAGGCAAGAGACAGATGGCCAGCCCCAGACTCAGTGTTGAGAAATCTGAGTGTTCCCGGGATCCAACCTTCCCCAGATCATCCGAGCCAGCCATGCGTTCCAGGGGGAATCAGTTGGTTGGTGGGATTACAGGAGAGCATCCTAAGGATGAGGGCGGAGGTAAGTGAAATTCCAACAACCACCCTCAGGAAAGAGGCGACAGGTTACGTGGTGGGGGACAGGGAGACTGCTGTTGGGGTCTGGTGGACTGGGGCTCATGCCCGGCTCTGTCACTTGCTATCTGTTTGATTTGGGGCATTTTTCTTAATATTTCTACCCATCAGTACCTCAACTATAAAATGGGGTTAACGATACCCGATACCTACCTTGAAAGACATTAAACGAGATAATGGCAGGTAAAGCACCCAGCACAGGGATCACCCAGGTGATCGGTCTGAGGCAGCGAATACCTTCGGGCCTGGGAGCAATTCTGCAATTCTGGCTGCGACTACAAAGAATCTCCTTCCAAGAGACCAGCGCCTCCCTGACCTCCTGTGCCCCAGTCACGCACGTACACGCGGCCAGGACTAAACTGACATCCCTGAGTGATGGGGCCCAGCCGCAGCCTGCCAGAGGCAGCGGAGTGAATGGGCTGCAGCATGAATGGGGGTGGGGGGGGGCAGCTCTCTCCAAACGGGCTGCGAGCCAGCCCTACAAGTGCAGGTGCATGGCCATGGTCGAGGGCGAGGGGACTGGGGGTGAGCAGCTACCCCCGTGGAAAGCAAGCTGGTGATGGTGCCAGGGAGCTGCACGGGTTGTGGATGACCGTCACACCCGTGTCCTGGAGCGGGGGAGGGGGAGGGGGAGGCTGGGAACTCAGAGCTTCTTGTGGCTCTTGCCACAGCCATTCTGAGCTCAGCCCGTCCTTCCTCCTGTTCCGCCTCCCCAGGTGGAGGTCCCTCCTCTCACCTTCCAGGGGGCGCAGTACAGTGAGCCTCTTGCGTGCGAGTGGGTCTTAAAGGCAGCGTGTGGCGGACACACAGTTACACCTATGACTCTTGAACCCTGCTTAGAAAGGTACCCCAGTGGAGACCAGCCCATGGAGAAACCCAACCCAGGCAGTGTTAACTCTGTGCTCCAACAGATCTCTGCCTTCTTGGTTGAGTAGCAGACAAAGTAGTTGGTTTGCATTTCAGGGCTACATGTATGGAAAGTTATACGTCTTCAAACACTTTAGAATCAGAGTGAGATGCGGGTCGCACTTGAGAGGCATGTGGGAGCCGAGACCAGCTGAGGAGACAGCAGATTCACGTCTCCTGCTGTGTGCTCACCCCTATTTAAACTGTTTGTTTCCCCTCTCTCTGCTCAGTGTTTAATCCACGTGCCTATAAAGTGGGCTCAGTGCACAGCACTTTAGAGGTTACAGAATGCTTTCATGCCCGTTGATGCATTGGAAGCCCCCAGGAATCCTGGGAAATAAACAGAGCAGGGATCATTAGTCCCATTCAGCAGATGAGGAAAATGAGTGCATTAAGAATAAGTAACACACCCATCTCTCTCCAGTGACTCTTATGTGTCAACCCCTCAGCCACCAAACAAAGCAGCACAGAATTCTGGCTTGTCACTACAGCAGGGTTTGATTAAACTTAAATGTGGGTTTGAGCCTGAAATAAACTGCAGGAGGCAATTGAAAAATGACCTTCCTCAGTGATTTTGGGAACAGAAACTGGCATGCACAGTTGGCCTTGGAGATGCCAGACTAGGGGGAGGGCCGGAGATGGAGCCGGTGTTCCTGGGAGGGTCTGTCCAGCCAGAAGTCTTCAGGAGCTTTTCAGGTCCAGGGCCCGAGCTCTGGCAAGCTGACCAGCCACTTCAGCTGCAGCCTACGAATTGGAAGTAGGTTCTGATGGCACACACAGACCCAGCCACGTGCCTGTGCACCAGGAGGAGAGCAGGGCTGTGAGTGATGACAGCAGGCTGCTGGAAATTTCATCTATTGCTCATTTATACAATCACAGGACATCAGAGCTGGCCTAGTCCCCACTTTCCCCAGTAGGCTCTGAGCAACCATATATCCTCTGGATGCTAGTAAGTGTTGCAAAAGGAAAGAATTTACAGTTACAGTCTAGTAAAGTTGAGGGACACTCTAGGTTAAAGAGCATAAAGCAGGTGTCTTTAACAGCCCCCAGGGCCTTTAATAAGCTAACACGGAACATGAATCTCCAAGAAGGGGCAGTTAGAAAATCTGCTTTGCTTACAGAGAGTCTCCTAGGACTAATATTTTAAAAAACAAATGTCAAGGAACCCTAATCTAGTCCATTCTCCTCTTTTTACTAAGGAGAAAGGTGGAAGCCCAGAGATGTACAGTGATCTGCCTGGCGCTGCACACTTCTTGGTGCCAAGCCAAGACTGGAGGCAGAATTTGACCTCTTTCCAGTGTGCCTTTCAATCCAGAGGCTGATGAGAAGTCCAATATAGGCCAGAGTCCAGGAAACTGTGTTAGGCCAGACCCAGGAAAGAGAATGTCCCAGCTTTAGTCTTTAGGCCCCTTTATAACCAAACAATTTATATATTGCCATGATTCTGTGTGTCCCAACCTGGAGACAGGGAGCACATTCTTATGTGCTTATAAGACAACTGATAACCTCCCTCCCAAGACACACAGTCCTTTCTGAGTCATGCTCTCAAGGAATGGAGAACCCCAGAAGTGGTCTTAGGGTGGGCTAATTCCTCTGGGGTCAGTAAAGGAGCCACACCTGGTCCCGCAGGAAGGCTCTGAGGCTTGCCCACCATGCCTCCAAGTCATTCATGCCTCCTTGCTCAGAAGCCTCAAGTGAGATCACTGGAGAAGGCTCTTCCCATAGGCAGAGTTGAGAGCCATTATCTGGAGTTGCAGGCTGCAGGGATGCTACTCGAAGATTCTCCCCTTCCATGTGTCCATCTCCTCTAGTTTACTCGTATCCAGCTTAGGAATCTACTGTGGGTTTGGGAAACATACATTGGATCGGACTGAATTGAATGCCTCTGAATTCAAACATGGTGCCCCCGAGATTCTGGGACGTCTCATCAGGTGGGGTGACACTCTGAAGCAATTAGCCCTGTTGATTAATTTTTTAAAAGCACCTCAGAACAGAGTCTTAAGTGGCTATGACTCAAGATAGTAAACTTTGGCTAAAGAGGCCATGTGGACCAGGGCAGGCAGGAGTGAGTGTCCAGAGAGAGGGTCCTGGGCAGGGTGGGGTCATAACACGACTTGGTACCTACGTAATATGGTGATGGCAACGAAGAGGCCCCTGAAGATAAATGTCACGTGCCTTCGGGTTCTGCCTGGAGCTAGCTGCTGCCCCTGTGACCAGCTGGAGCCTGGGAAGGAGAGAAGGACAGCAACGCTCCGTGAAAGCAGCACGTGAAGCGTGCCTGCCTCCTGGGCTCACAGCCTGAGCATCTCTCCGCAGCAACTCATAAATAGGCAGGCTGGATGCCACCCGCCTATTCCCAGAAGCTCAGAAAGCGCCACACTCAGGGGTAGCGTCCACCTCAAGACTGTGCAGCCTGCCCTTTAGGAATAACTTTTCCCTCTGTAGTCTCCTCCCCAGCTATGAAATTTTTTCCCAAGAGATCAGGGAGGTCATCTGTCATATGGAAGACCATACGACAGAGCAGGAACTAGGAGCCTGGTGTTGCCCTGTGGGGGTTACTTTAGAACCAAGTGAGAGCAATATGGGAGTTTCAACCTTCTCGGAATTTTTCTTTTTCTCTGAAAGGGCCTCAATTACAGAAGTCGAGAGAGGAGATGGAGGATTTTCAGGGAAACAAGCAGGATGCAGCAATGGAACACCCCTGCCCCCCATCTCAGAGCCCACAGTTAGACCCCTAGCACGCAGGGTGCCGGGGCCCTGAGGTTTCTCCAAGGTCAAGGAGGGGTGGGAATGAAGTGGAGTTTCAGATCAGGGTCCTTGAGCTTTCCATGCGTCTCTGAAGATGGAACTAAATTGTTAGGGCTGAGTGTATGGGAGGAGGGGTGGGCGGGAAAGATGTTTTCTTCTAGCCAAGCTTAGGCTAAGAATACTGTGTTTTTAAGCTATTTAAGAGCAATGGGAAAGAAGGAACAGTGAGTACAGATCTGCTAATGTGGTGGTGATGCTTCCTGGAAAGTGGACCCATCAATCCACGGAGGCTTCAGAAGGGGGAGTGATGCACGCCCCACTGATGGGCCTGTGTTGGAAATAAGGCCCTTCATTGGTTCTTTACCCAGAAAAGGGGCATCTACAGCCCAGTTGTTCTGTGGAGGGGAGAGACAGAGAGGGAGTCACACAAACTCATCCTGCTGATAGGCTCCTTTTAAGGTCCAGCCCCTGGCCCTCATCCCCTACATCCTTCAAGACTTCTCAGCTGCCCTGTGTCAATACAGTAAGAAGCAATTGGTCCAAGCACAGCTCTGATGAGTGGAAGCTGCTAGATTTGGGGCTCAGAATCTGCAGAATAGTATCTGGCTAAAGATAGCCCTCTGTTCCAATATTTCATCTTCCCCAAAGCAATCTCTGCCAGTCAGGGTTCATTTGTCTCCACCTTGTGGACCGTGCCCTCGAAGTTTAAGATCAGCCCGCCATTGTATGCCCGGCGAGTTCTCCTCTGGCCGCTGCCTGTGCCCTGCACTGCTGTGGTCCCTGTGGGCTGCCATCCTGCCAAGAGGAACAAATCAACAAATGGGCCTGGAGATACAAGGGTACACCAGGTCTACGTTCAGCTGTATCGAATGCTAAAGAATGCTTAACATTTCCCACATGGGCTTTTCATAATAATAGCCACCAATTATTATATAGCCAGGTTGCACATTTACACCCTAGACTAAAATGTACAAAGAAGATGTAGCTTCTTTATTTCCTA
Organism: Neophocaena asiaeorientalis asiaeorientalis; assembly: GCF_003031525.2. Taxonomy (NCBI): domain Eukaryota; kingdom Metazoa; phylum Chordata; class Mammalia; order Artiodactyla; family Phocoenidae; genus Neophocaena; species Neophocaena asiaeorientalis. The sequence goes on along the minus strand of NW_020173731.1, from coordinate 7,491,087 downwards.
TAAAATCTTCCCCATGAATGCCCACCCTACCAGGCAGCGAAAATGGTACAAAGGGCGACTTTACATTTGAACTTGTCCATTATAGCATCTCAGGTTTAATAAAGAGTCTCATTTGGTTGATCCAGTATCTTTCAGGAAAACACAGCCTTGAGATGGTCTTTTCTCCTCCCGTTCTATTTTCAAGGTAGCCTTTTGTGTTATAAGGTACTTACTTGACCTGTCTGTGGCAGGGGAGAAGAGGGCCCCCTACTTATCAGGGACCTCAGATCCCTGAGAACTCACAGAGGCTGACTAGCCACCTCTGAGGTGTGCCTGGTCCCATCTGGCCCCTGGGGCATCAGGCCGACATCCTCCACTAAAGGCCTGATTCCAGACATTTGCTTCCACGTGAGAAGCCCTGATTGTAGCCGTCTCTTCTTCTGGACCCTGGTTGACAGGAACCCTAGCAACTCTATATCCCCTCACCAGGGCTGTGGGCAGAGGTGAGCCGGTAAACGTTTAACGTCTGGTTCTTGGGGGATGGGGCGGGGAGTGAAGGAGAAACCCTGATGGTAGCATTTGCCTGTTCCCGTGGTGTAAATACTCCCACTGTGGTCAATTCCAAGCTAACAACATGAGGCCACTGAGCATGGAGTTTGGTCAGCCGTGGGTCCAGCCCCGACAGGCCCTGAGGAACTTCTGACCCTGCAGGTCATGTGACACTGACTCACTCACCTCCCCCATCTGGGCCTGTCCCGTGATGACTGTTAAATGTGTTGAAGTCAGAGTTCCTCCAAGGCTTAGGGTCTCCCACCAGCAGAGTCCTGGGGAGCCCATCCATCCATGTCACCGATCTCCCCCATTCCTAGATGGATGTTTACTACAAGAGGGTGAAAACAAGATGTGTGCTTCTGACAACTACACTGTCTGTCTCCCCATCTCCTTCTCAGGATCCACTTGGGCCCAAATCGCCAGTCTTTCCACACCTCTTCCTCTTAGCAAGGACCATCCTTGTGTCACATTCTTCTTCTTTCCAGGGTCTTAAGCCTTACGGTTGTCACTTAAAGGCAGAAAAGGTTTCCCCCTGTATCACAGAACCTATTTTATGACGTGAGTCCTCCCCTGACCTTCATCTAAATAAGACCCTTCCTGATTATCCCTCTAACAAGCTCGGGTTTTGTTCTTTTATGATCTACCCACACTTTGTCACTGTATACATGTTAGCTGACTTGTTCGCTTCCTGACCCCTCCAGCCTCCCAGCCCTAGGAAGGCAGAGCCATCACCCGTGTTCTTCACCTGACCACCGGGTTATACACTAAGTACCATAATTTTACCTTGCAATGAAATGTAACAGGAACTCATTTGTCTAAAAACGTATTGAAAAACATTAATTAAGACACTAGAACTAGGTGTCAGGGGGCTAGAATGCAGTGTGATACAGTGAGGGATGCATAGCTTCTGTTCCTAGTCTTGACTGAGAAATCTAGACTGTAAACAATTAGCTCTATAACCTCGGCTAGATTATCTGATCTTCAGATAATCATTCTGAATCATCCTTATGAAAGATTTGAGATCTGCTCTATCTACCTCACTAGAAGCTAAGACCACTTCTCTGGTTCTCCATTTCTCATTACATCAGTCAGGGTCCCGACAGGAAACAGATGACATATATTGATCGACAAGGAGAGTTTACCGAAGGTATTATTTAGAGGGATACAGTCAGGGTACATATATGTACAGCCCCTGGCACATCATAGGTGTTGACCGTTGAATAAATATGGTATTGAGAGAACTCATGTAAGCTCAGGATACAATTCAACTCAGATTTTAATGAATAACTGTTTTTCCAGCCCTGTGCTAAATGTGGTGGGAATTGCAGGGGAAACACAATGCTCATTCGTCTAATATTCATTCATTTAACCCATAAGTTAAGAACAGTAATGACTGGAGGTGGCCTCAGAGCTGTGGTAATAGAAAGAAGGGCGGCTGACCCGGTAGTCTGAATAAATACTTGGGCGATTACTTGGTATCTTAAGAAACAGCCCAGATGCCTTCAAGGTGGATAGTCCCATGTTAATCATTCGTGTATGTCTTATCGCGCTTACGTATGTTTGTACAAAGTGGATTTTCCACTACTAGACTCCGAACTCCATGAGCATGGAGCAAGCACAATGGGCATGCAGTAGACGGTCAATAACATTTGTCTTGGTAGTTTAAAAAGCAAATGGAGGGCTTCCCTGGTGGCGCAGTGGTTGAGAGTCCGCCTGCCGATGCAGGGGATGCGGGTTCGTGCCCCGGTCCGGGAAGTTCCCACATGCCGCGGAGCGGCTGGGCCCGTGAGCCATGGCCGCTGAGCCTGCGCGTCCGGAGCCTGTGCTCCGCAACGGGAGAGGCCACAGCAGTGAGAGGCCCGCGTACCGCAAAAAAAAAAAATTAAAAAAAAAAGCAAGTGGAGAGAATAAGTCTTATTTTTGCCAATTACCCAGGTTTTGCTTCCAGTCCTTCCTTCCAGTTGTTACATGCAGGATGTATTTTAGATTCTTTTTACAACTTGTTCTCATCCAATTGGAGGAATTATCTGATCAGACCCTTTCTTCCCTTCCTCAAACCAAGCATCCGCAGAAGCTTCAAATCTGGAGGCAATGGGTCGGAAGGAAGAAGATGACTGCAGTTCCTGGAAGAAACAGACCACCAACATCCGGAAAACGTTCATCTTCATGGAAGTGCTGGGATCGTGAGTCCTGGGGCTGAGGATAGGGTGGCTGGGCTGCCTGCTGTGGGGAGTCGGAAAAGAGTCATCCTGGGCCAGCAGAGAATGATAAACTGGGCTGAGGCTGCTGTAACACTATCTCAATAGCTCTCAGGGAATAGAGTAGGGGCTTCAGGGGGTAGATTAGGGAAAGGCACCTTGGGGTAATACAGAGGACAATCCAGCCCTTTCCCCAGGGTTCTGCCTCCTTAATCCCAGAGGCCCCTGCCCTGCTTCCAGATCTGTGACAACTTATGAGTCCTGCCCTGGTTGCAGGAAAGAGGAATTCTGGAGCATCTCTGGAGACTCAGTGACTCTAGAACCTTCCTGGGCCTCCTCACCCAGCTTTCTCATTTCCCCCCTGCAGTGAACAGGTCAAACCCACTGTCTGCTATAGACAGAAAAAGGAGCTTCTGAGCCTTGGAGAGTGGATGGGTTACACACACCTGAATCGGCTCCCACCACCACCATTCTTCCTGCTCCATATTTAAGTACCATGTTGGAAAAATAAAGTCACACTGTAGCCAAACTCCTACCAGCCTCTGGGGTGTCTGTTCCTTCCCCCTTGACAATGATTACATGGCTGGTGGAGCAGAGACAGCCTGTCTGGAACTGACTCTCCACTTAGTCCCACCCCTCCTCCGAGAGGTCACAGCCTCTGACACAGGCTGGCACCCACTCCAGGCCACCGGCTCCCAAGGCCTCAGAACCCAAGCTGGTCAGCCAATTAGTCTGGGTTAATTGGGCTGGGGACATGAGGGGCCCTTAGTGGGCTGTCCACTCAAGCCAGTTTTCCCTTTAGTCAAATTGGCTAAGTTTAGCCCCCTCCGCCTGGCTAGGAGGCAGTAACCTCAGGCAGCGACAGCTGCCTACACTCTCTCTGCAGCCGTAAAGGAGTCAGCTCGGCCCTGAGAGAAGGCCTCTGAGCCCTCCCATCCCAGGCAAGGGTGACACTCCGCACACAGGAGGATCTCAACGGCCGCCCTGGTCATCAGAGCCTCCACCCTCCATGGAGGGCCATTGTCAAGATGGGGTTGACTAGAGAGGGGATTTGGGGCAGGAGAGACAGGCAATGCTTATGAGTGAATCTGAAATGATTTGCTAAGCAGCCCAAAAATCCAGAGAAGGAGAGAGAAATAAGCCCAGGTTGACAAGAGCGTACTCACCAAGTGCTCAGATTTGTGCTATAGGTTTCTGAGAGGCAGCACATGCCATCCTTACAGAGTTCAGTGAGGTCTGCCAAGCAGCTTCTAAACCCAGGAGGACATTGGAGCCCCCTGGGGAGCTTATGCCTCTAACTTTTAACTGTGAAAATGTTTAAGTAAAGAAAAGGTGAGGGCTTCCCTGGTGGTGCAGTGGTTGAGAGTCCGCCTGCCGATGCAGGAGACACGGGTTCGTGCCCCGGTCTGGGAAGTTCCCACATGCCGCGGAGTGGCTGGGCCCATGAGCCATGGCCGCTGAGCCTGCGCGTCCGGAGCCTGTGCTCCACAACGGGAGAGGCCACAACAGTGAGAGGCCCACGTACCACAAAAAAAAAAAAAAAAAAAGGTGAAATAATAGTACAGTGAACTCCGATATACCCACCACCTAAATTCAATAGTGGTTAACATTTTACTAATTTGTTTTACATACACACAAACACACACTCACACATACTGCATTGAACTATTTGTAAACAACTTGCAAACATCATGACACATCACCTCTGAGTCCTCTGTCGGCCCTGCCTAAGAATGAGGGCATTTTCTTCTATGTTGACAAATATCATTGTCACACTCAAGAAGATGAATAATTCCCTAAAATCATTTTAGTCTAGGGAATTTTTGAAAAATACAAGTTCCTGGTCCCAGACTACTAAGCTGAAATTTAAGGGGCCAGGACCCAGTGGCCAGGCATCTATAAATATATTTATTTATTTATTTATTTATTTATTTATTTATTTATTTATGGCTGTGTTGTGTCTTCATTACTGCGTGCGGGCTTTCTCTAGTTGCGGCGAGCAGGGGCTACTCTTCGTTGCAGTGTGCATGCTTCTTATTACAGTGGCTTCTCTTATTGCGGAGCACGGGCTCTAGGCATGTGGGCTTCAGTAGTTGTGGCACGTGGGTTCAGTAGTTGTGGCTTGCGGGCTCTAGAGCACAGGCTCAGTAGTTGTGGCGCACAGGTTTAGTTGCCCCGCAGCATGTGGGATCTTCCTGGACCAGGGTTCGAATCTGTATCCCCTGCATTGGCAGGCGGATTCTTAACCACTGCGCCACCAGGGAAGTCCCAGGCATCCGTATTTTAAGTGTTGCTGGTGGCTCTAATGTACCCAGCCCAGCACTAATTTGAGGGAAGCAGGTGGACAAGACAGGGCAAGTCACAGCTGTTGCAGCAGCTAAGGCTGAACAAAAGCTAAGAAGAAGTCACCTCTGTGGTGCTCAGGATGGGGACAGGCAGCCCCAGGCTGCAGACCCCACAGAGTTACCCAGGTGAGGTGCTCTCCACAGAGGGGGCAGCTAGACAGAGCTGATTCCCTTGTTCAGGAAGCGCCAGAATCCCATGACAAAAGCCCCTTTCCTCTAGTCCTCAGCTCCTCTGGAACAACCTACCAGGGAAAACAGGCTTTTGTGAAATCTGCCCAGATGCCACCCACAATTCTGGGGCCCTGGGCAGCTGTAGGGACACTGGGCAAAACTCGTCCATTACAGAAGGTACATCACCCAAGTCCCAGGCCTCCTCCTTTCACTGCCAAGGAAGAGATTTTTCTTCTTGGTTGCTCCCTTCCTCTCCATCACCCAGGCTCCCAGCAAGAGCAGAGAGCTATTCAGAGCAGGAAATGCAAATCAAGATCTATTGCAGCAAGCGTTTGCTCCTGGCTCTGAAGCCTCTGCCCATCTCGCCTTCTGACCCAAGCAAACTTGGCCACTCAAAACTAGCTCTCTGCTCCCCAGTCTGACAAATGGCACAATTAAGTCTTCTAATCCCTCTCCCCTGCCCCCGCCACACACACACACACACACACACACACACACACACACCACACCTCCCACCCCCGCACACACGCACAATGCAAGGCTGTCTGAGCCCAAAGAGCAGTAATTACCACAACATTGCACAACCCTAGGAGATACCACAAACTGCAGGATCCCCCAGGAAGGTTTGATCTCATTTTACAAGTGGACCCAGAGTGGGTATCAGCTTTGAAATCAGGGGACCATCCATGTGTGGTTCTAAAGATACAGGTGAAAGGGGAGAAATCTGAAGGTGGACCCAAGAACATCACAGGTGGAAGCAATCTTTAAGGCCATGTGGTTCAACTCTCCTTTTACAATAAGGAAAGTGGGATCTCAAGATGAGTAGAACACACAGATAATCCCAGTCCAAACTTCCTACCCATCCATCCACCCATCCACCCATCCACCCATCCATCCATCCATCCATCCATCCATCACACAAACACTGACTATCTTCCATATGCTGCCAGGCACAGGACCTGGTGCCTATCCACATTTGTCTCCCCTCATTCCCTGCCTCACACTCTAGCAAAAGAGGCTGGATTACCCGAGGCAGCCCTGCCTCTCCCTGCTGTTTTGCACCTCTAGGCTTTTCCTCATGCTTCTTCCCCACCCCCACCTGAAACATCACTTCCAACTTGTTTTTTCCCTAGGCTAACTCTCACTGATCCCTTAAAACTGAGCTTAGTATGTTCTTAAGTCAGAGGGTCACAAATGATGTGCCTTTCCACCATCCTAAGTGGTCAGTTTGGACACATTAGGGAAAAGCGCCCTTTTCTCTAGCTTGCTGTCCAGAGCAAAAATGTTCTTATAATTATTGTATGAAAAGGTACAGTGGCTCCAAGGTGATGGCGTCTGCTGGAATTGTACAGTGTGTAACCACCCAACCATAGCAGAGGCCCTGTCTTAAGTGTGCATTTTCTGTGGTCTCATAATACTTCCCGCTGATCTATGTCTCTCACGCTAGATTCTAAGCTAGACCAATACAAATCCCAGTGCCTAACACGGAGAGGTTCTGTCAGCTCAACAAGTATTCATGTAATGCCTAATAACATTTTTCAAAGTGAATGTTAATTGCTCATTTGTCTGTGCTCTTCACTAATTTACAGGCTCCTTGAGAGCAGAAACACTTCCCTTTTTATCTCTAGTGTCTAAGATTCAGTAGGTGCTCAATAAATCTTGATTAGAAGGATGAGTGAATGAATGAATGAATGAATAGAGCAAGCTCTGAAGGCTCTAATTAACTCAGTTCCAAGTGCAGCTGGGGGAAACAGGAAACACCAAGTATTTTCTAAGGCAGATTCTGAATGTCCTTACACAAGCTTGATTGCTATTGGGGCTTCATGCTAGAATCCCCAGATGGCAGGGGAGAGGATGGCTCAGCTATTTCCTCACCTAAACTCTATCGCCTCTTGTTACAATCAGGTGTTCTCCCTGCTGGTATTCAAATAACAATAGTACTAATAAGAATAATAGTATCTAGCACATGTAGTTTACTAGATCTCAGGAAAACTTTTATGCACTTATGTCTATAACTCAGGTACTCTTCTAAACAACCTTATGAATCAGATACTATTGACATTCTCACTTTTCAGATGAAGAAACTGTGCATACGGAAGTTCAGTGACTTGTTACCCAAAAAGCTGAGGTTCTAACATGGGCCATCAGGCTCCAGCATCCACTATTTGCTAACTGCTGTTATGGCCTTGTCTCCAGGGGACCCCCTTGAACCAAGAAGCCTGCAATTTGGAACCCTACCCTGTGTTCCCATTGGGTTCCATCGTTTCCGTCTTCAGACAGCCTGCCCAGAGCTGCTGAGTTCCCTTTTGTCCTCACAGATCCTACTGAGCGAGAGGACGCTCACCTCCCTTGCCGCTAATCATTGGTTCAGGGCAATCATCGGTATCTAAAACAGATACAAGAGTCTTTTTTCTCTCACTGTCAGAGCCCTGTCTCCCAGTGCTACTTCCAACTGCCACACAGTGACCACACAGCACACCACATTGGGAGAAGCCAAGTAAATTGACTCTGCAGTGGCCTCTCTTTTCTTTTGATTTAATAAAGTTTTATTTTTCAAAATGTACAGTTGGTGGGACCTGTTCACGCATCTTCACCAGCAGCTGGGGCATCTCAGCCCTTGGTGTTTCTGGTGTAAATTACTTGAGCTCTATGCTTTGAAACCAGCTTAAAAATCCTCTACTAAGGAGCTCCTGAAGGGCTGCCCTGGCCAGGGAACCAGGAAGCTTCAGTCACTCAGAGACCACAGCTGGGGTTTATAAGCTTCCAGTTGGGAACTTCCTTACGGAGTTTCTCATATGTCGCTTTGTCAAACAAGACTAGGTTATCGAGCTTGTCCCGAACTTTGCCTTTGGACCACTTCTTCTTTTTGGCCTTGCCCCCAGATTTGTTCACTGGGCCTCTGTCTTTCTTGGCCGACTTTCCAGCATCTTTCTTCTTCTTGCCATCCTTGGGCAGCATAGTGAAGCCGGGAGAGCAAGTGCTATCACTGCCGTTTCGCTAAGATCAGCAGTGGCCTCTAATGGGTTTGCCAAGTAGAGGGGAACCATTATCAAATTATGGAACTAGGCAAGAGCAGCCGCCTAGTCCTTGAGTCTGTAATAGAATCTTTTCTTTCCCACGTGACAGGTGAAAGAAAGAACACAAGGCCATGTCAGATGGGGTCTGCCATGGATACGGCTCCTCGGGGTGCCCACGATGACAGTGATATGACTTACCAGTCCCACCTTCTTTCATCTACCCATTTTGCCTCCAGCAATGCTCTCTACCGGCCAGTAATAATTTTTATCTCTTGGTGTCTTCTACTCAGAGGAGCTTTTTCAGAAGTTTTCCTGGTGAAGCAAAGGGTAACTGGGAAGCTCTTTGCCCTGAAGTGCATCAAAAAGTCGCCTGCCTTCCGCGACAGCAGCCTGGAGAATGAGATCGCTGTGCTGAAAAAGTGAGTGGGTCCTAGGGTTGGTCGAGTGCAACCGTGGGATAGCAACATTTCCTTCACACATTACCTTCGAGAAGGACTGGGGCTGAATTTCCACACCCAAAGGTATTACTCCCTTCGATTGAGCTAATGGGTCAGTTTGATCCATCAGCTATATTAGCCAGACAGCTGATTTTCTTTTTTTTTTTTTTTTTCAGCAAATTAACTAGTGATCAACTGATAGCAGAGTTGGTTTGTGTACATAAACCACAGGGTAATTAACTCAAAGGACCAAAAATCAATCGAGGGCCAACACCAGGAAGCATCCATAACTAAGGAAGCAGCACAAGATTTGGAAATGAGCCTCAGTTTCTTCCAAAGCAAATGCAGGTTCAGCACCCCGACTGTCATGAGGGAGCTGACACTAACAAATCATCAACTGTTTAGAGCGGGACTCATAAAACAAACCCTTGTGGAACCCCTATGGTGAACCAAAAGTTTATTAGGCATCAAGACCACCAGGATGAAACCAACAAAATTCCTTACCCTCAGGAGCTCGCATCTTGCGAACAGAGTCAAAGGTGCCCATAAGTAGCACCAGTCCCATTGGACGTGAGCCACACAGCAAAAGGCAGAGTTCAGAGGAGACAGAGATTCAGGTTGCCTATATGCGTGTTTTCACAAGTATGTGTTTCAGGTACATTTTCAAAGAAGACAGACCTTGGTGGATGAGTAGAATTTTGTGGAGGCAGGAGGGGCAGTACAGAAAGGGAAGTCTGGCCAAGAGTAGCATAAACTTTAACATAGAATCATGGACGGGCAAGGGATGTTAGGGGAGAGTTCGAACTGGAAGCCCCTGAACTGAGAGTGAGTACCGTCAAGGGACAGGAGGTGAAACTAAAATGGTCAAGTGGAATCTGATAATAAAGGGTCTTAGATGCCGTGATAAAGAATGTTGACTTTATTCTGTGGGCAAAGAAAAGCCATCAAAGGATTTTAAGTCAAAAGTCCCACGATCGGATTTATATTTTAGAGCCATCCCTCTTAAGCATGGTGGTGGAGGATGGATTGGAGGATGCCAGCCTAGAGGACAGACCAATTGCCAGACTTTCTCAATAAGGGATTTCTCAATAAGGCAAGGGATGAGGATGCAAGCAAAGGTAGTGGCAAGATCACATGGTGGCAAGAAGACTGGGTTCAAGAAATTTTTCAGAGAGAGAGGTGATTAGGTTTGGGGGTTGGCTGGTAGGAGCGTAAAAAAGAAAAGCATTAAAAAGACCCTGAGAAAGTCGGATCTCAAAGAGATATTTGTACACCCACGTTCATAGCAGCATTATTCGTAATAACTAAACCATGGAAGCAACTCAAGTGTCCATCAGTGGATGGACGGATAAGCAAAATGTGGATATACATGCAATGGAATATTGTTCAGCCTTAGAAAGGAAGGAGATTCTGCAGTATGTTTGCAACATGGATGAACCTTGGGGACATTATGTTAAATGAAATTAGCCAGTCAGAAAAAGATACGTACTGTATGATCCCACTTATATGAGGTACTTAGAATAGTCAAAATCATAAAGACAGAAAGTAGACAGGTGGTTACCAGGGGCTGGGGGCAAGGAATAATGGGGAGTTATTGTTTAATGGGCATAGAGCCTCAGTTTCACAAGACGATAACAGTTATGGGGATGGACAGAGGTGATTTTTGCACAACGATGTGAACGTATTTGATACCGCTGAATTGTACACTTAAAAAATGGTTAAGACGGAAAAAAATTGTTTATCATGAAACATATTAAAGTGTAAATAAAATATATATGTATAATTTAAGAAAAAAAAAGACCCTGAGATTGAGCTGTTATGTGGACAGTCATATCATTACTTGGGATAGCAAATGAAAAGGATGTGTAGGCTGAGAGGAAATAGAAATTGGTTGCAATATATTGAATATAAATATCCACCTATCTCTACATAGAGGTAGGTGTCTGGTAGGATGTTAGAGATGTAAGTCTGGACTTCAGGGAGATTAGGGTAGAGACTGTAAACTCATTGAGAGCAAGGACTAAGGTGGTCTTTCTTATCATTGCATTGTATCACCAGTCCCTAACAGCACAGGTGCTCAATAAATATTTGTTTAGTGAGTAAATCATCGATACATTACTGTTAGCATCGTCAGATTGTAAATGTAGTTGAATCCATCATGTAGCCACTGCATGGGGTCTGTATTTTTTTTTAATATCTTCAAGATGCTAGCTACTATTGATTATGTGTTTTCTATTTCCCCAGGCACTGTTCTAAGCATTTTACACGTCTTATCTCTTTTCATCCTGATATAATTCTATGGGAAAGATGTACTTTACAGACAAGGAAAGTGAGGCTTAGAAGATCTGAGTAAACCAGCCAAGGTTACCCAGCTAGTAAGTGCCTGAGTCAGACCTGAACTCAGGTCCAACTGACTCCGAGTCTAAGTTAACCCTTGTGCTGCACAGCCTTGAGTAAAACTTCTTAGAGACTTTCCTCCTGGATGGGCATGCACAGAGATGCTGCCTAGAAACCAACCCCGCAGCTAATATGATAATTCTGCTTGCCTCAGCCTCTGAGTAATCCCAGACAAAGGTAATCTAGGGCAAGGTTTCTTGACCTCAGTGCTATTGACATTTTATTTTTTTTTAATATCTTTATTGGAGTATAACTGTTTTTCAATGTTGGTTAGTTTCCTCTGTACAACAAAGTGAATTAGCTATATGTATACATGTATCCCCATATCTCCTCCCTCTTATGTCTCCCTCCCACCCTCCATATCCCATCCCTCTAGGTGGTCACAAAGCACCGAGCTGATCTCCCTGTGCTATGCGGCTGCTTTCCACTAGCTATCTATTTTACATTCGGTAGTGTATATATGTCAGTGCTACTCTCTTACTTTGCTCTTGACATGTTAAACCAGCTAATTCTTTGTTGTGTTGAGGGCTGTCCTGAGCATTGTAGGATGTTTAGCAACACTCCTGTCTCTACCCACTAAATGCCAGGAGCACTTCCCCCCTCCCCAGTCGTGACAGTCAAAAATGTCACTGGATATTGCCAAAGATCCCCTCAGGGACAAAAGAGCCCCTGCTTAAGAATCACTGATCTAAGGCATCCCACCGAACTGACCCTCAAAATGAGCATCTGTCTTACTTCTCACAATATCCTGGAACAATAATTTTGCAGCACTTCCTCCGTGGTTACCCATGAGGAGGCTTAGCTAACCAAAATCCCACCTGTTGAGGGATCACACTTCATGCGATGTTTCTGAAGGAGACCTGGATACCCATTTTGTAGAATAACCTAGTGATCGATGCTCCCCTAGCCTCCCTCAGTTCTTTTTTTTTTTTTTTTTGGTACGCGGGCCTCTCACTGTTGCGGCCTCTCCCGTTGCGGAGCACAGGCTCCAGACGCGCAGGCTCAGCGGCCATGGCTCACGGGCCCAGCCGCCCCACGGCACACAGAATCCTCCCAGACCGGGGCACGAACCTGTGTCCCCCACATCGGCAGGCGGACTCTCAACCACTGCGCCACCAGGGAAGCCCAAGTCCTCCCTCAGTTCTTTTAACTTTCTCTTTTGGTAAAGTTTAAAGAGATTCCTGGAGTAACAATGAAGTATTTGTTCCCTGAAGGCACGAGGATCAATTACCCATTCAAAAATATGAACTGAACACCATTCTGGGAATCTTTTCTCTGGAATTTCTTTGTGACTGCCTACTTATTTGGAAGGCTTCACAAGGACCCTATCTTCCTAAACATTGTCAACAATAGTCTCTGAAAGAAATAAAAGTTCAGCTGGGCTAGATCTGCGTTCTTTGTCTGGACAACCTGAACCATATACCTTTCTCCATTACCCTTACTCTTCCTCAGGATCAAGCATGAAAACATCGTGACCTTGGAGGACATCTATGAGAGCACCACTCACTACTACCTGGTCATGCAGCTGTAAGTAGAAGGTGACCTGCTTCTCCACACATGTCTTGCGGGGCCTTAGAGGACTAGAAGAGGTTGGTCGGTGATGAGGGAAAGATGGTGATTAAAAGACAAGTCAAGAATTAGTGCAAGAGACCCTGAAATGCCAAGAGTTCCTTCTGGTCATGGATTTGTCCTGAGTGGACCGAGGGGTAAAACTAGGGCTGATGATTGAGTTGGTATGTACCAGTGTAACCTTACCACTTGTTAAAATATTTCCTACCGGTCAGCAAATAGCTGTGACCCTAACCTGTCCATCCTTCCCTGCTTCCTTATACCCCCAACTTTCTGGACCTCCCCACAACCCTACAATTGAAGGGGTAATGCCTGACATAGCAGGAGGCCTCCAGAACCCTTCTCTGGCACCATAGCTTGAGTCCATTTTGACCAGTCAGTCCATGTCCTCTTAACCGGGCATTAAATATTTTAACATCCTCCAGGGTGAAATTACTGTGAGAGTAGAAGCCACAGGTAGAGAGATATCAACTCAATAGAAAGAATGACTTTCTCAAGAGAGAGGTACCCAATGTTAACAATAAGCTGGTATTGTGTGTGTACCCATGTGTAGGACAGAAATGGCACCCCATTAGAAAGGTGTCCATGTCACTGTCATATCCAAATAAGAGCTATGCCTGAGAGTGACTGCTATAGGGCGGGTCAGTGCTCCTGAGGGCTCAGCCTTAGGCTCAGAGATGCTTCTGTGTATAAAGTACACACTCACTCACACACCCATCACCCGACAATCTCAGCACAGCTGGATGCAATGTTTTTGACTGATAGGTTGATTCCTCAGAAATTTTAATGAGCTAACTCAGGCTGTTCACTCCTGGGCTCACCTGAGGCCCAGTGAATAGTGGTAGCAAGCAGTCAAGGGAGTGAGCTTGGAGGGGCCCAGAGCAGCACTAACAAGTAAGCAGGGACCATGTGGCACCTTAATGAGGCCAAGTCAACAGAATAGCACACAGTCATCCAGGTAGGAAGGTGGGCAGGTTTAGATGTCACCAAAGTATGTCAAGCATCCTAGAGCACAAGCTCCAGGACCCAGACCAGTCTGAGTCAGGAATTCATACCTGTGTACAAAGAGTGTCTTTCTCATGGGCCCCTAGCTCCCATAGCAGAGCCCAGAGCTTCAGGACAGAAACAAAAGGAGTAGGATGGTGTGCATTTTGATTAGAGAAATTCTACTTCCTTATTGCTGCATGGTGCTGTCACATGTGTATATTCACAACCAGTGTCGCTTGCAGCAACTACAGGGAATCAGGTTGCATCATAATGTATAGAAATAGTAAGAAAGTGACAAAAAATAAAACAGTCTGTCTTAGGAGGGAGTGAGTTCTCTGCCACTGATGTGTTCCAGTACTGTCTAGAAAACTTGGCAAAAATAGTGGAGAGAACGTTCAAGACATGGGGGTTGGACCTGACCTTAAAGCTCCTCTGAATCCTCAGATACCATACCATGTGAGCCTAAAAACACTATTACTATTAGAGCCACTGTATGACTCTACCTCATAATTTCAGCTTTACGTAGCTCAACTTTCCAAAATGAAGAAAGAAATCCTGGCATAAGCCCAGTTAGCCTCACCTGCACTTCCTTCTCTTTTCTACTTTGTCTGATTTCGGCTTCACCTCTCCCTTACATCATGGCTTCCTGTGTCCTAGGCCAGGAAAGAAGGCAGCTAAGAAACGTGTCCACAGGAAGCAATTATTGGCTTCCTTTTTTTTTTTTTTTTTTTTTTGACGTATAGTTGATTTACAATGTTGTGTTAGTTGATTATTGGCTTCTTGCAAAACCCTAACCAGAGGCATTTTGCACTTAAAAAACAACTTTCCAGGGAGAGGTCAATGGTTGACCCAAATAAATGACTCCCTAGTGATATCATTCCAGGTACCCAAAGAATGTGTTCTGAGGTTGGAGTAGTTCTCCCTGCACCCCTCAAATCATAGTCTGTGGGTACTTGCCTGTTCCACCACAGCTGTGTCCCCAGGACTACAGAACAAATGAATTCATGTCCCTTTGACCTGAAATAAGTACTGGATTCCTGCACTTGCCCCTGTGCCCACAGTGTTTCTGGTGGGGAGCTCTTTGACCGGATTCTGGAACGGGGTGTCTACACAGAGAAGGATGCCAGCCTGGTGATCCAGCAGGTGTTGTCAGCAGTGAAATACCTCCACGAGAATGGCATCGTCCACAGAGACTTAAAGGTGCCAAGGCGGGGCCCTCAATGGGAAACAGGGAATGACCCTTTAGGAAGCTACATGAGTCATGGGAAGTCTAAGCTCTGTAAAATGAGAGGGCTAGACTAGCTCATCCCTCAGATTCTAAAACAAATCTTGGGTGACAACAATCATTGTTCATTTGCACCTCAGCCTTTTCCTGTACTTTTCACTAGGCCTCACCCTACTAGGTCACCAAAATAATCCATACATTTCTTGGATTTAGCCACAGTCAAATTTAATAAATATTTATTGAAAGTCAACATTGCAACAGACACCTATCAGACTTTAGAGAGATCAGAGAAAATAAACTAAGGGTTGGTTTCCTCAACAAGCAAAACAGTCTTAGGGTAGTTAGAGATGAGAAGAGGGAAGGGTTAGTACATTAATAGTTATAAAGTTAAGCAAAGTCGGGCCAAAACCAAAACTCAAGGTGCTGGGTTAGAGGGGTTGAAGGTCCGGTAGGAAGAAGGAAGGAAGAATGGAGGGAGATTCGTCTGGCTTTGAAGTCAGAAACACAGGATGCCCCTCCCTAAGAAATTTCCTTCCCTCAGGGGAAGGAAAGTGATGCTTGTTTCATGTGATTATATCCTGCATTACATGATATTTCTCTTCTCCCACAGCCTGAAAACCTGCTCTACCTCACCCCTGAGGAGAATTCTAAGATCATGATCACAGACTTTGGCCTCTCCAAGATGGAGCAGAATGGTGTCATGTCCACTGCCTGTGGGACCCCAGGCTACGTGGGTGAGTCTAGGAACAGAAGGGAGGTTGACCAGTTGGCTACACTCCACCACATGGATGTTATTCATGAAGAAGGATTGTTGTAAGGAGACAGGGTTCAATTTCAGGGGTGATCCTGGTAGTACAGTCACTTATGAGGTTTAGGGCCAGCCAATCCATCTGGACCCTCCTGCTCACAAATCCTACATCTTCAAAGGCATCCTACCCCTGAACCTTCCCACTCCTCCTGTCTATACTTTTGCTCTCACTTTTGCAGACAGACTCCCTGCCTTTATCTAGACTAGGGACAGAGAAAAGATCACAAACCCAGAGATCAGTAAATTGCTGAGAGGTTGGCCACTAGACCTCCTTCTACTTTCTCCCAGTCGGAAGAAGACCTCAGCCCCCCAACTGGTGGTATCCTGGAGGCACAGTGTTGTGTTTGAATCTGAGGAACTCAAATATGGGTCCCCAAATATACACCCAAGAAAATACCCTAGGAAACTGGCAGAAGTGGGGCCTCCTGCCTAACAGCCCTATAGGCTTCCAGGGCCCCCCAGAAGGTGAGAGCAGGCAGGGTACCAGGAGAGAACATTCATGGAATCTAGGAGGGAGAAAGCCAAAACTCAGAGCATCCACTACTGCCCCTTCCCTCTTAACCACTCATCACCTGATTGGGGCTGGGAGTGGGAAGAAGAACCCTGACTCGACAGAGGGAAGCTTCTCTCTCCCCAAAAGAGAGGTTTGTCACTTACCAGCACATATTGAGTCCATTGGATACAAATCCCTGGTATCTGGGATAAATGCAGACAGCAGCTCACTACTGCCTTAGAGCTCCCTATCAGAGGAAGACATGGCCCATGCCCTCATGGAGCTCTTGATCTGATGAGTAGACTAAGCCCTGCCCTCAGAAGGTAACAGAGACTGATGGGACAGTTACTACTCAATGGAACTCCTCAATTAATGGAACTTCTGCTTTCAGGGAGATCCCAATCTAGTGGGAGAGACAGCCTTCACCTTGCAGATTTCCCTGTCTGCAAGGAGACACAAGGTCCCTGTACTGCGGGGTCCCCCATCTGAGTGGGGAGATATAAGCCCTGCCTCCAGAGAGTACTCAGTATAATGGGGAAAACATAGCCCTGGAGATCCCCAGTCTGATGGGGGAGTCATAGGCCCTGTCATGGGAACTTTCAGTCTGATGGAGGAAGATTTAGTCTGCTGGGAAAGACACAATCCCTGCCCTAGGGGAATTTTCAGTCTTAAAAAACAACACTATCCCAGGCGCTACCCTAGTCCTCTTCGCTAAGCTGCGTCCTGACACTTGTCCCTCACCCCTCAGCCTTCTCTCTTGCCCCTGCTCAGCTTTGACTCTGCCTTTGGTTTGCTGCAGCTCCGGAAGTGTTGGCTCAGAAACCCTACAGCAAGGCTGTGGATTGCTGGTCCATTGGAGTCATCACTTACATATTGTGAGTAGAAGCTGGCATTGGCTCAGTTCCTGAGGAATCTCAGAGCCTGCTCACCCTTTCTTCTCTCCTCCCCATCTCAGCTCCTTGAGTAGCATCCACCTCCAAAGCACGTGCATGTACACACGCACGCACACACGCGTGCACACATACACACGCACGCACACAGCTCCAAAGGCTCTTGTCCTGATCTCCACCAAGTTATAAAAACAGAGCTCAGTGTGAACCCACCGTTCAGCCACATGGCACTCCCTGTTTAAGCACCCCACCCCCATTTACTGTGTATAAATGTAGAGTCCCACTCTGTAGAATGAGCAGTAAAAGAGGCAGAAGCCAAGCTAAGCTTAGAAGCCAAGTGGGCAAAATGTTCACATCTCAGATTTGTCTCCTGGCGACGTCAGCCCAAGGCAAAATGATGGCCTGGATGAACCCGAACTCGGTCACTGCTCCTCTCCACACGTTCTCAGGCTCTCCCTTCCAAACCTGCTCAACGCCTCTTCCCCAGCATCCCTTCTCACCTATAGCAAACTCTGCTCTTAGGAAAATAACCTGCGATTAATCATTTACTCCTTAGTGTGGATACATTTCTCTGTTTCCTCAGCTTATGTTGAATAATGCTTCTCGTCATTCATCTACTCAACAAATATTCACTGACTGTCTGCTCTGTGCCAATCAGTGGTTTAAGTACTGAAGAATGACGAACAAAGGAGCCTAAAAAATCCCTCATGAAACTTACCTTCAAGTGGACGTTTCTACCATCCTTCTTAAAAATAGTTTATATATCATCTGAGAGTCAGGGGAAGTATGTGGAGAGGTGGTGAGGGTTTGGGGGGTATAATGATCAAAGAGGCCTTTCAGGGTGGCCTGTCCCACGCTTTGACTCCTGCATAAACACTTGACAGAACCTGCATCATTCCTGAATCAGAGGCAGACCCATGTCCTGGTCACACTGCTGGTGGGGACCTTTATGTTGCCTGCCTGTGTATATAGTGGGAGGCTGGACAGAGGGGAGAGGTTGGCCCAGGGAGGATGGGGTCGTTCAGCAGCATGTACCTTCCTATTCCACTGCAGGCTGTGTGGGTATCCCCCCTTCTATGAAGACACTGAGTCTAAGCTTTTTGAGAAAATCAAGGAGGGCTACTATGAGTTTGAGTCTCCGTTCTGGGATGACATTTCTGAGTCAGGTAAGACCAGCCAGTGTGAAGGACAAAATAACAGGCTCAAGGCAGAGGCTGCCAAGAGACAAGAGCTTAACAAAGGATGCCAGTCCTGGCTCTTGACGGTCCCTGGGGAATCTAACAGAACAGGCTCCAAGGAAAGTGGAGAAATCTTCATCTGGGTCAAAGGCCAAGTAAGTGATTCGCATCTCAGGTTAATGCTTTTGTTTTCCTGGAGGCAGAACCGCAGTATGTCTGGTAACAGTGGAGGAGGTGGTTCAGATAAGGGGCCAGGAGGGCAGAGCCAGGCACAAGGGAGTGTTCCAGGCAGGAGTGGCAAAACCAAGGCCAAGTTTTGCCTTTCACGTATCAAGATCAGGCGTCTGCAATGTCTGTGTGTGGGAAGGTTATGAGTGTTTGTTGTTGGGTCCATTAAGTGGGGATCAGAGCTGGGATAAGCTAGCATTCACACGTGTACCCATGTGCGGTGCTGGCCTCTGACTGGTGCAAATGTGCACCCGTGTGGCATCAGGCACGTGGGTGCCTCATGCCCAGAGATGTATCTCCAGTGTTGGGTGGGTGACACGGCTGCGTAGAGCCTTTCTGGTGGTTTGTGGTGGGTTGTTGCTAGGTGGTTTGGTTTTTTCTCTCTTTCAAGACTCTTAAAATTGCCTCTTTGGAAGATGAGCTAAAGCTTTCAGTGCCACCCACCAGCCTGGAAGTGAATTTCCATCAGTCATGAAATCTGGTCCTTATCTGTTGTATCTTTGATTGCTCCCCCTAGCCAAGGATTTTATTTGCCACTTGCTGGAGAAGGACCCGAATGAGCGGTACACCTGTGAGAAGGCCTTGAGGCACCCCTGGTGAGTGAGGAATGGGGGATGGGCTCTAGACCCTCACCTGTTGTTCCGCAAACACCATGCTGACTCGCTCACAGCGTGTTTCCTTGGAGTCTGCTTGCCCTAGCTGTTTACTGTTTGACATCCAAAGAGCACAGACCAGATCCAGCTAGAGAAGAAAATAGCATTTAAGTAAGTGGATTCTGACCCAATGGTGGCAGCTGGGTCATCTAGTCAAGTTCAGGAGGCAGATACAGCTAGACAGGTAACTTTGCCCTGTCCTTAAGAGCAGCATTTTACTCTGGGATCAAAGTCTGTTCCATGCAAGGTGCGCTGAGAACAATCACAAAGCAGCCAATTGGTAAAGCAGGTAAATAAATTCTTGAAACACTTCTTTTTTCATGCTACACCCCTGCTGGAAAATTTACAAGCTCCCCAATCGCCACCACAGCAAGCCTAGGTTTTCCCTAATCTGGCCTGACCCGTTACCTCCAACTTCATTTCTCAGGATTCCCAGAGTACCTTCTGTATTCCAGAAAGGCCTAATAGCTATATTGCTCTCCCTGCCCTCCCCCGCCTTCTAAACCCAAATTACACCTTGGATCATACCATTCTCACCACATCAAATGCCCTGCAATCGATGTAGCATTCTTCAGGCTCCAGAGCAGTTTTTGTCCTTCTCTAAAGCCCTGCCCCCTGCAATCTGGACAGACGTCCCGTCTTTCCTTATCCATTACACAGCTCACCATGAATTACTCTAGTTCATGGCATGAAACAAGGCTTCAAACCTACACTGTAAGCCCCTAGCGATCAGGGCCACGTCTGTTACTTCTCTGGGTCCCTAAGTACCTAGAAAGTATTATGTACGTGGCAAGTGTCTGAGGGACACTTAAGAGATGGATGAATAACAGGCCGAGGGGACAAGAAAAGGGCAGCCTGTATTGGGTGGCTTTACTGAGGAAGGAGAAGGTGGGTTCTGAGCAAAGTTTTGAGCCAAAGGATGGTGACAGCCCAAACGCCCTCTGACATGGGGTGGGGGGATGGGGGTCAGTAAACTCTTTTTCTATAAAGTGCCAGATAGGAAATATTTTAGGCTTTGCTGGCCGTATCGTCTCCATGGCAACCACTCAATCTGCCCGTTACAGCTCGGAAGCAGCATAGCCCATAGCTGAATGAACGGGCGCGTCTGTGTCCCAGCAAGATCTTATTTACAAAAGCAGGCAAAGAGTAGATTTGGCCCACAGGCTATAGGTTGCCCACCCAGCTCTAAAGCAAGTTTCTAAAGCATAGGCCCCCTATGGCCTGCCCGGCGGAAAGAGGAGCCCTGCCTCCAGCCCCTTCGTAGCTCCGGCTGCCCTTGTCCTGAGGCAGTCCACTTAGTTTACCCTGGACCTGCATGCCCAGCCCCCGGCCCAACCCCTGGCTGAGTCCCTGTAACCACCACTAGCCAGGGGTCCCCTCCACGTCCACAGGATTAACGGAAACACAGCTCTCCACCGGGACATCTACCCGTCAGTCAGCCTCCAGATCCAGAAGAACTTTGCCAAGAGCAAGTGGAGGGTGAGTGGTCCTCTCCAGGAGGCGGGCAGGCTGTCTAGGCCCTGGAGGCTGGGCTGGGGCAGCTGGGGGAGGGGCTTCCCTTGGGGTCTCCCGGCAGACCCTGGAGTTCCCTGAACCCTCTCTGAAATGAGAAGTGTATGCATCGGTTTCAAGAGGTCCCAGGGCAAAGGGAAAGCTTAAGCCTCACGGCCCTCTGAGGATGGAGACGGCCAGAGACTGGTCTCGTGTCTCCTCAGCAAGCCTTCAACGCAGCAGCCGTGGTACACCACATGAGGAAGCTACACACGAACGTGCACAGCCCAGTTGTCCGCCCGGACGTGGAGCACGGGCCTCCCATCACTCAAGCGTCTGAAGCCTCAAGACCCAGTTCCCCTGAGATCACCATCACCGAGGCACCCGCCCTGGACCAGAGTGTGGCCCTCCCTGCCCTGACCCGGCTGCCCTGCCAGCATGGTCCCCGGCGCACCGCCCCTGGGGGCAGGTCCCTCAACTGCCTGATCCACGGCTCCCTCCGCATCAGCAGCAGCCTTGTGCCCATGCAGCAGGGGCCCCTGGACGTCGGGCCCTGCGGTTGCTGCTCCAGCTGCCTGAGCGTCGGGACCAAAGGGAAGTCCTCCTACTGCTCTGAGCCCACGCTCCTCAAAAAGGCCAACAGAAAACAGTACGTATTTTCAGCCAAAGCCCAAGGCCTAGCCCTGCTCAGCCTGGATCTGAAAGAACTCAGGCAATGGAGCTGAAAGAAATTGACCAAAGAGTCTCTCCCATTTGGGGGCAGCTCTGTAGGGTGGAAGAGCTCTGGATGGGGGGAGAGGAGGGGGTCAAGGGAAATGCCTCCAGTCCTGTCCCCACCCCTCACCAGCTGTGTGGCCACTGTCATTTCAATCCATATCTCTGTTTCTAGTTTGCTCATCTGTAAAATGGGTTGATTGGATCATACCTGCTCAGCCTGCCCCACAGAGGTACTGTCAAAGTTTAGTGAGGCAACAGGGATTATAAATGCCTGCAGAAAGCTGGGTAGATGTGAGTGGTGGGCGTTAGATTCCTTGAGTTTCCAGGGCCTCTGTGTTTTAGGGGGACATTGGGGGCTTGGTTATCTCATTCATCTTTTCTATAAAGGCTCGTACTTTCTGAACCTCATAAAGGGAGGGCTGAGTGGCAGCCACAGGCACAGAGAGTTATCCCGGCTCTCCTTCCTCCTCAAATACTCCATCATAGCCGGCCGCTCCATTTCCTTTCTAGGAACTTCAAATCGGAGGTCATGGTGCCAGTTAAAGCCAGCGGCAGCTCCCACTGCCGGGCGGGGCAGACTGGAGTCTGTCTCATTATGTGATCCCAGGGGCCTGTGTCTATGTCACTACAATTTTCAGGTGAGGGAACTAGAGGGAGGAGGGCCAGGGCCGTGGGCTCAGGGGGAAATCGCAGTCACAGAGTCTCAGTGATGGGGTCCAAGGGGTACCAGAGGCGACAGCACCCCCCCACCCTGAACCCCCTTCTTCTGCAGGAGAGATAGCTATTCACCTCTTCTCTGCCTTTCCAAACCTGGAGTCTACGCTGCAGTGGGAAGAAGGGAAAGCAAGCCGAGCAAGGCCTGATCAGAAGCAGCAGACAGCTGCCACCTGGAACAGACCCTCACAGAAGGCCCAGGAGTGAGTCCCCAAGCGTGGAGCCCTCACCGAAGCTGTGGGCGGGCGGAGCGGCACCCGAGGCTTCCAGGTCCCCCTGGCCTGCCTTCTCCGTGCCCCCAACCCTACGTGCCGTGGCTCTGCACAGTGTCCGTAGATAGCTCTCACCCAGGTCTGTGTCGTTCGTCATGAAAAGCTTAATGGGCTGGCCAAGCTGTGTCACCATCTCCGAGCAAAGCCATATGGAGCATCTACCCAGACTCCCCGCTCAGCACACCCTGGATCTTGCCTCTCCAGCCTCCGTCCTCGTAGCCATAATGGGCTCGTTAATGGAGTGACCTGCGCATCTGCATGAATGACAGGCAGCTTCGTGGTCTGCTTGTGACCTCTCCAAGTTCAAATCCTAACTCCAGGATTAGCTCCAAACCTGGCCAGCCTACGCCCAGCGCTCTTCTGATCCACCTCTCTCCCTGCCCCCATCCAAAAGCAGGACCACACCCTCCAAGATGAAAAAGAAAGAAACCCAAGGCAAGGTACCGTAAGGAATTATTATCCTGGCCGGATGCCCTCTACACACACACTCAATTAAGTGAAAATTGGAAGTTGACTATTCTTTCAGCGAGTAATTCAGATCCTGGCTCTGCTCCCCTCTCTCTCTCTCTGAAAATCAGACACATTGCTCTTGTCCCTTCCCAGTTTTCTGGTCTCCCGCTCCCTCCAGCTTCAGGCTCTGTGTTGTGCTGAATAAAATGAACATATTTTTTTCTATGAGGTTTCTTTTGGTTCTTCTCTAAGTCAGAAGCAGCTCAGGGGCTTCTGGGCCTCCTGGAGTGGAAAATGCACAGAGAGCTTGAGGTCAGGTAGGACCTAGCGACGGTAGGAGTGGTCGGGGGACACACAGTGGGCCAGGCACCTAGTGACATGAGCTACACGCATCAACTCATTTCCTTCTCAGAACAACCCCTTGGCGGAGGTGCCACCGGAACCCAGACAGTCCAGCCCAAGCAGCCATCCTCCTAATGCCTGTAATAGATGAACTTGGGTTTGAGACCTAGCTCTGCCCTGCCTGCCACATCTGTGACCTTGGGGGAGTCACTGAACCTTTTGTGCCTTGGTTTCCTCACTTGGGGACAACAGTGCCACCTACATCATGAGATAATGCAGATGATGTATCTAGCATAGAGCTCAATAAGTAATTACTCTGATCAATAAAGACCAAGAAGTTCATGTAGATAAAATGCTAGCACAGCGTCCGGGCCACAGTTAGCACACAAACGTTCGTGCCATTTCCATATTTTCAGCACACACACACACACACACACACACACATCCATTTACAGCTTCTTTTTGAGATCTCTGGAGACACAGGGTCTGGTCTTAGTTCTGCCTCTAGGAGCTGTGTGATTTTGAACAGCTTGCTTCCCGTCTCTGGATTTCTACATTTTCTTCTGTAAACGAGAAACTGTATAGTTGTCCAGAGGTGAAAACGCCTCCTCTGGTCTCTCAAGTATAAAATCCATCAGTTGCTGGAGCAAAGGGGCCCCGTCTCCCTAAGTCTGGGTGAGGAGTCGCTAGACAGAGCAGAGTGGGGGCAGCCTATTTTTCACCCACCACCAGGCCTCGGGCTTGAGCAGAGGAGTCCCCAGGAACCCCAGATGGGAGACAGAAACAAATGAGAAATGTTTACTTCACAGGGAGACAGACTATTTCCCCTCTTTGAAACTCCAGGCTCCTTTCTATAGATATTTATTGGGCTTTTCACTTGTACATCAGTTTTAGTTATGTTTCTGTGTTGGTCCAGGATTCAGCCTCAACGGAGAATGAAGGGCAAGGACACCGCCCAGCCAAGCACCCTCCTCTTGAGAGCTCCTGGTTACAATGATGTGGCCTGCCTCCACCACGTCTGTCCCTCAGCGGTAGTTGTCCCATCAGCCCAGGCTCAGCTGCAGCCCAGAGTAACCTTAACAACTGCACACCAGGGTGGTCCAGGCTGTGCTTTAGGTTGCATAAAATTTTCCTGCAGCTGGACGGTATTCCAAGCCAGCCTGGCCCCCAGGAGCAAAGAGGGCAGATGAGCAGGGCCGCAGGCTGGACGCTGGCGCATCACTTGCAGGTGGCGTAGTAGAGCACGCGCCCGTTGATGTGGTTCCGGATCTGCTCCACGTGCTTCTCCAGCCCCGTCAGGTCCGCCGAGCGAAGCATGATGGCCTGGCTGCCCCGAAGCAGCTCCGACTCCATGTCTGAGGGCAGATGGAACAACAGGGGGAGGAAGATGACTCCCAACCCTTCCTTCTCCTCCCACCCACCTGGATGCAGCATCTGCGGGAGAAATCACCTCCACCTGGAGGGAGTCTGGCCCCTAAGGCAGCTCTCTCCAGCCTCAGGGCTCTCCAGCCCCCATCCCACTCTTAGAGAAACATGGCAGGGGCCAGACCCAGGAAGCCCTTACCCCAAGGATCCTCTGCCCCTACTCTTCTCCTCCGCTCTAGGCAGAGTTGTCCCAGGCTGATGAGGGAGGCCACTGGCACCAAGATAAGAAACCCGCTATGTTGGACCCAGACAGCTGCCATCCCACCCATGATTCCTCAGGTGGGCACCAGGGCAAAAGAGCTGGGTGACCAGAATTCCTCCCCATCCTCTCTCCCCAAAAATGCCACTCCAGATAAATCTAGTCCTCCCCCTTCGGTCCATTCCACATCCCACCACCAGATTATGTGTGGAGGATATGAAGGACTCCAAAGTGATCGAGTCCAGCCTGTCCCCCCCTGTCATCCTAAGCAGGGCCCCCTGGACCACATTCATGAGGGCTGGTACCCAGCCTCAGCCTGAACTTTCCAGGAACAGGGCCAGGGGGCACTGTCTCACAAGGCTCCAACTCTAGGCAGTTCTGCTTGTTAAAAAGTCTTCTGGTTAAGCCAGAATCTGAGCACACCTTGCTGCCACCCAATTGTCCCAGGTCTGTCTCCCGGGGTGTAGGAATCTATTCTTTCTGTTTCCTACGTGGCAGTCCTTCGCATGTCTGAGGCCCCATCTTCCCCAGATGAAACCGCCCAAGCTCCTTCGTCCACTCCCCATCTGATATAATCACCAGGCCTTCCCTACATCCCAACCCTGGCCACCCTCCCCCTCAAGTGTGTGGGTTCGTCAATATCCCTTTTGAAGCTGTAGTAGCCTCCACTGAGCTCGATCTCACCTGGGAGATCAGCAGAGTGTAACAGGGTTATTAACAGACTGACATTCAGCCAGTGGGTACCCACATGGACCTATGAGTTAATAAAACACTGAAATGTTTACAGTTGCTGTTCTGTTCCCCGACCCCCATCCCCAGAGGCTCCTTAAGCATCCTTCTCCCCATAACCCTGCAATTCAAGGTAAATTCCTGCAAGCAGGTAAATGCTTGCTCCAATGCTACAACCTGAGCCTTTCTGGCTGGTGGGTAGGTGCAGGACACACCAGTTACTAAATATTTTTAATATCATCCTTGAGCCATTACTCCCTTTGTCTTGGCTGCTTTGAATTTATTAGCTCTTTTGGCAGGAGCAAAGGCACTTCTGGCTTATATCAAGCTTACAGTTACTCAAAACTCTTGGGTCTTTTTCGGGTGAGTAACAACTCATACGTGTTTATCACTAACTGGTTATAAAGTGTTTAGCTACATTACCCACTGAGAAGCCAGACCTCACCTGAGCTATACTTGTGAGTTTAGGTCCAAACAAGGCCAGAGTGAGGGGGAATTTTTCTCCTTACTTAATTTTATCCTGTTAGTTTCAGCCCATCCTTTTAGACTTCTGAGAGTGCCTTAGAATGCTGGTTCTGTTATCTAGTGCATTAACTACCTGTCATCCTCAGATCTGATTAGCAAATTCTTTATCTTCATACAAGACACTGACGGACAGGGCCAGGGCGTGCACTGACCCAGCCCTGGACTCCTCCATCTAGGTCAGCTCCTCTCGCCTCCCACTTCAGTTGTGGCCGGCCATAGCTACTGTCAACTTGCCAGCTCACCTTTCTCCATAGTGTCCATCTAGCTAGCCAAACAGATTTTTGTCAAAAGCTTTCTCTAAAATTCAAAGAGGCTCTGGTTTTGTCATTCACAGGGCAGTGACCCCATCATCACATCTCAGAGACTGAGCCTGAAAATCTCTGTTCTCCTTTCCAAGGAACCTCAGAACCCTTTCGAAAGCTTCTTTCATTATGGTTTGCCATATTCAAAACCCTTGGATGGTTTCCTACTGCCTCCAGGGCTGAGTCTACCCACCTCCTCCTGGCATCGGGGCCGGCCACGTGGACCAGCCACACTGGCTCCGTGCTACTTCTCTCCCACCTGTTCTCTCCTCATCAACCCTCCTCTCCAGTTGGGTGATCCCGCCTCCATCCTCAGAACATGTCTTGATGTCCCTTCTCCTCCTCACAGCCTCTTCCAGGCTTATACATCCTCCCAGGTCCACCTCAAATCTTATCTTTTTTGAACATTACCTTCCCTGAACATTTCTCTCTGACGTTACTTATCCTCTGAGCCCCTAGAGCTTCTATTATTTGGGCTTTTATCACAGTCCTCTTTGTGCTATTAAATAGTTTCATGAAGCTGGTGGCCAATAGGAAAAAATGGATTGCGAGCCTCTTGAGGGCAGGCCTAGTCTTTGTGAACATGTCCACACGCCTCAAAGTCACATTATATGCCTTGTACTTACTAGGTGCTCAGGAAATCCCTATTGATCTCACTGCCTTAGCACTGCTAGCTCCAAACATTAGACCTCAGAAACCCTGGGTTGGGAGCAGCCTTCAGAGATGCCCTGAAGTCCAAGTCCCTGGACAACTCCCTCACCTTTCATCTTGTCCATCATCGCCATGGTTTCCCCAAACAGTTCCTCCGCCTCCATCTTGATGCTTAAGATCCAGCTGCCCTGCTCTCCCAGCATGGGGCTCTGACCCAGCCGGTCCTTCAACTCAGCATACTTTTGCTTTATTCTCTCAAATCCCTGAAAAAGGAAGAACAGTCTCCACATCATCATCATCCCAAGTCCTAAGACCTTTGGCTAAAGGACCTGATGTAACCCAAATCAGCACACAGAGATGAGATGCCTCCTAATATCCCCAATGGGTTGATTCTGCCTATAAAAGCCCCTGGGCCACAAGCCATACCTTAACTTCTGTATTTCCTCTCCCTTCATCTTCAGTGCCAGCACAGGGCCAGGTGCACAGTTGTCACTGAATAGTGTGCTTGGCAGCTTGGCCATTGTACCGGGACCACCGGTACCCTGGAGACACTGAAACTGGCTCTTCGACCTTCTCTCTGATCTAATTCTGACAGTGATGGGGCTCAGGTTGGGCTAAGTCAAGAGTTTCTGTCTGGGCTGGATAACCATGACAGGGGACAAGCTCTGGATCAGGTGTCAAGAGACCTCCTTTGTAGATGAGCTTTAGGTCTGAACAGAGTCACTTCATCTGTGAGAGGAGAGGGATCGGACTGCCTGTTTCCAGCATCCCTGAACCAGCTCCACCAAAGGCATCCAGAGGGAGAATTCAGATACCTGGCCAGGTGTGCCTTAATCCTGAAGCCCCCGCTGGATATTTCAGAATAAATGGTACTCGAAGTGCTTTGGAGCCCATGGTCTTATAAAGTGTACAGAGTCCTGTCCTGCTCCCGCCGGCCATGCTTGCTTGGGCTAACTCTGCCCTCTAGGTACCTCCTGGGCACTCAGTGCCTGCTTGCTGGCCTCCTCTGCCAGATTCTGGGCCTGGGCGGCCTGTGCCCGCTGCTCCCTGGCCCGGTGGCCGAGCTCCTCCATCCGCGCTCGGAAGCCACCCAGCTGCTCCATCAGGCTGGTCGCCAGTCTTTCCGCTGGCCCCAGCACCTGCTGAACCTTTGTGGAAAAAGAGACCCGGAGTTTGGGGTGGGTCTCATAGGCAGTGACCTTCATTCTTCTCTCCTCCAACTCATCAGGCCACAAAAACTCTCTACAAGCAGGACATCACTATCGCCACCATCCCAATCCTCTATCTGCCCCCGGCATCCAGGCCTCCCAGTTCTCCAGCTCAGCTGACCAACCCCACCCACTCCTGCAGCAGCCACGAGAGCAGAAAACCAAAGGCTCGAAGCCAGGCTCAAGGCTCATAGGCTCCCTTCTTCAGGGCCCCAGCTCAGTTTCCACCCGGGTCACTTCCTGGCATCTTCTATGCCTTGCGCCCGAGTCTGAATGTTCATTCCCACAAGTGGGGGAAGGAAGCCATAATGCCTACCTCAGCAACCCTGTCTTGGATACGCTGAAGGGAGCGGCGGGTGCCTTGCATGGTGTCCTGGGCCTCCTGCAGTGCCAGCGTGCCCTGTCGCAGGTTCCCCAGCACATCCTCCACCTGGCCCTCCACTGTGTGGGCTCGGCTCCTGGGGCCGGGGGAATGGAAGAGGGGGGAGGGTGGAATGGGTGCACAGTGAATGAAGAGATGTGGGATCCAACTCACTCCCCAGTCCAGAGAATATCCTTTCCAGCCAAGATAAGAAGCCGAGTATTAACTCAGTAGCTTTTCCATCCCAGGACCCCACCAAGCAGGTTGTCTGAGGCAGCCTCTGGGGACGGTTTCCAATAAGGAAGACGGGGTTGTGCCGAATAAAGTTTCAGCTGGATGCCGTGTATCACTTCACCATCCCCCACCACAGTAAGCACCTCCTCCTGTCTCCCAGCCCTCGGCACCCCTCTGACTTGCAGACGTTCCTCTCTTGCTTCCAGCAACAGAGTTGAGGGGCAAATTCCCAGCCCGATCCTGGGAGAAGTTCAGGGCCCAGGGCCACACCTGGCCTGCTCAGCCTCAGCCTGGAGCCTGCGAGCCCGAGCGATGTCCTGCTTGGTCTGAGAAAGCACCAGGTCCACGTTGGGGAGCCTGGCTGCGATGGCCTGGATCTCATTCATCTTCCGCAGGACTGTGGCAGAGTCTGTGGGCAGCCACAGGGCCAGCACGGCCTCACTGACCTCCTGGATGGTGTCTACGTCAGTGTCAGGGTCTGGAAGACAAACCATCCATCGGAATGGGGGAGCTCAGCCACCTCCCCAAAGATCAGAGGCCTCTCCAAGCTGACAACACCCGTGGGCAGCACCTCCATGCCATCTCTGCCCGGGCTGCCCAAGGAGCTGCGGCTCCCTCCCGGGCACACTCAGGCACCCTGCTCTGAGAATTTCCGGGCTCGCTGTCGCGGGAGGATGGCTGTCGGCACAGCTGTGGCAACTAAGTTCCACCACAGGAAGCTGCAGGCTGGGGAGAAGGAGGTGGTACCAGGCAGCTGGTACTGAACAATGCCTGGAGCACAGATATAATCAGCCCTGAAGTGGGGAGACCAGCCAGGGACTGGAACTGCTTCCTTGGCAATAAGAACCCTTCCACGTGCCCCTCCTCTGGGGCAGAGTGCTCGCTTTTGCAAAGGCAGATCAAGATTACCTGGGCTTTGCTCACATGTCACCTTCTGAGAGGGGCCAGCCCAGGCCATCCAATCTAGGATCGCAACCTCTACCCTCTGCCAACACTCCTTACCCTCCTTCTCAGCTTTATCTTCCTCCCTAACATTTATCGCCACCCACGTGCTGGACACTTAACTCATTTATTGGGTTTTCTGTCATTTCCCCACTAGAACGTAAACAACGTGAGGACGGGGACTGGCTTTCATCCACAGCTATAGCCCAGCCCCTAGCACAGTGCATGGCACTTGGAGGCACTCTGTTTGTACATTGAACAAATGATTGAAGGGGCTCCAGTCTCAGGCCTCCTCTTTACTATTCAAGCAAACTGGGACAAGTCAACTGGCTTCGTTGAGCTCAGTTTCCTGATCTGTGAAATAGGAATCACGATGGCCAACCTCAAGGGATGATATGAAAAAATCAATTTAGCAGGAATTTCACAATCCAACTCTGGATCAGAGAGTAAGGTCAGGAGTACAGAGATGGCATCTCCTCCCCATGGTCACTTTTACAGATTCCACTGGTACCGACATGGTAGGGAAGGGGGCACCCCCCCACCCAGATAGTTTGCCCTAGGACTTAACTCCTCTGGGGCCCACCCAGCCTTACTCTGCAATCAAAGGTTTCCTCACCAACTGGCTACAGAGGTCCTAGACCGAGTCCCCTCCTCATGCCAGGTGGAAGGACATTCCTGGAAGGTGGAAACCATGCCTCTTTATTGCTATGTCCTTTTGGGGCCAGGGCAGCACACTGCAGGAGCTCAAGGCATAATTGTGGCTGAGTTTCATGAAGTGGGCTTTTCCCCAATTACGAGCTTTCACAAGGACCTCCCCATAGAGACCACCAACCTCTCAACTAACCCAGAGTCCTACTCTCAACGCGGCTTATATGTGCCTTCCCTAGAAAGCCTCTTACGGCAAGCACACCCTCACCTAGTGCCTGCCCTTCTTTTGTTCTGCCTCACTTCAGCTGCACCCGTGGGCTTGGTCTTAGTTACACTCAGTTTCATGGGCTTCTGAGTCTAAGAGTGGGCTCAGCAAACATTCACTGCTCCAAGCTGCAGGATGTGGGGAGCTGAGACTGCAAGTCAGATTGGACTTGGTCCTTGCCCTCATGGAGCTTGAAATCTAGTGGGGCAAGGAAGCACAACCCTGAGTGATGGGGGTAAGCTCAGGGTGCTAGGACGGCTGTTACAGGGGCTCCTAACCCAGTCTGACAGGTCCAGGAAAGCTTCCTGGAGAATGAGATACCCAGGGGATCCTTAGAGGGTTGTGTAGGAATTAGCCAGGTCGGGAGGGGTGGGGCAGGGCAGGGGAGACAATGCAGGGAGAGGACAAACATTAGAGAAGGCAAAGAAGCAAGATGGGTGGTGGGGCGCTGGGAGGTGGTCCAGCTCATAACGCAATAATCTAGAGTGTGGACTCCGGAGTGAGGTGAGCCCTTCCCATACTCCCTCCAAGCTGGATGCTTCTAGGCAGGTTTCTTAACCTCCCTGTATCTGGAGTCCTCACGTGCAAAGTGGTAGGCAGTCGGGATTAAATAATGTGAAGCACTTAGAACAGTGCCCGACACTTAGTAAGAACTCAGTAAACCTGACCTATTATCTTTGTCACTTCCTTTGATGACCTGAGAAAGATGGTGCCCCCTCTCTCCTCCACTGGCCTTCCACTCTCCCGCCCTCGCTGTGACCCTGTGCGCCCACAGCAGCTGGTACCCATGTTTCCTGCAGCGGGACTCTGGACCTTAGAATCCACAGCCATGGAGACTGTAAGAATTATCCCAGGTCCCTCCCAGGGGCCAGGCCTCTCTCAGGCCCTGCTCTTTCTCTCTGCCCCTCATCCTGTCCAAGGACTCAACCTGAGACACAAGCATAACTGAGGGGACAGCAGGGACCCCGCAGCCCGGCCACTCCCTGCCCATTCATTGGAGCCCAGACTGCACCCCAAGGACAGGCTTCCTATCCCACCACCCCCTAGCTGGGGTTGATGCAGGATGGGGGGCCACCTAGCCTGCCTTACGCGGCTTCACTCAGGGAAGGTCTTCCTTATTTGTGAGTCCCATCCCCAAACTCCGGCCTGTCCCTGCTTCTCTCCAACCCGCCACCTGCACCCCGGAGG
Source organism: Neophocaena asiaeorientalis asiaeorientalis (assembly GCF_003031525.2). Lineage (NCBI taxonomy): Eukaryota > Metazoa > Chordata > Mammalia > Artiodactyla > Phocoenidae > Neophocaena > Neophocaena asiaeorientalis. Next base: position 7,459,297 of record NW_020173731.1, on the reverse strand, counting down.
GGGCTCTGGCCTCTTGAAGCAGAAGCACCGCAGTAGTACAGGAAGAACGACTGTCATTACACCAGGCCGTCAGCTCATGTTAACTGGGCTCCCAGCCAAGCAAATTCCCTGGCAGGGGCCAGAAATTTAATAATATCAGTTCATACTCCTGAGGCATCTTTAATTTGTCAAAACACATTTTATGTCGTTGCTTGACACCCGGAATAAACTTGTAAAATACTATCATCCCCGTTGGCAGAAGCGAAAAGATGAGGTAAAGAGGAAAACAACTTGCCCAAAGTCCCACAGATTCCCTGAGTCCCGTCCAGGGACCTTCCCACTCCCCAGGTGGCAAGGGAGGAGATCGGGTTCACTTATTCATTCAATCAACATTGGGTGCTTTTCTGGGCCTGGACTTATGCTAAGTGCCAGGGACACAGTGAATAAGACAGACAGCCATCCCTGCCCTCTCGGAGTTTAGGGTCCAGTTGGGAGACAAACGTTACACTTGTAGACAGGTGAGCTCAACAACCACAGGCTTGGAGTAGAGCAGTGAAGGTCAGACTCCAGAGGGGAATATGGGGGAGGGGGATGACCAGAGGGGGTGGTCAGAAAAGGCCCCCCCGAGGGAGATATTTAAACTCAGACCTGGAGGGCAAGAATCAGCAGCCTTAGAGAGAGCATCCCAGGCAGAGGAACAGCAAGGGCCTCCGAGGCTGGCAAGAGCCTGGCCTGTTCAAAGATGGTTTGTGAGCAAAGTGGAGAGGATACAGGCCATACCCAGGAGGTAACAGAGGCCATGGTAAGGAGCTGAGAGTTTATCCCAAGAACAAGGGAAAGCCAGTGAAGGATGTTAGGCATGAGTGGGATGTGACCCCGCTTACACATTTTTCAAAGATGTTTCAGACTGTTCTGCTGAGAACGGGCTATGAAGGAGCAGGAAGGAGGTGGGGGGTCACCTAGAGGCCGTGCAGCCATCCAGGTGACTGATGGGGGCTGGTCCAGGGGCATGGAGACCAGGGAAGGAAGTAGCTGACTGACAAATGAGATGAGGGACAGGGAATGGGGCACTGAGGACAGGCGGAAGTCGAAACATCAGCCCAGGAAAAGGTAAAGACCAGCTCACCTGAGAGGAAGTCTCGGACCTGCTGGATGAGGAGCCGCGTGCGTGTGACGTCTTCCTCCATCTGGGAGCGGCTGGTGCTCACCTGCATCTCCAGGCTCTGAGCATCTGACTGCACCTGCAAGGTGGCTTCCTCGGCTGCCCTGATCTGCTGACACACACTATGGGTCAGCAGTGGTTAAAGCCCCAAGAGGGCCTCTCAGCAGCCCCCGAGGATTCTGGAGGCACCTGCTACCCAAGATCTCCCTAGGAAACTTTTGTAACTAGCTCGGTTTGGCCCCAGAAGAAATGATGTAAAAACACTGGCCTCAAACTCTATCTCTCGCTTGCTGTAGGGCCACGGGAAAGTCACCCGACATCTCTGGGCTTTCGACTCCTGGCTACAGAATGGGAGCTCTGACTTGCTTAGGAGCTCTTGTCCCCTCTGCCTCCTCCACCACGGACCCACCCCACCTCAGCCACACCTACCATCTGCCTGGTCTGCTGGAGCTGGGCGTTGAAGCCCCGCAGCTGCTCGGCCACCTGCCCTGCCGTCCGGAAGGCCCCACCTGCCCTGGGGAGAGCACCCCTGCAGTGGGAGCCACAGGCCGTGCCGTTGTCTCGGGGACACAGCTCCCCAGGGCACGCTCCCGGGGTGCAAGCCATCTCCCTGGGGCCCCCACAGAGCTGTGGAAAGATGGGGGCATCAGAGGGGGTCCCCAAGCCTCCTCAGTGACCACTCCCCTCCCACACCTGGGAAACAAGTAGCCAGACATCTCCACGGCAATTTGGGCACCAGAAACTTGTTTCCTTGGTAACTGCTGAACACACTATGTGGGGTCAAGGGTCGGGATGGGCAGGGGTGTGGGAGGTCCACGTGGCCCCAGGGGGGAATGTGGAGCAACAGTCGGTGAGTGACAAGCTGGGGTGGGGGGCCTCTGGAAGTGGGGCTCCATGACAGGAGTCACCTTGTTGGCGGCGGGTGTCAGATCAGGCAAGGAAGCCATCTGCAGCCTCAGGGCCGCGAGCTGGGGGCCACCGGCCCCTCCTGCCCCTCCCAGCTGCTGCTCCAGCCTCTCCGCCTCTCTCCGGCTGTCCCTGAGCCGCAGCAGCCGGCGGGAGCTATCCGTGACCTGCTGAGCAGCCTGGGATGACCGCTGGTGGGCCGCGGTCAGCATCCGGAAGGCTCCTATGGGAAGAAGAGAGGGAACCAAGCTGGCCCTGGACCCGGAGGCCTGGAGACGGAGATGAAGCCTGGCCCGGCGTGGTGTCTGTGTACCACTCCTCACCTGAAGGATCGGCACTGCTTATTTTTTCAAACTGCTCCCTCTTGCTCTGATACATAACGAGGAGGCGATTGAAGCTTCTGTCCAGATTCTCCAGGTCTCCCGGGAGGGACAAAGTCCCCTCCTCTAGGGGCAGATCCACCTGCAGGCCCTGGAGAGTCTGCCTGAAGTGGGAGAGAAGCTTCCACTAAAATACAGGAGGGGGGCTTCCTCCCTAGAGCCAGCCATCCCCTCGGAGAAATTGCTACTGAGTCAGGAAAAAGAGACGCCATCAGTAAAAGCCACAGAAGGGAGCCTCCGCAGGCTGGAGAGGATCCTGCTGGGCAAAAGCTAGCACAACCTCCCTCCACCCCTATGCGGGCAGATCCATAAAAATCTCTCCCTCCTTGGCGTGTGTGACCCTAACAGTCCCGGCTTTCCTCCGCCTCCCCACATCGGCTTCCACGAGGAGCATCCCCCGAGCCCCTCCTCCTCCTCTGCTGCCTACCGGCGGACATCAGCCACCACCTGTACCCCAGGCTCCCGAGTCTCTCTTCTGCAGCCCACACCTCCCCACAGAGCTCCCGTAGCTGCAGCCCACTGGTGGTCTCCACCTGAAGGGGGTCACCTGCCCTGACCCACCACGGCTGAGCTTCCAGACATTCCTCCCTCCCAGGGCCTTTGCAGCTCCACCCACCACCATTCCCTCCACCAGCCTCGCGTACTCCATGGCCGGGCTTTTCTCAGCACGGACCGTCCTTCTGGAAAGCCCCACCAGGGCTGCACACCCAGCCCACCAACCGCCTGCAGACTCCCTACTCAGTGCTGAGACCAAGGTCAATGGCACACCTAGATGGCTCAGGCCCTCACAGTCAGCAAGTGCTCAGGGAAAGAAAACTCATAAAAACTTCAGAAGGAAACCTCCCTGAGAAGGCACCTCGGCTGGTGGGAGGAGACCGTGGGTGGGACTGCTCCCATTCCAAAGGCAAACGCAAGTTATTTTTAGAGCCCTGCCTCTCAGATGCCCTCCACAAGGTTGACTAATGCAGAGCTGACTCTCCCACGGGCGGCACCGGGCACTTGGAAGAACTCAGGACTTGGGCTCGTGCCTGTGCTCCCGGTGCCCCTCGGCGGCCACGTGACTCTATCATGTCACCTATCTGTGCCTGTTTCCTCATCTGCAAAATGCAAGGAATAACACCCACCACGCCAACCTCCCAGGACTGTCGTGACAGTGAAAAGAGAGGCGCCTGTGAGAAGCCTTGGTAGACGGTAAAGGGCTGTAACCGATGTAAGGAAGGACCAGTGTGCCCCTATGTGGACCCACATGGAATTGTTCTTCTGCCACGTGGCTCGGCAGGGAGAGGGAATGACCTGATGGAGACGATGGCATTGGCCACCTGGGCCACCTCCTGCTCCGTGACCAAGGCGCCGCCGAGGATGGCTTGGATCTGCTCCAGCTTGTTCTTTGTGTCCAGCATCCGGGACGCCAGGCCGCGGTCCTCCAGGCCCGGCCCAGGCCACAGGCTGGTGGTGGCATTACGGAGGCTGCTGAGGCGGAGGGCCCGCTCCCGGAGGCCGGTGTCATAGGTCTGGAAGCAGGGGTGGCAGGCCACACACACCGGGTAGCGGTCACAGTAGCCTCGCTGGCACTGGTCGCAGCGTGGCCCGGTCGAACCAGGGCGGCAGAGACAGCGGCCCGAGGCCTTATCGCAGCCTGGTCCCTCCGTTCCCCGGAAGTCACAGTCACAGGCTAAGGGGGGAGAAATGATGGTCAGAGGCCTGGGGGTCAGGAAGATCAGGTGTTTGTGGGGAAAGCCCGAAGAGGAGGTCTGACCTCAGGGTCTTTCACACTTAGAATAAGACAGTCAAGGCCGGAATGAAATCATGGTAATGACAGCAAGCCCTTACGTAGCACCTCCGACGTGGCAGGCACTGTTCTGAGCCTCACTCACCAGGCACACGCTAACGCTTCTGACCCTCACCACACACTCTGTGGCAGAGTTAACATGCTCATTTTCCCATTCTCACAGATGAAGCACCTGAGGCAGTGTGCCCCTTGCCCAGATGAGGAAACTGAGGCCTGAAGAGGGGGAGCAACTCCTCCTGAGGTCACAGAGCTGAGAACAGACTCGGGTCTGCGTGCCCTTGTCACTATTTGTCAAACTGACTCCCCCTCAGGACTCACTTTCTCCATCTATGAAGAGGGAGAGGAGGACGTTTCCTGCAGATGGCTTCTGGGAAATGGTTTCTCAGGGAAGCGGGAAGCAAAGCAGCCCTCCTGTCATGCGCACATAGGGACATGGGGACGGCCTGGTGTCAGCCCCGTGGCAGCAGTGGGGAGCGAGCGCTCCTATGGGTTGCCAGGGCCCACCCCGCGTGGACCAGTACGGGATGCCCTCCCCCACCACAGACCCACGTGTCCCCACCACGAGCCCACCCGAGCACACACCCCCATGTCCTCCGCGTCCCCACTCAGTGAGCACACCTCGGCATCCCATAGCTGCATCTCCGTAGGTCTTGTCAGGACACTGGCGGATGGCTGCAGCGTTGCAGGTCAGGCCACCAAAACCTTCCTGACAGGGGCACTGTCCTGTGAACTGTGCGGGGAGAGACCGGTCAGGGGGCAGAACTCCCCAGTGCACCCCAAAGCAAGGGCTCCCACAAGGACACAAGCTCCGAAGTCAAAGCCCAGGACGGCCCTGCAGAAGGTGTGCGAATGTGGCATTGCCAAAGGCTGAGAGCCACGGACGGAGGGACATTTGGTGGCCTCCCCAGGGGAAGGCGGACAGAAGCAGCCCAGTCTGACTTTGGAAAGACCCAGAAGGGCAGTGCGGAGGGGAGACAGAGGCTGGTGGGCGGGAGCCCTCCCTTGCTGAGCGGCCCATGCTCTACCCTGCCATGTACCTGGTTGCACTGGGGACTGAGGGAGTTGTGCGGGTCACAGGCACATGGCTCGCAGCCCCGGCCGCTGGCCAGCTTCCAGTGGTAGCGAGCGCACTGGTCACATTTGGGGCCCACCACGTGGGGCAGACACAGGCAGCGTCCACTCTCCTCATCACACGGCATGTCCCGCCGGGCACCCAGGACGCTGCAGTCACAGCCTGCACGGGAGGGAGGGCTGCTGAGCTCGGGGGCCGGGCCACCAAAATCTTACCCCCAGAGGACGTGCACCAGGGAGGGGCACAGCCTGGGAAAAGAACGAGGTAGGGCCGTTCCCTCCAGATAACCTGGCTGACTCATAAGGCCACCGCACTTTCCCACCAGTCCCCACACCTGGCTGCTTGGCCACCTGCCTGCCCTCCCTCGGGAGGATTCTGTCCCACCTTCCACCTCAGGCCTGTGCTGTCACCTGCTGGAAGCCAGTGGCAAAGCACCCGGCACGCAGCTCCGGGAGTAGGACCAGTCACAGATCTGGTGGCCCCAGGCGCCTGCCCCACGCCACGGCAGGCTGGGCCCCTTACTCACGGTGGCAGCCCTGCGGGTTGGCATAGGTGAGTCCTGTAAATCCCGGCTTGCACAGGTCACAGCGTTCCCCCTGCACTTGCTCCTTGCATACACACTGCCCGGTCACTGGGTCACAGGGCGCTCCTGGCACTGCCCCATCCGGATCACACTCGCAGGCTGAGAGACAAAGGCAGCCACGGCAGGAGGGACAAAGAAGAAAAGCAGAGAGCACATTCTAGAAGCCAGGCTTCCTGGTTCAAATCCTTGTTCCACCACTTCCTGACTTACAACCTTACCAATCCCTCTGTGCCTCAGCTTTCTCACCTATAAAATGGGGGTAATTATACAACACTCATAGGCTTCTTATGAGGAATCAATGAGTAGGTGTAAAGCAGATGGAACAGTGCTTGGCACATGTTAAGTACTATAAAAGTTTTGGTTGGCATTATTTACTGAATAGCTACTCCGTGGCCAGCACGGAGCTGGGCACTCTTGCCTGTCACCTTATGTAATCCTCACGATAATCCTGAGAGGTGAGGATGCTTACCCCCATTGCACAGATGAGGAGACTGAGGCTCAGAGATGTTCAAAGAACATACGCAAGGTCACACAGCAAGCAAGTGCTGGAAACAGAAGTCAAACTCAAGACTTTCTCACTGTTTCCATAAATAGATAAATATCAACAGGAAGTGAACCAACTTTCTCCCACCCCAAAACCCAAGCCCCTTTCATGGCTTTCAAAACGAAGACTCTTCCTTCACCTAGGAAGTCTTACCTGATGAACCCCACCCGGATCGAAGTGCTTCTATCTCATTGCTCTCTCCCATAGGAACTCACTGGCCCTTGTGATGTGTTAAGTCACTCCTGGGTGACTTACATGTTCCTTTAATAAACATTCCTGGAGCATCAATTATTTGTCTGTCGTTGTGCTAGGGCCCAAGGATACAAGAATAACCCCTGCCACGGAGGGGTCCTTAATGTTGGAGGAAGCAGAAAAATAAAGAGCAAACCACACTGACTTGCTTAGAAGGGCACAGCTAAGTTAAAAACAATTGCCCACAAGTCCTGACACACGACCAAGTCTTCACGCTTCCTGAGGGCCTGTATGTCCTTAGGGACGTGTGCTCTGTTGAGCCCAGAACAGATGGGGATTAACAGACATATGATGCCCTGGGTCCCTGGAGCCCCGACTCACGGATGCAGGTCTCCTGAATGGGAGCATCAGGACGCCGGTTCCGGAAATAGTGCAGCTGACACCGCTCACAGTTCTTGCCCTCAGTGTGGTGTTGGCAGTTGTCACACACACCTCCATGTGCCCCCTGGCTGGCGGTAAACACGGCTGGGTCGAAGTGACATGTCTCTGAGTGTCCGTTGCAGTCACACCCTGCAAAAGGAGATAACTAGGGCTGACATTTGAGCAGCATCGTTGCCATGTACAAAGCACGTTCCACACGAACTCGCTGGCATCCCCAGCAACTCTGCAAGATGCTCAGGTCTGGGAAACAGGGCAACTGAGGCCCAGGGAGGCTTTTGTAATTTATTTCAGGTTATATAGCCAGTAAGAAAGGAAAATAGAGAACTCAGGCCTCTTGACTCCCAGTGTGGGGACTGACCCAAGAATAATACCCATGTTGAGCCGAAGAGAGAGCCCTTTGAATGGTCCCATGTCAACCCTCGCCCACTGCCACCTGCTGGGTCTCCTGCTGGGTCACTGCCCTTCTCTGGGCTGGGGATCTTTGTTGCCCTCATTTATGCAGGGAAGGATCCCGCCTCCAGGAATCTAATTCCATGGATTTCAACTCTGGAGGCACATCTGAAGTAGAAAGAATGACAACAGGGAACCATGTATGTCCTACACTGGATAGGCCAGAAGTAGGAGGACCTGTGGTTAGCCCAAAAGGCACGTGGCATCAGAAGCATGGACCAAATCGTGGTCCCTCCAGGCCTGGCTGAGGAGAAGGGCCAGGAGCGGTGGGAAGATGCAACTCAAATACTTTCTCAAATACCCTCTCTTTCCCCAAAGAGCAAGGAGAGCTTAAATTACAGAATGCAGTTAGGTTTAGATTTAAATAACAAAGACTAGATTCTCCTTGTGTCCCCGCTGGGCCAGCTGCTGCAGGGGAGGTGGGTGATCCCAGGCTCATACTTTGGCATTCATGGGGGTCCTGGTCATCTGCGGGTTTCCAGGGCTTGTTGTTGTAGAAGGGTGCACAGTGTTCACAGTTGGGGCCGGCGGTGTTGTGCTGGCAGACGCAGACCCCATGGACCTAGGAGAGGGGCCATAGGTTACCATGAATAATTATCACAGGAGCGTCCCAGCAATGGACTTGCCCTCTCCGCTCTGTCCCCAGGGTCCAGCTCAGACCTCAGCTCCTCCAGCCTTCACTCAGCTCCTATGGCACTCCCAGATGTCGGCTTGTGTGGTCTGTGTGTGTGTGTGTGTGCTCCTATGGCACTCCCAGATGCCGGCTTGTGTGGTCTGTGTGTGTGTGTGTGTGTGCGTGTGCATGCATGCACACCTGCACTGCTCCTCCATTTAGGTTTTTAAAAGCTCAGCCCTTGCATTTGGCCATCCCCATGCTGCCCAGTCCAAAGCAGCACCTGTAAAGTGCTTAGAGAGCCTTGTTGGTAAACTGTGATTCTAGAAGCTTGTGGGCCCTCGGGAGATTTACATTCCAACAATCTATGACTGCAGTTGTTTGGCTAATAAGACTGCAATGATGAATTGTTCCTAGACTCATTAAGGTATAAAAATAGAATAGCAATTGCGTGCTAATTGTCTTCCATATTAAGCTCACCACCAGCAGGCTGGCATCTAGGACTTGCATTGTGTTTGCTCCGTCCTCATCCCCTACTCACTCCTAACAGCACAGCTGAGCTGAACTAGCCGCTCCCAGGACAAGCCCTACTTTTCTCCACCTTTTGGCCTGTACTGACGTTTTTCTTCCTGACTAGACGTCCCCTCACTCTCTTATTCACCAGCAAAATCCTGCCAGCTAGAACGGCATGTCCTTCACCTGGCTTGCCTTGTCTCTCTAATTCCATGGATTTCAACTCTGAATGCACTTCAGAATTATCTGGGGAGCTTTTTAAAACATACCAATGCCCAGGCCCGATTCAATCCAATCTCAGGGAAGAGGCCCAGCCATCGGTACTTTATAAAGTGGTGATTCCATTGTGCAGCCAGATTTGAGAACTGCCGGGGCTGGGCAGGCCGTTGCCCTCCTCTACATGCTCATATGCCGGCAATCCTGCTCAGCCTCTGTTCTGGTCTTTTGTTTGTGGACCCTAATGGATGACACATCTCTGGCACTGGTCTCCCTCTGCCTTCCTCTGTAGCCTAGGGCAAGCGCTGGCCCAGAAGTGGAAAGGATAAAGCTGCCCGATGCTCATGTCACCTGTATTTCCCTCAAGGGTCGCTTTACGTGATTTCATCGTGCGCCTCTATCACTGGGGCAAATATCATAGTCCCATCTGTTAACAGAAGAACCGAAACCCCGGAAAAGTGAAATGACAGCTCCCTCTGCTTCTTGGTCCTAGACTCTCTCTCCTCTACCGATGGTTCTCAAGTTTGGTTTCACAGCAAAATCCCCTGGGTTGCTTCTTAAGCTGGAGTTTCTCTCTTCCATGCCTGATGCATCTGACTCACTGCTCTGGGGTGGACTTAGCATCTGTGTTAGACTCTGTTCTCTCGCCCTGCCCCATATCTCACCTCTACATGGGACTTTACAGTCCCCAAACCAGGGGCTCTATGGCAGGATGTCAGAACCACCCTGGCAGGATGTTAGAATCACCTGGGGCTTTAAATAACAATAATAAAATCAGAGTGTATGAAAGTGTGGGTCTGGGTGATGTTTTTTAGCTCCCCGGGAAATTACAATGCGCAACCAGTGCTGAAAATCAATGCCTTAAGTTCCCCCACGAACACCCATGCTTATACTTCTACTTATATGTATGCTTATACTTACATATACTTCTATGTTACTGAATAAAAATAATTTCAAACCATAAAGCAGGTCCAAAGAAGTGCTGCAAAATCTGACCTTTGAAATGATAATCATTTAGAATCATTTTCACCATTGCTCAAATATTAAGTACTCGAGTCTTAAATTTAGTGCCCTCCCTCCTTTATAGAAGCTAAAGACGTCAGTCTGCCCGGGTCTTTTCCCTCCCCTCTCCTTTCCCCCTCTCTGGGCTGTCACCTGCACAGTGGTGGAGGGGCTGGCAGGGGCTCTGGAATTGGGGGCACAGTGGTCAGCATGGCCGTGACAGAAACAGCTCCCCTGCAGACGCAGCTGGGAAACAGCATAGTAGGCGCTGGGAGGGTGATAGCCCCTCTGGGGCACAGAGGCCAGCCTGGTGAAGTTGACTCTCAAGTTTGTGATCGCCCCCAGCTCTGAAGGGGACAAACAACAAGGAGGGAGGGGGTAGAGATGGGAAAATAAAGAACGGGAAGTTAGAGTCAAATAGAGACTCCTAGGGCAGGATGATAAGGAAAGGAATTCTGGTCGCACCATTCCATCTTCCTCAACCTTCCCACAACAGAAAAGACCCACTCCACCCTGGCTCAGGCCTTTTGAGTCTCTGGGGCCACCACAATACCCCTATGGGCTGAGCAGGGCAAGTGTTCAATCCAACCATGTTGACAGAGGTAGGAAAGACAAGGAAATGTCCATGATCTGGGTTCCAACCATGTTTTGTTCCCCATCCACAGTCCCACAGGCTAGAGGAGTAGCCACACTGACCTTGAATTTTTTGACTTTGAGTTGCTGGGATCCCAGAGGCTAAATCCATAAGGTTAAGTTGGACCTGCAGAGAGAGTGGAAATGGAAGATCTGAGGAAGAGGTGAACTGTGGCCCAAGCTCAGAGGTCCTCCTTTCCATTCAATGCCCTGACCTTCTCATACTAAGGTCTTTCTTACCTGGAGCCTGAGATGACCATGGATGTGAGGTCTGCCAATCACTCTGGGGGAGGGAGATGATCATTGGGCCTTAGATGAGTGTGTGTGTGTGTGTGTGTGTGTGTGTGTGTGTGTGTGTGTGTACAACCTCTCCTCTCCAGTTGAAAATATAGCTATCCCAAGAATTTCCTGATTTCCTTGGGTCAGAAGTTACAGTAAGATATATAATAGACATATGAGGGTTTAGGGGATACTAATTTTCCAAAGACCCAGGATGAGTGAGAGGGTCCAGAGCCAAGGATACATGGACGTGCTGACCGCCACACTCTAGACAACCCCAATTTCAACTATGCCGTTCTTACTTGATTAAAAAAAAACACTCATTGGATGTGACTTCAGCTGCATATCCCAGGAAGAGTTTTCACATCAACCTCCCACAAATCAGGGAAAAGTCCTGTGTTCTGACGTGTGGTCTGGGGCATGTGGTTACGTGGATCTAGATACGGCAATAACCAAGGAGGAGTTGTTGCAGGGAAGGAAAGAGACGCACTGCCTACAGGAAAGGCAGCGCTCCAAGCAGTTCTGATGGCTCCCCTGAGCCTCAGCCAGAGAAAGGAGACAAAATACAGCCCCTGAGGGTGGGAGCGAGGGAGCAGTGATGAAAGAAATGAAAGGATTTGACCCCAGGTGGGAGGATTCAAGGAGAGAGCTGGGTTGGGTTATGCAATACACTCAGTGTGTTTCTGAAATATCCTTCCTGGGCAGCCAAGCGGATGTGCAGCAAAGACGTGCCCAGAGGGATCATTATTGGGGAGCTCAGGAAAGACAGCAAGGCTCACTGCCTGGGGAAGGGGGTGGTTCTCATACATTCTCCAAAGCCTGGTGACCATGTAGCGATGGGGTGGGAGAGACCTCTCCCCGTGCCTACATTTTCAGGGTCCCCTCTGCCTACCTTGGCCCCATCCAGGCGGCTGTTAGGCCTCTGGGGCAGAGGCTGGCACCGAGCATCCTGCCAGCTCTGAGGCTGGCCCCGGCGGACCCGGGGGAAGGCAGACGTGCAGTCGGCAGCTAGGTACTGGTACACCTGCCAGGTCTTGCCGAAGTCCGAGGAGCGCTCGATCAGCATGCCAGCAGGCATGGGCCCCTGCAGAGACACACACAGGGTTGGGGCCTGAGTGACACCGCAGTGGGGACGCGATCATAGAAAGAGGCTCTTAAAGAGGTGCTGGTGGCCCCTGAGAACCACAGTGAGGAGGGAGAAAGGGGGCTGCATGGGACAAGTGGGCTCAGGGGTACCCGGGTCCAATTTTCCTGACAAATCACCGGCCCCAGCGGGTTTTCCCCAGGGGAGCCGTGGAAAGTGATAGAAGGCAGATCTGCATTCCAGGAGGCATGATCCCTAGCTCAGCCAACCACCCAGGTGGCCAGGCCAGAAAATTCTCCCACTGCACTTCCCACAGCCAACCATTTTTTATCACCTCTAGCTCCCAATTCTGTCCCTCCTCTTTTTCCTCGTGTGGCCATGGCCATAGTTCAGGTCCCAGTTGCACTGAGCCTGGGTTCCTACAACAGCCTGGAACTCAAGCCCAGCTTTTGTCCAGGCTCTCCAAGCCACGTTCCCCACTTCACCTACAGGGTTATCTGATCACATCACTCCCTGCATGAGACCCTTCCACGGGTCTGTGCTGGCCTAAAGATAAAATGCAAGCCCCTTAGCATGACATACTGTCATGTCCCTACTTCCTCTCTCAGTGATTTCATCCATTTCTCATGGCTTTAAACGTTGTCTTTATGCTGACAGGTCCCAGCCTGGAACACTTCCTTGGGTTCATAAGCCAACCTCCACACAGAGAGAACTTTCTTTCTAAAATGTAAAGTGAGCCATGACTCCCCTCCCTCCGCTAAAAACCTTCCAGTGGCTTTCCACTATTTTTTCCCCCAGCTTTATTGAGATATTATGAACATATCACATATGTAAGTTTAAGGGGTATCAAATGTGATGACTTGATACACATATATATTACAAAATGATTACTGCAATAAGGTTAGCTAACACTTCTATCCACTTACATAATGACCTTTCTGTGTGTCATTTAACAGCTTTCAGGTGTCTAGTACAGTATTATTAATTATAGTCACCACGCCATACATTAGATCTGTAGAACTTATTCATCTTATAAACCTGGAAGTTTATATCCTTTGATCAACATCCGCCCACTTCCCCCTCCCTCCAGCCCCTGGCAACCACCATCCTTTTCTCTATGTTGATGAGTTCAGCTTTTTAAGATTGTGTATATAAGTGAAGACATGCAGTATTTGTCTTTCTGTCTGTCTCATTTCACTTAGCAGAATGCCCTCAAAGTCCATTCATGTTGTCCCAAGAGGCAGGATTTCCTTCTTTTTTCATGACTGAATATTCCTCTGTGTGTGTGTGTGTGCGTGTGTGTGTGTGTGTGTCTGTGTGTGTGACATCTTCTTTATCCATTCATCCACTGATTGACACTTACATTGTTTTCATATCTTGGCTATTGTGAATAACATTGCAATGAACACGGGAGTTACAGATATCTCATTTCCTTCCAATATATACCCAGAAGTAGGATTGCTGGATCATATGGTAGATTTATTTTTTTAACTTTCTGAGGAAACTTCATACTGTTTTCCGTAGTGGCTGCACCAATTTACATTCCCTCTAATGCTGCACAAGTATTCTCTTTTCTCCACACCTTCACCAACACTTATCTCATCTTTTTTTCTTTGGCCGCACCATGGGACTTGCAGGATGTTCCCCAACCAGGGACTGAAACCAGGCCACAGCAGTGAAAGCCCAGAAGCCTAACCACTAGGCTACCAGGGAATTCCTTATCTTTTTGATGATGGCTATTCTGACAGGTGTGAAATGACATCTCATTGTGGTTTTGACTTGCATTTCCCTGATGGCTAATGATGCTGGGCATCTGTTCATGTATCTGTTGGCCCTTTGTATGTATTCTTCAGAGAATTACCTATTCAAGTCCTCTGCCCACTATTTTTTTTTTTTAATAGATCTTTACTGGAGTATAATTGCTTCACAATACTGTGTTAGTTTCTATTGTACACCACAGTGAATCAGCCATATATATACATATGTCCCCATATCCCCTCCCTCTTGAACCTCCCTCCCATCCTCCCTAACCTACCCCTCTAGGTCACCGCAAAGCACCAAGCTGATCTCCCTGTGCTATGCTGCTGCTTCCCACGAGCTGCTTTACATTCGGTACTGTATATATGTCGATGCTACTCTCACTTCACCCCAGCTTCCTTCCCCCTCCCACCCTGTGTCCTCAAGTCCATTCTCTATGTCTACATCATTATTTCTGCCCTGCAACTAGGTTCATCAATGCCATTTTTATTTTTTTACATTCCATATATATGCGTTAGCATACAGTATTTTTTTTTCTCTTTCTGACTTCACTCTGTATGACACTCTCCAGGTCCATCCACCTCACTACAAATAACTCAGTTTCATTTCTTTTTATGGCTAAGTAATATTCCATTGTATATATGTGCCACATCTTCTTTTTTTTTTTTTTTTTTTTTTTCATTCTTTTTTGCTATGAACATTGTGGTACATGTCTCTTTTGGAATTATGGTTTTCTCAGGGTATATGCCCAGTAGTGGGATTGCTGGGTCATATGGTAGTTCTATTTTTAGTTTTCTAAGGAACCTCCATACTGTTTTCCATAGTGGCTGTATCAATTTACATTCCCACCAACAGTGCAGGAGGGTTCCCTTTTCACTACACCCTTTGCAGCATTTATTGTTTCTAGATTTTTTGATAATGGCCTTTCTGACCAGCGTGAGGTGATACCTCATTGTAGTTCTGATTTGCATTTCTCTAATGATTAGTGATGTTGAGCATCCTTTCATGTGTTTGTTGGCAATCTGTATATCTTCTTTGGAAAAATGTCTTTTTAGGTCTTCCACCCATTTTTAAATTAGATTGTTTATTTTTTGATATTGGGCACCAAGAGCTGTTTATATATTTTGGAGATTAATCCTTTGTCTGTTGTTTCATTTGCAAATATTTTCTCCCATTCTGAGGGTTGTCTTTTTGTCCTGTTTATGGTCTCCTTTGCTGTGCAAAAGCTTTTAAGTTTAATTAAGTCCTATTTATTTACTTTTGTTTTTATTTCCATTACTCTAGGAGGTGGGTCAAAAAGGATCTTGCTGTAGTTTATGTCAGAGTGTTTTCCTATGTTTTCCTCTAAGAGTTATACAGTGTCTGGTCTTACATTTAGGTCTTTAATCCATTTGGAGTTTGTTTTTGTGTATGGTGTTAGGTAGTGTTCTAATTTCATTCTTTTACATGTAGCTGTCCAGTTTTCCCAGCACCACTTATTGAAGAGGCTGTCTTTTCTCTATTGTATGTTCTTGCCTCCTTTGTTGTAAATTAGGTGACTATATGTACGTGGGTTTATCTCTGGGCATTCCATCCTGTACCATTGATCTATATTTCTGTTTTTGTACCATACTGTCTTGATTACTGTAGCTTTTTCTGTTTCTGTACCATACTGTCTTGATTACTGTAGCTTTGTGGTATAGTTTGAAGTTGGGGAGCCTGATTCCTCCAACTCCGTTTTTCTTTCTCAAGATTGCTTTGGCTATTAGGGGTTTTTTGTGTTTCCATACGAACTGTAAGACTTTTTGTTCTAATTCTGTGAAAAATGCCATTGGTAGTTTGATAGGGATTGCACTGAATCTGTAGATTGCTTTGGGTAGTACAGTCATTTTCACAATACTGATTCTTCCAATCCAAGAACATGGTTTATTTCTCCATCTGTTTGTGTCATCTTTGATTTCTTTCATCAGTGTTTTATAGGTTTCTGAGCACAAGTCTTTCACCTCCTTAGGCAGGTTTATTCCTAGATATTTTATTCCTTTTGTTGCAATGGTAAATGGGAGTATTTCCTCAATAGATGTAGAAAAAGCTTTTGACAAAATTCAACACCCATTTATGATAAACACTCTACAGAAAATAGGCACAGAGGGAACCTACCTCAACATAATAAAGGCCAAACCTTGGGGTAAGACAGGAATAAAGACGCAGACCTACTGGAGAACGGACTTGAGGATATGGGGAGGGGGAAGGGTGAGTTTTGACAGGGCGAGAGAGAGTCATGGACATATACACACTAACAAACGTAGTAAGGTAGATAGCTGGGGGGAAGCAGCCGCAAGGCACAGGGATATTAGCTCGGTGCTTTGCGACAGCCTGGAGGGGTGGGATGGGGAGAGTGGGAGGGAGGGAGACGCAAGAGGGAAGACATATGGGAACATATGTATATGTATAGCTGAATCACTTTGTTATAAAGTAGAAACTAACACACCATTGTAAAGCAATTATACCCCAATAAAGATGTTTAAAAAAAAAAAAAAACATAATAAAGGCCATATATGACAAACCCACTGCAAGCATCATACTCAATGGTGACAAGCTGAAAGCATTTCCTCTAAGATCAGGAACAAGACAAGGTTGTCAACTCTCACAACTCTTATTCAACATAGTTTTGGAAGTCTTAGCCACAACAATCAGAGAAGAAAAAGAAATAAAGGAATGCAAATTGGAAAAGAAGAAGTAAAACTGTCATTGTTTGCAGATGACATGATACTATACGTAGATAATCTTAAAGATGCCACCAGAAAACTACTAGAACTAATCAATGAATTTGGTAAGGTTGAAGGATACAAAATTTCTGCCCACTAATCTTGAATAAATCTGAACTCCTGACCATGGCTGAAGAGGCCATGCTCTTGGGCCCTGCTCCCTCACCCCGTCTCATGCCACTGTGCACCTCCATCTCCTCAAGCCCTCAGTCACATTCCCTCTTCAGAGCCTTTGTTCATGTTGTTTCTTCTGCTTGGAATACTCCTCCCCCTCGTGGGTTCCTCCACATCTTTTGTTCTCAGCTTAAATGTCACTTCCTCACAGAGATCATTTTATACCTATCTAACGTGCATTCTTCTGCCCACACTCTGCCCACCCCACCCCATCATTTCCTATACCAGGGTCTCATTTGTTTCCTTCGTAAATGTCACACAATTTCCAATTATTTATTTGTTGGTTTCCTGCTTTTTATTTTCCTCCTACCAGACCAGGGTTTCCCAAACTTGACACTGATATTTGGAGGTGAATAATTCCTTGCCATGGGGTCAGTGCTTGTCATTTTAGGATGCTACGCGGCATCCCTGACCTCTTCTCACTAAATGTCAATAGCATACTGACAGCTGTGACAACCAAAACTTTTTCTATAAACTGCCAACTATCCCCTGCTTGAGAACCACTACAGTAAACCATAGACCCCCTTGTCTATCTGGGTTTTTTTTCTTGGCCACACTGCACGGCTTGCGGGATCTTAGTTCCCCAATCAGAGATTGAACAGGTGCCCTCTGCAGTGGTGCAACGGAAGCACAGAGTCCTAACCACTGGACCACCAGGGAATTCCCCCACCTTGTCTATCTTGTTCACAGTGTACCCCCAGCATCTAGCACATAGTAGGCAGTTAGTACATCTGTTGAATGAATAGATGAATCTTTCACCTACTTTCCTCCCTCCCCATTTACATCTGTAAACTCATCTCTCATCAGTCTGTAGCCCTCCACATCCCTACCTCTCACTACCGTATACACATTTGCCCCACCAGACCCTACGTGCGTTCCTTTGTCCCCTTCCCCCAATTATATACCTTCTTGCCTCTTGCCTCCTGGCCTTTGCACTTTGCTGTTCTCTTTGCCTGGAATGAACTTACCCTTCACCTGGATATTACTGGCCTAGGAAGTTTCATCTTCCCCTGGGTGTATTCTCTGATCCACTCCCCCAAAGACAGATCAAGCTGGATGTCCCCTTCCTGGGCTCTCCAGCATCTCTTCTTACCAACATCAGAGCACACATCCCACTGTCTTGCTACTGGTTCTTTATCTTCCCTACATATACCAAAGCAACTAGAGGATCGTGATCTAGTTTTAGTCATCTTTTATAACAGCATATAATCAGTGTTCAATATGTGTGTAACAAGAATGGACAAATAAATGAATGGGTGAGTGATGACAAAGCAATGAGACTACCAGTATCCATCCAAATGAATATTTCCCTTAGAAGTTGTCACTGTTAGAGACTGAGCATTTGTTCAAATGGCACTAGAATGTCTCAAAATACTTTTGACCTATTCTTGAGGCAATGTTCTTAGAGCAACTTCCTCAGTCACATAGGATATTAGGAAAAGGAAAAGGAAAAAAAAAAAACAGTCCTGTCAGTAATGAATGAAAATGTTCCCTCCAAAAGGCACATCTCCAAAGGCTAGTCTAAAAGCAGAGTCTGAAAAGTAATAGCACTGAATGAGCAGACTGCTCCAAAAGCACATCTTATATGTGGATGGGCCAGTTCTTGGCTGTTTGTCAAACTCAATCTCATCAGCAAAGTTATTAAAACAGAGTATACCAAGAAAACACAACTGTATAATAAGTGGCCAGGCTTTGTACAATTGGCCTTGGCAGAGCTGAATAAATTAGATGGGCTAAGGGTGGGGGATGCAAAGAGGGAGAGGATATATAAGCACTACACAACCAAGACAGGGAATGTGGAGGCGCCACTGTTCTCTCAGAAGCGGTACCTCTGCTGTCACCATGATACAGGCTCAGGGTAAGTGTCACCTCAGCCTGGGGAAGGGAGGCCCACCCAGAATGTGGTACCATCACTTCCAGCCTGAGGAGACAAGGACCCTGTGCTCCCCATGAGTCCACGCCCACATAGCCCAGAGTCCCCCTCTCCTAACCACTACCATGCCCAGGAAGCACACCTTAAAATCCATCATGATGTCTTGAAGCTGGAATTTCCTGTCTAGGTCCAGCTGCAGAGAGACAGGGCTCACATCTGGAAAGACAAAACGTAGAAACTTTAGAGCAGAGGATTTCTACCTTCCCAGGCTCTAGGAAATCAGAAACTCTCTAACCTTGATTTTCCAATTTCCCTCTCAGAGAGGAGTGGTACCAGTATGTTTCTACTTACTATCACCTATTCAAGATCCTATCTCTTCTTGGCCAAATTTCCTTCCCACCATCACTTGATGCCCTTAAAACCTTAAAGAGTTTCAACTCCTCTGTTCAACACAACTCTGTTCCCGAAGCTCAGTTCCATCAGCAAGCCCACTGTGACTAAGTAGAATGAAATTAAGGCATTTCTCTCTCTTCTGACCCTTTCATTAACCTCCAATAAATTCTTCTACCTACAGCATCTGAAAGACCTCAAATACAAAGAGAGAAGGTTCTGCTTGTCAACCACCCACGTCCCACTACCATAAGAAAGCCCTGGGAACCCCAAAGGGCTCCCTGGCACCCTCCCCATCCTGTGGGAGCCTCCACATGTTTGGGCCCCTGGAGGCTGTGGCAGGTCCTTACCATTCTGTGACTGCCACCAGCGCATGGGGCCCGAGGATGAGACCACATTCTCCACTCGGTGACTGTTGTAATTGTGAGGCAACCTGGAGTCACACTTGCAGCATTTCATCTGCCACTGTGGGACAAAGAGATGCCAGAGACTAAGAGGTAGGGCCAGTGAGAATTCCCCCCTTGTATCCTGAGAGCCCAGAACATTCTCTCCATGGACACGCTACCCTTGGGGATCCATTGATTTCATTAATACACTTGGAAGGATCAACCTCTCAAAACAAGGCTACTGTTCAGCTTTTCATTTAAGTCCTTTGGGTCCCCCCAAACACATAGCTAAGTAAATAGTAAATAGAGGTTGTGATTGGGAAAGTGGTATGAGGTGGTAGAGAAAAAATAATTTTCGTATGTGACATTGCCCCAAAGAGAAATTTGAAAAGGGTGCTAAGAGCAAAAAGAAGAAAGAAAGAGAAGATCACATTAATTTAACATCTGCTATGTGCTATGTGTAGGCTAGAGAGTTTTATAGCTCATCTCACTTAATTCTGGCAGCCTGGGGAAAGTCAAGTTTCTAAGGATTAGGAAGAGGGGACAGGAAAAAAGAACAAGGGAAAAAACTGAACCCCACGGGCTCCAGAGCAGGGCAGAGATGACCAAGAAGAAGAATACAGCCAGAGAACATGGCCCTTGTTCTTTCAGTTTGTACATATGTGCGCAAATGTGTGAGCACGCGTGCACACTTCACAGAGACACCATGACCTTACCCCAGGTCCCTCATGCAACACACATCAAACCTATTTTCCCTGAGTAACCATGGTCCCAAACCTTGTGCCCAGGAGAAAGAATACTGTTCAGAGGGCTCCCAATTGACCCACATGTAAAAGCAAGGCTTGGACGAGAACCTCCCTGACCTGTGAGTTCCTTTGGGTAAGGACCAGTGTACCTCCCCACACCTCCTGCCTCTGCGTTCCCCTAAGCCTCCACCCACCAGAACCAGGGGAAAGCTCAGGCAGCCTTCTCTGAGGTCTTCTAGCCCCTGAACCTCTGCCCTGTCCAGGGAAGGCACTAAGCTAAGGAAGCCCATGTTCAGAACGAGTGATGTCTGCCGAACTGGTGAAGCTGACAGCTCAGTCCCAGAGGGATTGAGTTAACAGGCTGAGTCTGTGCCTTGAGTTATAGAAACTCCTCACCCGACACCACTCTTCCCCCTGCGCTGTTGACAAACCCTGGAACAGTGGAGGATGCAGGAGGGGAGTCAGGAGTCCTGGCTCTGTGAGCCTCTGCTTCCCACCCCACTTTCCAGCTCCCACCTCCAATCTGCAAAACAAGAGGATTGTCACCCTTCCTGGTACTTGGAGGTGTCCTCATCACGTCCCAAAGTGCTTTATTAAACAATAATTTTTGGTATGATACAAATGAACTTACTTACGAAACAGAAACAGACTCAGACATAGAAAACAAATTTATGGTTACCAGAGGGGAAGGAGGGGAAGGGATAAATTAGGAGTTTGGGATTAGCAGATACAAACTACTCTATATAAACTAGGTAAACAACAAGATCCTGCTGTACAGCACAGGGAACTATCAATCTCTTGTAATAAACTATAATGGAAAATAATATGAAAAAGAATTTAAAATGATTATGAAATATAAAAAAACAATATTGGGGGGGATGTTCAATGTTCTTATAATGGCTGGCACATATACCTTATATAAAACAGCACCCACTGCCCATCCCTTGCCCTGCTACATTTTTCTCCATAGTACTATCCCCACTTGACGTATTGTTCTTTTATTGTCAATTTATTTGCTCACAGTGTTTGTTTACTGTCTGCCTCTCCCTGTTAGAATGTAGACTCCATGAGGGCAGAACTTACTTTCCTTTACGCTGTATCCCAGTGCTTAGCAAAGTGCCCAGCACTTAGTAGGCCCTCTATAAATACTTTTTGAATGAATAGTAAATGCTCAGTAAAAGCTGCCATTTTCATTTACATTATTACTAGACTCTCCCTTCCTGGGAGTTTAAAAGGAGGGGCGAGGGAGTGAGGAGGTGACCAACATCAGTATTAAGTGACTGGAGCACTTACCACGTGCCAGGTACTGTATCAGGAGTTTCAGCACAATAACCTATTTAAGCCCCACAACCACCCTACGTGGTAATATTATTCCCATTTCACATGCGAGAAAGCTGAGGCTCCAAGAGGCTATGTGACTTTCCTGTTGATTGATAGCCAGCGCCAGCACCAGACAGGATCCCTCCTTACATCTTTCTCTTCTTCTCCTCCTCCCCTCCCATCCCCACCCCTTCCTTACTCTTCTCTTTCTCTCTCCCTCTCTCTTTCTCTGTCATCCTCTCATTTCCACTAGGAAACCACCTGGGTGCACAGACATTGTGGGAAACACGGTAAAGGGTGACAATCTCTGTCTCACCCAAAGGCCTTGGTCTGACCCTGAGGCTGACCATGGCAGAGCCTCAGACAGAGAAAGCACTTTGGGAAGAAAGCTGGCTTGTCAGGCTAACCTAGTTCAGTTAACTTGGAGACTGCAGATGTGTCAGTGGCTAAAATAAATACCTGAGCACTTAAAATAATCCTGTCTGGGCAAAAGACACCTCTTGCTGGAATCTGAGTCTCCTCCAGAATCCTATTTTGGTCCCTGGCAGCAAGCATGCCCTTCTCCCCATTCTGGCCAGCCTCTCAGAGGCAAACTTTTCCACTGCCCATCCTCCATCTGCACTCAGCACGTCCTGCAGAAAGACAAGGGCCAGCTGCCTTCCTGCGACCTGTCACCAGAGACCCCCCTGCTCTGTTGGGAACTGATCCCAGCCTGTTCCCTGGCCAAGAGAATGCCAGAAACAAGGCCCAGTTTCTTCCCTTGGGCCATGGGACACAGGAGCTAGAACAGCTCAACCTGGGACTGGGGAAATGCCGTTGATATTCCCAAATGATGTAATATTACGTACCATTAAAAAGACTGTTGAGAGAAAGATTTTCATTGCATGGGGGAAATGTTTACATTATAATGTTTTACGAAAAACAATATTATGTTCTCTGAAAAAAAGTTGGGCATAAGCTTGTATACATGTCATGATCACAAATATATATTCTTGAAGGAATAGAAAATATGTGGAAGGAAATACACCAATATATTAGGTTGAACCAAATGAAATGGCTGATATTCAGCCATCTTGACCAACAAAAATGGCAACTGCATACAGTTTTAACCTAATATCTCTCGGAAATGGCATTACGGGTAACTTGTTTTCTTTGTTCTTTTTTTAATAATTTTAAACTTTGATGCCTTGGATATATATTAACTTTTATATTCAGGCATTATTGTAAAGCAAAACAAACTAAAAAGGCCCAGGGTACTCAGCATGGGCTTGTTACCCTGCCTCCACCTTGTCTTCACAGCCAGTCTGGGGTATCCCACGCCTTCTCTACCTGCCTTCCACGTGCTCAGACAATGATGGAGGGATCAGATGGCCTCATGAGCGTAACATCTACGTGCCGCTTATCACAGTAACATAGCTAAAGGAGGGATTATCTCAATCCTCAGAAACAGGCTAAGCCATAAGGCTTGGGACAGGTATTTTAAGTAGCTCTGCTTGTCAACCAGCTAGAGGGATGGAGGCCTGAAATAGGGTGGCTTATGGGAGAAGCTCACATGAAGGCAAACTGCCAATTTCTTCCCTCTCTTCTCTGGGCCTCAGTTTCCCTTCCTTTTTATTCTTGTATGTCTATAGGTAGTATGTGTATAAGAGTGTGTGTGTGTGTGTGGTTCTCAACATGAGGCTCCTCCTTTCATATGTGTTACATTCCTCTGTCTCTCCCAGCTGCAGCTGCCTCTCTCTCTGGGGTCACTTGGCCAGCATCCCCCTGGCTGTGCTACTTCAGAGACACAGCATTGTTATCAATTCAGCCTGTCAGGCTTCCAGCCAGTTTGGCTCCTGTTCCCCTCAGTCTGGAAAGACTGGGCCTTTTCCCTTATCCTGGAGCTTTCTAGAAGCTCAACAGTCTGGCCGGAAGACAAACCCTCCCAGAGAGCTATGGCGGGGGCAAAGGAGAGAGCAAGAGCCAGTGGAAGCCTGAATCACAATGGAGAGGGTGGAAAAAGGAAAGCAATGCAAATCAAAGCTCTGTGCTTTTGCAGAACATGGAGCTAATTCTGGGGGAAAATAGGAAAACAGGCTCTGGTTATACGTGGTCCAACTCCCTCCCACAAGCAAGTCAGAGACTGCCTGTGTCTATCTAAGGAGCTGTAGTCAGGGTCATGGCTGCCAGCCAGGGCCAAAAGAAAGCCAGCACCAAAAAAAAAAAAAAAAAAAAAATGCAGCTGCCTACAAGAAAGGCATTCCCTCCACTTCACCTTCCTCATTGGTAAAATGCAGGGGTGGGATGAGATAACGAAGTTCCTTCTTGCTTTAACATGCTATTGCAATTCTCCCTCACTCCAGCTTATCTGCTCAGAGGTTAAACACACTCCAAACAAGAATGCAGAAGAAGCAAGAGAAAAATAAGACATTGGCCAAACACTGTACTAGAAACACTCTTCCCAGCAGGGGAAGAGGAGACCCTCAGACCTTGGTCAGCAAGGCCTCCATTAGACCCCACTATGATCCACAAGCCTTACCATTTCTATGTCAGTGGATATTGCCAGGGAATTTTAAAAATCGAGACCTGTTGTGGTGCCAGGTGGGAGGAGGTCCCCGGTGCTAGGAGGCACTGTCATGAAGTAACATCTTGACCAAAGCCTTAACTCAGCAGAGCCCTTATCTCCATCTAAACTAAATTTAGATAGCTCAATTCTAAAGCTGATGACAGAAATGATGGATACCACACACCCCAAAATTACACTGTACCAGGCTCTGTCCTGAGCACTATACATACATTATCTCATTTTATGCTTCTAAAATCTCTGAGGTAGGTATATTATATTAAATGGTGGGTATCCTCATTTGACAGATTAGGAAAGCAAGTCTTAGAGAAGCTGAGAAATGTGTCCAAATCCACAGGGCTAGGAAGAGAAGAAGGAGGGATTCCTCTCCCAGGCTCTCTGCCTCCAAACCTTCTCATCGTATTCTGCTTCAAGGGACACAGAGGTCACATGGCAACCATGGGAAATTGCAGGGACTAGAGTTGGTTTTCAGGATGTTCCCTCTCTTCTCCCCTAGTAAGGGCAGCCTCAACCTCAGCCCAGACTTCTATAGAAACAGAATTATCCCCCTAGACCTGATTGCAGAGAGATGGTTTGCATTCCTGGACCTCCGAAAGCTCTACCAGTGACAATGATTCCTATAGCCCCTGAGAGCAAAGAAGCGAGGTAGGTCTGCAAGACGCTACCCAGAGAGCTTCTAGGAAATTGACCCAAGGAGCAAGGGGATGAGAAGCCAGGCCAGCAAAGTCGTAAGGCCACTCACATTTGTGTCCAGGTTTCCATCTCACTTTTCCACTCTCTTCCCTCTTTTAACCACACAAGCCACAATCCCCAACCCATAACAACCAGGACCCAAAAATCTCACATTTCACAGCCCAAGTTTTGCTTCCCTCTGATCCAACTCTTTCTCTAAGTGTCCCTTTTCTTCTATCCCCTGAAAACTTACTCATTCTGGGTCTTATTCTCTTGGGGCCCTTTGCAAAAGCCACAGCTAATTTTCTGATAAGCAAACCCTTCCTGAAATATAAATGATGATAGATTAACAAGATGCCTTCCCCAAGGGTGTCTGCATTTTAAACAAAGAGCTCAACGATGCTTCACCCAAAAGAATAAATCCCCAATGGTAGGAGCTTTGAAAGTTTCATACATGCTAAGAACTTCTGGGAAATAGGAGGGCAGATATTCTGGTCAGAGACAGGCTCAAAGTCCTCTGTGAGCGGAGGACAAGGACCTCAGGATGGATATAAACACATCCTCACATCATCACATCCTCTGCCTACACATTAGCCATGCTAAACGTCAAGAAAACAGATGACTTTCAAACACAGAAAGGCAGTGGTTGTCGGGGTGTGTGCCTGTGGGTGTGAGTGTGCTTCTGTGCATGTCTCTGTGTGTGTGTGTGTGTGTGTGTGTGTGTGCACGTGTGTGCGTGTGGAGGAGGGGACGTCAACTGGCTACTGCTCCTTAGCTTGTTTCCAAGAGATAAAAATGACAGCTGTTTGGTTTACACAGCTAATTAACCTGAGGAATACACTGTGTAAGACTGTTATGAAGGCAGCTGGGTAGTTAAGTTCTTCCCCAGAAAGGGAGGGAGTGGGAGATAAATAAAGCATTTAAGGGAACAGACACAACATTGGAGAAGACATTGTCAGGAGCAGAAATCAGGGCTGGAAAACTTCCTGGTGAAACCCACTGGTCCCCAGGGAGCGTGCACCAGCCCAGAGATGACTGAAGGTCATGGCTCAGCCTCTGCCAGCACCCACCTGACAGAGACAATGGCCAACCCTCAGGGTCACATACAGCCCAGCCAGAAGTTGGCAGAGATGTTAGAGCTGAACAAACAAAGGCTGACTAACCCAACTCCTTCATTTCATGAATGGGGAAATGGTGGTCTAAACAGAAACCATGACCTTCTTGAGGTCAGGTTCCTATTCTAAGTGTCAGAGCCAGGACCAGACCTAGAGAGTCTTTACCCCGAGTCCGGTGACTTCATTAACCACGACCACTTCCAGATTTCCCAGCAGCCCACTGCAAATCAGATGGGCAGCGGTCACCTTGGAAACAGAAAGTGGGCTGGCCCAAGGGCAGTTTGATTTCAGTAAGTATGCGAGTGCTTCCCTAGTGGCACAGTGGTTGAGAGTCCGCCTGCCGATGCAGGGGACGCGGGTTCGTGCCCCGGTCCGGGAAGATCCCACATGTCGCGGAGCGGCTGGGCCCGTGAGCCACGGCCGCTGAGCCTGCGCGTCTGGAGCCTGTGCTCCGCAACGGGAGAGGCCACAACAGTGAGAGGCCCGCGTACCGCAAAAAAAAAAAACAAAAAATCAATAAGTATGCGAGTGAGTGTCCTGATCCAGGAAGAAGAGCTTCGGAGCATGATTCACAGATGCGCGAGGCCCCTGCATGCGGACACAGGTCCCCGGGAGGTGGGGAGAGGGGGATGGGACATTTAGCATCTTCCAGACGCCAGCCCAGTGGTCACTTGGCTTCTTCCTTTATACAGTCCTCACAACAACTGTTTGAAGTGGGTGCTGTCATTATTCCTATTTTTCAAATGAAGAACTAAGGCTCAGAGGAAGCACAGACGAGAATGAGGGTAGGGAGACATCACAGTCATTTTCATTCATGCCTTGGGTTTTAGGGAAAAACGGTGCAGTGAGTTTACTCAGAGGTTACCTAGGAGCTGGAAGAGAGAGAGCCAGGGGACAGGGTGGGACTGCAGCCTCGGGCCATTTTGATAAAGTCCAGCCTGGGTTCAAGCCTGGACAGTTAACGGGTAGTCAAGGCAGGTAGGCCCAGAAGGGCAAAGCTGGGTTGGGGTGGGCGCACAAGGCAAAGCTGGCTGAGTCGTATGTCCATTGTCAAGGCTGCAATATGGACCCAAAACCCATAGAAGCCGGCCCTCAAGGCCAATAGGATTGAGCCAGTGAGACAAAATTAGGCAGAAGAGGTGACATACTAACAGGCTAAGATTGACCCACGAGAAAAGAGCCACACTCTGAGATCAGGAGCTGGGAGAGATAATTTTGGAACAGGAAGGAGTCCCCACTGCTCCTGAGTTTCTTCGGGGTCAGCGAGCAATGCTAAAATGTCCAAGAGTCATAAATCCCTAATGCACTTACATTCATGCCATACCAGTAGGCAGGCAGGCAGCAGGTGCTGGGTGACTTTTACTGGGCTCAGGGCTCACCATGTCACCCCTGCATGAAAATAGAACAGAGGCAGTAACCAGAGGCTATGACTTAAGGAAGGTATGTATGTGGAGGTGGGAGCTGGTAGACAGGGATGCCGGGGGATTGAAGGGGCAGGCCCTAGGAATGCAGCTCTGCACCATGCCACCTTCCCTTCCAGCTGGGGCTGGCCACTGCACCCCCATCTCTAACTACTGAGAAAACTCAATACCTATGTGTTTCCATCAGAAGTTTGGGGGTCCCAGCACACACCCAAACTTTCCCAATAGCTCACGGGGATAATAAGAGCCACCTCATGGAGTATTGTGAAAATTAATTGAGATAATTTATATAAAACTCTAAGTATAGTGCCTGAGACATATAATATGTGCTTAATAAGTTATAGTTACTATAATATCATTTAATAATAAAATAAACTTAAAAACTGAAATTGGAACTCATCAGAGTTAAATCTGGATTCCTAATTTTCATCACACAGCTGCCCCTCCACCAAGTGAGGGTTCAGGGTACACCTGTACAGAGGGGTATCTGTGCCTTTAGCGTGTGTCTTCACTGCTGGCAACCAGTGGCCTCTAGGTGGTTAGGTAGGGAAGGGAGAAGGAAAGAGAAATCAGAAAAGGCAGAGAGGAGACAGGTGGGGGGGAGAAGTTGGGTCTCAGCATGCAGCTCATTCCCAAAGAAAATTGGAGCAAAGAGCGACCCTAAAGACCATTTCTCTAACACTCATTCATGGAAGAGGAAAGCAAGACATAGAGAGGGGTAATATTTTGCCCAAGATCGCACCACAAGTTAGTGGCAGACCTGGGGCTACACACTGCACTCAAGATGCCCTATCCTCCACTCTTCCAAGAGGTTACATGGATTTAATCCCCCTCATAGAAAAAGGAAAAAAAGAACCAATGCTTCTCAACTTTCACAGCACCAAAATAGCTGAGATTTATCCATCCCCATGGTTTCAAAAGTCTAGACTTCTCTTTTGCAAGCACGCAGTTTTTCTCTCAAGGGGCTGCTTAAGAGCAAGGGAAGCAGTTGGCTCCTTGGGGCATTTGAGAGAGGCAGAGGGCAGGTCAGGATGAAGCCAAAAGCCCAGCCTAGAGGGAAGGAGGCTGTCCAGACAGGGCTGTGGCCGAGGAACATCCCAACACAGGGGATGTGTATGATCTCTCCTTGCTTCCCATCCCAGAAGACGGATCAGCCCAAGGAAGGGAATCAGTAAAGGACTCCCTGAAAATTTTAGGCATGGCTCAGTGGCACAAGGTTGGAGGATGTGTGGGAAGGCAGCAACTAAAACCATTCTGTTGCCTGGAAATTCAATACTGCCAGGTCTCCTGATGCTTGTGGAGTAATCTGGGCTCACAGGGAGGACTCGCCTGATGCTGGCCATCTTACCCAACACTGTCAAATGGGCCTTCCCACATCCAAGTGGGTGAGATGCAGAAACCACAGCCATCTCTGCTCAGCACCTCCAAAGCCACTATACAGTACCACCTATGATTAAAAAGTGACCAAAAGAACACTGGGGACTGGAAGGACAGTGAGGCCAGAGATGGGATCAGATACCATCTCCACGGTCCTGAGGACAAGGACCCAGAAAGAGGAAACCACAGACAACCCAAGCCTCCTTCATGGCCGTTAATCTCTCTCACTCCCTTTCTCTCTCTGTCTTTTTACCCCAAGAGATGCAGAGGCTCAAGGGAAAACCACTCCCTCACTCTTCCCTTTGTCCAAACCTGTGTTTTGAGGGCAGAAAAATGGCCAAATGAGACAGGCAGCTGGGAAACAAGAAAACACTGAGTGATTTCCACCTTGGTAAACACAAGGAGCAAGGAAAGACCCCAACCTTGTTGAAGGGAAAAGAAAAGAAAACCAAAGTTCCTACCAGAAAGGTCCAGAGGCAAAGTAGAAGAAGAATCACAATGGATCTTTGAAAAAAATCAGTTGCCTAAACGGGTGATGATAATTGACGTAGGTCAAAGAGTTCCAGTGCCTGGATTTGCTCAGCTCGTTTCCTATCAGCTGAGCCACTGAACCTCCTTGCTAACCTCAAGTCACTTCCTTGTTTGTCTCACTGATCTGTGCCCTTTAATTTGAATATTTCCCCAGCACAGGGGGGGGAGGGATAAATTAGGAGGTTGGGATTAACAGATACACACTGCTATATATAAAACAGATAACCAACAAGGACCTACTGTATAACACAGGGAACTATGTTCAATGTCTTATAATAACCTATAATGGAAAAGAATCTAAAAAAGAATATAACTCAATCACTTTGCTATACACCTGAAACTAATATAACATTGTAAGTCAACTATACTTCAAAAAAAAAAAATTCTACAAAAAAAACATCTCCCACTTCTCCCGGAGTGGTGAAACATGTGGACAAAACATGCAGAGGCTGAGAGGTAAGTCATACGTGATGACTGCAAGACATAGAAGGATAAACTCCAGCCTATAATCATTTGGTAGCTCCAGCCACACCCTTTCCCCAACACTAGCCTAAGAGATGGCAGCAAGGGAGGGGCCATGGCACAGCTCGGTTCCCCCTTCAGCAAGAACACAAGCCTTGCACACATCCCAGCATCTGTGCTCCACCAGCCTTGACGCTGTCCACCAAAGATGGCACCTTACACTACACGCACCTAAAGGATCCCCATCTATCTGATTGCTTACTCCCGAGACTTGGAAAACTGTCCTGCCCAGGCCCAAGGGCTGAGAAAAACTCCAGCTTTATCAAGCAAAAGAGAGAAAGGAGCTATCTCGCTAGTTCTGAGTACCTTTTCTCTTGCCCAACAAAGGTGAAAATTCCTTAGAGGCAGAGATCCGGTCTTAACGTTTTTCTTGCACCGTGTGGATCTAAGCTGATACCAAGTCCACTCTAAGTATTCAGTGAACAGATGGCAGGCTTCCCCACCCCCACCCCAGCTCGCCTTCTTCCAGCCCCCGGAGGCCATGGAGGAAGAGCCTACCTCTCCATACTGGGTGCAGTAGGTCTCAGGCTTGGCCAGGCCACAGGTAGATGAAGCTCGGAGAAACCGGGTCCTCCCAATGAGCAGGTCCCCAACGGGTGGATAGCAGGCCCCACGGGAGCAGGCTTGCTGGGCACACAGGATGCTGGGCAAGACTGAAATCACAGGGAGTACAGGGGTGCAGCCTAGAGGGAAGAGGGTCTAGCCGGCCACCCCAGTGTGCCTCTGGGAAGCCGACGTCGATCGGCAAGAATAGACCCTCTTCTCCACCTTCTTCATGCTCCCACCTGCTGGTTGTGGGAATAATCGCAATCCTGATGCTGTTTGCTAAAAAAAGCTGATTTTATAGTCTGTAGCCCCCAATCTAAAAAGAAAGGAGGAGAAACACTGACAACTAAAAAGCCCGGATGATCCTGAAATGGAGCATCCACATGTGGCTTTCTAGAACAGAGCTGCAGTCACACGCTCAGCCACCAGGATATGGCCCACAACTCCCCTCACCTGCAGCGTGGCCTCTGTCAACAGCCCAGGTGGCGCTGGCTGCTGGCTGTCTGTGGGACACTGGGAGATACCTGCATTCTGTCTCCTTTATCTGTAAAGGTGACCCTGCCATGCTTCGGGAGTACCCAGCTGCAATTCACTGAACATCAAGAACTCAAACCATGATGGCTCTGGGACCAGCTTGAGAGTGACAGGATGGGAAATAAACCATGCAGGGCACTGGGGGAGCCACAAACCACCCTCAGGTAGGAAGAAGACATTTGGGAGCCTCTCAAATCATCTTCTTCAAAGGCCCCCAGGACAGAGAAACCTCATGGACATCCCAGTAGACAAGTGTCCCAAACCCAAAGGCCCCAGGGTGACTGGTGATGCTCACACTTTGGTAGACCATCCTCCTACCCACGGCTGTCCCCTCCCTGGTATATGAAAGCGCCTGGAAGGATGGGAAGGGATACTTACCAAAATACAGGAGAAGGAGCGGCCTCATCTTCAGCCAATGGGATGATCCCCACCCAGGACCTCACCTGGGACAGAACAAAGCGGCCTGGGTGAAACCATGCAAACCCCTAGGGTGCACCAGCCCTTTTCTGTTTCTGGACCCATGTTTCCTCAGAAGGCTTTACCTAGGGTCTTGACCTAGGACACTTCTGAGCAGCAGGTGCATCTGTAGCCAAAAACTTGGAAAATGCCAGAGACCTGGCCCCCGTCCCAGCTGGCATGTGACTCCCAGGGTGCCCTGGGATAACGCCACCCCCTCCCTGACTCCAGCTTCCCCCTCTGAAATAGAGGGGAGGAGGATCGACACTGCCCTACCCCACATGGTCAGAAGGACAACGTGGGGAGCAGGAAAGAGCTGGACCCTTTGCAGGAGAAGTCCGGGGCCTTGATGCCTCCCCAGGAAAGAGGAGTGTCCTTTCTCAGAGCCTGGTCCCCCTACAGGCGCAACGATGAGTGGGTCAAAGAGGCTGAGGACCTGGAGCTGAGCCCTCTCCTGCTATTGGCATGGTCTTCAGTACCACAC
Source organism: Neophocaena asiaeorientalis asiaeorientalis (assembly GCF_003031525.2). Taxonomy (NCBI): domain Eukaryota; kingdom Metazoa; phylum Chordata; class Mammalia; order Artiodactyla; family Phocoenidae; genus Neophocaena; species Neophocaena asiaeorientalis. The sequence continues at coordinate 7,427,847 of NW_020173731.1, read as the reverse complement.
AGAGCCACCCCGAGAGTGAGGCTGTGGTGGCCACATCTCTGGACTGAGCATGATGGAAATGATGGAAAGGCAGGCCTAGCAGCCTTTAAAATTGAGACAGGCCTAGCAGCCTTTAAAATTGAGGAAGCAGAGGAATGGATAAAGAAGATGTAGTACATATACACAATGGAATATTACTCAGCCATAAAAAGGAACAAAATTGGGTCATTTGTAGAGACGTGGATGGACCTAGAGACTGTCATACAGAGTGAAGTAGTCAGAAAGAGAAAAACAAATATCACATATTAACGCATATATGTGCAATCTGAAAAAACTGGTATAGACGATTTATTTACAAAGCAGAAATAGAGACGCAGACGTAGAGAACAAACGTATGGATACCAAGGGGAAAGGGGTGCGGTGGGATGAACTGGGAGATTGGGATTGACATATATACACTATTGAGACTATGTATAAAATAGATAACTAATAGCACAGGGAACTCTACTCAGTGCTCTGTGGTGACCTAAATGGGAAGGAAATCCAAAAATGAGGTGATATATGTATACGGAGAGCTGATTCACTTTGCTCTACAGTAGAAACTAACACAACATAAAGCAACTATACTCTAATAAAAACTTTAAAAAAGAAAATTAAAAAAAAAAAGTGAGTGAGGATTTCATCTGAACTGGAAGCAACCCAAAATGTCTCCAGTGATGGGCTGGGGCTGTACAGGAGACATGGGGGTTGGGAGGCCACAGAACAAGGATTCTGAAGGAGGCTAGGGGTGGATACTCAAAGGGTCCTAGAGGCAAATGCCCCACCCTGTTCATGCAGCGCCCACCTGCTCACTCTGCTCCAATGACGCCCCAAAACTCCTCTGGCGGGGATGGAAGGATGGGGGGTTGGAAAGGCAGGGACAAGGGGGGACCAGGGACACTCCTACATCTTTAAATCCTACATCCTAACGCTTCAAAATCTTTCCTTCCAATCCCCTACCAGAGGAGTCAGGGGCCCAGGGAAGAGACAGGTGGCCTGAGGTCACACAGCCAATTGGGGCCTAAGAGGGAGACCCATCTTCTGGCCTTCTCCAGCGCTATCTCTGCTCTCCCATCCAGGGGCTGGAACCACACCCACACCCGGAACTAGGCATTCTGGGCAGCCCTTAGAAGAGCTCTAGTGGGGCCAGCCCACCCTCTCCTTGTCTCTTTGTGCTCAGCCCCAGCTCTGAACCTGCTTTCTTCTAAGTCACTGAGATGCTTATCAGTTGTGAAAAAGAAATCCAAACAGTGGCAGACATTAAACCTAGCCTTTGGATCTTAGCTGGCTCAGCTGAGTTCCCAGGAAGAGGAATGAATCAGGCCCTGCAACCAGGCCCCAGACACCCAGATACACAACCCTTGTCCCGCATCCGGCCCCCACCAGGCAGGTGAAGGCAGGTAACGTACCCCACTCCGTGCTGCCGCGGTTCTTTCTCCAGATCACCTCTCTGAGAGCACGCCTTGAATGTGGGAGTCCCCTCTCCTGGCTCCTAGGTTTTAAACAACGGCCTCACCTCTGGAGACGTCCTGGCTGGGCGTCACCCACTGCAGGGCGGGACTCAGGAATCTGGCAGCTGGCACGCCCATCTGTAGTCACTGTACCCTCACCCTCACCCCCAGACAGGACTGGGCAGGTGGGTCGGTCCCAGAGGCCTCACAGCAAGCTCGGCAGCACCCCGCCTGCCTGTGGGTGCCTTGTGGGGGGAATGTTAGTGATCTTTGGAGACCAGGATTCCTGGTGGAGGGGTGGGGGGTGGGGGAAGGACACTGGCATTTGTGACAGGCACTGTGCTTGGCACTTTCCCAAGGCCCGTAGAGGTCAGCCTCTTCTGGTGTCCTGGATCACCCTGGACAGAAGACCAAGCAGAGGACACAGCGATCAGGGCTCCTGTATAAGGTGTTATAGCCCCAGCCTGGTCACTGAGCTGGAAGGGAAGAAGATGCAAACATCCAGGACCCTGGAAAGCATCAGACCCCTCCCAAGGGAAAACAAAAAAATGGAAAATCCCTGCTTCTTGGGGGATTAAAACGCTATGGTTCATCAGGAAGGGGTCAACGCCCAACTCACCCAAGAAAAGCTTAAGAGGAATAAACAGGAATGAACTCTAAATATCTCCCTTCAGGCTCCCTCGCAGCCTTGGCCGGGAGCCCAAGGACAGGTAACTACCTGTGAGTCATGGCTCTCAGCTCAGGAAGGGCTGCTCTCCTAGCCCCTCCCACCCTGGGCAAGAATGCCTGCCTGGAGGGCCAGAAAACAGACCAGACCCTCCTAAGGGATGGAAAGGAAGGCTGAGGTATAATTGGACCAACTTCCCCTGACCTCCTGCCAGGCCTGAGAACACAGCTTCCTTTGTAGGACCCTGGGCGTGCTCCTGGCTTACGGCTTTGGGCTAGGAGCTTCTGTAAATGGCCCATATCAAGAGGTTGGTCTTGGAGGACAGTCTTCCCCCCAGGTTAGGGTCAGAGGGCTTTTAGAGACATCTAGAAGGTCGCCCAGTTCAGATCTTGGCCCCAGAGAGCCTACACTGGCCTTGTTTGGACATTATTCCCTCAAAGTTTCTATCTAAAGGAGACTCTTAACGAGCCAGTCCAGCCTGTCAGTGTCTCCTCAGCAGGAAATTCTCTACAATTGAAGGGTTAAGTCCAAGAAACTGGTTTGAGAACGCTTAAGGGGGAAACGTAGGATTTTGTGGATTAAATGGTAACCTGGGCATTTCTAACCCTCAGATTCTAATGTAGCCCAAGAAGTTTAGATGGGCAGGAAAAATACTATAATTAGCAAATGGGCAATAAGTTGTTTGGATGCAAACGGACATTCCAATAAATGTTAGTGTCTTGACCCCTGTAAACATTCCAGTGAAATGTGGCTTAATGAGCCAGGATCAGTAGCTGGCCCTCCTGGGCCCTGCCTCTGCAATAAGAACACAGACACACACCCCTCCAGTCCCCCACAGGGAAAGGTTACTGCTCACACCCTCGAGCTTTGAGCCCACCCATCTATTCTCTTTCTTTCCAACTCTCCAACTCCCTGAACGCAAGGCTTCCAGGAAGCTTGCCCCTCATGGAGCTGTCCATCCTCTGCCCACCACCAGGAAGAGGATGTGACAAAGAACTCATGAATAGTTAACTCAGTAGAAGAAGCAGCCATTGCGATGCCATATCCTCAGACCGGTGGGGCGGGAGTGTGATGGGAGGCTGGGCCCTTTAAACCTCCCTCCTCCTCTCCCATTATGAGGCCAGGAGCCCAGGTAAATAGCTATCTCAGACTTCACAGGTTGGGGCAGGTCCCAGAGCAGTTTGGCTTCGCAGAGGGAAAGGCAATTGCTCTGTGTGGGCTCCCCACCCCACCCCTATGTTCCCGGCCAAGTCCAGGACTTTGTTTCTGCAGACCTCAAGGAGGGCCCAGCCAGCCCACTCCTCAGGACACTAAGCACTCCCCAGTGGGAATCTAGTCCCCACAGGACTGCAGGGCCCCAGGCACAGGGTTTGAACTTCAGAACCCAGTTTTTTCAGAGACAAGAAGCCTAATCTAGAGACAGAAGCTAGAGTAGGACCTGGCCAGGGCTAAAGGCAAGGTGGGAGCATTGCTCCAACACCATCCCCTCCACGTCCCCTTCCTCCCCCACTGCCCACCATGCTGCTCCAGAGCTCTCCACTCTCATTTCTCTCTGAGCCTTGGCTTGTTAGAACAAGGAAAGTGGTGCTCAGGAAAGTGGTCATCCTTGACCCTCGCTCCTCTCGTACCTACATCAATCCATCTGGCAATTCTGTTAGCTCCCCTTTCCAAAGGCAACCTGAATCCACTTCCATCCTCCTGGCCTGAGCCTGTCTACCCCAGGCTTCTGCAACAGCCCCCTAACTCCTAACTGTCTAGTCACACAACCAGGTCTTGTCACTCCCCTGCTCAGAACCCTGCACCAGCTCCCATTTCAGTCAGAGTCACGAGGCCCCATGTGATCTGACACTGCCCGTTTCTTCTCTACCTCTACCACTACTCTCCCCCCCAAATCCTCTCCCTCCAGCCACACGGCCTCCTTGTTCTGCCTCCAAATTACCAGGTTGCTTCTGAGTTAGGGCTTTTGCCCCAGCTGCTCTCTCTGCCTGGAACGCTCTTCCCCCACATTGGCAAAGCTACTTCTCTTACCTCTTTGAACTCTTTTTTCAAATGCTACCCTCTCAAGGAGGCCCACTCTGACCACCCTATTTAAAATGACAACAAACTTCCCTGCCCCATCCCTGTCTCCCACCCCTAGCATTCCCAACCCCACCTACCCTACATTATGGATGAATTGTTTTGTTTTGCAATACTTACCAATTTCTAACCAACGATACAATCTATCTATTTATCATGTTTATTTTCTCTCCCCCCACTGGAATGTAATGTCCAAGAAGGCAGAGATTTTTGTCCATTTTGTTCACTACTATTTTCCGAGTACCTAGAAATAGTGTCCGGCTCATAGGAGGTGCTCAATACTTGTGGAATGAATGGATTCACACACTGTGGAAATCATTGATGTAATTTAAAGAGTTCCTCATGCCCTGTAGGTATAGTTGCATTCTCAAAGGGGACAGTCTGGGCTTTTACTCACCAGAATGGATGACTAATATTGGAAATTCCTGCATCAGTCAGCTGCAGAGGGCGGGGTGGGGAAGGTCTCTTTGGAGACACCTACCCCCAGATTACAGAAATGGCACCATGTCAGTGCAGGCAGTCTCCCTCTCTGCCTGCTTGTCCGTTGTCCCTCACAATATCTCTGACAGGGGGAGAGGGGGTGGCCTGAGAAGCTACCATCTCCATTACCCACCTCTCAGGCTCAAACCATCCATGTTGCCAGGGAAATCAGCCAAGATCTGATCAACGAGAGATCAAGAGATAGGGAGAAAAGAAAGGAGGGAAGGAGGGTGGAAAGGAGGAAAGAGGTTGAGAAGTTATGATAAGAGAACCTAGTCCAGGCTGTGGATGCCAAATCCCAGGTGTTGGAGGAAGGGGCGCCAGGTGACTAAGGCTTGGGCATCACCCGGATCCAGTGAGTCATGGCTGAGTCCTTGTCTGTGGGACTGGGTGGGCTCCAGGAAGGGTTCTGGGGATTTGTCACATGACTAAAGCTGGCGTGTCTCCCCTTCTGCACAACCGCTCGGCTGCCCAGACAAGCGGTCACTCTTTGTGCACCTCTCCGAGAACCAGAGAGAGAAGGTGGGGTTTTATGAGCTCAGGCAGGAGCCCAGCCTCGGGTGGGGGCCAGGAGAAAGCTAACGGGAGCCTGGGCTGCCATCATGGGATGACTCTATTCCATAGAGTCTGTCTCCCCCGACCCTCCCCTTCCCATCCTGAATGTCCATCCAACTGACAGCGGTGCACATCAGCCTGGGTCTGAGGTCTGGGAGAAATCAGGCAGTCAGCCTAAACTAAGCACAGCTAACATTCTCTGGAGAGCTCGCAGTGTGCCAGGCACTGTTCTAAGATCTTTACACATATTACCTCATTTAATACTCACTGCATCTCTGTGCAGCAGACACTTAATTATCCTTCCTTCGCAGATTAGGAAAATGAGGCACACTTTCAAGGACTTGGTCCCAGCTAATACGTGGTCATTTGAACCCAGACCAGTTTGCTTGGCACTTATGTTCTTAACCATTACTTTGGGCCTAAGATGGCCTAAACTCCCTGCCTCCACCCTTGGTAATCCTTGACCAGAGTCCACCAGACTCTGAATTTTATGTTTCCCAAACCTAATCAAGACCCAGTAACTGAAAAAAGGGTGTTTTTGGAGCACGAATGTCAACTGGAGACTCCTGGGGAGACACTGATGCTATAGAAACATCCAGAACAGACACCATTCGGTGCCTTCCCGTTTGTTTTCCATGTAGACAACCTCCTTTGTGTCGGAGATGGAGATGGATGGAGACGGTGCTGGCCTCCAGATGCCCCTTCTCAGAGACTCCAGCACATGCATACCAGCAGGGTTTCCCCCTCATACCAACAGGAAGCTGCTCTGAGCGAGGATGTGAGCAACCTACAAGGGGTGGGAAGACAGGGCAGGTGACCAGAAAAACATCACGGAGAGCTGACAGGATTAAACAGAAAAGATTGAACACGATGACAGGATGACACAACTTCCCCTTCACCGAAGGAAGGGGATCCCCTCCCCAGAGGTCAGGCTTCTGGGTCAGGGGCCCCAGTTTCTTCTACCTCTTAGGTCCTAGGGTGCACCTCCAAATGTCACCTCCCTCCTGAGAGGAACTAACGCTGGCTCGTGGCTCCCCAGAAAAGAGGGAGGAATATCTTGACCATTCTGCCACTTTCACTGCCCTCCCAAATCCCCGACCTCCCTGGGGGGACAGGCTGGCTCAGACCACACCCCCTCTCTACCATTGCCTCTGGGAACTAGCTTCTTGGGACCCAAGTCCAACCTCTGTAACCTTTGGCCACAGATTTGCCATGTGGAGCTGGCCATGTGGCCTGAGAGGAGAGAGACACACACCTGAAGGGGGCAACTTGTGGCCACAGGTGAGATCAGGAGCATCTGGGAATGCCTGAGAGGGACCTGGCAGCGGAGGTCAGGGGGTGGGTGGTCTGCTCCCCATGCTAGCGGACGGCTGCCTCACGGGACTTTAAACTTCCAAATGTCATCCCTAAAAGGGTCACTCGAGAGGCAAACTCAATTTCCTAATGTTCAAATTGGCATTTGAGGGCTGAGTATGGAGAAATGAGCCTCCTGTGGTTTGAGGGAGAAGAAGCATGGGTGAGTCTGGCTTCTTGTCTGGAATCAACCCCACCTAACAGCTTTGAAGCAGCACCTCCCTGCAATGTGTGTGGCCACATCGGGTCTCTATGGACTTGAACAGCTCTGAAATCCAAGACCTAGCTCCAGCTCTGTTTCTCAATAGAAGCATAAACTTGGGAGAACCCCCCACGGAGCCTCAGTTACATCATTTGTAAATAAAGGTGCTGGATTTTACTGGTTCTCAACCCAAGCTGCCCTCAGAATTACTTGCAGAACTTACAGTATCTTAGGCCAGGCCCCAGCCAGAGATTTAATTGGATGGCAGAGGGACAGGGACATTGAAAATGCTTTTAAACCTCCCCTGAAGCCCCCTCCAGCTTTAAGATGCTCTGCTCTCGGGGGTGGTAGTTTAGGACAGCAGTTAAAAGCCTAGACTTTAGAGTGAGGGAGATGAAGGTGCAAGTCTTGGTTCTGTACTCACCAGCCACATGACTCAGCACAGCCAAAGCTACTTGCATTGCTACTACTCCAATGGGAGTAATAACAGTCTACCTCATGGATCCGTGTAAAGATCAAAGGGGACAATGCATAGATAACTCTCAGCCAAGTACCTGGATAGAAACGTGCTCTATAAAATGTCTGTCACCACGTGTGCGTCACACACACAGGTGTTGGGGCGTGAGCAGCAGTCTTTGCAGCTGTGCTTAACAGAAAGCAAATACCATTCCATCCAGATGTCTCACAACTCACTTACCGGGCAGTGGGCCAACCTGGGCTGCCCCCCTCCGTCTCCCCCGGGGAGGCCCCAGGTCCCACATTCCAATCAGTTCCTTAGGGCTGCAAATTCCTGAAGTGCAGTGATCTGGACGAGAAGGGAAGAGGGGGCACTCGGCGGGCCAGACGAGCTAAGCTCCTTGAGAGCAGGGTGCGTCCAGCCTACCTAGACAGGGAAAGACAGGGCGTGGGGTGTTTACAGAGGACAGAGGGCAGAGGAGCAAGCTGAAGCATGACAGACGTATTGTTTTATGGCCTCCAAGAGTTAAGAAAACCAAGAGTCCAACCCCTGATAAAGAGAGGAGTCAAAGCTGGTCTGGAGAGCAGTTTGTTACTTACCTCGGGGCAATTGCGCAGCAAGTCTGAGGGCTATAGAGAAAAGGCACTTTCTTTCCCAGGGGCTTCTGCTTACACGGATTAAATTCTGGTCTATATTCTACCAGACAAGGGTGATGAGACCTTATCTAATCTAATTCCTTCCCTTTAAAACGTCATTCAAAATTGACCCTCTTCTGATCTAAAATACTGATAACGAGGTTTTAATAGCCTGGGCAAATGTTTATGAGATATGGTTTTCTGGGGGGGAAAAAATAAGAAAACAAACGTGCATAAAATCTACTTAACTCTAAAGACAAAATAATACTCGTGTCCATCAACGAATGAATGGATAAAGAAGATGTCATATGTATATACAATGGAATATTACTCAGCCATAAAAAAGAATGAAATATTGTCATTTGCAGCAACGTGGATGGACTCGGAGATTATCATACTAAGTGAAGTAAGTCAGACAGAGAAAGACAAATATTATATGATGTCACTCATATGTGGAATCTAAAAAATAGTACAAGTGAATTTATTTACCAAACAGAAACAGACTCACAGACATAGAAAACAAACTTATGGTTACCAAAGGGGAAGGAAGGGGGAGGGATAATTTGAGAGTACGGGATTAACAGATACACACTACTATATATAAAATAGAAAAACAACAAGAATTTACTTAATAGCACAGGGAACTATATTCAATACCTTGTAATAAACTATAGTGGAAAAGAGTCAAAAAAAGAATATAAATATATATGTATATATATATAGGTATGTATATACACTTTGCTGTATGCCAGAAACTTAACACAATATTGTAAATCAATTATACTTCAATTTAAAGGAAAAGAAAAAATAATAGAGAGAGGACAGGGAGAGGATATCCAAAATGCTACATTTCCCATTTCTTTATATTCCTCTGTGTGCTCTCATCTTCCACAATGAGGATATTTTGCTAGAATAATCGGTACAAATAAAGCAAGAAGTTTCAGGAGGAGGAGAGTGATTTTTGTCCACCTACAAGTGATTAATCTTTCTTCTCTTTGCTCCCTCCTTTGTCCTGAACCTGTCCACTAAACCCACAGACTGCCCCAGAGTTCTACAAGTTTTCTACGTCATTGTAGATTTTGTAAGGTGTGGTTTCCCCTTCTTGAGAAGTATTGCTTATTGGGGCTGTTAGGTTTATGTCAAGAAAGCACTTAACACAGTTCCTCAGTAAATGTGTAAGAAAGTAAGGCATCACTCTAAACACCACATCTACAATATCTCATTTAAGCATCACAGCAGCCCTTTAAGGTGGCTCTTTGAAAGGACTTATTATTATAACTTTTTTGCAGCCTCAGCATTATTTGATAACTTGTTCAAGGTTTCCGAGTGTTATTGACTGAATATGGACCCTCAGAAGTTCATATGCTGAAGCTCTAACACCTAATGTGATGGTCTTAGGAGGTGGGGGCCTTGGGAGATAATCAGGTTTAGATGAGGTCATGTAGGTAGAACCCTCATAATGGAATTAGTGCCCTTATAAGAAGAGGAAGAGACACCAGGACTCTGTCTCCACCATGTTGAGAACGCAGTCCGAAGGCAGTGATCTGCAAGTCAAGAAGCCAGTTCTCACCAGGAACCCAAACTACTGGAACCTTGATCTTGGAATTCTAGCCTTCAGAGCTGTGAAAATGAATGTCTTGTTGCTTAAGCCACACAACCATGGTATTTTGTTAGAGCAGCCTGAAGTGATGAAGACACAGAACTAGCGTTTTAGTCAAGTTAGGCTAGGCTATGTTGCAGTAATAAACTAACTGCAAAATCTCAGCAGCTTAACACAACTGACAAATGATTATTTGTTGCTTGCACAGAGTATGATGCAGAACAATGGTGAGGGAAGAGGTCCTCTGTTCCACACAGTCACTCAGGGACTTCCGCCATCCTGCCTCTGCACCAGCCAGGACACATGGTCTTAGTGGCCTCGGCAGCTAGGTTATAGGGGCACGGAGGAACTCTCTCCAGTTACTCCAGGGTTCACAGTCATGCTGCTTACAACCTACTGGGCAGATCTACTCAGAGGGCTCCTAAGTGACCTTCCTACATGCCCAAAAGAGGAAAATGAAGTAGGACTTTGTGAACACATAGCATTGTCCACCACAACTAGTATATGGTGAAACCAGAATTCAACAGCAGATCTTTAAGCTTCCAAAATCCATGCTCTTTCCACTACAACATTTGGCCTCCCAAAATTGAGAGAATTTGTTTTTCATTTAAAAAAAATTTCATGATAGGATAATGTGTAGAATATGACTGCTCAGGGATACTGGTAGGAAAAATGCCCATAGTGAATGTTTTAGATTTGCAAAGCCTAAAGCATCACAAGATTGCCTCATGGAAAACCTTAAACACAGTGAGATCTCTGTAGGTTGTACCCAGACGGTAAATATCTATGAGACATATACACCACTCCAGTCTTTAAGAGAAAAACCACTGATGGTGAGAGCAAATCTTCAATGAGAAGATTCTGGTATGTTGTAAGGTGACCAGCCAGCCTGGTTCACTGGGGCTCTTCTCGCTTTAGCCCTGAAAGTTCCACTTCCCAGGACACTCTTCAGTCCCAGACAAATACTTGGTCACCTGGTTGTACATCGATACTTTTTCGCCCTGAGAACTTTTGAAGGTGTCATCTCAAGTGGCTCAGTAAACTTTGAGGGCAGAGGCACAGTGATCTGAGAAAGTGAAGTTGGGCCTGAGCCCAAGAAAAACCTGGGTGGAAATAGCACATGAGAATAAAACTCTCTCACAGGAAAGAGCTCAGGAAGCTCCTGTATGGATATTGGCTCACCTCAGCACAGTGGTCCTCTTCGAGGACTTGGGGGAAGAAAAGAGTACGACTCTGCTCCTACTGCTGCAGCCTGATGTGCGGGAGGCTTTTGCCAGCCGGATCACATCAAGGAGTCATATTGAGTTTATAGATACATTAATACCTCTATCTTTTTCAAGTCAAATGCCATTAAAATAGGTTGGTGGCATCCTGAATTTGTACTGTTCTTGACATGCATGTACTCACAAATGCACACACACAGAAGGACACGTGCCTTTGCACTTTTTCCTATTGCATTTCGTCTTGTAAATTTTGGCTTAGCACTCCATTTACAAAGTTGGATTTGGCAAGTACTTTGACCTATACACTCTCCATCATCTCCAGGTTGAAGTCCAGAGTCCACAGCCAGGCTCTTGGAGTCCTGCTGAAAAAAAAGCTGTCTTTTTGGCCCTAATTCACACAGGCCCGCTTCGCACAAGTGCTCTGATCCTGCCATTTCATTCCCTTGACCACACTTAGGCTCCATTCATCTGGCTCTGACTGTCTACACCGCCCTTTCCACCCTTGTGTACTTGGCCAAATGCTAAATCCAAGACTCAGATCAGATTACTGGATAGGTGATGGCTTCTCTGTTATTTTCTGTAAATTCTTCCCAAACTCCATCAGCAGACCTTACCGATACAATTCAAGTAGCAACCAGTTCTGTTCTGTCTTGTAGATCCCTTCTACCTCAAATTTACAGACTTACAGCTATTCAACATTTAGTTATTTTGTGATTTGCTCCCAAACCTGGATTGCAAACTCCTTGAGGACAGGGGCAACCCTTGGCCACTCTTTTTATCTGCTAATGAGTGCAGCACCCACTGTCTGCACATAGTTAAGTGCTCAATGAACACGTATTGATTTATTAGTATGAATCCTTGGGGCAAGGAGAAATCTACCAAAAAGTGTTCAAAGTATATGATGCCATGAGTTGATACTGCACAACCATGAGTTGATACCTATAACTCCCTCTCAAGACAACGTAGACAGAACATCATCCAGAAAAAGAAATACCTTTTTTTCCCTTAAGAATTAGAACCTGAGAAAATTCATGATGAGTTGATCCCCTGATGAGCAGACTTCCAAGGCTGTGCTCCCAGTCGCATCCACAATGGCTGGTACTTGGGGACAGAAAGGCCAGGAATCAAACTGGCTGTACTTCTGGTGTTTGGAACTGAAATACTTCTGGGATCAGTCACGGATCCAGGTCCTCAAGATGTTCAAGCCCCAGCTTTTAGAAGCCTGAGAGGTGAGGAAAGGTGTAAATGTGGGTCCAGGGGAGAGGAGGGCACAAATGGAGATAGAGTCTTGGGAAGCAAGAATTCCTAAACATGACTCAAGGATTCTTGGTCACTCCCAGATAATCAGGAGACGTGTGTAGCAAAAGGTCTGTCGGTCCTTGCCTGTCCTTGTGCTGCCAATGAAAATGTGTCCTGCTAGGAGTTTCAGGCCCATTCCAACCCTTGGCCAATGAGGGCCAAGGCTGGTACACTGAGAACTCTGTCCCACAGCCAAATGGGTCTAGGTGTATCTGCTTGTCTAAGTCCATTTATTGGGCATCAGCAGTGTCCCAGGAGCTGGCACGAGCACTGAGAGGGGCTTCTCTCATTTACACCCCTCTGTGTATCTGGTCTGCTGCTTTTCTGGCCTTTCTGCCTGGGTCTCTGACAGGACCTGTTCTCCCTCCAGTTGTCCTTGAGGCCCGAGCTTAGGTCTGAATCCTCCCAGCAAATCAGCCTGCACATTGACACCCCTCCACCCACAGCTTCTGCCCGGTCATCATCCTCAGAGCCTGGGCTTTTCTTCCAGTTTCTCCTCACATCTCAGCAAACCCTTCTGACTTCTGACCAAGAAACTCAAAAACATCCCGAACCATTCATTCAGAAAATAAATATTTACTGAGCACCCACCCAATGCCAGGCATCACCTGACCCAGTAGTAAACAAGTCAGACACATCCCTGTCCAGAGGGAGACTACTGTCTCATGGAACACAGACATTAAACACATAATGGCCAAATAATTCATTAATTATGCAACCAGAGGGACCTCAAGTTCTTTAGCCATCCAAGTCACTCTTTCCTCTATTATGTGAATAACCCTAATTCTGAGGATTCTAAGGAGATGCTAACAGATAATGCAAATTCATTCCAGTAGCTGCTTGTCCTCAAACAATCCTAGCTCCCTTTTTACCATTTCTCCATGCTGCCCCGATCTCTCCAGCCTATTTTGGCCCCAAACACAAATGTATGATCCTTTCTCCATTCTCCTAAGAACAAAAGACATAACTGCTGAGCTTGAGAAATTTTACTGAAAGTTTGAAGGTGACACAGGGAAATTACAACCTAACAATAAATACTGGCTTCCGCTGTCTCCAGAATCCGCCCAGCATCATAGCCTGTTCCTGCTGCCATCTCCCTCCTTAGCTCTAAGCCTTCCCCAGGTTGCTGGAACCAGGGTCCTCCCTCCTGGGGAGCAACCAGTCAGGAGAACTCCCTTTCTGTGAACTCACTTCTCCCATCTCACCCCATGAAGATAGCCATATACAGGGTAACAACCCAAGCTGGCCCATCTACCTTACACTTAATCTACTCACTGCCACTTGTCATACATCAGCCTGCATTCATTCACTCTTTCATTTCAGAAATAATTACTGAACATATATTTTATACCAGGCATTGTGCTAGGTTAGGACAAAAATATACGGCAGCAAACAAAACAGACTAGATAGACCCTGCCCTTATGGAGGAGACAAACAATAAAGAAGTAAACTAGAAACTAACTCTGACAATTACAGCTTTCAAGGATTTTTATGAAATATTTTCAAAAGCCAGGATGACATGATAGATGGGGGTCTCAGGATGTTGGGAGTACCACTTTAGAAAGGATGGGTAAGAGAATTCTCTCTGAGGAGGTGACCCTTGGGATAAGCCTGAGAGATTTAGGGCTGAACATTACAAGGCAGCCTAAACATGTATTTAAGGTACCAGCAAAGGAGAGGCAACAAAATTTCTTCTGAAAAATTTTATATCGAATACATTTTTAAAGACATGGCAATAGACACTTAGGGCAGAATTAGAATGCTGTATGTCTCCCTTACACATATTATATTATTTTTTTTATTTATTTTTTTTTTTTTGCGGTACTCGGGCCTATCACTGTTGCGGCCTCTCCCATTGCGTAGCACAGGCTCCGGACACGCAGGCTCAGCGGCCATGGCTCACGGGCCTAGCCGCTCCGCGGCATGTGGGATCTTCCCGGACCGGGGCACGAACCCGTGTCCCCTGCATTGGCAGGCGGACTCTCAACCACTGCGCCACCAGGGAAACCCTCCCTTACACATATTTTAAAGTTTAATACCGTTTTTATTTTGATTTACTAGGGCAGATTAGAGCATTCATTCTTTTTTTTTAATTAACTTTTATTGAGTATGGTTGCTTTACAATGTTGTGTTAGCCTCCGTTGCACAACAAAATGAATCAGCCATACACATACAGATATCCCCTCCCTTTTGGACTTCCCTCCCATTTAGGTTACCACAGGGCACTAGGTGAGTTCCCTGTGCTATACAGCATGTTCCCATCAGTGGTCCATTATATACATAGTATCAATAATATGTATGTGTCAATCCCAGTCTCCCAAATTCTCCCACCCCACCCCTTTCCCCCTTGGTATCCATACATTTGTTCTCTACGTCTGTGTCTCTATTTCTGCTTTGCAACTAAGATCATCTATACCATTTTTCTAGATTCCACATATACGCGTTATTATATGATATTTGCTTTTTTCTTTCTGACTTACTTCACTCTGTATGACACTCTCTATGTCCATCCACGTCTCGAAAAATGATCCAATTTCCTCCCTTTTTATGGCTGAGTAATATTCCATTGTATATATATATACCACATCTTCTTTATCCATTCCTCTGTCGATGGACATTTAGGTTGCTTCCATGTCCTGGCTATTGTAAATAATGCTGTTATGAACATTGGGGTGTATGTGTTTTTTTGAATTATGGTTTCTCTGGGCATATGCCCAGTAATGGGATTGCTGAGTCATATGGTAGTTCTATTTTTAGTTTTTTAAGGAACCTCCATACTGTTCTCCATAGTGACTGCTCAATTTACATTCCTACCTAGAGTGCAAGAGGGTTCCCTTTTCTCCACACCCTCCCCAGCATTTATTGTTTGTAGATTTTTTGATGATGGCCATTCTGACCGGTGTGAGGTAGTACCTCATTATAGTTTTGAATTGCATTTCTCTAATAATTAGTGATACTGAGCATCTTTTTATGTGTTTGTTGGCCATCTGTACGTCTTCTTTGGAGAAATTTAGGTCTTCTGCCCATTTTTGGATTGGGTTGTTTGTTTTTTCTGATATTGAGCTGTATGAGCTGCTTGTATATTTTGGAGTTTAATCCTTTGTCAGTTGCTTCATTTGCAAATATTTTCTCCCATTCAGAGGGCTGTCTTTTCGTCTTATGGTCTCCTTTGCTGTGCAAAAGCTTTTAAGTTTAATTAGGTCCCATTTGTTTATTTTAGTTTTTGTTTCCATTACTCTAGGAGGTGGGTCAAAAAAGATGTTGCTGTGGTTTATGTCAAAGAGTGTTCTGCCTATGTTTTCCTCTGAGAGATTTACAGTGTCTGGTCTTACATTTAGGTCTTAAATCCATTTTGAGTTTATTTTTGTGTATGGTATTAGGGAGTGTTCTAATTTCATTCCTTTACATGTAGCTGTCCAGTTTTCCCAGCATCACTTATTGAAGAGGCTGTCTTTTCTCCATTGTATATTTTTGCCTCCTTTGTCATAGATTAGGTGACCATAGGTGCATGGGTTTATCTCTGGGCTTTCTATCCTGTTCCATTTATCTATATTTCTGTTTTTTGTGCCAGTACCATACTGTCTTGATTACTGTCACTTTGTAGTATAGTCTGAAGTCAGGGAGCCTGATTCCTCCTGCTCCTTTTTTCTTTCTCAAGATTGCTTTTGCTATTTAGGGTCTTTTGTGTCTCCACACAAATTGTAAAAATTTTGTTCTAATTCTGTGAAAAATGCCATTGGTAGTTTGATAGGGATTGCACTGAATCTGTAGATTGCTTTGGGTAGTACAGTCATTTTCACAATATTGATTCTTCCAATACAAGAACATGGTATATCTCTCCATCTGTTTGTCATCTTTGATTTCTTTCATCAGTGTTTTATAGTTTTCTGAGTACAGGTCTTTTGCCTCCTTAGATAGGTTTATTCCTAGGTGTTTTATTCTTTTTGTTGCAATGGTTAGTGGGATTTTTTCCTTAATTTCTCTTTCTGCCCTTTCTTTATTAATATATAGGAATACAAGAGATTTCTGTGTATTAATTTTGTATCCTGTAACTTTACCAAATTCATTGATTAGCTCTAGTAGTTTTCTGGTGGCATCTTTAGGATTCTCTATGTATAGTATCATGTCATCTGCAAACAGTGACAGTTTTACTTCTTCTTTTCCAATTTGGATTCCTTTTATTTCTTTTTCTTCTCTAATTGCCATGGCTAGGACTTCCAAAACTATGTTGAATAAGAGTGCAAGAGTGGACACCCTTGTCTTGTTCCTGATCTTAGAGGAAATGCTTTCAGTTTTTCACCACTGAGAATAATGTGTGCTGTGGGTTTGTCATATATGGCCTTTATTATGCTGAAGTAAGTTCCCTCTATGCCCAATTTCTGGAGAGTTTTTATCATAAATGGGTGTTGAATTTTGTCAAAAGCTTTTTCTGCATCTACTGAGATGATCAGATGGTTTTTATTCTTTATTAGTATGGTGTATCACATTGATTGGTTTGCATATATTGAAGAATCCTTGCATCCCTGGAATAAATCCCACTTGATCATGGTGTATGATCCTTTTAATGTGTTGTTGGATTCTGTTTGCTAGTATTTTGTTGAGGATTTTTGCATCTATGTTCATCAGTGATATTGGCCTGTAATTTTCTTTTTTTGTGATATCTTTGTCTGGTTTTGGTATCAGGGTGATGGTAACCTCATAGAATGAGTCTGGGAGTGTTTCACCCTCTGCAATTTTTTGGAAGAGTTTGAGGAGGTGTTTGCTCTTCTCTAAATGTTTGATAGAATTCACCTATGAAACCATCTGGTCGTGGACTTTTGTTTGTTGGAAGATTTTTAATCACAGTTTCAATTTCATTACTTGTGATTGGTCTGTTCATATTTTCTATTTCTTCTTGGTTCAGTCTTGGAAGGTTGTACTTTTCTAAGAATTTGTCAATTTCATCCAGGTTGTCCATTTTATTGGCTTATAGCTGTTTGTAGTAGTCCCTTATGATCCTTTGTATTTCTATGATGTCAGTTGTAACTTCTCTGTTCTAATTTCTAATATTACTGATTTGAGTCCTCTCCCTTTTTTTCTTGATGAGCCTGGCTAAAGGTTTATCAATTTTGTTTATCTTCTCTAGGAATCAGCTTTTAGTTTTATTGATCTTTGCTATTGTTTTCTTCATTTCTACTTTATTTATTTCTGCTCTGATCTTTATGATTTAGAGCATTCAATCTTTTCAGGGATTAGAACCTCTGAAGTTTTACTCAAGTCCTAGGAGATACCTGAAAAGGGTGTTCCAGGCAAAGAATGAGCAAGTGCAAAGGTCCTATGGCAGGAAAGAGCTTAGTTTCTTCTACAGGTAGGAAGAAGTGACAGGAACAGTATGATTGAGGTGGGAGCTGAAATGGGTGGGACATGTGGGCAGGGGCCTGGCCTCAGACAGGGAGTGGTTTTAAACACTGGTTATGTAGGATTCCCTGATTTTTTTTTTTTTTTAATTTCTGATGCCCAGGACTGGCCCCAAGAGAATTAATTGGTCTGAGGTGGGGTTGTGAAATTGGTATTTTTTAAAGTTCCTTGGATGATTCCAACTTGCAGCCAGGATGAAGATCCACTGACATGGGGCCTTACAGACAGTCAGAGAGACAGAAAAGTGAATGGTGAAGAATATGGACCCTAGAATTAGACAATCTAGTTTTGAATCCCATTTCTGCCACTGACTAGCTGTGTGATCCAAAGCACATTACTTAAGCAAAATGGGGATAGTAGTTTACCTACTCTGTAGAGTTATTTGTAGGATTAACGAGCTAATACATACAACGGTCTTAGAAAGCATGTATTAAGGATGCAATGACTTCTAGCTTTGGCTGCTCTATGTGAGCGATAATGGCAGCTTGGCCCAGGTTGGAGGTGCTGAAGGTGCAAAGACAGAGTCAAATTGTATATTTGGAAGTAGAACAAATGGGGCTTGTTGAAAATTGGCTGACAAAGATGAGGAAAAGAAGGGAATGAAGGATGGTTTCCATGTTTGGGACTTTAGCAATTGAAGTGGTAATATTTTACCAAGATTGGGAAGACTAGGAGAGGAACAAACTTTGAAGAACAAAATCAGGAATTTCATTTTTATGTATTAAGTTAAAGACACTCTATTAGATATCCAAGAAGAGATACCTATTAGACAGCTTAATATGTAATCCTGGAGCTCAGGAGAGAGGAATAAATTTCAGAGTCATTAACATATAATGCTGTGCTGTCCAATATGCTAGACATTAGCCACACTTATAAGGTTATTTAATTTAAATTTAGATTAATTAAATAAAAGTACACATTCAGTTTATTAGACACTCTAGTCACATTTCAAGTGCTCAACAGCCACAAGAAGCTAGTGGCTACCATCTTGGACAGCGCAGATACAGAACATTTCCATCATTGCAGAAAGTTCTAGAGGAAAGTACTGAGTCTCAATCCATGGAACTATAGGAAATCATCTATGAAGTGGTTCACAATTCTGGCTACACATTAGAATCACCCCAGGAATTCAGAATCAATTCATCTTGGGGAACTCCCAGGCAATGGTAGTTTTCAAAAGTTCCCAGGATGATTCTAAAGTGGAGCCAGAGCTGATCTAAGAAAATAATGTTGGTAGGGCCCTAGAGTACCCCAATATTAAAGGCAGTGATTCTCAATCTTGGCTGAACATTGGAATCACCTTTAGAGCTTTAAATATTACTGATGCCTGGGTCCTGCTTGGAGAGATTTCTGATTTAATTGGTCTAGAGTGCAGCCTGGTCTTCAGAACTTTTAAAAGCTCCCCAGTTATTCTAATGGACATTCAAGGCTGAGAACCACTGATTGATAGAGGGGAAAGGTGTAATGAAGAAGAGCTTAGAAGAATAAAATAATGCAGTACAATGAAAAACAAGAGAGTGCAGTGTCCCTGAAGCAAAAAGAAAAAAAGTGTTTCTAGAAAGAAGAAATGGTTCTATCTGTTGAATACTAAAATTCAGTTCATTTAATAAGCATCCCATTGGATTTTGTTGGGGTGGTGCTAATGGGAGCCAGATGGGAGTGGGTAAAAGAATGAATGGTTGATGAAGAAATAAATACAGTGATTGTAGACAACTGTTAATACACAGTTTCAGTTATGAAGAGGAGCAAAGAATGCTGGCAGCAGTGGGATAGTGATTTGGGGTCATGGACTAGGTTTTTTAAGACACAGATATTAGAGTATGTTTGTATGCTGAGGGATACTATAATAAAGGAGAAAATGATTATTCAGGAAAGAGGAAGGATCTGGCAGGAAGTTGACTTCCTATCCAAAATCCCTACCCTCCTTCCTCCTTGCTTAAAGATCCCCAGTGTTTTTCAAGTCTTCAGGGCTGTTGTCCTTTCCCCAGTTCAAAGATTAGCCTTAGCCAGTGGTTCTCAAACTTTAGCATGTGTCAGAATGACTTACAGGACTTTTAAAAACACAGCTAGTCCTGCATCCAGAATTTCTGATTCAGTAGGTTTGGAGTAGGGCTCAAGAATTTGCTTTTCTCACAAGTTCTCAGGTAATGTTATTGCTCTGGTCCCAGGAAGAATCTTTGAGAACCACCGGTCCAAGTTCATGAAGGTTATCCTTTCCTTCATAAGTAGTTTTAGGGATGGGAATTTAATGCACTTCTGGCCAATGAAAGGAAGTCTCTAGGAAGATTCTAGGAAAGGTTTCTTTGCTGATAAAAGAAAAAAAAAAAAAACAGTCTCTCTCCTTTCACCAGATGTTATCATATTGAATGCAATACCTAGAACCGTGGCAGCTATCTTAGAAACATCATGTGAGAGCCAGACTGTGGCAATCTCCACAAGATGCTGAAGATATCAGACTAGAAAGATGGAAAGAACCAGGTTTGTTTGTTTTTTTTAATAATGTTACACTACTGAATTAATCCTGGAAACCCTGTCTTGTGAAATAATATACTTGTCTTATTGTTAAATCATTTTGAATTAGATTCTTACTTGCAACCCAAAGCAACCTAAGTTTTGTGTAGATTCCCAAGACCTTAAATAGTTGAGTCAAGATGAGATTTAGGGGCACCTCTATATAGAAAGAACAGAGGATGCTTCCTCCCTGGTAACGTGACAGAAGGTAGAGAGTGTGGGTACTGATGCAGATAGATTTGGTGGTTGAAAAATGAAGTAGCTCCCGGCTGATTCCTTCTATCTTACCAGGGCAGGAGGTATCAGGGAAGAAGAGGATACAGCCTGTTTAAGAGGTGGGGAGAAAGTTTGGAAAAGTCTTTTTAGAGAATAATAAAAATAACTGACTGGGAAAACATAAGTTATAGCTAACTGTTCATTTGAGATTTGTGATCTTAAATTTATAGAAAATAAGCAGTCAGCCTAGTTTGACAAATTTCTCCAATTTCTTGGGTGTAGATTGATATAGAGCAGACAGCTGACTCTACCACAGTTAAGTCTTTCTGGGTAAACATGAAAGAAACAGAGAAGGACAAGGAAGGACAAGGTGTCTTCAAAGAAGTGCTTATGAGGATGGACCATAGAATCAAAGCCAGATTCTCCTCATCCCGGAGAGTCTTCCCCAATCCTCATCAAGTTTTGATTGGGTTTTCTCCTGGCATCCCAGCAGGAGCTCCTAGCATACTGCTTGTATTAGTTGTCTATTATTGCATAGCAAATTACCACAAACTTAGAAGCTTAAAACAATATTCAATTGTAGGCTTTCACTTCTGTAAGTCAGAAGTCTAGGCACAGCAGCTCACGGTCTCCCAAGGCTAATATCCAGGGGGCTACATTCTCATCTGGAGTTCAGGGTCTTCTTTCAAGTTGATGTAGTTGCAGGATAATTCAGTTCCTTATGGTTGTAGGACAGACATCCCATTTTCTCACTGGTTGTTAGCTGGGAGCCACTCTGGGAGGCCACCCACATTTCTTGCCACATTGCCTCCTCCATCTTCAAAGTTAACAAGGGAGATTCTCCCTCACTTTGAATCCCTCTCACACTTTGAATTTCTTCTTCAGGAACAGCCCAATTCCTTTTAAGGGCTCACATGATAGATCAGGTCCATCTGGATAATCTCCCTTTCTTAAAATTAGCTGTGCCATGTAACATAACCTAATCATGGGAGTGACTATCCAATCATATTCACAGGTCCTGGGGATTTTACAGGGCTTGTTCACCAGGGGCAGGAATCTTTGGGCCATCTTAGAATTCTGCCTACCACACTAGAAAAGTGTCCTTTTAAATGGAGGAGAATAGACAAACCTGACAGAAAAATTCCAAATAATGTAGATACTGTCCCCTCCAGGAGGTGGAACATAACTCTCTGCCCCCGAAATGTGAGCCATGCACAGCGACTTCCTTTTAACGAGTACACTGGAGAAACCTGACAATCACTACCTGAGCCTGAAGGTCAATGTCAACAGTGATAAGTCACATTGATGTCATGTACCCTTGATATGCTGTGACGGGAATGTCATCTTACCTTTGTGATCTTCCTCCCCCAAACCCATAACCCCAGTCTAGCCATGAGAAAAACATCAGACAAACCCAAATTGAAGGACATTCTACAAAATACCTGCCCAGTACTCTCAACACTGTCAAGGTCAGTGGAAACAAGGAAAGTTTGAGGAACTGTCGCAGTCTAGAGGAGCCTGAAGACATATAATGACTAAATGTATTGTGATATTCTCATGGGACCCTGGAACAGAAAAATGAAATTAGGCAAAAACTAAGGAAATGTGAATAAAGTATTGGCTTTACTAAAAAAAAAAGAAAAAGAAAAAAGAAAGAAAAAATGAAGGGAGGAAGAAGGAAGGAAGGAAGGAAGGAAGAAAGAAAGAAAGAGAAAGAAAGAAAGAAAAAAAGAAAGAAAGAAAGGAAAGGAAAGAAAAGAGTACTTTATCACAAGAGGGCTTCTGACCTAGATTCTGGATATGAAGGGAGAAAATCAGATTTTGTGATACATACCCCTAGAACTGAACTACTCTGGAAGCTGATTTAGGAAATAAGACCTATTGCTCTGCTTCACTACCAGCCTTATGCAAGCATCAAAGTTTCCTCAATCTCCAAACTTCCAACCTTTCCCTCTTCTCTCTGTCCCTTCGTGGGGTGATCTCTCCCATTCCCAAGATCTCATCCATCCCCAACTCACTGAAACCTCTCAAATCTTCAACTCCAGACCTACCCTCTCTCCAGAGCTCCAGATTCATGGTTTACATACAACTCTCTGCTGACCATCATTGCCTGTATGTCCCATAAACAGCCCAAACTTAATACATTCAAAATGGAATTTATTCTCTTCCTCACCAAATGTGTTTTTCCTCTTCTCTTCTCCAAGCCTGGGAGTCACTTCTAACTCCTCTCTCTTCCACAGTGTGCCAGTTTCACCTATAATTTATCACTCAGATCTTTCCCTCTGTCCCCACTGCCTCTGTCTTGGTCCACTCCCTCACGGCTTCCTGCCTGAATTATTCTAACAATACCCCACTCGCTGCCTCTAGCTTGCTCCATTCTCATGTATTCTTCACTCTGCCATAGTTATCTACTTAAAATGGTAACCTTGTTGAACTCTTTTGCTGCCTAAAATTCATCAGTGTTTCCCACTGCCTACAGGATAACCAGTTCTATATAAGACAAATTGATAGTTAGGATTAAACACCTGTCTCCTGCATACTATTTCCTGCCATTTCCCCAAACCCATCCTTTATGCTCTAACACCAATCTTGCCTAACTTCTCTTGGACCATGCGGCGTACTCTCATGCATCCTCCCCTTTTCATGTGAAGTCCTCTGTCATTCCTGAATCCCCAACCCTGAACCCCTCCTTTCCCTCCCAGAATCAGTGAACACTATCCACCCTTTAATACCCTAAGCTGCTCAGATATCCACTCTTAGGCCTTGTTTGACCACCTCCTCCTCAAATTGAATCAATACGTTTCTCATTCTGCTTGTTTACCTGGTATATAGTTCTACGATTGTGCTTATCCTAGTATTCAATATATTGTCATAACTTATTTAATGTTTGTGTCCTCTATTTGACTATGAGCTACTTGAGGGCAAGGAGAACTTTGTATTCTGCTTTTTTTATAGCTATACCTGACATAGTATCAGACACACAGCTGGCTTCAACAAAGGCTCTGGACCTTATTGCTGCCTATACCACCTAGGGAATGCTAATGTCTTGGGCTAGGATAAAGGACCACGGGAATTGCTGACGTGGAGCAGAAAGCAAAGACAACGGAAGCATAACCAAATAATAACTGAACCAACTGCTTCATTGGTGCCAGACCACTAAGCCCTTCATAGTGCCCTAGCTCAGTATTCACCACACCCCTTAGCTGGTGTTAGCATCATCCTCACTTTACAGATGAGGAAATGGAGGCTAGAGAAGTTAAGTCACTCGTCCAAGGTCAGACCCCGGCAAGAGGAACCAGGACTTGAAGGAACCCGAGTGTGTTTGACTCCAGAGCCCCATACTCTTAAGTCCAGCTAGCACTTGAGCTGGAAGGAAGTTCCTTGCACTGATTCAAACTTGTGAAGGACAGTACTGGGCTTGTACTATGTGGGCAGCAGGGTGCCACTGCTCCCAGCCCACGCTGCGTGGTCCAGCAGGTAGTGTCTCTGCTTGGCCAGAAGCTGTGAGGGACAAAAGCAAAATGTCTGTGAAGGGTCTATCCCTTGGTATTGATTTGTCAAGGCCCTGGGGTCCCGGGGGCAGGTAGGAGGGATTCCAAAGGGTAAGCCAGTCACTGCAATGTCAGACACGAAGTTGGGAATGGAAGTAAAAGGTGAGGGAGCCAGAGTGGAGAGGATCGAGCCAAGTTGCCAGGTCTTGGGCAATTTCAAGCCCAAGGCTCTGAGCCAAGGACAAGTCACTGTGCCTAAAATAACCTCCCAAGAGAGTCTTAACTGACCATTTTGTAATCATTATCCCAGTTCTGACTTTTAGGTCAATGTCATTAGCATTGACTGGACCCCTATTATACGTTAGCACCGTGAAAGGTACAAAGACCTGGTCTTCTGCAGAGACAGGGCAAGCGCACAGGACACAATGAGAGCGCTGTATAAAACAATACATAATGCAGTGCCAACCTGTGCGGTCCCAGCCACAAAGCCAGCTGGAATTCACAGAAAGGAAAGAGCAGAGTGTGCTGGCACAGGCAGTGGGGGCTTCTTGGAGTACAGGACCTGAAAGGAGGAAGACAGAGTAGAAGAGAAGAGCTTTTCGGGTAGGAGGAAGAGGGGGAGCAAAGGTGAGGCGGCAGCAATGAGAAGGAATTGTTTCTTGGGCTGTATGAAACCCATCTGTGGAACAAAGGATTCTTGTTGGAGAAGAATAGTATCTGAAGTTAGATGAGCAGGGAAGATCAGATGATAGAGGTCTCGGATCCAAGAATATATTGATCAAGTAAATTTAACGTGCAGAATCCAAAAGTTCGTCACGTGGGCAATGAGAAATCATCCGGGCTTTGAAAAAGGCAGTTAAGAATAAAAATTTAGGGCTTCCCTGGTGGCGCAGTGGTTGAGAGTCTGCCTGCCGATGCAGGGGACACGGGTTCGTACCCCGGTCCAGGAAGATTCCACATGCCGCGGAGCAGCTGGGCCCGTGGGCCACGGCCGCTGAGCCTGCGCGTCCAGAGCCTGTGCTCCGCAACGGGAGAGGCCACAACAGTGAGAGGCCCGCATACCACAAAAAAATAAAAATAAAAATTTAATTTTAGGGAGATTTATTTGGTGGTAGTGTTTGAGATGGATTAGAGACGAAAGGACTAAAGGCAAAAAAAAAAAAAAACTGTCAAAAAAAACCAAAAACAAATAAGCCCTGAATGCTTCTTGGGTATCCACTAAAAGTCTGACTGCATGCAAACTTAATAAACATAGTCTATCCCCTGCCAGTCCAATGGGGAAGACATTCATTAATCCCATGGTTACCTATTAAGGACCTGCTATATGCCAAGGATTATACTGGGTCCTGGGGACGCAGTGAAGAATAAAACAAAACTCTGGCCCTCATAAAGGTTAGCGTCAGGTGGGTGTGGAAGACAACACAAAAGCAAACCAATAATTACATCAATGTAAAGCCAGGTACGAAGTGCTAGGAAGTAAAATGAAGCAGGGCATTGGGCAGGGAATGGTGTGATAAACAGGTCAGGGAAGACCTCTAAAAGAAAATGTCACAATATTTCAAACCCAGAGAACAGGCAAAATGGAGATGCCACCGCTAGAAACAAGAATATTGAGAAGGTGACTCAGTTTGGAAGAGTACAGAGAAAGTGGGGAGTCTTGTTTCAAGTGCGGCAGGCTTGTGTTAAAAGCAGGATATCCACACAGAAATGTCAGGACACTAGAACTCTAATGTACAAGATCAGAGGAAGATAAATTAGGTTAGCCATGTAGATTTTAAAATCATCCATTGATATTTCAGAGATAAGAACCTTCTCTCCAAAACTAATTTACATGAAATGAAAGTAACTCAAGGACTGAAAAAATTGGAGTATAAGATACACAAATAGTTTTATCATATCTCCTGTGATGATCCCCATGCTCCAGCCTCCTGGAACCTCAGGAATTGGGCAGTGACTTTGATAGGCAGCAAGCTAGTAACAAAATAATAATACTATAATTGAGGCTCATACACAACCAACCTTCCAAAAGATGTCTGTCCCCTGTTCCTTCAAACTCCTAAGCACGGGTGTTGGGATAGCTCTATCCCTCTTCTGTACTGACTCCTTGGACCATATGTTGTCCCTCTGTGATTGCTTCTTCTGCTGATACTTCTGAATGTTTTAATGTTTGGGAGAAAGGAATTTGGCAAGCAAAATAAACAAATTTTAAACTGACCAATCCTGCTTTCCTAGAAATGGCAGGAATTAACGTTGGGATAGACTCATAGGCTCCAGTTTGCCCGGAACAGTTCCAGTTTCGGCACTGTAAGTCCCGTATCTTGGAGAAACCCCTCAGCCCTAGGCAAACTGGGATGGTTGGTCACCCTACAAATGGTATGACCTTGACTGCTATACCCTATGTCTGACGTGCATGATGCAACACAAGGCTTTACATCTCTAAAGAGACAACAGCGCAGTCAAATCACGTGCTTAGTTTCCCAAGCCCTAGCCAAACTGCTACCCTAGAAACTGGGTACTCTTTCCTACCCAGACAGAGGAGCTGTGTCAGAAATTTCTAGGCATGTGGTGACCCTGGATTCCTCAGCCTTCTATTCCCACCATCTCACACTCAGCTCCAGCTACCACCTAAACAAGGAACACCAAATCCACCAGTGACCCCAATCCATGGCACTGGCCACCCTCTCTGCCCAGCCCTGGCCAGCAAGCTGGTAGGGCCTGGGGCGGTGGTCAAAGTTGGATTATCAGAGAGGGAAAGAGGAGAACCCATCTGAGATGGTGACGTGCTGTACCACAGCAAATCACAAGAAAGGGGAACCCCATATAAATTACAGTCTGCTGACGTTGGGAGGCGTGCAGTTTGCGTCTTTGAGTTACAGAAATACTAGAAATGCTCACTGAACAGTCCATTTCGGAGTTTTGGGTCCAAAGCTCCAAAGGGCTGACTCACCTTCAGAGCAGAAACCACGTGATAGCCCTGGTATTAAGGTGCACAGCATACGCTCATTCAGAAGCCGTAGTATTTGAAACTCATACAGATCTTGGGTAAGCTCACAGATCATTTCCGCCGGTTATTAGAGTCTTCTCCAAAATTATAAGGAAGATTCAAAGAAAATGCCAAGACTGATATTCATCCCCCCTTGTTACAGAATTCTCCTGCCTCACGAGGTGAAAAGAATAAATAAGCAGGGGACACAAGCCTCCAGGAATCATCCCTCTTTGGCCCTTTGTCACCTTGACTGCTTGTGTACATATTAAAATGTAGAATTTAACTAAGCTCTTTAGGTATCCTTGCCCAACTTGCACACACAAATCCTACTAATTGAACTACTAATAGCCAAGGTGAAGGGTAGACGTAACTGTTGCCTTTTTTAAATGAATTGTCTAGGAAATTGCCTCAGACCCCAAAGAAAGATTACTGTTAAAATTTCCAAGGACCCAAATACGTGAGCCCTGCAACAGCCGTTTCCTGGTCCCTCCCCGCAAGGCTCAGCCTGACTGACTTTGCTGTTGCAAGATTGCGTCACTGACTTTTGCAATTTTCTGGCCAGTCCAATTTCCCCCTCCTCTCTTTGCCCTCTCCCTTTCACTGCTTGAAGCGCTTTTAGCCCAAGGTCTCTCCTTTCCCCTACTTGCTAACTAACTCTTGTGTATGGATAACCAAAGCTAAACCAGAACACCCGCCGCAAAGGTGATGAAGTTTAATCCTAGTTGAAATCAACCCTACCCTCCTCATGCTTCCTAGAGTACTCTCTACTCTTCAGCTTCTTACCCAAGCTGCCTACTCTCACTCTTCTGTGCCTAAACTGTTTCTATGCTAAGTGGAGCTGGTACGGTGGCGTTGCCCCCCTAGATCCAGGGAAGTGGCATATAATTATTGAAGAAAGTATGAAATATTTGCAGTTCAGACCAGCAGACAAACTTTTACCAACGGCCCCCCTTCCATGTTCACCTCTCCCTAGCCCCCAACTTCACTTCTCAAGTGGGAGTGGGGACAATTTGGATTTAACGGCAGTTCCCTGATACACAAAAGTACAAACACCTACAGGCACAGAGACTGACATCACACACACACACACACACGCCCCCATCTGTGCATAAAGGGCACCCTCAATGAATAGTTATCTATCAAGTGACCCTAGCGATGCAAGCACCTATGAATAAAACCAGTCAGACCAGAAATAAACAGCATAAGCACAAAGTGCATTATGCAGAGCCTGGAGACCCGTTCTGATCATTACCCGGATCCCTCCCCCTTGCCTTCTACCTCGGATCCCTATACGTGTGGGAAGACGACAAACCTCCTGAATAAAAACTAATTTTTCAGTTAGGTAGAACCCCAGGTGTCCTTATAAGGGGTCCTTCCAGGCTGCCCCGGACGAGTGAAGCTGTGACCCCACCCACACGATTAGGAAAGAGGTCTGGGACTTCCCTGGTGGTCCGCACCCCGGGCTCACACAGCCTGCGCGACGTGCACGTCTCGTGGCTGACTCCCCCAGGGTCCTTGCCCCGCTCCTCCCCCGCCCTCCTCTTCCCGCCCCCTCCACTCTCTGGCCGGTGCAGCACTGGCCCCAGCCCAAAGATCCCAGGAGGCGGGGCTCGGAGAAAAATATATAAGTGGCCCCGGGGCGCTGACCAGGTGTCAGTTGCGGAATCTCCATCCGGAAGACCCGCGGCTACCGAGGAAGGGGAGGAGGAGGCGGAGGAGGAGGAGGAGAACGCAGAGCCGCGGGACCCACGCACACCGTGACCGCCCACCCGGCTTGCGCTGCCTGCTGCTCGCTCGACGCCCCTAGGTGAGTCCGGCCGGGAAGAGCGCGGCGGGGCGCGGGGTCCCGGGTGGGCTCCCCTCTCTGCAGGCCTACCCCGAGAGAGCCGAGTGAGGGCTGCTCGGGAGGATGCATCCGTCTTTCGGTGGCTTAAAAGCCCCCTTTTCTGCTCCGCTTCTCCCGCAGATTACTCCTACCCCGAGAGCCCGGAGCCGAGATGGAAACTGTCCAGGAGCTGATTCCTCTGGCCAAGGAGCTGATGGCGCAGAAGCCCAGACGGAATCTGGTGAGGCTGTACGTGCTGGGCGGCGTGCTGGCGCTCTTCGGCGCCGTGCTCGGCCTGATGGAGACCTTGTGCAGCCCCTTCACGGCCGCCGACAGCCTGCGGGAGCGGGAGGCAGCGGTGGCCGAGCTGCAGGCCGCCCGGGAACGACAGGCCCTCCGGGCGCGGGCCCTGCTGGAGAAAAGCAAGCAGCTGGAGGCCGTCCAGGGCTGCCGGGCCCCGACCAACCGGCTGCACGCCTCGTAGGAACCTTGGGGGCCGGCGGAGGGAGGGGGAGAGAGACACACAGGGAGAGGAGAGTGAGGCAGAGCGCGAGGGTCGGGCTCGAGTGAGCGTCTCGTGCTGTTTGGACTGACGAGAAGCTACTGATTTTAGAACTGAACTACCACGTGGACCCACCAAAAGGCGTTTGGGATTGAGTTTTGCTGCTGTGCAGCACTGCAGAAAGATGACATGTCCAGAACCTTCCAGCTATCTGACTGCACCCAGCATTTTGCACTAGGGTGAACGGGGGAGAAATGCTTTTTATATTATTATTGT
Organism: Neophocaena asiaeorientalis asiaeorientalis; assembly: GCF_003031525.2. Taxonomy (NCBI): domain Eukaryota; kingdom Metazoa; phylum Chordata; class Mammalia; order Artiodactyla; family Phocoenidae; genus Neophocaena; species Neophocaena asiaeorientalis. The sequence continues at coordinate 7,398,627 of NW_020173731.1, read as the reverse complement.
TATCGTTATTAGGTAGTACCGTGACCACCATTTTGCATTTTGAAATAAAAAACGTTTTGTATTCTATCTCAGCATCTGATTCCTGAGGGGCACGGTTTTCTGGGGTGGGCAGCAGGGAGGGCGGGCATTTTGGCGGAGGGGGTCTTCTTAACATGAGCCCAGTGGAGAGAGGAGCAGTTTCCTGAAGGTCAGGCAACACTTGCTTCAGGGCTCTGGACTCATATTGATGTTACATGCTTATAAGTCTGGTAAGGATTTGTTTTTGCTTTGTGTTAGGAGTGGCAAGAGGGAAACTTTCCTAAGTCCCACCAGACTCAGCATTTTAAGATCAGAAGATAAATCAACTTCTGAGCTAGAGTAAGTGAATGAGAGATACTGGTTAATTCTAGGGCACAAAGCCTATTTGCCATCTCACACCTGTGCACCAGAGGATCTCGTGGTTGA
>NW_020173731.1:7372596-7397949 GCF_003031525.2 Neophocaena asiaeorientalis asiaeorientalis | reverse complement strand
GGGAGGGAGGGAGGGAGGAAATTGGATGTCTAGCTCTACCAAGCCCTTCTCCTCACACACTGAATCACAGTAAGAAGTTCTAGGTTAAGAGGGGAAAAGACCGGTTGTCACAGTTCTGAGTCATCTTCCTCCAGGGACAGAACTTGCTCTGTGGTAATAGCTAGTCCAGTGGCTCTATAGGGCTCAGCATAGGGAATTTTAAACAATGGCTCTTAAAGAAGTAGTTAGGGGCATAGGCCTGATGCCACTCCCCTAGTGATTTTAATACGTCTCCTGCCCTAACCAGGTACAGACATTTCCCTCTCTCCATCCATGGCTATGCATTTTTGCCAAACATAGCAAGGCTCGTGCCATCGCCTCTGACCAGACTCTCTCTCCACCACCACCCTCTTCCCTCACACATCCTACCCAGTGTTCCTGGCCCTGATCTAGTGCCATCTCTGATATCTATCCTTATCACTCCAAACAAGAGAGCCATCGGAATGGGGTGAGATTAATCAAGGGAAAAGACACGTATTTAAAGGAAAAGAAGAATATCAGTGGAACCACTGTTCTCGCAGTTTCCAAAATGGGAAACTTGACCCTATATTAAGGTGACATAACCTCACCTTAAATGTCCAAAAAACTTCTCAGGAATCCACCCCATCTTATTCTTCAGTTTTCCTTCCCAAGTGCCTCTCCTATTACGTCTATTATTCTTCCACCCATGCAGCCACCCTCTGGTCCAGCTGTCAGCATCTCAAACCGCCTCCTGCACTCTCTAGCACATTCACCCCAAAACATTCCTGCCAGACTGGGGACTGTGACCTTCGTTCATCCTGCTGCTCCTCCCTCAAAAATGTCAGCGCCTAAGACCCCTGTCCAGATTTTCCAGTGTCTCCATGATCCGCTTGCATCTCAGCCCTCCCACCTGATGTTCCGCATGAACCCAGGACCTTCCTAGTCCCTTCTGGCCTTTCACACCTTTTTTCACATTACTCTTCCCACCTGAATGCCTGTCCATCCACAATTGCCACACCTTCTGAAGGCATAGACCTCAGATTCTCCAAGAGAGGGATAATTTCAAATATTCTGCCTCTTGTCAAACTGTATATCAAATCAGGTACTCCAATTTTTGGTTTAGAAGGTAATGCCTATATTTTTTGGTTTGCCTATATGTAAAACTACATATATTTTACATATTTGCCTAAATATATAGGAAATGCCTGTGTATTTTTAGTTTCGAAGGGTATGCCTTTTACCTATGCGTGTACAAACTACCCAACCCAATCAAGTCCAAGCTATAGAAATCTTTTCTGTCCTCACTGATCTTTTCACTTCTCTGAATTCCTACAAGACATTCAGTCTGGGTCTCATACTGGATCACGCAGTAATGGACATTTTTGTCCCAGTTGTTTTACGGAGGTGATCAGATGTGAACTTGTACTACTTTCTAGTGAAAACAGATACTAGGTATCAACTGTGAGAACATTTAAAAGTTTCACACTTTCTTAGGAAAAGTTTGATTGTTGTGTAATCATGGTAACCAGAACCAGTTTTAAACCCATTGGCTCAATCAATCACAACTCTCCTCAGGTAACACTTTTACAAGCCAACCAATCAGTAACATTCCCTCACTTCTAAGGGTCATTTAACCATGAAGTGACTCAACCCCATAAATATATTTCAGAGTGCCAACCAATCAACAAATAAATATGCTTCGACAGATATCAGCCCACTTATGACCAGGAAAGTACACCAAACTCTGAACTTCCTGCTTTCCCAAAACCAAAAGACATACTTAACGGGTTCCTTGTGTTCAGACTCTATTTGTCCCTCAGATCGGCTGCCAGATAAGTCAGTCTCAACCATAGTCTGAATCTGATGAGTTTCACTGAGTTCTCACGGCTTCTAAAATTTCTAACCAAGTACGTCTTTGTATAAACTCATTAGATCTCAGTCTTTGTGTAAAGTAAATAGAAATTTTAGTTTACAGATGTACATTCTGGTAAATAATTATACCTAGGCCTTTGTATATGGCCCTTAGACATTTTGTCTGGGAGGTATACTATTGAGTAATTAGACATAGGTCTTGTATAAGTTCATTAGACTCTTTTATTGGAGGCATACCATTTGATAACTGCATTTGCCATTAAACTGCTAATCCCCTGCTGCTCACTTTGCTTTTGCTTTTGTTTATCTATATTGTAAAGTTTTATTTTATGTGTTTTTGTTTTGTACTGAAAAGCCTTATTTCTGATACACAGATAAAGAAGTGTTCCATATGGAATGGCCCAATAAGTCAACAATCCAATCCAAGCTGGTCCTAGGGGACAACAGCTGGAGCTCCATTAGATTGTGACCAATTCAGGAAAAGGTAAATGATCAAACTTGGCTTTGGGTCTCCTTAAAACTTTGTTGAGAGCCGCTCTCTATCTATCTCACCAAGGTGTAAAAGAAGGTCACTTTTAGTCTGTATTCTGAGGTCAAAGATTGTCAGGTCATTGATTACATGGCCCCTTCCTAACTTTTGCATAGAAAGGGAACCCAAGATACCATTCACAGGCACACATTCTTACTAAGTAGGCTTTCTTGTCTTTCTTGGGTTCTTCTGATCTGCAAACTCCTCTTGGAAGAACTCCTATTCCTGTTGCACTATAATCCCAGTTCTTGCACTTACTTCAATAAAGCGCAAAAACTGAGTTTAGAATAACGATCGTCAAGATGGGGGAACTTTTGACATATCAAAATCAATAAATTAATTCATTTGACGAACCCCCAAACAAATTAATACATTTAAGAGGAACCCCAGAAATCTAAAGAGTCAGTAGTTAGCTTCTTTGATTAGTATGCTGAGGTCTAAAAAACAAAATTCTAATGCCAACATGGTCTCCCGCAAAGACTCTATTACCTTCTGAGATCTACCCTAATTTCATTTCTCTCTCTTCCACTCACCTTTCTCCGACCTTCTATATGAAACACCCTTTTTTTCAGAGTTTTCTTTAGAAAAGATGCAATTACATTGTAAATCTGCTAAACCAGAAGGCATCCCTAAGGAAGTTAAATTTAAACCCTGATCCGGAGCCATATTAAGAGTTAAAATTAAGGATCTTCCTAAATCTTAGGAAGCCAGGTAAAAAATTTTACATAATTTAGGATTTTATTTGGTACTTATTCTTCTGGACTAGATCTTTACCAACTAGTTCAGTGAATTGTTAATCCTTCAGCTGGAGAAAAATATTTAAAAGCAGCAGGGTTAGAAAGGAAAATTTTAAATAAGTCAGCTGTGTAAAATGAAAAAAAAAGTGTTTTAAGGGGGGCAAGAAAAAAAACAGAAAACACAGTACAAAAGACAATTCTAGGGCTTCCCTGGTGGTGCAGTGGTTGAGAGTCCGCCTGCCGATGCAGGGGACACGGGTTCGTGTCCCAGTCCGGGAAGATCCCACATGCCGCGGAGCGGCTGGGCCCGTGAGCCATGGCCGCTGAGCCTGCGCGTCTGGAGCCTGTGCTCCGCAATGGGAGATGCCACAACAGCGAGAGGCCCACGTACCGCAAAAAAAAAAAAAAAAAAGACAATTCTAGAAGCCTTTCTTTTAAAGATACAGTGGACAAAAATTCAAAATTATAAGTTAAAAATGAAAACAGACTTCGGGAAACTTTCAAAGAGCATTCTGGAGTAAAGCCAGCTGTTGAAGTATTAACCCAGGACCTGGCAAGGAGCAGGTGTTCATTAAATATTTGTTGAATATAGAATAAGTAATTGGATGAAGAAAGTAAACTTTTTGATGACCCATTGTTATCCGTGCCTTTCGTCCAAAAGAATGGAAACCTCTGAATTGGGATGTGACCCTCCATCATTAGTTGGTGTGAATCAGGCTGGCATTACCGTCCCTACTTGTGGAGACCCTACCCCACGTGGATCCGTCTCCCCACTGCCGTCCACTCCACACTCCCGCTGATGTGATCACCATAATGGTCTATAAGTCATCTCGATGATTCCTAAGCAGTTTATAACTAAGAAACGTGTAGACACGCAGCCTCACAGAGTACATTAGGTTGCTGGTCTCTCTGGGTGGGAAAGGAAAATCTGCCCAAACCCAGTTCTTGTTTTGATTATTTCCTTTGAGGCAAAGCCAGGAATCTGAGAGTGAGCGCTTGCTAAGGGTGGAACAGGGGTTCTGCCTGGTGTGCCGCTGGCATGTTCAGAGCTAGCAATAGTAATGGACAAGTCTCCAGGGCAACCAGGACCACTTCCAAGCATTCCCACCGTGGGCCGCTGCAGGGGCCCTCTATTCTTCGGGGAGCCCTGAACTGGGCTCATCTCCCAGTGCCTCCTGGCTGCAAGCTCAGTCCTAGCATGAGGGCTTTCTTCCTTGGCCCTTCCTTCACCTTCTTGTATCAGGTGGCAGACCAGCTGGTTCCAGTCCCGAATCAGATCTTCTGACTCCTCCCAGAAACCAACCACCTTCTGAGCAGGAAACCCTGCCCCTCCCCAAAGAGTGGGAAACCGCAGAGGAAGAGAGAGATGAAACAGAAGGGAAGGCAGAGGAGGAGGGAGAAAAGAAGCAAAAGAAAAAAGGAGATCAATAAAAAGAAGTCAAATCTGGTTGAAACCCCAAGGTAAGACTTTTTTAAATCACAGTAATATGTAATAGCATCACCATTTGTGTCAGGGCCTAGTCCATAGTAGGTCCTCAAAAAACCGCTATTGAAATAATGCATCTATTTGGAATAAACAGGAGGGCTGGGCTGAAAGAGATTTCAATGTCAAATGCTGGTCAAAACAAGAAACAAAAAGAAATGCCCGGTGAGCTTTGCATTCTTTTTTTTTTTTTTTTTTTGGAGCTTTGCATTCTGTAGGAGGGAAGATGTGAAAAAACACAGATGGAACCAGATGTCTGTTACTGGCACTGAGCACATTCTGATCATTTTGGGACAGAAAGTTAAGTTGAAACAAAAAATTGAAAAAATAGTTTAAAAATGTCTGCATGTTCTTTTGAAATCATACAAAGATTGCAGGTCTTAAGCATTTTTATAAAGCGGCTTTAAAGTAATGACAGAGCACAAACACTGTGCTGTATCTCGGGAACTCCTAAGAGTGCAGATATCTGCCTTTTGCATCCAATCATCAGCTAGTTTCATATTTTTAATATTGAGATCTAGAGCTTTGAAGAAGGCATGTTTTATCTCAAGGAGTCTTATTCAAAGGACCAAGGGAGGCCTCTAGTTGTCATTCAGAATTCTTCCTGTGCTGTTCATCTATTCCTTAATCCCAGCCCAGCCTGTTGCTTAGGACACTGACATTCTGAGCCTTAGAAGGGTCTAATCAGATTTCAAAGCCCCTGGTTTCAGGTCCATTAGAGGAAACCTAACAGGAGCAAGAAATAGCATTCCCCACGCTCTACACCCCCATTTGCCCAAACGTTCCCTTGCCATCGATAGCTAGTACCATCCAGAAGGTTGCAGTTTACTGATCCAGTCACTTGGGGGAGTTAAACTAGTTAAACTCACACTGGAAAATGCCTGTAGACCATGATGGTGTGTTTTCACAACACTTGGCTTTGAAGAGTCCTGCTCCCCCAACTTTTCCAACAGAGCTTACCAATTCAAAGGGACACACTTGAAGTGTTTATTTTTCTTCTAGTGCCAGTATTTTCCTTTGGGTTTTCTGTGAGTGCATCACAGACGGAAGCTGAAAGGAAGGCGGGAGAGGTAAGGAGAGATGGAAGAATCTCACTTCTGCTTGCTTGCCAAAATTTGGAAGGAATTGCCTTTCCCTCTTATGTATGATATGAAAATAAAATCCAAAAATCCTAGCTCTTTCTTGATGCTGATTTCAGTACAGCTAAAAAGCTCCGTGCATCCAATTTCTGAGCTGGAACAAATCTTAAAGGTAATCTAATTCCCCTTGTTTGCCAGGTGAGGGAATTGAAGCCAAGACAGGGGCAGGGTCTTGCCCAAGGTCACATATATGTCAGTGGAGGAAGGGAGACCGGAACTCAATTATCTGGGTCCCACCCAGGCGCCTTGCAAGAAACTTTATACAAAAGAGCCCCAGATACCCAAGGACACATAAACATGGCAACTTCTGATTAAATAAAATAAAATATTCAGTTAAAGATGCTCAACTAATCCTTACTTGGCAGAAATGAAAAATGGGAAAAGATTTTCCTAATAGTTAAGCTTTTCTAGATCTGTTTTGTAACTGTTAGGAAACTGGAGAGTAGAAGGATTCAAGACAGATTTGTCATGAAAGAGCCAGAATATTTTACATTCCTACCACTGATCCAGCATTTTACATATCTTACCTCTTTATATAATCGCATAGTATCCTCCTTTTACAAGTAATATATTTTTTTTAATTTGCTCAAATTCACAGAGAGAATAAGATATTACTATTTCCGCATCTTTCGTTAGTAGGCCCGGCATCGTGCCGTGGACTAACGTGAATATTTACAGTGAGTGATTGTTGCATTCTTACTCAGGTCATTCCCCAACGTGGACCCCTGCTCCAGCCACTTCAAACTACTTGAGGTCGCTCTGAGGTATCAAGCTATTTCTAGACTCCTTACCTAAACACATATAGCTCCCTCTGCTTGGTATGGCCTTCCCCCAATTTCTTCATCTCCATAACTTGTACTCATTTCTTCAAAACGTAGCCCCAGGGTCACCTCCTCCCTGAAGGCTTTCCCACTGCCCTGGGATGACTTGGCTGCCCTACTCCGTACTCCGTTAGCACCCTATGCACATTATTTTTACACTACTGTGAGCTTTGACTTACTTACCTACCCTCCTTATAGTTAACTAGAATCTCCTTGAAGGAAAACATCAGATATTGATCAGCTTTTACAATACATTCCTGGCACCAAGCACAGTTTTGGACATTTATTAGTGCTCAGTAAACATTTGGGGGAAATGGATGGATGAACAAATGAAAGATTTTCCCTCCTTTTCTTCCACGTAAATGATTTAATAAAAAGACTCACTCCCACACTCTTGAATTTTGGGTATCTTGGGAGGAATAGAAAATGGCACTACTATAGGCTTCTTCTCCTTTCAAACCTGACAGCCTGCTCAAAAGTACTTTCTAGGGTTATACGTGCCAGTTGAACAAACATTCATTTCTGCTCCCTTACAAGATGCGCTGATCACAGTACAGTAGAAGAATGTGCATGTTATAAATCACAAGGACAGAGGACCAGGATGGAGACAACAACAGATGAGAAATGTCAATACCCTTTCAGAAGATGGAAAGTGGATGGACGAGGGATAAGTGACTTAGCAAACTGGAGACTGCTGAAGCCCAACAGCCCATGGAGGCCAACAAGAAGCCACAGAGCCCAGGAGAGTCCCAGGGATCAGGCCACCAGAAACCTCAATTCAGAGGGAGAGATGGGAGCAAAAATAGGAAGAGATGCTCCAAATCCCCTTTCTTTCCCTCCAAGAAGAAGGAAAGTTTATTTTCTGGAGAAATCGGCCAAAGAGATGCCAGGCTCAGGGGCATCAGGCACAGCAAAGGGTGGGCTTAGGCAGGGAGCTAGAAACAGAGGATTAGAGGAAGACGCCATCCTGAAAGATGAGACTCCCCAGCCCCTATCCTGACTCAGATCCCAGAACACGCACAGCCCTCTGCATTCTCCTTATTCCAGCCCACCCTAGGCAGAAGAATGAAGCATTCCTCCTTATAGAAAGTATACAACTAAAGAAAAAATGATTACAGACACTGATATTTGGGGGTCCCCCAATGATACTGCCGACTTCCCTCTGGGTTATCCTGCAGTGCATTCCCATAGTTGACAAGCCCTGCCCTTACACACAAAGCTTCCAACAGCCAAGGAATTGACTCCAAAGATCACCAAGCATAAAATGAAAGCCCCTGACATTGCCGATGGTGACCCCAACATAGGTAATCCAGGGAGCAGAAGAAATCATTAACAACAGCCCTGGCAACATCAATATCCCCCCCAGAGATAAAGGAAGGCAGTGTATACCTCAATGAAGATCAGGAAGTCAGTGTTTCTAAAAATAGTGGAGAACAGAAAGGAGCTTTTGAAAATAAAAATGCAGCTAGAAATTTAAAAATTAAAAAGAAATACTGGAAGATAAAATTGACAAAATCTCCCAGAAAGTAGGACAGATAGGTTAAGAGATGAAAAATAGGACAAAAACAATAAGAAACTTACAGGATCCATCCAGGAGCTCTGACATCTTCTAATAAGAATTCCAGGGCTTCCCTGGTGGCGCAGTGGTTGAGAGTCCGCCTGCCGATGCAAGGGACACGGGTTCGTGCCCCGGTCTGGGAGGATCCCGCATGCCGCGGAGCGGCTGGGCCCGTGAGCCATGGCTGCTGAGCCTGCGCGTCCGGAGCCTGTGCTCCGCAACGGGAGAGGCCACAACAGTGAGAGGCCCGCATACCGCAAAAAAAAAAACAAAAAAAAAAAACAAGGATCAGGAGTCCAGACAGAAATTGAACTTCTCAGTATCAATACTGGAAGCTAGAAACCGAAAGGCAATGCAGCAATGTCTTCCAATTCCAGGAGAAGATAATCTCCAATCTTGAAATCCTTACCCAGCCAAACAATGAATCAGGGAGAGGGTAAAGTAAGGACAAGCAGGCAGGGCTAACACACTGGGCTGTATGTGGCCAGGGTCTGATGGACTAAAGCCCATGTAAAGATGTTCAATGTAAAATAGCACTCCTGCATCCAAGGTCTCAAAAAAAGTTCCCTACCATCATGAAGAAATAAACCAAGAAAAAGTCGGGGTTGCCAGGTGGATGGCAAAGGGAGGTCCCATCTACCAGCCTATCAGGCTCCTAGTCCAGATTGGAACAGGAAAAATGGGGCTCCAAGATGGATGTCTCCAAGGGAAAAAATAAATAGCTTATCCAATTAATTTGACCACTGTATTTGAGTTGTATTGCCCTTACTGGAGGATTTGGAGAACATGACAACTGAGTAAGCAAACAAACAAAAATGAGGTGATTATTGACTCCCGGGTCGGGGGTGGGGAATAGAAGAAAAGAAATGCAATCATAGTACATTGTATTGTTGAGCTGCCAAAAATCCGTCATCATAATATGAACACTGACTATTGATTTCATTAAAATTGTAATTTAATAGTGTTAGGAATCTAGAAGGAAGGGAATGAGTATCTGTGTGTGCTGTTTAAAAAAAAAAAGGAAAAGTCCTAATATTCCGTAGTGGAAGATCAGTACATAATCTCTAAAACTTCAAAATCAAGAAATAGCAGTAAATGTTTTTAAATATGCAGTTAATTCCCGGAGGAAAGAAAGAAGATTTTAAAACGTGATTGCCTCTGAATGGGACTAGGGCATGGGGAAGGGAGAAACAAGGATTGCTGTTATCATCATAAGCCTTTTGATATCATGTGACTTTGTAACGCCTCTCGTGTATTATATTAATAAATACAAAAAAGAAAGAAAGAAAGGAAGGAAGGAAGGAAGGAAGAAAGAAAGAAAAAGAAAGAAAGAAAGAAAGAAAAGAAGAAAGAGGAAGGAAGGAAGGAAGAAGGAAAGAAAGAAAGAAAGGAAGGAAGGAAGGAGAGAAAGAAAAAGAAAGAAAGAAAGAGGGAGGGAGGGAAGAAGAAAGAAAGAAAGAGAGGAAATGGCTCAGTTATAACAACGTTCATGGATTACATTCTACTTACCACTCAACATGTTGATGGCTGGAGCCATTAAATTCAGTCTCAAACAAACTATATTTAAAGTATTTACCTAATTACCCAGAAGAGTTCCCCAGTCTGTCTACCTGAAGGTTACTTCAGAATCACCTGGGGAGCTGTGCAAAAATACAGACTGCTGGGTCCCACCCTTGATGGTTCTGATTCAACAGGCCTTGGTGCGGCTTGGGGATCTGCCCTTAGTTCCCCCAGATGATCCAACTGCCCAGCAAGTTTTAGGAATCATTGGACTAAAGCAGAAATAGTGAGTGCGTGTAGGGAGGAGTGAGGGAGGGGGGATTATGTGATTTGTGTGTGTGTAACTGTTTCTGTGTATATGCCGGTGTATTGCGAATGTGTCCTCCCTCCTTCCCTCTTTCATCTTCTTTTATCTTAACCCATAAACCCCTGTGGACTGCTGAAAACAATACCAGAAACAAAGACCCCATCCCCATGATTTTAAACCCCAGCAGTCTGTGCTTTCTCTCTCAGCCCTGGGGCTCCCTCTTCTGGCAGAAACCTGTTAAAACTCGTAGCATCCTAAACCTAGAAATTCTCCCTCCGTTCCTGTAAGGCCATTTTCCTGGGTGATTTCCAAGCCCTCAAACTTCGTGAACCTCCCATCAGACAGAAAAGGAAAAATTCAACCACCCTGGGAAAGACTTTCCTGCCTTACAGGTGTGAATGCACGAAGATCAGGAACGGCGCGGAATGAGGCAGGTATGAGAATAGAAGTTACCTACTGTGGCCAAATCCGAGGAAAAGGAGACCTTAAGGAGTTCAACTCCCCGCTTGCTTCCTCGCCCTCCTCCAAGAGAGAAGGACACATGGGGAAGCCTTAGCCATCTGCCTCTCAAAAATCGAAGGAAGGACACCGCTATGCTAAAAAGCTCACGGAATTTAGAAGCAGACCGCAGGAGTTCAATAGCCACCCTCACCTTCCTTCCTTGAGTCTCCTTTTCTGGAGCCACGTGCCAGATCGTCGGACCCTGTAAATCCAGCGATTCCGTCTATGGACGCTGTTGGATCTTTCCCCTACGCTGAAAATCTGCTCAGCCCAGCACAGTGTCTGGCACAGAGAAAATGCTCCAAAACATTTGAATGAAACCTTAACTCACCGCTATCCTAAAAATCAGAACCCTCCTTCAGATCTGCGTGCCTCCCAAGCTCCTCGAATGTCCCCCTTCTCCACACTCACACTAAACATGTCCTTTCCTTCTATACATCACTCCTCAACCCATAGCATCCTGGCTTTAGTGCCTTCACGACTCTGACAGGCCTCCTGCGATTCCTATTTCCAGACCCGATGTATTTTGATCGCTTTTCATCCTCCTTGACCTCTCAGAAGCTGTGACCTCTCGCATCTCGTAGAGACCACCCTCTGCCCACCCCCACCCCTCCCCCAGGTTACCTGTTGCCTCAGGTCCTCCCGCTGCCTGTTCCTCCTTTGCTCCGCTCCACCAGTTCTCGTCTTCTGTGATATCCCACTGTGCCCTTCACCCTCTCCCTGCAGGTGTCATCTGTCTGCTTTTAACTTTAACTTATATGATTTCATTCTCCCAAATCAATATCTCTAGCCTAGAGATTTCTCCTGACCTTCAAATACCTAGCAGACATATTTATTTGTGTGTATAAGAGTCTGTTTCCATTAAGCATTCAGAAAATGCTTTCTAGCACTTGCACCAAGTGCAAGCACCGTGCTAAGCACGGGAGATACACTGGTGAGATAGATCAAGCCTCTGCCCTCTCAGACCTGTGTGTAATGGGAAAAACAGACAGATGAGCAACTGTGAGTACAAAGTGATGGGAGCTATGATAAGAGAAATACCCAGTGTTTGGGGATACGTTACATGTCCAAGGGAGGGCAGGGAGGGTGACTTCAATGGGTAGAACCTGAAGGATAAGAAGGAATGGGGGTAGAGTGGTGAGAGGTTCCTGGGAAAGTATTTCAAAGCTTACAAAGAGCTTGTTAAAGCTAAAATAATGTGTTTGGACTTTATTCTAAGAACAATAAGGAGTCACTGAAGAAGAATTGGGTGCACTGAAGCCCACAGGGCACTTCCACAGTGTTGGCAACAGTCAGGTCTTAAGGTGGTTGGTAAGCCAGCATGGCTTTTGCTTCATTATCATGCCCCCTAAATTGTTCATGGCTTCATCTATTGTTTTGTGCATATAAATGTTTCACAATCTTTTAAAAAAATAAATCAATGGATTGGAGAAAGTGGGATAGGCAGAGAGAAGAGTGAGGATAGTCACAGTGAGGGTGAGGATGGAATGACATGGTTCTAGAGATATCCAGGAGGTAGAATTGCCTGGGCTTGGTAAGTAATGGGATGTGGGGAGATGGGGAAGCAGGAGTAAAGAAGGACTTCCAAGGTTCTGGAGCATTAACTGGATGGGTGGTAAAGCCCTTGATTGAAATAAATCACAAAGTCATTGGAGAACAGTTTAGCAATTTCTTTAAAAGTTAAATATAGATTTACCTCACAACCCAGCAAGACCACATAAAGACTTTCACACCAATGTTCATACAAGCACTATTTGTAATAGCCAAAAAGTGGGAAATTCTAAATGTCTGTGAATTAGTGAATGGATAAACAAAACATAGTATATCCATACAGCGGACTAGGATTTGGCAATAAAAAGGAACAAAGTACCGATACATGCTGCAATATGGATGAACCTCAAAAACATGATAAGTCAAAGATATCAGGCTCAGAAGATCACATATTATGTGATTCCACTAAAATGAGAGACAGAAACTTAGATTATTGGTTGCCCAAGCTTGGGGATGGGGACTTGTAAATGGGTAAAGATGAACCTCTGGGGGGTGATGGAGTAAAATTGGATGGTGGTGATGGTTTCCCAACTCCGCAAATTTATTAAAAGCCATTGAACTGTACACTTACCATGAGATACTTTTCTGGTATAAAAATGGTACTGGGCTTCCCTGGTGGTTCAGTGGTTGAGAGTCCGCCTACCGATGCAGGGAACACAGGTTTCCCCAAAAAAAAAAAAAAAAAGGTACTTCACAAAAGCTGTTAAAATAATCAGGGCAGTTTCGGCATGTTGAGTTTGAGGTGTTTAGGAGGCATTAAGAGGGAGAGGTGGAGTAAACAGGTGGTTATGCTGCCTGAAATTTAGGATACAATGCGGCACAGGAGATAGAGATTTTTAATACTCATCAACTGAAAGATAGCAATTGGAACCATGAGAATGAGGGAAATCGCCCAAAGATAGAAAGGAGGAAAGAGTGAGGACAGAATCTAAACAACACCAAAAGGAAGTAGTCTGAGGAGTAGGAAGAAAGCCCAGAGACTATATATGGACAGAATCCAAGGGAAGAAGATGCTTGGGAGCAGGGCAGAGAGGCAAGAGCAGAAAGGGCTCCTGAGACATCAGATAAGTAAACAGAACCAAAGAGCGGAAGACGTGGTAGGAAAATCTGCCTGCGTATGGGTTGGGGAGCCCAGGAACATCGCTCAGCAAAGCTCCAGAGCTGCAAGCCAGAGGACGAGGCCAGGCCCAGCATGGCACTGGGAGAGTGAAGTGTTGATGGAGGGAGGGGGGCTGGAAGTGGGCAGGGGATCCTGAATTTTCAGCATAAGGCTGTGAGGGATGCAAAAGGCCAGTGAACAGGCAGAGTTCTGGGAAGGGATGAGGGTGCCGAGGCTTCATGTCTGGCCGTAAACGCCAGAACAACAGATTCCAGCAGTAAATGTGTATGGCCCTCAAGGATGTGGTTCCTGCCTACTTCTCCTGGCTGATTTCACCCCATGTAACCCCACCCCTTGAAATTCAGTGATCCTGCCATGTGGAATTTTTTGCAGTTTCCCAAACACTCCATTCTCTTCCACATCTCCTTCTATTTTCTCACTCAGCTTCCTCTGCATGGAATGTGCTACAGACCAACCCTCCTCTCTCTCCCACACACTCCGGAACCCTAGCAATGCTCCCTCCTACCCTTCTTCACTTGCCTGGAGTATTCCTGCTCTTGCTTCAATATGGATCAGGGTTGACCTCTCCTCTGAAGCCTGCCCTACTTGCCCATCCCCCACTTTGAGAGAGCTATTTCCTTCTTTACTCCCCACCGTAGACTTCCATCACAGCACAGACAATACTTTACACATTTCATTTATTGCCATATTTAGTGCCTTCTAGGACTTGGAAGGCTTTTGTTCTTTCATAGGTCATAGGATCCGATCGGTCATACAACCTAAATAAATGAAGTCACTCAGCCAACATGCGGCATGTACCCTTTTCCTCCTTTGCTACTTATAGCCCTTTGGGAGCTGTCTGTGGCCGGGCAGCTGGATTCCATTGCGGGGAAGGTACACAAGGTGTTCTCACCTCTGCTATCACTAGCCACGGTCAAGGATGCTTTGTCCACACCTAAGGTACAATTTCTCCCAGCGTTCCCAAAGTTCTGTGCCAATTCCAGGGTTGTCAGATAAAACTCAGGGCACCCAGTTAAATCTGAATTGCAGATAAACAATGAATAATGTTTTAGTGTTCGTATAATCCCGTGCAATAGTTGAGATTATATAAATCCTCAAAAAGCATTTGTGGTTTATCTGCAATTCAAATTTAACTGGGTGTCCTGTCTTTCTATTTGCTGAATGTAGCAAATAGAATACAATAGCAAATAGAATACAAATAGAATAGAATAGAATAGGGGCAACCCTACTTCGCGCCTAAGAGAAGTGGCCTCCCTCTAATGCTGTAGTCACTGGCACCCTAAGAATCACACCTGGCGGAGGCTGCTATGCCAACCTGATGTGCTTCCTGAAAGCTGGGCTGAACAACCAAGAAAAAGCACTGGGTGGCCGAAGCCATGCAGTAGCTTTGCCGGAGTCAGTCCTCTCCTCCCCACTGTGTGGGCCTTTCCCATGGAGCCCTGGTGCTGCCCCTGTTTAACCAAACTTTCTGGGGAGTAACTTTACAGTTACTGTGCATGGCTACTCGGAGCTCTAGGGCAAGTTCACGTGCCATAGACCAGAGGAAAATCTTGAAAAACTGCATGCAAGTACATATTTAGAATTGTCTCTGCCCTACCCACACTGAGGGGGCAGGGATCGGGCCAAACTCTGGGCCTCATTAGGGTACTTGCTCTTTCCCAGGAGGCTCTCGGCTCTCCCAGGCAAACACATTCCTGGTAGTCTGCCTCACCAGTCCCCCTGCCATGGACTACATGTGACTGGTAGGGACAGGATGGCAGACACAGGGCAGGTTATCCCATCATTTTCCTGCATCTGAGCTTCCATTAGTTGGAAAAAATGAGTAAATCTGTGCATTAGGAATAGGGTACTACAAAAGGGTTGACAAATAGAACTTCCCCTCTTGTTAGGTATACAGGGGAGGGAGAAGAAGGGGACGGGGTAGGGGAGGAAGGGAATCCATGTTATTAGACAAAATGACGTAAAATGATAGCTGTATCGACAAAAAATGAATCCGTTGATCTAAGAAAGAAAAGGAAATTTTTATTTGAGTCAAATTTGAGGGTTACAACCCAGGAAGAGCATCTCAGAAAATTCTGAGAATTGTTCCGCCCGTTAGAAGTCAAGCCACAGTTATATAAGTTTTTTGAGACAGAGGGCTGTATTATTGAGGTATAATGACAGATTATTGACAATTTACATAATCCACATCTAAGCACCATGAAGGACTGTTATCTTTAAGGAATTGTCTTATTGATGCTAAAAGAACATCGCTTTTATGGTTGAGCAGGTATTTCTGTCAATGGGGAAGGTTTGGGCCATGCATAATACAGATATACAATGCACAGTGGGAGGAGAAAGGAGGCCAAAGAGCAGAGAAGATTTTCTGTTTAAATTTTTCTTGTCTTGCCATAAAATGAATTTCATTTTACAGCTGTTTCCATGGCTAGAAACAGATTTTGGCAGCCATGGCACAGACTGAGGAGTCCTTAAAACAATCGGACCAGAGGAACTGGATTGGGATGGGGAACAGGGTGGGAGGATTGAGGAAAGGGGAGAATTTTATGCGTTCTAACATTATGCTAAGATCCTTTCCTGTCTCGACCTGTTGGTGCTACTTTCCCAGAGAAGGCAGAACCTCGGAACAGAGAGGGTTCACCCACCTTTTTCTCCAAGGTCTGCCCACTGTTCCACTGGCAGGATTAGTTTTCACAAGGAAGAGTCCACTTTCTTAACAAAGCTACCAAACAGTCCCAGAAAGCCCTCCAGATGCTGCTGCTTCAGAAATGACAGGTGCTCCTTGCATGATCTACATTTTATGCCAAATGCACAGGAATTCCCCTGTGGCTGCCCCCCCTCACGTGTTTGCCACTTCCTGTGAGTCCTCCCAGATCTGGCCCATCCCTCCGAGGCCCTTTCCCATTCAACAGCACTGCACATCTCACCATCTCGCTTTTCTTGACCCCGTCTATTTAGGTGGGGCTGATCGAGTCCGAGAGAATTCCTGGCTGGGCTCAACCATGCACCTCCAGCTGAGAGTGACCCATGCTACGTGGGTTTTTGAAAATGACCAGGTCATGCTGAGGGCATTTCACTGAAACCCTGCTCTAAAATGTAGGTGGTCAATGCATTGCAAAGGAGGAGCAGCGTGAAGGAATGAACAGCTCAGTTCGTTGCTATGGCAGTGAAAGAAACTTTACTTGATTGGTGAAAATTTGTCCAAACAAATGCTAGGTGAAGTGTTCATATTTCCTTTGTCTTTTTTTCTTTTTCTTTTTCTTTTTTCAATTTATTGAGTACCGCCAGAAGAGGATTAGGGGGCGGGGGTTGATCAGCTCTGGCCAGAATGCTAAATCTCAGTGACTTCCCCGGATTAAATCAGGCTCCAGAAAGACAGCAATTTTCTCATCGCTGCAGTGCCTTGGAAACACTAAAACAGCAAAAGTTCACTGAATGCCTATTTTGGAGCAAAGCTAGAGGGAGATGGAGAGAGATAAAGATGAAAAAGACATAGTCCATGTCCGAGTTGAGAAGCTAATGAGAGAACCAGGCATGTAACTATAGACATACAGTGGATCCATGTATATTACATAATGTGGTCCAAGTGTGGTCCCCCGGGTCCCTGAGACCCTCTTGGGAGTTTGAAAAGTCAAAACTGCTTTCATAATCATACTAAAACATTATTTGTCCTTTTTCCTTCTCCTTCTCTCATGAGTTTCCCCAGCCTACAGGATGTGTAATAACACAAAGCTTAATACATGGATGTTTATGTATTCTTGAGCTAAAAAAGAAATTCTCAGTCAATTTCTAATACATCCGTGTCAATAGGTAAAACCACATACGCAAAAATTCTTTGAGATCCTCAATGATTTTTAAAATTGTTAAAGGGATCCTGAGACCAAAACTTCTGAGAGCCTCTAAGATTGAATGTCATCAACCATTACACAGTGTCCTCATTCTCACTGATGCATTTTATTGATTAAAAATTATGTCATCAGGGACTTCCCTGGTGGTCCAGGGTTTAAGACTCCGCACTTCCACTGCAGGGGGCACCAATTCGGGTTCGATCCCTAGTCGGGGAACTAAGATCCCACATGCCACGCAGCCAAAAGAAAAAAAAGATATAAAAAAAATTATTTCATCAAAGTCCATGAAAATTATTTTCTTGGATGCTCTCTCTGTATCCCTATTTTCCAACATGATAGCTCTTTGGCCATCTAATTACTAATCTGTTTGCAGCGTTTTTTATGTGTCTGCATTTAAATGTGTCTTTGGGGGCAGCACAACATTGGACTTCATTTTTTTTTTTTTTTTGCGGTACGCGGGCCTCTCACTGTTGTGGCCTCTCCCGTTGCGGAGCACAGGCTCCGGACGCGCAGGCTCAGCGGCCATGGCTCACGGGCCCAGCCGCTCCACGGCATGTGGGATCTTCCTGGACCGGGGCACGAACCTGCGTCCCCTGCATCGGCAGGCGGACTCTCAACCACTGCGCCACCAAGGAAGCCCTGGACTTCATTTTTTAATTCAGCCAACAATGAGCAATAGTTGACGTGTTTGTTTTATGTTGTCACCTACAGTTCCTCCTGCTCGTTGCTATTTTTGCTTTCTTTAAATTTATATTTTCTGTAGTGCACTTTAAAATTCTTTTTTGTGTGTGTGTCAGGCAATAACCTTCCCTAATCTGTTCATCTTTCTATCATTTTAGCATCATCAGATTTGAAAGTCATTTTTCATTGTTTCCTATATTTTTTGCTATTAATAGTATAGTATTAAGAAAATAAAACTTAAATTCCTTTTCCTGTAGAGATGAAAATGGAATCTAGTGTGTAACATATCTTGGTGGCATAAAGTCCTTTATAAAACTATGCCTATAGGTCTTGTACTTCTGACACTATGTAATGTAATTTTCCACTTGATTTTTAAAAAACATGTTTTCTGGGCTTCCCTGGTAGCGCAGTGGTTGAGAGTCCGCCTGCCGATGCAGGGGACGCGGGTTCGTGCCCCAGTCCAGGAGCATCCCACGTGCCGCAGAGTGGCTGGGTCCATGGGCCACGGCCGCTGAGCCTGCGCGTCCGGAGCCTGTGCTCCGCAGCGGGAGGGGCCACAGCAGTGAGAGGCCCATGTACCACAAAAAAAAAAAAAAAAAAAAAAATTTAAAAAACATGTTTTCTATTTTGTCCTCCATGAACTTTGAGCTCTATGTAGCCCTCAACTGTTCTCAAATCTGCATTGTTTTCTGGAAGTGAACTTCACAGCTGTGGGCCTTTGTTGACAAATTATTTCATCTCCTCGGGGTCTTAACTTATTTTCCCTTGCTCTGAAGTGAAAATTCAGTGAGTGTTTCCAGATACTGTGCTTGGGGTCATAATTCAATTTCTCTTAATCTTGTGTGAATCCTCCAAGCCCCGGCCTCGACCCACATTCCTCCTCCAAAGCACAGGTACCTATTCTTATTGCCATATTTAAATGATTTTCTTGGCTACACTGGTAACTTGCAGAATTCTGGATTTGCTCTGTGATAGGGTAATGTGTATGGTTTGGTTAGCTGTTTTTAAGTTGAAAAACTTAACAATACTATATCTTAAATTCTTTCTTTGAAGATTGAGCCTTAATGAATTCTTGCTACAGACATACCAAGGTGGTTATTTCTATATTTCTGTGATAAATTCTAAATTAGTAGGTGTTTCTCCCCCCTGGTCCTTTTACTGTTACTAGATCAATTTTTAGCTGGATGTGGGCTTTTCAGGCTAGCTTTGCATCAACAATGCTCATTCTTTTTTCTTCTACGTCAGGTCCCCTCTTCCTACCATCCTGTTCACGTTCTTGGTCCTCTGTCGCATTTATAAGACCTACTTTAACAGCTTAATGCCTTTTTTTCTTGGCACTCATTATTTCTTCTGTATTTGCTGTTAAATTAATAAGTGTACATTCCATTGCACTTGCCTGAGAGTCTTGACCCGGTCATGGGTTTCCCGCCATCTGGGTTCTGACTGGCTTGCATTCCCCTTTGATGTTGTAATATTGTTCATTGAACTTAAGTGTGGGATTTATATGGCTTCTTTGCTTTTTTTTTTCCTCCAAAATGTGCACTTTTTTTTAAAAAACTAAGCTTATTTTTCTGTTTTGTGCTGTTATTTTTAATTGCTTCCGACTAGGAGGTGGGGCTGAGAATGAGACTTGCTTGACTTTGGCTCTCTTTGCTATTACTCACACTTCCCCAGAAGCCCTGTGCACACTTTCTCTCTGCCTTTGATATACCACTTTTGAAAGGCCGTTGATTCCTGGAGTAAACGGCATTAAGAGGAAGACGGGCTCAGGGTAGGGATGCTCAGGAATCCAGTCCTGTACAATCGTGAGCCTGGCCATCTGGAAGTCTCTTCTTGCTCAATGAAATGGAGTAAACATTGTCCATTATGAAATCCACCACACAGGCTGCCAGGGACGAATGGGATCCCACCCAAAGCCAATCGCTGCTCTGACAGGGAAATTGGCTAGGACTGCCTGAGACTAAACCAGCCTCCCCCATCCCTGATGTCACAATTCAGAGGCCGCTGCCTGCCTAGGAGGTTGTAGAAAGCTCTGTAGGTTCTCTCTGTGTGTCCTCCAGGGCTCCTTGGGCCAGGTCCCTGTCTGATGGCTTTTATGAAGAAATATCTCCTCCCCATTCTGGGGATCTTCTTGGCCTACTACTACTATTCTGCGAAGGAGGAATTCAGACCAGGTAAGTTCCAATGTGTCTAATTTTGGAGGAATAGATTTAAAAACCCAGGGATGGCTAGAGTGTTTCTGAGGATAAAAAGGAATTCTTGATCCCCAAAGTTGCTGGACAAGAGGGGACCCCGAGGTGAGACTGTGTTTCTATGTCTTCCAGCCACAGGCTGGGTAGTAGGGGTGTAGGGAGGGGTAATCATCGCGTTAAAAGATTACCAAATAGTCCCTGTTTTATTTGGCACCTTTGATCAAAAGCAATTTCAGATCTCTTACCAAAAAAAGTAGGGCTATTCCAAAATTCACAACTTAGCCAGATAATTGGGCTCTGTGGAGAGATGGATAAGTGGGAAACAAGAAAAAATTCTGGAGCTGATGACTAAATAGAAGTGAGAGAAAATATCTGGAATCTCTCTGAGCACATGTGTTTTGATGACTCTTTGAATTTTATTTCAATTGAGCAACTGGATGAATCCAGAAATGTCTGGAACTCCAGTGTTTTAGCTGTTCTCTTTCCATAGGGGTTTTCAGAAAAGGACAGCAGGAAGGCTTGGTTTTGAGCAACCAAAGCAAACTCCCATTTCAGAGAATGTTTACGGAAGAGTTGATCTGTTCCTTCATTGATTTATGCAATTTGAGATGAGTTGATCTGGGCTCATAACCTTTAGACACTGAGATAAGGCTGTCCACCTCTAAAGTGAGAGGAGGTATGTTGCTGACAGCTATGGTCCTTATTTTCTTTTGGGGTTTCCCAGAGATGCTTCGAGGAAAAAGAGTGATTGTCACAGGGGCCAGCAAGGGGATTGGAAGAGAGATGGCCTATCATCTGGCGAGAATGGGAGCCCATGTGGTAGTGACAGCGAGGTCAGAAGAAGCTCTAAAGAAGGTGAGGGTCCTGTGCCCACAGCCATAGGTACCCTCACGTGCCCAGATGTATTCCTATGTATGCTCACATATACATGCCAACACACAGACATAGATGCATACTCACACAGAGGGTTCAAACACCCCAACGAAAACAAAAATATGCATTTAAGTATTCATTCTCATGCATACATATCTAGACACAAAGTTCTTGGGCTCTATCTCTATCTATGAGATAGGCATGCCTATTCACACACATTGACACATGGAGTCACAGACATACATATATGTGCTCAGATACCAACATTCCAGTACCTACTCAGGAATTCATACTCTGGTACCCATGCAGATGCATGCTCTCTTATATACTCAGACTCAGAAACCCAAGGATACACAAATGTTCACAAACTTAGGGCTACCCACACAGGAACTAGCATCCCTACCAATAATGTGTTCAGAAACATCTGTTTACAAAAACTCATGAGCACAGACTTAAACTCCAGCACAGTGATTTATCCATTTATACCCTATCTTATTCCAGACAGTATTTCGAACAGGGGACTAATATTGTGTCAGTTGCATTTAACAACACACACACACACACACACACACACACACACACCCCTACCAAAACAGGGCTGTGAGCAACCTCTCAGTTAAACCCCCATTATGTCAGAGACTGCCCCCCAAAAGTCTGCAGCCAAGATTGACACCATGGCCGCTGTGCCTCTGCAGGTGGTATCCCACTGCCTGGAGCTCGGTGCATCCTCGGCGCACTACGTTGCTGGCACCATGGAGAACATGACCTTCGCAGAGCAATTTGTTGCCAAAGCTGGAAAACTCATGGGTGAGACAGCTTCTCCTCTCTCCTCTTCTGGACTTTGCCCTAGGGATCACCAGGGAGCTTTTGAGACGGGGAGGAGGGGGAGAAGGTATCAACCTCGGATGGTTTCTCTCAACACAGCCGTCTCTTACAGGGGGACTAGACATGCTCATTCTGAACCACATCACCAACACCAACAACCCTATGACTGTTTTCATCGATGACATTGACCACGTGCGCAAAAACATGGAGGTCAACTTCCTGAGTTACGTGGTCCTGAGCGGGGCCGCCATGCCCATGCTGAAGCAGAGCAACGGGAGCATTGTTGTCGTCTCCTCGATAGCCGGTGAGTGGGGCGGGGGCCAGCGTGGAAGGCAGGAGTGGCAGAAGTGCCGGGGATGGTGTTGGGGGCTCTGCAGTGAACACGCGTGTTATCAGTTTCCATCCTGAGAAGTAACACAGTAGAAACTGGAAGCTGAAATGCTCACAGTGATATTAAACAGCTTGCCCAAATGCGTGGACGGGCAGATGTACGAATAAGAGCCTTGGGTACGGAAACTCACCGAGATGCATGCACACTGAGTAAAAGACACAGTGTTAGGAACAAGTGAGACCATGAAAATGAGGGCTTGTTCAGGGTGGATAGACTACAAGATTCCTGGAAGTAACAGAGGAAGAACAGCAGTTCGGAGTGCTTCCCTGAACTCGCCCGGTGGTTTGTGATCAACAAATGGGAGTCCAAAGGGTCATCGAGAAGCTGCTGGAGGGACAGCCTGTCCTGAGTTTCAGGGAGAGACCTGGTCATCATAGATAAACAAGATTTTGCTTCTTCCATGACCAAGAGCTCTAGGTTGGTAAAGTTAGTTGATACAAAGGTAGAACTGAGAGGTGAAATGTTTTAACAACATACAGTTGTCTGATAA
The DNA here is from genome assembly GCF_003031525.2 of Neophocaena asiaeorientalis asiaeorientalis. Classification (NCBI taxonomy): domain Eukaryota; kingdom Metazoa; phylum Chordata; class Mammalia; order Artiodactyla; family Phocoenidae; genus Neophocaena; species Neophocaena asiaeorientalis. Next base: position 7,375,534 of record NW_020173731.1, on the reverse strand, counting down.
GTGGGTTGAGCCAAGACAAAATGAAATGAACAACAAAAACAAATGCACCGTATTATAACAGACCTGCCTATACTGGGGTGTTCTCCAAGATCTGAACTTGCTACATCAAAAGTCCATTTTAATCCACCAAGAGGGTCGGGAGAGAGTGTGTACAGAGAAATATAAAGAGAACTCTGCGTGATCAAGAGAAGTGCCCTATGCTTTGGATGGTGTGACAGCATTCGAAGTTATCACCAGTGAAAAGCCAGAGAGTTTCCAGCTTGGGGGATTCCTAGGCCCATTTCATTATGGGTCCAGTAGAGAAGTTCCACACGTATTTGTCGATCAGTCTGTTAGAAGGATGTGCATGGAAGATGCAAACACCAGGATCAAAATTAGCCATCTACGTGTGATTCCTAGCAATGTAAAAACAAATCACCTAAACTTTGTAATTTCTTAAGTACTTCACAAACATTAGTTATTACTGTGACTCAGAACACCATCTATGTTGTAAAGAGTTCTACTTCCAGGACGGAAAAGGCCTGCATAGTGGTCAGTGATCAGATAAAAGGGCAGTGTGTCTGTTCTACCCGCCAAACAGGGTGATTGATATGCAGCCCTGTGCTTCCTGGACAACACAGACTCCCCTGCCCCTCCCCAGGCACAGCCTCTCTCTGGACTGAAAGGAAGGGAGAGCTTCTGGATGCATACTGAGTGAGAGGGTGCTGGGCACATCCCCAAACCATCCTAGGGCATTGGCCCAAACCCTCGCATCAGTCATGGTGTAGGTGGCTTTAATGATCTCAGTTGAATAAGTAATATATCCACTTTAGGCAAAGGAGGTTTTACAGCCTTACAACACTACAGCCTAAATGTCCTCAGAAGGAACAGTTACTGTAGAAGTCCAAGGGTGTGATGAAATTCTGATAACCTCTGCTTCCACACATCTTCTCCACCTACCAAATGTCACCTCGTAATTTCTATGGACTCTGGGAGGTAGAAATCTAGCTGGACTACTAACCTTCATGTCTATTGTTTGTATAGCCAAAAGTTCAGCCTGTTTGCTTTGAAGCATGTCTGTGAATTGGCAAAGTACAAACACTTTGCTTTCTCGCCCTAACTGAAGAATTTCTCTGCTCTAGGCTATATTCTTTTTTAAAATTGAAGCATAGTTGATTTACATAAGCTATGTTCTTTCAGACAGTCAGCAAATATGTTCCTTAATCCTTCCTCCGTAAAATCTGAATTCCACAAACATGGGACGCTAAACCACAGATTGGCCCTAAGGTCAGCCAAAGAGTGTTGGGTTGGCTTTTTAATAATTCTTTCCAGGGACTGCCTTAAGTGGTTTATTGAATTGCAGTAATCAGCAATTGTTTTTATCCCCAGTGCATTTCTAGGTATTGTGTTACATGGAAATCCCATACTTTTAATATGTTCTTTAAAGGCTCAGCTATTTCTTTAGCATCATCAAAGACAGTATGGCTGCCTCTGGGAATTTCCTTACAGTCCACATCCATCCACCACTCAACACTGTTTCTGGCAGCTGCTGCTCAACTTTCTATGTATATGTTACATCGATTAGTCTCCCCTCCTTCCTCCACATGCTAGTTTGGATATATTTTGAGCTACTATCACAAAAACCTAAATTTACAATGGCTTGAACAAATAGAAATTAATTTTTCTCTCATGAAACAGCCTGGGGTAAGCAGTTTAGAGCTGCAATGGGAGTTCTGCCCCATGGAATCGTCTAGGAACCTTCTATCACAAAACCACCATCCCTGGGTGTTATCCTCACCTGTATGTCCAAGGTGGCTCATTATCATGTCAGAATTCTAGCTAGAGAAAATGGAGAAAGAAGACTACAACTTGAATGTCATATACTTCTGCAGTTGTGGACTTCATTCAAGGTGAACTTGTGTCCAGCTGAAAATCAGGGGTTCTATTTCTATAAAAGACACTGATGTTGACAATTAACAGTCTCCCCCATATTACCCATGCATATAAGACCAGAGGCAGTATTCCCTCTAGGCCACCCCACATGTGTACCTCACACCATACACACACACCCCAGACCCAATCTCTCTCACATTCAGGTCCATCACGAAAGCAAAACCCCTTCCACTGATGCAGGAGACAGTAGGGCAGGAGAAAGAATGGGAAGAAAATACCTAGATGGTATTTGTGACACAAACTGAGACAGAGAGATTAACACTCCAATTTGCCTGAGAAAAATCACTGGATTGGGCAGAGAACATTTGACAACATCTGGAAAAAGTTTATTTGTCCTGAGTCAAAAAGGTTGTCTTAGGTTCAATTTTAGAAAAGGAAAAGTCATTCCATTTTTGAATTCCCTGGTTCTGTGAACCCCATAACTATGGTAGTTACACACATGACAGCTGGACCCAGCATCTAATACTGCTTCTCTGCCCCTTCTTTACTCCCCCTCAGGGGGATCATGGACAAACCTGTCACCCCCACCAACAGCCCCACCTTTTTTCCTCTAAGGATCCATTTAACCTCACCTCCTATGAAGACTTTTTCTGTCCTCACCAGCTTCCTTTAACGTTTCCTCTTACCTACTGCATTTTCCTAAGTTACCTTTAGAAACCCTACTTCCTCTCTATTTCTCTTTTCTGGCTTCACTGGTGATACAAATACTAGCAACAGCAATTATAGGACAAATGCCAACCACACTGGGCCAGTACACGTGTAAGGATGTACACGTGTAATCCAAGGCCTATTTTGAAGTGAAACTAGACATAATAAAACACTGGGTTTCTTTAAATATTCAAAGTGAAAAACACATCAAAAGGAGTAAAAGAGCCTTGCCAATACCCTCTGAATGCTCAGACCTTCCTTTGGAAGCTCCATTAAATGTCTCCAGTTACCTATTCATTTTTCTCCAAGTAAATCTTCTTTTAAAAAGATCAACTTTACATATATATATATATATATA
>NW_020173731.1:7192730-7372355 GCF_003031525.2 Neophocaena asiaeorientalis asiaeorientalis | reverse complement strand
ATATATATATTTTAAGTTTAAGTCTTATTCAAATGTATTCCTTTCCTGGTTTACTCATTCCCAGCATTGTTTCATACTATTTTTTATACAAATGTGTAGTATTTCAGGCTCATTATAAGCTGACTAGCCAGAGGCAAATACCTTGTAAGACAACGCTTTTGTGGGAAAACTCAAACCAACGCATGAAGTCTCTTGTTGGACCTTAAACTTTGTCGGTTGAGGGTTGGCTGTGCAGTCCAAACCTATTTCAAGAATTCTACATTACAAAGAGGAAAAAAGAAACAGATTTCTCAACTACACAGATCAACTAACAGGATTTGGAATATGCAAAATGCTGCCCTGCATAAAGACAAGAATGTACAGGTGTTAATCTCATCCCCCACCTTCACCTCTGGCACACACTTTTTCCTAAAAGATAAATCAATGCTTAGTGTATGGATATAACTTGAGTGGGGAGGAGAGGTTGGCAACCAAGGTCTAGGATGCAAAGGAGACTAAGAAATACAGTAGAATGGGGTAGTTTATCCCTCACCCAATTGTCCTAATTTTTCTAAGAAAGATGAATTTTTACCCTTAAACCTGATTACCTCAGAAATAATTTTCAGGGACCACAATTTCCAAGGTAAGTGGAAGTGTATGCATGTGGATATAGGTATTTACGTGATGGGGGAGTGCTGCAGATTTGGACAGTGTGGAGGGGCATAGGGAGAAACACAGGGAGGTGAGGCTGGTGTGCGTATAGATTTGGATTGAGATTACTGTTTTGGTACATTCATTAATGGATGTTATTATATGTATTGCTGTATAAAAACACTCATTGCTATGGGAAAATATTTGTAATAGAAAAATCATGCTACAAAACAGTGTGCCATACTTTTATAAACAAAATATTTATGTATATAAAAAAACTGGAAGGCAACTGGAGTTAAATGTATATTGGGTGATGGAATTATACAAATTTTCTTTCTTAAAAATATTTTCCGGGCTTCCCTGGTGGCGCAGTGGTTGGGAGTCCGCCTGCCGATGCAGGGGATGCGGGTTCGTGCCCCGGTCTGGGAGGATCCCACGTGCTGCGGAGCGGCTGGGCCCATGAGACATGGCCGCTAAGCCTGCGCGTCTGGATGACTGTGCTCTGCAACTGGAGAGGCCACAACAGTGAGAGGCCCGCGTACCGCAAAAAAAAAAAATATTTTCCAAGTTGTCTGTACTAAGTATGCAATCAGAAACAAATCTAATAAAAAATGTTAAAGCATAAAAAATAAAAGGAGATCAGAGTAAGAATCAACAGCCTGGACATAAAAATTTCAGGAGACATTGTTACCTGAATTCAGGAGACTGGGCTCAGTCAGAATCTGGAGGATTGAAACAACTTGATGCACTCGACATTGGAGTTCAGTGTTGTATCTGCCCCCCCAGGAGGGGTGACTGGAGATTTTAAAGGGGAAGAGAAGACTCCCTGCTGATGACAGTGACAATTTAGTGCAGGTTGAGAACACTGTAAGGCTATCCATGTGACCATTACTCCATTTACTCCCTTGAAAGGGGTGGGTGGGAAGAGCTTAAGTAGTCATGGCTCCTTAACCCTGCTGCACCATTATTTTTGTTCAAGTACTGTTCTTGACAAAAATAGCAGGGTTATACCATCATCCATGCCTTTACGTTCACTCACCAAGGAGTTTCAAAAGGCTTACAACAAATACACTCTATTTGGAAACACCCAAATAAAAAACTAGGTCTTAAGAAAAGAAGAATATAAAAACACCAAAATTAAACTCAACATAGAAGCTGTGCTTAAGTTTCTAATTTGGCTCTTGAGTTTCTTAACAAAAAGGAAAAAAAAGAAAAAAAATAGTATCAGTATATACACAAGATTATATTCAAAAGAAGGAAGCACTGCAGGAAGCCAATAATTTCTGAAATAAACCTCTCATAAAAGATTATAAATTGAAGGCACAAAATAATGGAACTAGCAAGGCCCCTAACAACTTTTTAAAAATGTTTCTGGGATTATAAAAGCTACACATACACACACATTATGAAAATTGGAAAAATGAAGAGAAGCACAAAGCTGAAAATAAAGATCATCCATATTCATGACAATATTTTGGAGAATTTCCTTCTAGGTACATATAGGTACAGAACAATTATTTTCCTACTGCCAGATATTTAGGTTATGTTACTGAACTAAACTCAGGTCTGCTCACCTGTCTCACAGCAAAGCCAATCTACTGACACCAGGTTGTGGTGAAGGAATGTACAGCGTTTACTGCAGGTCACCCATGCAAGGAGAACAGGCAGTGTGTGCTCAAAAGACCCAAACTCTTCATTGGCATTTTTTTTTTTTTTTTTTTTTGGCCAGCATGCGGTATCTTAGTTCCCCTACCAGGGATTGAACGTGTTCTTCATTGGCTTTTAAACAAGGGTTTTTTGGTTTTTTTGGTTTTTTTGTGGTACGCGGGCCTCTCATTGTTGTGGCCTCTCCCGTTGCGGAGCACAGGCTCCGGATGCGCAGGGTCAGCGGGCGCATGGGCCCAGCCGCTCTGTGGCATGTGGGATCCTCCCAGACCAGGGCACGAACCCATGTCCCCTGCATCGGCAGGCGGACTCTCAACCACTGCGCCACCAGGGAAGCCCTAAACAAGGGTTTTTAAAGACAGTGTTGGGGAGAGGGTCATACGATCAGCTTGAGGACCTTCTTCTGATTGGTTGATTGTGAGGTAACAGGGTGATGTTTCTGAGCTCTCAATCATCAGTCTTCTGGTTCCAACAGTCTGGGGTCCACAGGCTTTTGGTCAGCATGTAGTCATCATCCTCCACCAGAGTGAGGGGCTTAGTTCCTGCAGAACAACTCAAAGATATGCATCAGATTGTTACTTATATCCCTTCAGGAGGAAATAGGAGTCCTGTGACTCTTGTCCTAATCATTAATGGCTTGAGTCTGCACTTTGGAACTTGGGGAAGGCCTAACAGGTGAAAACATTTTTTTCTACAAACAAGAAATTGGGGACACGGAAGGCCCCAGGAATGCCCCTCAGGGTCATGCTTGGTTTCAATTCCCCCTTTTCTTTGATGCTCCTCAATCTTGAGGGGAACAAGGGTGGGACAAGAAAGGGAATAAAGTGTTGGATAGAAAGATTGTTAACTCAGCAGGGGAACTCAGTTTAAGGGGGACTTGGTTTCAGTTACTCTCAATGTATTTTAAAAATTCTAAACAAGTATCTTGCACATAAATCTGTGGCCTGGTTGATGATTATTTCCTTGATAAATTCTTAGTACTAGATTTACTGGGTGAAATGATGGAACCAATTCTAAGGTTGTTGGTACATATTTCTGAATTGCTTTATATAAAATGAAAAATAAAGGACCTGACTTTTTAAATATATAAAAATAAAAACCAGTTTAAATGAACACGAACATCATGTCCCATTCCCCCCCCGAGTATACATATGAGTGTTCATCTCACACCTGCTTTTCAGAGTTAATAAAGTTTTCAGCCATTGACAATTTTGTAAGTAAAGGAGAAAGGCATTTAGTGGTTATAATTTGAATTTCTTTGTTTACTTATGAAATGGAATGTGAGGTCCCTGTCCCCTTGAGAGCAGTAGTGATCTCGGGTGGCCTCGTCCTGCAGCAGCTTGAAGCAGAGTTTCAGTTCCCGGCCAGTGATTGGCTCTCAGTGGTAAGAGCACTGACTCCTAGCCACTAGACCCATGATCAGTGACAAGGCCCTGGCCCTACAGCTTTGCAGAAAAAGAATTCCCACAAAGACAGAAAGTAGTGAAACAAGTAAAGTATTTATTAAGAGGAAAAAAGAGTACGTGTGGATAGACACACGGGCAGGCTCAGAGAGAGAGTCGTGTCCTTGTGGCAGTTTGAATCACTTTTATGGTGCATTTCTTCCAGATTTCCTTTGGCCAATCATTCTGATTTGCCTGGTTCAAAGTCCATATTTGGTATAGCTCAGGATTTTCCCATGTGTGCACGCACATCTCTTAGCCAAGATGGATTCTACCGAAGAGGCCTATGGGTAGTGAACGTTAGTTGGCATCACTCCCTTTTTGACCTCCAAGGAGCCTTTCTGCACATGTGTAGTCAGGGAGGTCTTCTGACTTTGAGAATGAGGAATATGTGGTCTCATCTTCTCTCTGGGCAGGTGCCAGCCTCCTCTCTCAATTGCCCTTTATTCCCGTCTTGGAGTATTTGTCCACAAGGGACAAACTCAAATCGTTTGCCCTGGGGCCCATCTGTCTCTTTCCTTAGTAGTATTCTATTTTTGGTTATACTTATTTCCTTATTTCCTACAACAGCACCTGGCACGTGGTAGATATTTCATAAAAGTCAGGTAATTAATGAATGAATGAATTTTCATATGTTTATAGGTTATTTATATTTTCTATTCTGTGGGTTGTTTTTCTATGTCCTTGTCCATTGAGATGTTAGCAAAACTTTTCTAACAATATGTACAGCAAATCAATGTCATGTGCAGCTTCTTGTTGCAAACTTTGACAAAGGTATATTGTTGAGACACAGCTAAATTTAAAGTTAATAAAGTGAAAAGTGAATTTGACATGGTGTGACTATATAGCTTTAGATGGTTGAGCTTGACCCAAGGAGGATTCCTCTTGAAATAAGCATTGATTTCAATGAGGAGAAATCCACTTAAGCTACTTCAAAATGAGGACAGGGGATTTCCCTGGCGGTCCAGTGGTTAAGACTCTGCACTTCCACTGCAGGGGGTGTGGGTTCGATCCCTGGTTGGGGAAATAAGGTCCCACATGCTGCACAGCACAGCCAAACACTAAAAATATAATAATAAACATTAAAAAATAAAACCATCTAAAATTTTAAAAAATCTTTTAAAAACATAAGGACAGGCTGGGGAGAGAGAGCATCACTTTACACCTGAGAAATGTATTCTACAGATAAACTTGCACAAATGTTCCCCAAATACGTTCACTCATTTATTCAAAAGATATGAATGGGGGGTCCACTCTGAGCCAGGCACAGTTCCAGATGCCGGCCCTGTGACAAGGCAAGCCCCTGTCACCTTGGAGCCCACATTCCAGTGCAAACCGATTGCCACTGAATTGTTCGTGGTCATAAAAAAACTAAAAACAACCTACATATACACCACAATTTAGACAGATTTCTAAATGGTGGTGAAATACTACATAAATTTTTATGCATACTGACTATAAAAATCATAAGTTCAAGGAAAAATAATTTAGAGAACAGTATATATAGTATGAGCTCAACTGTGTCTAAAGAAAGGGCCTTTTACATTTTATACACTTTGGAACTGCTTATTGTGCAACAAGCTTGGTATGAATTTTGTTAGAATAACTTTGTTAAAGAAAAGTAAGGGGGCTTCCCTGGTGGCGCAGTGGTTGAGAGTCTGCCTGCCGATGCAGGGGACATGGGTTCATGCCCTGGTCCGGGAAGATCCCACATACCGCGGAGCGGCTAGCGCAACGGGAGAGGCCACAACAGTGAGAGGCCTGCGTACTGCAAAAAAAAAAAAAAAAGAAAAGTAAGGGATGAGGTTCTGTATGGTAACCAAAAGCAAAGTATTTCACCTCTCAGGATGACTGACTTCAGGACGACAGAGATTGTACTCCATCTCACAAGTAAACAAATAAATTGAAATGACTGAAAGTACTAAAACACCAAATTCAAACTATTAAATACCATGGAGCGGGTGGAGGTATTGTTTTTTCTTGTTTGGTTTGGTCTATTGTTTGCCTACAACATTGTAAATCGTTGCAAACTTTGTTAACTCCACAAAGTAGGTGTGAGATGATGGGAAAGGGTATAGTTTTTTACTCATTTTAACTGGTTTCACTATTGATTTTTAAAAGTCTAGTCCTTCATTTTTCATCTTACCTAAAGCAATCTAGCAATATGCATTCTATATGTAGAATATGAATATTCTATATTCAATATGTAGCCTTAAGTGTTCCCATCATTTTGTTACTGAACTCAGGTTCGGCTGCTCGCCACTCAAAAGCCAATAATTCAAGAGGCAAGTGTCAGTAGAAAGGAAAGTCACTTTAATCAGAAAAGCCAGCAATCTAGGGAGAAGGTGGACTCATGTCTGGAGACCAACTCCAAAGAATCTGCTCAGCCATGACAGTTTTTAAAGGGAAAAAGCGGGGGAAGAATCCCAGTGAATCATCGAGGCAGGAAGTTGGGTTCTGCATCATTCTCCATTGCGTACATGCAGGCTGGCTGACTCTTCAGATGTTATCTTGCCCTTGTGTTCTGCCTGCAGGATTGCTAAGGGGGTTATTGGGGGTAGAGAGCTAGTCACTCTTTAACCACTTAATTCTCCATTCTTAATTCTTTTCATCTAGGAAAAGAATCAACAGCTTAGGCAAGGCATGGTGTGCATTCAGGAACACATAAGTCAGAAGTTAGTTTAAATTGTCTAGTGATCTCATTCTTATAATTAGGTTCTTTCAAGGTTAGACGGGAACAGAAATGGGCAAACAGGAAAGAGGCAAAAGAGCTGCTTTCAGTTCCCCACTGTCCAGCATCATTCCATTTCTATGGGATTAGGAGCAAAGGTCCATCTTCCGTAACTTCTTCATGCTCGCATAGGGTGCCGTATTTTCAGAGTTGAAGATATCAGCATGGGTCTGTAGCATCTCTTTGCTGACAAGTTTAATTGCCCACTTACATATACAGGCAGAGCAAGCTATAATTATTTTGATGACCACAAAGATATAGATCATTATGAGCAATAATGTTAATCCCATTCTCTTGAGGCCAGTTCTTGGAATTGCATTAGTCATATATTTAGTACTGATCAAGATGGAGCAGCTTATGTCATGTCCTCTGGCGGCGGTCATAGCATCTGAAAAACAGCTCAGGAATGTGCATGAGACACTGAGTCTGTGACTCTATTGTCCTAATCTTTGACTTCTCGAGCCTGCTCTTTTGTGACTGTAGGAGGCCTGGGAGACTTCAGGTTTCCTACAAGCAAGAGGCAGGGGACATAGAGGGGCTCTTGTACTTGGGGTAGTGTGGAGTCTGCAGGGTTCTGCTCGGTTCCAACTACACCCAGCAAACATAATGTTAAGAATCTGTCAAGGAATAATCCTCAATCCAGTCATAGATGTATGCACAAAAACATTTGTTGTAGGATTTTTTTCAATGTGTCTATGCACCTACGAGCAAAGCTACCAATGCTGAAAATAGGCAACGGACATGTGCCTGAAGTCAGATTCCGATTAACGTATGGCAGAGTTGAGTTGATTACATGAGTTTTAAATTATTTAACATTTTTCCATGAAGTTGTCTGGTTCAGGAACTTCCATGTAATAAGTGTATATAATAAATCCTTATAGCATTAGAAAATTAGTCTTTCCCTGTACTCACTAAATAATTAAATGTGAACAATATTTAAAGAATATTATTTGAAGGGCTGCCAAATTACTGGCCCACACTGGGCACACATCTGTCTCAGTCCATCCCTAGGGAGACAACTGGCCTTGGGGGAACTGCAGCTGGGATATCCCAGAGGTAGCATGGTCAGGTCATACCAGCTTCCCTCAGCACATCTGCTCCTCTTCCTTCTCTCCCTATTAAACTCTGCTTCATTTGAGACAGAGTTCAATCTGGCTGTTACAGTCCTTTCTCAGCATGACAGTTCTCAGTGCACTCTTGACTTCAACCCCATTGCCAACATTCTTGGTCTCTCAATTCTCCAACTCTAAACTTTCCCCCAAAGAAGGGGTGTCTAACTGGCTCAGCTGAATTTTATAAGTCAACCCCCCAAATTATTTATGAAGACCAGCCTAGAGAGGTACAGTCATTGACTCAGGTCTAATCAGCAAAGCCATGCTGAGGGAAGGCAGAGATAGGCTAGAAGCAAGGTAGGCAATTGTAGACATGTCTGAATTGCTTGCATAGCCTTTGGATAAGCTGGCACAGGGTGTCAGAACTAAGAGAGGCAAAGAGGGTATGTGCAAGGGGGCTGCAATGGAGCAGGCCAATGTGGAGTGAAAAGGGCATCTGTGTAGCCTGGCATGGGGGTGTCAGAGCCCAGGTACACTGGAGAGGGCATCCACGTAGAGGGCACAGAAGCCACCGAAGAATACTCACATACAGGATCATTAATCAAATAAGTAGTATCTGTTGAGGATAACAGAAGCTAGGTTCTCACTTTTGGAGTTATAAATATGAAAATAAGAAAATTAGAATGAAGCCAGTGATGTTGAATTGGAATTGGAGGTGTTGGTATGAATCAATAGTTTTTAATATACATGGGTAGATATGGAAATACAGATATATGTGTCTATATATGAGTGCATATATTCCCTAGCTCTGTCATCTGAGAGGCTCTGGGAGCACACTTAGCACCCAGATCTTAGTTTCTAAATATCATTCTCCACTAAAAGAAACCAAGACTTTCTGGAGAAAAGGTTGATTCGAGGACAATGGCCAGAAAGATGAACCCGAAAATCTCGTTGTGTCTGTAAGTAAAGAACTGCTCAAAGAAAAATAGAGACACATTACTAGAACACAGAAACTTCTCATGGGCTCCCACTAGCCAAATCTGGGACCACTGGGACATTCAAATAAATAGTAAAGATAATAACAGATTATAAACCATTACATACAATAAGAATTCAAAATGATATAAATAAATACATAAATAAATAAATGGGGAGAGAAGAAGGTTTTCCCATACAATAAAAAGCTAAGTGATAAATATAGATGGAATAATGAAATTAGTAAAATCACCATTTGGCAACTATCATAGTAATAATTTATCCAGGAAGCATAAATCGATGCTAAACCTAGTGGGTAAAAGTTTAATAAGAAACATAGTATTTACATAGTCTCAAAGTACCACCCTACCCAACAACAAAAAAACAACCTGATTGAAAAATGGGCAAAGGACTTGAATAGGCACTTCTCCAGAGAAGACATACAAATGGACAACAGGTATATGAAAAATGCTCAACATCACTAATTATCAGAGAAATGCAAATTGAAACCACAAGAAGATATCACCTCATAACTGTTAGGATGGCCTATATCAAAAACAAAAAATAACAACTGTTGACAAGGATGTGAAGAAATCGGAACTCTTGTGCACTGTTGGTGGGAATGTAGAATGTTGCAGCTGCTGTGGAAAATAGATGGAGGTTCCTCCAAAAATTAAAAATAGAATTGCCATATGATCCAGAAATTCCACTCCTGGGTATATACTCAAAAGAATTGAAAGCAGAGTCTTTTCTTCTTTTTTCCTTCCTTTTTTAAGTTGAAGTATAGTTGCTTTACAATGTTATATTAGTTTCAGGTGTACAACACAGTGAATCAATATGTTTGGAAAGCAGAGTCTTGAAGAGATATTTGTACCCTCACATTCATGGCAGCATTATTCACAATAGCTAAAACATGGAAGCAACCCAATTGTCCATCAACAGATAATAGATAAGCAACTTGAATTTTGGTACATATATACAATTCGGCCTTCAAAAGACAGGAAATTCTGATATATGCTACAACATAGGTAAACCCTGAGAACATTACTCTAAGTGAAGTAAGTCAGTCACAAAAAGACAAATACTGCATGATTAAACTTATGAGTACTGAGAGTAGTCAAGGCCATAGAGAGAAAGTAAAATGGTGGTTGCCAGAGACTCAGGGGACAGGGGAACGGGGAGTTATTGTTTAATAGGTACAGAGTTTCCATTTTGCAAGACGAAAAGAGCTCTGGAGATAAAAAGTGGTGATAGTTGCACAACAGTGTGAATGTACTTAATGCCACTGAACTGTAGACTTAAAAATGGTTAAAATATTTTTTAAAAAACAAAAAAAGTACCATCCTACAAAATACTTATTGATTACAGGAGAAAAAAAGAGTAATTTTACAGTGGAGAGACCTGACAGACACGACCTGAATCAAATGATCAAAGTTACTTAACATCGCCAGTAATGGAATAAATCGAAATCATGTATCATTTTATGGGATACAGTGTGAAAAGAAGATAATTATTTGTATGATTCTGCCAAAAATATATGCCTGAATCAAATCATAGGAAACAGAGAAATCCAAACTGAGGGACATTCATGTGCAGTGAGCTGGTAAATGTTTACCCACTAGCTCTTTAGAAGGGGAACATTAAGAACTCTGCTTGGTAGCATTTCCATGGTGTAAATAATCTCTTGATAGCCATATCAAGATCAACCTGCTTGCAAAACTCATGAAAATTGCACAACCAGCTCTCATGATCCAGGATAAACCAACTCCAGTACAAAATGACTGGCATACTCTTCAACAGTGTCAAACTCATGAAAGTCAAGGAAAGACTAGAGAATGTTCCAGCTTGAAGGAAGCTAAAGAGTCATGACAACTATATGCAACATGTGATCCTTGATTGAATCCTTTGCTATAAAGAATATCATCGGGACACGTGACAAACTTGAATGGGGTCTTCGGACTAGATGAAATGGATACATCGATGTTGATAGAGTAGGTTGAATGGTGGCCTTCAGAAGATATGTCTACATCCAAACTCCCTGAACTTGTGTAGATGACCTTATTTGGAAAAAAAAAGGCCTTTTCAGGTGTGATTAAGTTAAGGGTCTTGCAATATATAATCCAAGATTATCTGGGTGGACCCTAAAACCAATGACAAGTGTCCTTATAAGAGACAGAAGAGAAGACAAAGACAGAAGGAAACAAGGAGAGGTCCACGTGAAGATAGAGGCAGAGTTTGCAGCTGTAAGGAATGCTGACAGCCATTAGAAGCTGGAAGAGGCAAAGGAAGATGCTCCCTCCCCTAGAGCCTTTGGAAAGAGTGCAGCCTTGCCAACACCTTGATTTCAGACTTCTGGTCTTCAGAACCGTGAGAAAATACATTTCTGTTGTCTTAAGTCATCCAGCTTATTGTAATGTATTACAGCAGTTCTAAGAAACTTATAAATTACTTTCTTCATTTAGATGGTTATGTAGGAGAATGTCCCTACGTGTAGGAAATGCATGCTAACATATCCAGGAGCGATGGGATATCAGGTCAGCAACTACCTAAATTATAGCAATTACTCTCAAATAGTTCAGGAAGAGGGGTGGGTCATTTGTACTATTCTTGCAACCCCTGCGTAGATCTGAAATTATTTCAAAAGAAAAAAAATCCCCATCTTAGGGCTCTATTGACTTGGAGGAAGTGAGGGTGGATTCTGTGGGGCTTTATTGTGGGTTCCTCAGAGATCCCCTGCAGGAGACCCCCTTGACATGAACAGTGGTCCCTCTAGCTCACTCCTTTAAGTGTCCTCCTCAGCTCCAGGGCTTCAATAAATCCAGCCTTCTTGACCCAGTCCACCCACCATCCCTGAGTAGGTGACACCAAGCCAGTCCCCCTTCACCCTTCCCAGGTCTCTGGGAAGCCTGCTGTGTGTGGATATATTTGATCCCACAATGCACTCAGATCCACTCTCAAGCTAGAGCAGTTCCAGCCCTGCCTCTTGCCTTTAGACTTCCAGGTGTGTCAGATACCAATCCCCAAACTCCAGGATACTTGTAAAGGTCTCCAAAAAATCCTCTTGAAGTCCCTCTCATGCTGATTAAGATGAAGGCAATGCAAATGCCTCCCCTGACCCTTGGTGGATGAACCTGACCCTTAGTGGATGAACTGACCTCTGGTGGATGAACACATAGGACACTGACAACACTCCTCTCTCCAAGTACAACTACTTAGGCTTTCTGTGGGAGATGAGGTGATGCTGGTGGAACTGGTTTGGGTCCACCCTTCAACTATGGGGGTTCTTAAAATCTATTCTTTTATTCTTGCCTTAGGAGATGTGCTAAGGACCTAAGGAGGAGCTACATTTCCCAGGTCCCGTACCTGCACAGAAATGCTCTTGCCAAAGTTGCCTTGTGAAATTTTACAGGTTTTATCTCATCTCTGCAGGATTTTGTGCTGATTCTACACCATACACTCTCTTGTCTTCAGCCAAAATCCTTCCCTGGGTTTCCTCTAGCTGCTCTGACTGCCTGTCTCAGTTCTGTCTTGTTGGTTTCCTCAGGATTCTTTCCATTGTAAGCCCTTGTGTCTCTTTTCACCCGACGTACTCTCCCTGGACAATCCCATCCATTCCCATTATTTCAATTATTATTGGATAAATTGTGGGTTGTCTCAATACCTATGAAGACACCTCAGGTTACCAAAGCTTGGAAAAGAGATGGATTTATCTTTAGCACCCAACTCAACCCAAACAACTAAAGAGTTTAGACCATGAGGGTCCTAGCTGAGAAAAAATATTCTAGGAAGAGCTAGAAAAACTGGGCAGGACCCAGGCTTTGAGGCATGATGAACCTCAAGCTGGGGCTTGCTCAACAGAGGATGTGGCACATTTTCCTGGGGTCACTCTGAAAGTCTAAGGGCATGCAGGAATGAAGCTTTTCAATCCTGTGCACTTTCTTCCGAGTTCTCAATTAAAGTAGTTTAAAATCTGCCTTTGGAATGGAAATCATTTCAAAATCTCAGCAAAGCAGTTGGGGATGGAGGGTGTGGAGTGGATGAACAAAAGCACCGAGGCCTGCTTTTGACCTCTTCTGCTCAGCTAACAAGCTCCAGCGCGCAGCTCATCTGCCAGCTCTCTGGCTCTTGCTGTTTCTACAGTGGCTAAGTCCCTGCGTTTCTGGGACAGAGCTAATTGCAGTCTGTCCCATTTATCACCAAGTCTGCACTCTTACTTGTCAGATTCCGTGTCCCATATTTTGCTTCAGGAAATACGGTCACCATAGCTCTGGTTCTTTGTGGTCTAAAACTTCCCGGAAGATAAATCTCACTGCAGGCTCCATTCTCCCTACGTAAACCCAAACTTAACCCTGACCAAAAGCACTCGGGCTTCTAATCCCTTCACTTTCATGACTGAGTCATGCATATTAGAACAGTTTATTTATTTGTTTGTTTGTTTGTTTTATTTATTCATTCATTCAGTTATTCATTTGATTTAATTAGGTTCATATTCTGGTATATTTTTTATGAGCAATGGTTGAACGGTGGATCTCGTAAGGTGCAATCAGAAAACAAACTTATTCTTTCCTTCAGACCTGTTCTATGGGTGAGTTCTTCTCTGAACCTGGCTGTGATTGAGGGCAGATGGCAACACTCTAGGATAATAAAATATCCTCCAGCTGCTTCCAGTCTCAGGAAAGGTCTCACTTCAGTAATTAAATGTCCATTCATTTGTAATGACCTCATCAAGCTTGAACCTGTTGTCATAGGAGACCTGGGATAGGAAAGAGACATGTGTTCAACTTTTCCTCCTGTTCCGCATCTCCCTGCTCATCAGGCTCCCTCTAGCCTCTCCTATAAAAGGAAAGGGAGGATGCAGGGAAGAAAAGTTCAGGGTAGGAAAGATCTTCCTTGGCTGGTACTCAGCTATTACAGCATCAGTCTCCTCTGGACACAGTGCATGTTGAAAGCTCATGTTCTCTGGACTGGGAGGATGACCACACCTGACTCTTCCACTGGGCGCTTTCACGGGTTCTTTGGAGGTCCTTGCTGGGATACTGAGAGTTCTTCCTGTGCGCTGGGCAGTACTTGCTTATGTCATTTCCCTCAGACTCTGAGAATACAGTGGGAGTACAGGCGGATACACTAATCACATAGGGCTGTCCTTTTGGGCAGGACTGGAAATGACTCTAGGGGAGAAGGGATGAGCCCTGGGACAAGACCCGCAGGTTGGCAAGCAGAGTGTGGGCTGGATTTCAGGCCCCCCACAGGGAGAGTTCCCTTACGTACGACACAATTTGCACTAGCTCTGCAGTGGCCTTGCCCGTAACCAGCGCCTCTCAGGTTGGGTCAAACCTCAGCCCTGGGCTTCCCTGGTGGCGCAGTGGTTGAGAGTCCGCCAGCCGATGCAGGGGACGTGGGTTCGTGCCCCGGTCCAGGAAGATCCCACATGCCGCGGAGCGGCTGTGCCCGTGAGCCATGGCCACTGAGCCTGCGCGTCCGGAGCCTGTGCTCCGCAACGGGAGAGGCCACAACAGTGAGAGGCCCGCGTACCGAAAAAAAAAACAGCCCTTAGTGCCCTTCAAATTCCTGGGGACAAGTTCTCCACGAGGTGCCCTTGAAGCTCTTCTCACAAGGATTAACCCCTTCTTCTTGGAAGCTCATTGAGACACTGTTCTTTTCCTCTCCCTAACGCCTGTCCTTTCCAACCTCTTCACCTTCGGCCCTTTTTATTCCCTTGGGATGGTTAAGGGTCTACGTGTTGCAAACTAGATTTTATGTTTAGGGTTTTGGGGGGTTTGTTTGTGTTACCACATCCTACATAAGGTGCACAGGTAGTCTGGAACCTCCCTTCAGAATATGGAGGCTTTTGCCATTTACTATGTTCTCAGTCTTTGAACCTCAGCTGAAATTGGAGCAGGAAAAGTCATATTTTAACATCCGGTTGCATATTATTTATTCCATTTTGACCAGGTCCCCTTAGCTCAAAGATCCTTTTTGAAAAATAAAAGTTTGTGTTTTTAGAGGGCTTTTGCCCTTTTCAGCTCTCTGAAACTTCGAAATATATTTCACCTAGAGCAGAATGCAAAGGTTTCCTCACACAAGCTAATTAGCGTTATGTGGGGAGATGATTAAGAATAGTGCTGTGAAGAGAAAACAGACTTTAACGAAATGCACCAAGATTGTTTGGAATCGTGAGAACCTAGGAGGTTTTTTCCTCTTTCCTCTTTTTTTTTATTTTTTGATATGTTTCAGCTTTCCTTTAGCGAGCCTAGACTGGTTTACAATCCTTTATCTGCAATTTCCAAATATCCAAAAAGTTTTGTGGAGTAAAAGAAAAACTCCGAAAACCAAGGATTTTTTTTAAATAATTAATTCTATACGCAAGTAAATCCCCTACATACGAACCTTCAAGTTGCAAACTTTCAAAGATGAGAACATGCATTCAAATGTCCAGTCACGTAAGTTAGTTCACGTGTCTGGTGTACATTGCTACATACATGCATCCTCTACAAGTGGTTGTGCTTTTGTGTACTTTACTGTACAGTACTGTTTATGTGCAACACGAGGAGCTTACTAATGAGGACCTGATGGTATTGAAGGTCCAGAAAAAGGACAAAGAGAGACAAGAGGAAGAAGTAACTGAAGAACCAAAGAGATTCACGATGCAGGAAATGGCAAGGGGATTTTCTTTATCTGAGGAGGCACTGTTAGTTTTTGAGGCACAGGACCCGAATGTAGAACGGTACATGAAGGTTGCAGCAGCCATTTAGAATGCAATCCAATGCCACCGTGTCATCTATGACGAGAAAAAAAAAGAGCTACTACCCAGACATCACTGGATCATTTTTTCAAGAGGGTAGATAGAACTGAATCCACCAAGGAGCCAGAACCTGTGCCATCAACGTCGGGCATGAGTGAAATGGCAGCTTGCCCTCCGTCTCCTATTGCTGACGATCCTTCAGCTCTACCACCTCCCACCTCCTCTCCCTCCTCCAGTCAGTAACTCTTCTTGCCTGTTCACTCGATGCCAGCCCTTGTATGCCAGCTGTTGTATTGTACTACTGTACCTTTCAAGGTACTATACTATAAGATTAAAAATGTTTTCGTTGTTTTTTTTGTGTTTGTTTGTTTTTTATGTATTATTTGTGTGAAAAGTATTATAAACCGATTACAGTACAGTACTATATAGCCGATTGTGTTAGTTGAGTACATAGGCTAATTTTGCTGGACTTACGAACAAAGTGGACTTAGGAACGCGCTCTCGGAACAGAACTCGTTTGTATGTAAGGGACTTACTGTAATTTATTTAACTTGAACTAAAGTGAGGCTACTTAAAGCCTTTATCTCTGTATGAACTTTCAAATATCTTAGTGCAGAAATTATAATGTGTTTGCTTACAGGATGCCTCCCCAGGCCCTACTGGGAGTGTTATGGAATACACTGTATAAGCCTCACACCATCTTCTAAATTCCAAAACTAATTCCATAACACATCAGGCCCTAAGGGCTTTGGATATGTGCTTATAAGCCTATACTTCTACAGAGGAGAAAATATAATAAACTTTGTTGTTATTTTTCTTGTTCCATTGGCTTTTCATTGTAACTAACTCATTCCCACCCCTAGTCTTTGTACAAACCGTTCCCCCACCAACCTGGCCCTTCCTGCACTTTCTTTCATCAAAGCAGAGCTCAGAACTTACCTCCTGCAGGTGAAGTTTCCTGGTTAGTCCAATATGTTTCTTCACCTGAATATCCACTTTAGATCTGGGGCCGATGTTTTCCCTGATCATACTAGTATGAGCTTTAAAGAGATCCAACAGCTCATAATTTACTGACGGCTCATCCAATTATCATTGTCAGAGACTTCAGCCCCTTCCAAAGACCTTCCCCCTCCATTTCTCCTGTAAGTTCCTAGATCAGGTCCAGTAAGCTTATGTCGCCATACCTTTCCTGCTCCCATATCCACCTTTAAAACCACCCTAGATATGGTTTATGACCCTCTTTCCTACTGAACCCTTCAGCACAGCCTCTACCCCAAAACACCAACTAGAAGACTCTGAGGAAGAGGTGGGCTCAAAACTGCGTGTTCTTGACACATGGTGCTTATGGGAATTAAATATGAGAACTACTGGTTTAAAGGTTTGCAGA
The DNA here is from genome assembly GCF_003031525.2 of Neophocaena asiaeorientalis asiaeorientalis. Classification (NCBI taxonomy): domain Eukaryota; kingdom Metazoa; phylum Chordata; class Mammalia; order Artiodactyla; family Phocoenidae; genus Neophocaena; species Neophocaena asiaeorientalis. The sequence continues at coordinate 7,355,731 of NW_020173731.1, read as the reverse complement.
TCAGTGGCAGGTCACAAAATTTAAGAAATGAAATATGGTTATAATGAATGTCAATGACAGCGACAGCCTTCAGCTGAAAAACTGACAGTACCCATAGGTAGTTAGGTTAAAGTGTACCTTATGCATAATTTTCATAATAAAGATGAAAAACTTTCAGTAGTCTGTTCAATCTTGACCCCTGTCTAATAGTTCAGTATTTTGTGTGTGTGTGTGTGTGTGTGTGTGTGTGTGTGTGTGTGTTAGTTTCAGGTGTACAGCAAAGTAATTCAATTATACATAATATACCTATTCTTTTTCAGACTCTTTTCTATTATAAGTTATTACAAAATATCGAGTATTGTTCCCTGTATTATAGTAGGTCCTTGTTGGTTATCTATTTTATATATAGTAGTGTGTATATGTTAATCCCAAACTCCTAATTTATCCCTCCCCACCTTTCCCCTTTGGTAACCATAAGTTTTCTATGTCTGTGTGTCTATTTCTGCTTTGTAAATTAGTTCATCTGAATTTTTTTTTTAGATTCCACATATAGGCAATATCATATGATATTTATCTTTGTCTGACTTACTTCACTTAGTATGATAATCTCAAGGTCCATGCGTGTTGCTGCAAATCACATTATTTCATTCTTTTTATAGCTGAGTAACGTTTCATTATATGTATATATATTTCATTTTATACACACACACACACACACACACACACACACACACACACACGTACCACATCTTTATCCATTCATCTCTCGATGGACATTTAAGGTGATTCCATGTCTTGGCTATTGTAAATAGTGCTGCAATGAACATTGGCATGTGTGTATCTTTTCAAATTAGAGTTTTTTCTGGATATATGCCCAGGAGTGGGATTGCAGGATCACATGGTAACTCTATTTTTAGTTTTTATGGAACCTCCATACTGTTCTCCATAGTGGCTGTACCAATTTACATTTCCACCAATAGGGTAGGATGGTTCCCTTTCCTCCACACCCTCTCCAGCATTTATTATTTGTAGACTTTTTAATGATGGCCATTCTGAACAGTGTGAAGTGGTGCCTCATTGTGGTTTTGATTTGCATTTCTCTAATAATTAGCAATGTTGAGCATTTTTTCATGTGCCTGTTGGCCATCTCTATGTCAATTCAGTATTTCTCTTCACCATTTAAAACGTTTTTTGAAACCATACAGCTATCTGATGAATTTTTCAAAAACTCTTCTGCCATGGCTCCTTCCGTACCCCTCTCCTTTCTTCCTCTTTCCCTTTCTCTCTTTTCTCACCTTCCTCTCAGGAACAACAACAATAAAAAAAAAAATCTGTCCCTTTTCTCCTGCAAAACAACTTAGAATCCTTATTATTTTGATCGTTACCTAGGTCGTAATCAAGAATACAAAACAGGGGCTTCCCTGGTGGCGCAGTGGTTGAGAGTCCGCCTGCCTACGCAGGGGACGCGGGTTCGTGCCCCGGATCCGGTCCGGGGGATCCCACATGCCGCGGAGCGGCTGGGCCTGCGAGCCATGGCCGCTGAGCCTGCGCATCCGGAGCCTGTGCTCCGCAATGGGAGAGGCCACAGCACTGAGAAGCCCGCGTACCACGAAAAGAATATCTCTTACCTTGAGGTTATATATTCACACATATTTTATTATTTTATTTTCCACATATATTCTCTAATATAATTTGAATTTATTTATTAGAATGGCATTTTTCTTTTCTCCAAATAGCTAGCTATTTGTTCCAACGTGATTTTTGGAACAGCTCATGCTTTTCTCACCTATTTGAAATACTAATACTACTAATAATAGCATTTACTAAGTGTCAGTTTGTCCTAAGTCTATTACATGGATTACTTCAGCTTAGTAATATTATTATCCACATATTACAGCTAAGAAATGGCATACTTGGGATTTCACACCCAGGTCATCTAACTCGAGAACTCATAGTTTTGACAATTGTGCTATTCTTATAAACAATTTGGATCTATTTTTGACTTAAACAACAGGAAAATTATTGACATAAGTGGAAGTCCAGATGCAGGGCAGGCAACTGACTTGGCTCAAGCTCAGGGTCCCCGTGACTCTCTTGGCTCTGCTCTCCTCCATGTGTGGCTTCATCCTCAGGCTGACAGTGAGATAGATGTAGCAATTTCAGCCCCCATATCCGTACACGGAAATGTCCAGCAGAAGAGAAACAGGATTTCTACTTTAAGAAACTCTCCCACAAGGGCAAAGCACTTTCCCAGATACTCCAACAAGATTCTGCTCAAGTCTCATTGGTCCAAACTGGGCCCCATGCCCATTCCAGTAACAATCATGGGCAAGGAGGATGGTATTAAATAAATCATACAAGCCACCCCTAGAGTTAGAGATGGTATCAGCTTTCCTTTGGCACATGGGCTACATAAAAGTGAGGGAGACTCTCAACATGGATTAGGTGCAGCTCTCTGACACAGAAAACCTAAAATAACAGTGGATGTAATAAGTTAAAAGGCAAATCAAGTCTAGAGGTAAGCAGTATAGAGCTAGGATGGCAGCTCCACGGTCACCCAGGTTCCTTCCTTTTCTCTAAATGCTCTGCCATTCTCAACATACGGCTTCTACTTCAAGGTCCATGATAGTTCTGGGGTCAACCTTCAGGAACCAAGAAGGAGGAAGGATTGAGAAAGGAGAGACTGATTTCTTCCTTTAAGGACATATCCCAGAAATCACATGACACACTTTTGTGTACAACTTATTGGATGGCACTTAGTCATTTGGCACCATCTGGCTGAAAGAAGCTGAGAAGTGTGGACTTTATTCCAGATAACAGAGCCCAGCTACAAATCCGGGATTCTACTGCTAAGGAAGAGGGGCAGAAGATATTTGGAGAGAATACTGCAGTCTCTGCAACAGGTGGAAACATGAATTCAGTTGGGGTTCTGATACAGAGGAAGAAAAGGGAACTGATTTCTTGTTAAGCAACAACAATGTATCTTGATGCCCTGCTTGGGTCTTTGGTCCAGCCTTAGACTAGTCAGTAACCCAGTGGTATCAGAAACTCTGATTGGCCATCCTGTGTTACACACCCATTCCTGGAACTTGACTGTAGAGTTATCTCAAGCCAAAACTCATGATTGAGGATTGAGGATGGAGTGTTTCCCTACAGAGATTTGTTTGTATTTTTTGAATTTTTAAGAGTTCTTTATATACTAAAGATTGATGATATTAAGCTTTTGTCTGACTAATATGTTGAAAATGATTTTCTAGTTTATCATTTACCCTTTATCTTTATAGTGAAATTATTATAGTTACCGTTTTGGCATATAGAAATTTTACATTTTGTATAATAAAATATTCTTTGCCTTTACCTGTTTTTTTTACTTTTATGTTAGAATGATTTTTCATAAACGAGAATCTGGTAAGTGTTTGCCTATATTATCTTTCTATGATTGAATGTTTTCATCAGTCAGGAGATTCATTCTGCTGCGCATGTAACAAAAACTCCACTTAAAAAAATGGCTTAACACTAAATAGGATTTCCTTTTCTCAGGTAATAAGTTCAGGGCTGGTTTGATGGACTTACTATATCTTCAAGAATCTAAGCTCATTCCACATTTTTGTTCTATAATCCTTAATTATATAATTAATATACAGCTTTTCCTCAAGTTCATAAATGACGACTGCAATTTTAGGCATCACATCTGTAGTCTACTTAGAAAAAAAGAGAAAGGGCAAAATGTAAAAGCTGCATGTCACCTGAATCCATCTAGTTTATCAGGTAATCAATATCTTTCCTGGAGACCCCAACTACTAGATTTCTCATTGGCCAGATTTAGATCACATGACTACCCAAAAGAGCAAGGGAATCTTGAAGAAGTAAATATTTTTATCTGAATACATTGCTATCCTGAACAAAATTAGATTCTTTTATTAAAGAAAGGGAAATGGATATTGGGTAGACAACACCACCTGCCATAATTTTCCATGTATCATTTTCTGATATATGACATAAAACAAAGAGCTAACAATTTTTTCCAATTAGTTAACCAACTTTCCCAGCATCTTTACTGAATAAATCATTCTTCCTTCATTGGAAGAATGGAATTGGAAACTTCATTATATTTTAAAAACTCACAGAGGTTCCAATTCCAATAATGGCAGGGTAATACCTAATAGACCAACCTTCTCCAGATAACAAACTTAGACAAAATACAGAAAACAACCATTGAAAGCACTGAAGAGAAGAATCAAAAGAAGAAACTGGAGAGTTGTTGGCACTTGAAAGAGGGAAATGACACTAGATGAGTTTCCCAATTTTGTAGCTTGTGCTCAAGGGCAGACCCCAATCAGTGTCATTTTTAGGATTGAAATCTGCCATCTTACTACCTTGTAAAAGCAGAAGGAAGAGTTTGGGGTTTCTGTAGCAGCTGGAAAGTGAAGGGAGACATCCCAGAAAGGAAAGAGCACCAAATTCTGTCTGTAAACCCTTCTCAAATCTCTATTTGTCCCCTGAAATACTCACAGGGCAGTGTAGATACCAAGAGGCCCAGTTAAGATTCAAATAATTAACAGAGATTTCATCTGGTACTTACTGCAAGAGACACAGAGTTTCAGCCAAGTTAACTGTCTACCAAAAACTAAAAAATAAAAATGAATACTCTTTGGAGGAATATGACAGAATCCAGAGACTCTTACAATATCAAGGATACAATGAAAAATTACTGCACATACAAGAAGAGGAATATGTGACCCATACTCAGGAGGGAAAGGCAATCAATGGATATCAGTCCTAAATGACCCAGATTTTAGAATTAGCAGACACGGATTTTAAAGTAGCTGTTATAATAACGCTGAGAAAAGAGTCTAAGGTCTCAGGACACCACTACTCTCTCATCTTGGAAAGGGTATAATGAATAGGTTATGCTATCAGGCATATGTCCACATATCCTCCAAAAACCTGAGTGAGAATTAACCAGGCTGATGAAAGTAAGAAAAGTGATACGGAGTAGAAAACAAAGACAGGAGTTTTCATTCCCCTTGCATAGCGAGTAAATCAGTGATAGGTTTCTGTGTAGACAGCCCTTGCCAAACCCTTCCAGCGCTCTTGGGTCAGAGGTGGAAAAGTTAGCAGCTGTGGAATTACATGGGTCTTTCATAATCCACATATTTACTATCTTTACTAAAAATCTAACTAATCCCTCTTCAATGAAGGCTTTCCTGCAGCCCACTCCACACTGCATCCCAGTCTCATCAAGGGGAGTTTCTTTGATACCTTAATGTTTTTTCTCTTTCAGAAATTCAACACAGCATAATAATCTCTTTGGGGAGTAGAGAAAAACTAAGATTCAAAGGGTAAAAGGACTTCACAGGGGTTACAATCCTGCTACTGATAAAACACAGATCAGCTCCGTCAGAGTTGAAATAGGTCCCCGTGTTAACCCATCTCTATATCATTTAGGGAAAACAGCTAATCCACTTATTGCTGCCTATTCTGCAAGCAAGTTTGCTCTGGATGGGTTCTTCTCCTCTATCAGGGTGGAATACGCAGTGACCAATGTCAATGTGTCGATCACCCTCTGTATCCTTGGCCTCATAGACACAGGTAAGGTCAAGAGACTGGAATAAATGGCCTGTAGATGGATTGTCTTTCTTACCATTGTGGGTAAAGAGGGTGCTGAACTCCCTGATATCGTCATGTGTCATGCACTGAAAACCAGTGACAGTGCTATTCTCCCTTTAATGAAGGGGCTCCACTGTCATTAGTGGAGCCTCTGACTGCTCTTTGACCCTTCTTTCCATTCTGACCACCAAGTGAGCTGAGTGACACCACACTCGTAATATGACCCTGTTCTAAACACCTTATGTCCTCATGAAAACTCAACGGCCATTACTTTCCTATGTGAGACTTATCAAATGTGAGTTTGTTCTCCTTAATAATACACCAGTAATAAGACATAGATATCATGAACCCTTTGATATGATGCACTGAGAAGGACACAGTATCATTTTGGGGGTATTCTTACCAAAAATTCATAACTTCATTCTAATTATAAGAACAGTGGACAAACCCAAATTGAGGGGCATTACACAAATCAGTTGAACAGTACTCTTCAACAGTATCAAGGCCGTGAGAGACAAGGAAAGACTGAGGAACTGTCAGAGATAAGAGGGAAAATAAGAAGAAATTACTACTAAGTGAAATCCTGGATAAGATCCTGGAATATATAAAGGATATTAGTGAAAAACTAAAGCCTGCAGTTTAATTAGTAAGGTTGTTCCAATTCTATCATATCTATTGTTGATAATTGTACAATGGTTATGTTGTTGTGATTGAAGGATATAAGGAAAAACTTTGCACAATTTTTACAACTTTTCTTTAAGTCCAAATGCAAGTTTATCTAAAACATGTGGCAAGTATGATAAGAAAACTTTATTTAAGGGACTTCCCTGTGGTCCAGTGGTTAAGACTCCGCACTTCCACTGCAGGGGGCATGGTTTCTCTCCCTGGCTGGGGAACTAAGATCCCGCATGCCGCGTAGCCAAATAAATAAATAAAAATTTTAAAATTTTTTAAAAGAAAACTTTATTTAAGAGTAATTGAGTAAATTGAGTAGTAGTTACAGAACGAGAGAGAGAGAGAGAGAGAGACAAAGAAACACAATGAAACAAGGATGGAGAGAGAGACAGAAGCTGGGCAAGAAGGACACGAATACCTGGAGGAAGAGAGCAGGTAACAAGAGTTTCCTTCTAAGTGAAAGTGATTGGTGTTGACAAGGGAGCAAAGGTCTGGATTCTCTCCCGTCATTTCCTTTTACAAATCAGTAGTCGTTATCACACCTCACTCTGGTTTTGCCCACTGACACTTCCCATCACATGACCTCTATCCTCATTCTGCTTCCCCATATTACTCCCTCACTCCAGCCAAAACACCCAAGAGAGGAGTGTGATTCAAATCTCCCAACAAGTAACCTCCAGCTGCCTCCACAAATCTTCATCCAGTTAGACGAGGCCCATACGAACACTAAGCCTCTCTTTGCCCAATAGGCCCTAAACATACCCAGTCTTCTCCACGTATTCCTACCAGGGCCCGTGGACCTTGCCGAGCAAGCACTGGCCAACAGCCCCTAAAAGCTAAGCTGTTGGTGTCTGCAGGCCTTCTATCGTGTAGACTCTGCTAGTCTTAGATAACCCCACTCTTCTCTTGTCGTTCTACAGAAACAGCCATGACAGGAACTGCTGGGATATACAATGCAGAAGCATCTCCAAAGGAAGAATGTGCCCTGGAGATTATCAAAGGGGGAGCTCTGCGCCAAAAGGAAGTATATTATGACAGTTCGGTCTTGACTCCTTTCCTGCTGGGAAATCCGGGGAGGAAGATCATGGAATTTCTCTCCTTACGAAATTATAATATGGAAATATTTATAAACAACCAGGTACTTCCTTAGGGCTAGGCATGATAAGGGGGCTTGGAACAATTCTGCCTGATATCTACATGAGCTCCATCCTGAAGGTATCTCCCCAGAGAGATATGAGTGTTCCCAGAGGGTTGCAAGTCACATATCACATCTCAAAATTTAAAGAAGCTCCTCTAACACTTATGCAGTAGAAAGTGTACGAATGTCATGAACCAGCAATTGTGAACCTGATAGTAACAACAGATATAATTACAAGATAGTTATATCAAATTTATCTCATATGTAATAATGTTATAATGCTTAGTCAATATCAATTATAATAAAGGTCACATAAACTTTATAAATTCATACCTCATGGCTGTAACTTCAGTTCATTCAGTACGGCTCCATTAAAACCATAACCTGTACATGTGAAACTTTTCAGTGTACGTTTCTTATTTTGTGATATGAACCTTTTATCTCTTTTGGAGTCGAAGAAATCATTCTACTCTTCATTTAGTGAACATCGTGTCTTTACCATTTTGTATATTTCAGACAGTCTTTACATTATTTCACACTGCTCCTCTGGGAAGGAAGACATCTGGGTATGAACAACCAGGGCAAATCCAAAGAAGTGGAGGTTCCTGGAAACTGGAGCCACAGCACCTACACTCGTTTATTGTACTCAGAGTGCATCAAGCAGCTGTACTCTACATGTGAACGCTCAGTAGTATATTAGAAGTTTGTAGAGGAGGGGTTGGAGTTCAAATCCTGTCACTCACACATTGAGTCATTCATTCATTCAACTCACACATTTAGTCATTCATTCATTCAACAAATATCTATCAAACACTTGCCAGGCATCACGTGACTACAACCAAAGAGGAAACAAAACATTAACAACTCGACAAAGCCCTATATTGGCCAGGTCCCCCAACAGGTAAGAGTGGCAAACTGGATAATTTTAGTAGAGGTTAATGAAAAGGAGATTTTTTACAAAAGTGTGGGCAAGGTTACAGGGAAATCACAGAGGTAATGTAGCATCTCAGGGTTAGTTGCAGCTATTTCCAACCCTAGGCCCACCATCGGGAAAAGAGGTGAGAACTGTTATGAAAGCCCAGATAGAAAGAAGTGTTTGCAGAGTGCCACATGACAAGAGCTATGACATTCAGTTAAAGGATACCACCAGCCCATCAAGGACCACAGGGGAGGGATCTGGGGAAATAAATATACCAGCCTCATTCACTTCCCTCCCTCTGATTTCTGGTTGGTATTTTCTATTAGGTGAACAAAGGGGCAAAGTGTAGATTGATATAAACCATACAGGTCAGCATACCCATACCACAGAGCGGGGTGGAAAAGGATGGAGAGTGTTTGGAGGGATAGATGGTGTATATCCAGCACAAACCCAACACTCCCAAATGTAGAGTTTCCACGGGAAGTAATGCTGGGACACAAGACATGGGTCTGGAAGTGTAGGGTAAACTTCCTTTTCTTGCTTCTTAATCGAGATGGCTGGTCAGCAGAACAGATTGGAGTCCATTGAGCTGCCAGCCGTATATACAAGGAGTTGGATCTGGGAGTGTGAATATGGCTGGACTTTTCTCAGTCCATAACAAGGACCTTCCCAGGTTATGTCCAGGGCAAAGAGAGCAGGAGAGACCTGACTGAACCTGTGTGTGAGAAAATGCACCAAAAACGTGAAGTCTGGTTTCTGACTATATAGCATAATACACACACACACACACACACACACACACACACACATACACATGTAAAATGAGATCTAGTAGATGTCTTGGTTTCTGACCAGTCAGATTAACACTCCTCAGTCTCCTGTAGAAATGAGGCTCCCTCTTCACAGACTTTGTTGATGACATAGAGTGCAATAATTCCTTAACTGAAGGGTGGGGACAATATTAAACGCGACTTAGAATTTGCTTGGGTACAGGTTAAACGTCTTACTACATGAGGTTTTCCCCAGAATCCTAAGGGGATGATCTCAGAAATTAGGTCTGAGAACCAATACCATTGACACCCTCATCATTTGCTGTCTTCACTAACCTGGACATTACAATTCCCTTGTCTTCAGCAGCACGACCTTACTATTCCAAGCAATTTCTGTCCAGGAAGATAAATGTTGCAAACGCATTTAAAAATGCTCAGCTTTTCAATAGACAGCATCAAATGGCTATTCTCTTCAAGGCTCTTTGGAACCTGATGTCAAAACCCTGTCGTCACCAATCTGAAATGTTTGCATCATGATCCTTCTCCAATCCTAATCAAGCTACCACACTGAAAGTCCACCTTAAACTAGACTCCAACACTTCATAAATACACCAACTTTGCCCTCCCCATTCTGAAAGGCTGCTAAGTCTCCATCCAAGGTAGTACTTCCCCTTACCTGAGAGAGCAATAAACTCAGCTCTTTCTCTCACCCACAGGTGGTTGTAGTGATCTTTTCAGGGAGCCCTTCCCAAGATGCCCTCTCAAGGTCCCTAACCCAGCTCCTTACCTGGCTCCCCTACCCCTAGATATCTGCCCACTGTCTCCAGAGGCAAGGTCCAATTTCAGTGATACCAGCAGCCTAAAGGCTTTTGTCATTGGATGAGTTCCATGTAAGAGAATCTGGCCTGCCTAGCTCACTTCATAATGAGCTCAAAAATATATGTGCAAGGATGTCTGTTTTCACCCTCAGTGACACAAAAATTCAGCATTCCTTTGTGGATTCTAAAACCAATTCCACTCTCACTGAACGTATTAGTGAGCAATGTCACCTTTTCCTAATATTTCAGAGAGGGGAAGGAAGACTGGGTTTACATTCATGGCTGGGCATCATTTAACTCAAAAGGGCCCCCTGGGCCAGGTCCCTTTCAAAGTGCTTCCTCCCGGCTCCACGTCTTCCCTGACTCAGACCCCAGTGTGCTCAGCCCCCACCCTCCTTCTGCTCCCTCATTTATCATGCAAAGTGGATTATGACTCCACCTGGAGGTCACCCAGCAATATTTTTTTAACAAAAATATTCTCTTACCATAAGGAATTACTGTCCTAACCGTTAGGAAAATCTTAAAGCCACCAAACATTACATTTGTGGTTAGGGCTAACCCTAACCAAAACATTGAAAACAACTTTACTGTCTACCCACAGGCTATCAACACTATGAAATGACTATATCATGATAACAAGGGATGAGGCAGATTTAAACGTACTCACATGGAAGGACCTTCAGGACATACTGTTAAGTGTATAAGGCAAGTTGTTTACAAATGTGTATAACATAATCCCATTTATGTTAAAATTATATACATAATATTTATATAGATATATACACACACATAATGGGAGGTGTGTGCACACATACGTGTGAGTGTCAGTGTGAGTGTATGGAATGGGGAGGCTAACTTGCATGAAGCACTCTTCTCAGGCCTGACAGAATTAGGAATGGCTTCCCTCTGAAGAGCAGACCTGTGTTTCTTGCAATGGCAGTGTTGTGGGTTGAAGTGTGTCCCCCCTAAAGATATGGTGAAGGCTTCATCTCCAGTACCTCAGAGAAACATTTACTTCACTCATGAGTCTGCAGTCTGGGCAGGGCTCAGAGAGGGACAGCTCACTTCTGCTCCACTCAGCACAGCTGGGCTGGCTCAAAGGCCAGGCATTAAATCATCTGCAGGCCCCGTCGCACATGCAGCCTGTGCCTGAACTGGAAAGACTTGGCTAGCTGGAGCCTGGAACAGCTGAGGGCTCCTTGGGCCTCTCTAGCTTTCTGTGGCCTCTCCGCGTGGTCTCTCAGAACAGCAGCTTCAGGGCTGCCGGACTTCTTACATGGTGGCTCCGGGCTCCAAAGGCATGTGTCCTGAGAGACAGAGACAGGCAGAAGCTGTATTGCCCATTACGACCAACCATATGCTATTAGTGAAGCAGTTTTTTGAAGACCCACCCCATTTCAAGGACAGGACATACAGACCCCAGCTCTTGATAGAGGAGTGTCATGTCACATCGTAAGAAGAGCGTGTGGTGTGTTCATAAGGAAGAGCGTAAGATGTGTGGATGCAAGTGAGAAACTGCTGCCCCGGACCCAGAATCGGGGGCTTCTGTGGGTGGCACAACTGGGGCAAGAAGCTGGGCTTGCAAGAGCTGAGACCCTGTAGATTGTCGACAGGATGGGGGCAGGAGGCTGATGACGTGGAAAGGAGACGAATGCCGAGACAGGGGCTTGACCGGATGACAACTTTACAGCCAAAGTCAGATTAAAATTAGTTTTACCTTCAGGCTGAACTTTTAGGGCTCACCTTAGGCCCAAAGACATAATAAGACTTCAGCCTGGGACTTCCCTGGTGATCCAGTGGTTCAGAATCCGCTTTCCGATGCAGAGGATGTGGGTTGGATCCCTCATTGGGGAACTAAGATCCCACATGCCTCGGGGCCACTAAGCCCATGCCTAGAGCCGTGCACAACAAAAGACCCTGCATGCCACAACTGAGACCTGACACAGCCAAATAAATAAATAAATAAAATTCAAGGATCTTTAAAAATAAATACATAATAGACCTAGAGTCTGTCATACAGCGTGAAGTAAGTCAGAAAGAAAAAGACAAATACCGTATGCTAACACATATATATGGAATTTAAGGGAAAAAAATGTCATGAAGAACCTAGGGATAAGACAGGAATAGAGGCGCAGACCTACTGGAGAACGGACTTGAGGATATGGGGAGGGGGAAGTGTGAGTTTTGACAGGGCGAGAGAGAGTCATGGACATATACACACTAACAAACGTAGTAAGGTAGATAGCTGGGGGGAAGCAGCCGCAAGGCACAGGGATATTAGCTCGGGGCTTTGGGACAGCCTGGAGGGGTGGGATGGGGAGAGTGGGAGGGAGGGAGACGCAAGAGGGAAGACACATGGGAGCATATGTATATGTATAGCTGATTCACTTTGTTATAAAGCAGAAACTAACACACCATTGTAAAGCAATTATACCCCCATAAAGATGTTAAAAAAATAAATAAATAAATAAAAAAGATAAAAGAAAATAAATAAATAAATACATAAAAGACTTCAGCCTGAGTTCAGTAGAAATCAGCTGCTTCTTGATTCTGCTCACTTATAACTTATTAGCCAGCATGGGGAAAGCAGAGAAGCTATGAAACAATATTAAGGTAGTTAGTAAACTAAACTTGTGGTCTTTCCAAGGGTGTGTTGGTAAATGCTTAAAAACTGGCTCTCCCGAAAAGAAAAAAAAAGAAAAAAGCCCTGATGTGTAATATTTGCCTACTTCCATGATACAAGTACTCTCACCATGGCCAATTTGAAGCCACCACTGAATTTGTATTAGCAGAGCTAAGCACCATCAGTTCGCTCAAACCTGCACAGTGGGCTCCAGCACTCACCCTGACTTTCACTTTCCACATTCTTAACAGAATTAGTCATCCTTAAAGGGCCAGCTCCATGCCTCTCTCCTCTTCCAAGGACTCGCAAGTAACAGGACAGCTTGTTTCCATCATTGCTGGAGAAGAAGAGGGAACAAGGGCTCCCTGAGACAGGGGACGCTCACGTTCTTCAACTCTAAGGACGTCAGCATCTTGCATGAAGCCATGGCCTTGTGTCTGCGAGCCCTGAGTCCACCTTCCTGTTCGCTAGCACTGCGTTCCCCTGGGAGCAACAGAAAAACCCCTGCAATGGCTGAATCAAATAGAGATTTCTTTTCCTTCCATAACAAAAAGTCTGGGAAGAGCAGACCAGCACCTCCGGCAGCCAGGCTCCTTCTATATTTCCAATTATCCGTCTTCCTCCTTGTCACGGTGGGGTCACAAGACAGCTGCCCCACCTTCAGCATCATGCCAAAAAAAAAAGAGGAATGTGAAGGGTCAAATGTGTGCACCAGCTGATTCTGACCCCTAATAAGCAGCCAATAGGAAAGCCCCAGCGAGGACTTCAGCTTACATCCCCTGGGCTAGGGTCACATCTTGGGACCACCTCTCCCTTCAAGAGAGGTTGAGAGATGGAATTTTCAGCTGAGCACATTTCCACCCCAAACAAAAATGGGGTTCCGTTAGGCAACCACAAGTATTTGCCACAAATGTAAATCACCTCGGAAACAAGTCTGAGATACAGTCAGAGCAGAAGGACACAGTCCCTAAGATGCCAGGCTCCTAACCATGGTGACGGGATCCCCTCCCACCTGACCATCTGCAAAGTCCTAATCAGTCACAGCTCCCCCCATGCTGCAGAATATCCTAGGCCTCCCACCTCTTCAAATTTCCCTTTGAGAAACTATGAAACCTGTCCTCAGCAAAGAATGTAATAAAAGGCCCTAAGGTATCAGGTAGCAGGGGACCCTGAGGTTGATCTCAGAGGCTGTGACTCACATGGGCATGGGGGACAGTCATCCAGCTGCTGTTTCTGGAGAGCTCCCTCTCAAGGACAACTAAGTCCCACCTCGCCGCCAAGTCTGTCCACACAGGCTGGACCTTTCTCCTCAGCTGGGCTTCTCTGGGCCAGCATCACAGGCCTCCGCTAGAGTCCATGGCAAGCTCCAAAGATTCTCCAGAGCAGTGATCTCTGAAACTTTGGATCCCACACTTCATCATTAAAAAATGATTAGACACATGTATTTCTGATAGATACATAGCTACTATTTATATAATATATGCATGTAATATTTACTAGCACAAAACATATGCAAAAATAGAAATCTTAAAAAGACAAGATAAAAAAAATAAAGAGAAATTCTAATATTTTTCTCCCTACACCCCAGTAGTCCCTGCAACACATCCCCTTTGGAGACTAAGGCTCTAAAGTTGTGTGAGAGGAAGCAGTCAGCATATGTTATGCTACTAACCAGTCCTTTGGGACCTTAGTTACAGGCCTAACCTTCCCTTGGCTCAGAGTGTACTCCTGTTCCCCTCTGAGGATGCTACATGTTGGGTAGAACCCTTACACCTTCTGGCATTGCCTGCTGTCCAGGGAATTTGCCAAGAACCCACATTCGTCTTCATTAGTGCCCATCCCAGAGCACGGGGACACATATGCTAATCAGGTCCCAGAAGCATCCCTTAATTTCTCAAGGGAGGTATGAGAACCAAATTAACTTGCAGCATTGAGGGAAGAGAAAAACACATAAGTACCCATGCTGTCTCACCATGTCTCCAGCAAGTCTGCCTCAGTGTCAGCCTCTCAGCGCCCCTAGATCACCAGCCCACCCCAGAGGGTCGCCAGCTCATGAAGGATGCCAAGAAAAGTCAGGATACCCCTTACTTGCTATATCCTCCCCCGCTAGTTGTTAGACTCTAACTTCTCTAGTTGTTAGACTCACAAGTTTTCTAGTTAGACTTAGAATATGTCTACATTCTCTGGTTTTTAAAGGTGGGGGAATGGGAGACAGGGACGAAGACAGGGCAAATGTGAAAAGGAAAGGCAGACAAGAAAAGAGAATTTTTAAAAAGGTAAAAGAGTCCTTAGAACTACAATGCCCAGAGGCAGAAAAGCCAGGAGAAGCAGAATTAAGTCTGCACAGATCCCGAACACACAGGGTGAGGACACAGACACAGCGAACAGCAATGCCACAGGAAAAAGGAGAGGGGGAAATGGATTCCTAAAAAAGTAAAGTCCCAGATGAACACCCGCTGAATGGGGAGGCTTTGGAGATGGGAGTTGCTGGGAAGGAAAATAAGGAAACAGAAGCCAAAGGGAAGGGTGTATTGGCTCATTGCATGACCTGGAACCAAAGGGTGGAAACTGGGGACAAGTCAAAAAATACATGCCGGCCCGGGGTGAGGCCTGAAGGACCCGAAAAATGGCAGTGTTGGCTGACCTGGTGTGCTTCCAGACCTCCCTCACACTGTCCTTGACCAGTCCTGTGGCCCCCGAACTCCAGGTAACAGAGTGGACGCCAAAAGTTACTCCATCCCAAAGCAGCAAAGCAGTCCTATCCAGAGACTTACCCTTTTCACAGGCCTCCCTTTTCTGCGGTCAGTGGTGGCAGCGCCACCCAGTGGCTGACTGCGGTGGTGTGGTGGACCGCACTTCACCACAATTCCTTCCCCCAGCTTGCCCAGGTTCTGCTCAAGGGCTACCACCACCTCCTCACTGCGTGTCTACGGGGAGTCACCTCGCAGGACGGATGAACAGACCCAGAGGAGGCGGGGCACACTCAAGCATCTGGTAGGGCCGCCGGGAGCTAGCAGCCTAGGACACCACCATTGGCCTTTAGCTGTGGGCAGCCAGATCTGTTCAATAGCGACAGCTAGTGGTCATCCTCAAAAGCAAGGTGCTCTGAGCCTCCAGGGGAAAGAAATGTCAAGGTATAGGGAAATCAAGACAGAGTCTTGGCTGCGAGTGGAGGCTAGCATATACCCAAAGCCATCCTTGGGTAAAACGGTACATAGAAAACCTAAACTCTTTACAGTGATGTGCAAGGACCCCGGCCACCTCCCCAGACACACCTCAGGTCACCTGCCAAGCTTTGGATTCCCTGAGGACACAGAACCGCTGGCCCTCTGAAGGCGCCCTGCTATTCCCACTGTACCTCTACCCAGGCCACCGCTTCTGCCCAGACACTCTTCACTCTCCCCATAGTCTGCTTAAATCCTGCTCAGCTCAACCACTACCCCCTCTAGGAAAACTTGCCCCCTTCTGCCAGGGCCCACCCCTCAAGGCTGGGATGGGCGCTCTCCCACCCCTCTCCCGTGCCTCTATAAATTTCTGTATTTGCCTATCACTTGAGTTTACCAACTCTAAATTTACCTTTTAAATTGTCTTACATGACTACATCAAGGGACTTGCTGTATTTTACTCATTGTTGCCTCCCTAGTACCAAACACAGATCTTGGCATGTATAAAGTATTTAATTAATATATCAGAAATAGAGGACTCTTAGACCCTAATACTGGGAAAGGCTTTAGGGGAAACTGAGACCCACAGGGACAAAACAACTTTGCATTTCAGGAGAGAGGCGTAGATGGATGTAAAAGTCATTTCTCCAGATTCCAGACCATTACTCTTTTCACCACACCACCCTGGTTTCGCCTCCTTGCCGACACCCAGCAGCAGTGAGCTATCACGCTGGTAGGAAGGCCCTCACCTCTCTGCAGCTCTCCTGACTTTGCCATCTCCAGCAGTGCCCTATACCTTAGCTCTACTCCTTCCGGCCCACTTCCTGCAAAACTTTCTCATCAGAAGGAAACCACGTCTTCATGAAACCGCTCCAGCAAACCCACTGCTGAGATTTGCATCCTCAAGGACATATTTTAAAAGAAGAAAACGCATAACTGCATGCATGCAGGTGCTCACTGTAGTAAAATCTAAAATTTAGAAATGACCAAAATCTCCAGGTAAATCAAATTAAGTTCCTCCATATAATCTCCCTATAAATCAAATTATCAATCACATAATACAAAAGCTAAAACGAGTGTCAACACATTGGGATGATTTTTTAACTTCATTTATTAGCCCACATTTCCATATACTCACTAGGTTCAGACATTATTCTACTGTATGAATATTAACTCATTTAATGCTCAAAATGAGGTAGGTGCTATTATGATTCCCATTATTTATGTCAGAACACATTTGATTTGGTCCAATAAAAAAATAGAAGTAAATGACCTGCCAGACACTTATGTGGGGGGAGCTCTGTGAGGCACATCAAATATTTTTCTTCCACAGAGTAGCGTAACACGTACTCTTAAAAGAACCTGGTCCGTTTAGTGAGTTTTAAAAGTTACATATTTTATTAAACACAAAAAATAGAATAATAATAAAGATATTTAGATTGTCAAAACATTACATATTTTAACTTTTGCCATCATCTCATGGATGGAAGGTTCCACATGTTTATTGGTCTTTTGAAGTGATAACTTTAAACATTTTTATCCTATAGATATACTTGTGAAATTATACCAGACAAAAACTCACTGAAACCATTCCTTCATATTCATACAACTGCAGATCCAAGTGAGGATCCATTACCTCCATCACTGATAGGTCACAAGGGCTAAAATAATAGTGAGAGCTAACATGTACTGAGTACTACATAAGTGTTAGCTCATGTAATCTTTAAATAATCCCATAGGGTAGGGATTATCATTATAGTCATTTTACAGAGGAAGAAACTGAGATATAAAGAGGTTAAATAATTTACTAAACTGAAACAGGCAGTAAAGGTGAAGCCAGGCTTCCAACACAGGCAGCCCTACTTCGGAGCACCCTTGCTGCTCTATTGCCCTGGGCTGCCACTCAGGGCAAAACCCTTCAGAGTGAGCAACAGGACGTATCAGATATGATACATAAAGTGATCTTGTTCCAAAGTTGAAAGTTATCCCAGCTCTGAATTCATCATTGCAATCACAGAAAATTATAATATTATAACTCATAGTTATTTTTATGTCTATTAAATGGTATTAACCAGCGGTTAATCATTATCCTGAGCAATGCTAGGGAGGCATGGCTGTCATTCAATAATAAGGAAATTATTAAACAGATCGTAGCACACTCACATTATGAAAGATTGTGACAACACTAAAAAGTAAAAATATGAAAAAAGGTAAAAACATGAAAACTATTTATAATACAGTATCAAGTGGAAAGAAAACAATTGTAGATTCACAACACAAAATCTATATTGTTAAAAAAAAAGATGTGTGCATAGAGGCAAAAACTAGAAGGGAATGTAAAAAATATGAAACTAATTTGTGTTTGGGTGGCAAGATGAAGTCTTTCTTTTTCTATTTTAAAAATTCTTTTAAGGGTATCAGATTACCCCTTTTTAGAACTGAAAAAAAGAAAATGAAAGAAAATTTGAAGGCTTTCTGACTCATTTCTCCACCAAGCTGCTTTCATTATTAGTTTTCAGAGCCCTGGAATGCTCTCTGCAGAGCAGGCTGACAGCCGTCTAGCATGTCAGCCCTCTGGTGAGATCAGTCTGGGTTCATTTTACTGCATCAATTCAAATATTCTCTGTTATGGATAATAGATTGTGCTGAGTCTAAAACAGATCTGAAAGGTAAGGGTAGAAACGTAGATGTAAGATGTATTGAAAAGGCTCTGGTGGATATTACAGTTTGGGAATGTGAGGCCATCTGTGAAATAATTGGTACCGTTTAACTGAAGCTGTGGCCAAAAAATGACAATTTAAACTAGGAAGGAAAATTGTCAGTTTCAGAAAGAGGATAACACTATCAAATAACCTAATTTTACCAGAGAGCAAAAGTCTCTGGACTTACATTGTTAGTGAGTACGGTTACTCTTGTTGAGGCTCTTAGAATTCTTGGCTTAAGACAAAGGTACTGGTTCTGACGACCCAGGCTATCATGAAAAAACAATATGCAAGTGAAGTAAAGTAAGTGAAAGCATGTTTTAAAGAATAGAAGCTTCATATTTTTAATTTTTTCTTAAATGGCCTTTGGTAGCTGAGTAATTTGTGTAAGTATATTGTTTTTAATAAATAAGGTGGCTTTTTAGTGATAAACCAGAAGTTCTCAGAGTCCTGTTATTGGACAACTCACCCTGGGGGAAGGAGGGCAGTGCTTTAATTGAACCCTAGAAAGCAGTAGTTTTTAAAGTTCAGAAGGGGGTATGGCATACCTAGGGGATAACTCACGATGATATCTGATTCGGAGATAAGCCTTATTTTGTATTCTGACAGGCCCAAGGGGACACAATCCGAAACAAAGTCTAAAGGGAGAAACTAAGTTGTTCTGAAGACTAACACCAAGTTTTTCCTTTTAGTCCAAACAGATTGGTGTCTGGGAGGCCCTCCTTTTCTGGCCTACCTTCTTCTTCGCTTTTCTATCTGTCCATTCTAACACACACACACACGCACACACGCGCACGTGCGTACACACACCTTTCACCCCAACCCCCAGGCTTAAAGTTGCATCCTGTCTGGGCCCTTCCAGGTCAAACACAGTGAGATGGTCCTTCTCAGGAACCTCGAATGAAAAGTAACTTGTTCCTTGCTCAGTGCTGAGACCCACAAGAATGGATCCACAGTTAGTTGTGCGTTGGAGTTAAGCCTTTCAGATTCCTAGCATCTACACAATAGATGAATCTCATGCCAATGTTGATCATCTCTCACAGCGTAACTTGGAGGTTTTAGTACAGTAAAAGGTCCTCTATCAACAATGATGACACAAAGCAACAAAAGAGAAGAGGACTGAGAATTCTGTCCTGCCATGAATGTGAAGTTGTAACTCCACTGTTAGAGAAGCAGACTTGCAAATGGACAAGTTAAGAAGATATTCATCTTCTCCTGATGAGTTTAGACTGTATCCTCTCTGAGAATGAATATTTGTCCTAGGGATGTTTGTATGGACATCTGATTAAACAGTTACCAGCTAGACACTTGGAAGACTAAAGAGGAAAGTCTGCAAGTCTGCACTGGGGAAAACTTGAATGGGAACAGACTTAAGTATGCCCACCCTGAGCTGCTCTGCAGGACTTGGAGTTCCAAGCTCCCCTCACCACACACCCCTGGTACCTTCTGCAGAATGTGGGTTGCCAAGGCCACCAGGTACTATTCTGTTGAATGTCTGTGAACTTATTCTAAAGTGAATAACTTAGACTTCAGGAAGGCATTGCTGAGAAAATATTGGACGGACAACTTCTTTTGAGCAAGGTTGCCATTTCCCAAAAAATGAATAAGGAGTCATCCAGTAGAGTGGAAAGGGAGAACAAGATTAGAACTAGTAGCACCCATAGGGGGCCCTCCATGGGTTAACTAGGGGTTAACTTCATAGTGCTATTTCTTGGAGTATAGGAAAAGTCATATTAGCATACAGTTTAAGATTTTTTCTTTCATAATTGAGATTCCCGGTCATTACCCCAACCTTACCATAAAATCTGATAATCCTATACCTCCTTGTGTGATGTTGTGAAGGGTAAAGCAACAGGGTTCTAAAGCATAGTGTTTCTTATCCTATATTTACCTGTTCATGGGAGCTCATAGAGGGCTCAGCATCTATCAAGGAGACCATATCCCAAAGTTCAGGATATGACCATCAACAAAGGGACCTGGAAATAGTGAGGAGAAGCACTGAATGCTGGCCAGTAAATGCCAGGTGGTCAACTCAACAGGGGCCTGATCTAAATCCTTCTCTTTTCTAACCCACACTAGAGGAAGGGGACCCTCAGTAGAGGCAGGCAGATGATTAGACCATCTACCTCGACTTGAGTCTAATTTGGTAAAGCAGAGTTTCTTAAATCCATCTTATCCAGATTTTCAAAACACTAGCTTAGTTGCACAAATAACTCTAAATTTATTTTAGTTTCCATTGAATTATGTTTACTTTCCATGTATTTTAATACATTTTTACAGATGTGCTTTTGCTTTTTTAAATTGATTTGGCTTGCTAGTAGCTTATTTTATTGCTTTTTTTTTTTCTATTGGTATTTATACCTCTCTCCACAAACACACACGAGGACCAGTTCCTGAATTTATTTATGAATAAATAAATGAATTCTATTCTAAATTCCAATTTATTCTATTGCTTTCCCCTTTTATCTCCCTTTTATTCTTACCTCCTTTCTTTTTTTAGAAATTTATTTGAAAATAAATAAATGGCTAATTTGTTTTTAATCCCCCTTATTTAAGTAATGAAAATATTTAAGACTACGAATACAAAAATATTTAAGACTATGCCTTGGCCACATCTCATAGATTTTGTTCTTAATATTCTCATTAGTGTTGTTTTCAAGTCATTCTTAGTTACAGATTTGGTCTCCTCTAGATTTCAAGAGTAAACCAGGAGGATTCTTTTTCCAAGAGGTTGAAATGTTTATTTCTTCCAACTTTTGCTATTTATTTCTAATTTTACTGTACTATGGTTAGAAAATCCTGCTGTAAGAGATAAACTTGTTTTAATGTTTGCTTTTTTTCTATATTCTTTTGTATGCATGACATATAATAATTTTTATTGTGAAATATACGACATAAAGTTTAGAATTTTAACCATTTTTAACTGTACAGTTTAGTGGCACTACTTAAGTAATTCACACTGTTATGCAACCATCCACCATTATCCATTTCCAGAACTTTTTCATCATCCCAAACTGTGCTTTTGGTGTCACATTCAAGAAATCATTGCCAGATCCAATGTCCTGAAGATTTTGTCCTAAGTTTTCTTCTAAGAGTTTTATAGTTTTAGCTGTTACAGTTAGGTCTTTGGTCCGTTTGAGTTCATTTTTATTTATGTGATAAGGGTCCAACATCATTCTTTTGAGGGTAATACATTTTTAAACAGAAAGCAAAGATTCAGAAAATATTAGCTCCAGAAGGGGCCCTCCCCATTTACGAATGAAGAAATTGGGATAGAAATCAAATAATAAGCCAAGCCCACACAACTGATTGAGGGCAGCAGCAGACTAAAAGTCAAATCCTGTCTATTTTCAATGTATTACATTAGACTAATGTTTGCTTTTTTTTAATGAAGTTTGCTTTATGATCAATACAGCGAATTTTTTGATGCTTCATGGGCATTTGAAAATAAGGTACATTCTCTGTTTTCAGAGTTCTCTCTCTTTCTGTGTGTGTGTGTGTGTGTGTGTGTGTGTGTGTGTGTGTTTCTCTTTCTTTCTGTCTATATAGATAGATAGGTATGACAACCTTATTAATTGTATTATTCTCAGAACATAGTGTTAAGAGCTCAGGCTCTGATGCCAGGCAAACCTGTGTGACCTTGAACTCACACTTGTAACTTCTCCAAACCCCAGTTAAAGTAGAGGTGGTACCCCATTGAATGCATAGTCCTAAAAGGGATTTCAAACTTCATACACATTTCTTTCTGACTTTCAATGGAACCCAAATAGCTGGCCAACAGGAACTCGTATAACCGTCACCTGTCCTCTCTTATGCTCTAGCGCCCTAAACTCCCAGAACCCTCTCATACTTCTATGCCCATAACATTCTCTTACTCGGCCATCTTGGGCTCCCCAGCCCCTCTGTCCTCATTCCTATCTCCATGTGCCAAGCTTCAGGCGCAGGACCTTGGGCTATTGTCTCTCATCCTGAGGGAATGTCGTTTCCCTTCAGTCCCAGCGCTTGAGAATTCATCCTCTTCATTTTCCCCTGCCTTCTCCTGTTCTCTTTCTCCTCAGAGAATGGAGGCAGTAGTAGGCAACAGAGAAGATTGTGACATACTCCCAACCTCTTAATAATTGTTATCTTATCACAGCTATTTAAAAGTCTCATTACGTGCCTCACATGTGAAGTCTTAGACTTCATGGGAGCCACATTAATCATCCATTCAGACACTGAATGGGCCATTCAGACAAGATGAACTGCACAAAGGTAACAAAGCTACTCAGTCAACTTGTCCCAATCCGGTTCCCTCTCCACCGTCTTATACTGAACTTCTTGGAAATTTCCTATCGCATTTGTAATAGTTTCTTTTTAATGCACACAGATAAGTTCCTTTTAGTTTTTCCCCAAATTTCCTAGTTCAGTGGATTGGGAAATATTTTCATAAGATTCTGCCTGCTGTTGATCCCTGATTTCCCAGCCACCCAACCACCATCTTTTCACCTTCCCCTACCCGCTGTGTCCCGTCCCGTTGCTTCAGAAAGGAGGAAGTTCAGAGCTGACCTCATTCCAGAATTCTGAAAAAAAATACCAGTACTTTAGAAGAGCAGAAAGCCTTTACAACACCAGGATTGGGAAGAAGTAAAGTAAGAAAAGAGAAAATCCTTACACAGGGAACTACCTGATACACGTGAAAACCTACACTGGAACCTCTCTTCTAGGTCAAAAAGGCCTTTTCTTCCCCTTCATAGAAACTGCAAGGTTTGAATCTGACCCAGAGACCCATCCTTGTCTAAGCTAGAAAGGGAATTTTGACTTGAAACTGACCAAGAGCTCAGACCAATCGAAGAGCAAGAGAAAGGGTGGCTGGGATGCCTGCTGGTGGGAGGAGCTCCTGAGCCCAGCCCTGAAGGCCTCAAGGTTCAGGCGCCCCTCAGATCACACCAGAGAGGAAGAGAGAAGAACTGGGGTGAGCAAGTATTGTGGTTTCCTGTTTCAGCAAGGCTGCTGTGCAAAAAGAAAGACAGTACCAAGAAGGGAAATGCTAAGGGGGCCCAGAGCCATGGATTGAGAGCTTGCCCCATCAGAGACCAGAGCCGAGATCTGCCCAGGAGCTGGGAGGCTTTCCTGAGCTGCTTGGGTTGGAGCCTGGGACCCAAGGTAACTTAGGAGGAGGCTTTTGTGTCCAGGTTGGGGACCTCCGATTCTGGGGTGGGGCAGAAGAGGCTCTGTCTGCCAGCTTCCCTGGTCTGAAGGGGGAGACACTGGAGTGGATTTTGTAGTTGAGTGTTGGGGGTTGGGTACACAGGAAAGTGTCCCGCGTTGGTCTCCAGAGGCACAGCTTCCATCACTCTTTGCTGCGTCCATAAGATTAGATTAGCAGTGAGTCAGATGACTAAGGGTTCAGGCTCCCCAGTGATGGGAGGCGCATTTTACAGCTCCCTTCACAGCAGGGACCCCATAGCACCAAGCTGCCTGCCCAGCAGCTTGCGTGCAGCCCCTTCTCTCCTACCTCACTCTGAGAGCTCTCGGCTAGGAAGGCCAGACCGTTCATTCATGCAGGAGGCCATTTATCACACACACAGCAGGGAATTAGGAGCAAAGACCGGGAAAGGCAGCAACAAAGCACAGTCAGGTGAGGGCAGCGCCCTGATCTCTCCCTGTGGCAGTGAGGACAGTCTCCCCCAGCCAATACCACCCTTTCCCAGAGCTCCAGCTGGGCCCTGTCATGCCACCAAGGGCTGCCTGGGCAGTGGCCCAGTGACCTTTCTTTGAAGCACACGGGGACCCGTTCCATTTTCTTCTACAGCCCATCTCTGTCAGTCAGCCATCCACATGGCTTCTTGTGTTTAAGCAAATCAGAATAGCCAAGACCTCCCGGAAAGCTGGGTATGATTCTACCCAGGTGTGCCACACCAAATCCTACCCAGTGTGAGAGCCTGGGGGCCTGAGAACACTCACATCTCTGAGGAGACTTTCCCATTGCAACTCCCAGCTTGGGTAGCAAGGGCTAACGTCTGCGCCCCCCCCCCCCACACCGGAAACAGAGCAGGGCAGCCATGCGTTTCAGTGAGCTAGTGTAGACAGAGCCCACACACTTATCTCTCCCAGACAGCCCTCTTTTCTTCACAGCAGGAGGCAGGAGGATTCTCCACAATCAAGGGATCTTCCTCGTCTACGAAGCCTGAGGGATTACCTGGAACTAAACAGGGAGGGGACCTAGCGCCCCACATTTTAAAGGTGGGAAGCAGGCAGTCCTCTCTTCTTTGCCTTTCTGCCAGGCCTAACTGAAATGGCAGTTGTATCCAGACCACAGAGTAGTCCTTTCTCCCTGTAGCCTACACCCAGAAGTCAGAGGAACAGAGCAACAGTAAATATGATTTCAACCAGGGACCAGCATCGCCTCCGTGGGGTAGACAGTGCCCCTTCAAAGAGAAAGGGAGCAGGGGAGTTGGAGGATGAGGCATTCTCGGTCCTGGAGTGCTAGGTTAGCTCGGGACATTTGTCTTATAGCATTGAGTCTTCAATATCCAAGATCAGTAGGACAGGAGTGATGATAATCACATTATTATCAAAAGCTAACATTTATTGTGTGCTATGTCCCAGATGCTTGTGGACATGCATTTTCTCTTTAATCCTCATAACCTTAGGAGGTAGGTTCCCACTTTATAAATGAGGAGACAGAGACATAGAGACAGTTAATAGCTTGTTCAAAAGCATGTGGGTAGTAGATGACAGGGCCAGGACAGGAGTCCACACAGTCTGAGTCCAGGGTCGGGGCACCCCGTCTCCCCCATTTACGGCAGAATAACTAGGGCCTATGGCTTAGGACACCACAAGTATAGATTCTGAAAGTGGAGTTTACCTGCACACCCAGTCCTTCATAATTTAATATGAATGGGCCTCTCAGATCCTTTCCTAAGTTTTTAAACAAAGAAAGTGGCAGGTGAGAAGTGAGGGGACCCTACAGAGTAGGAGTGAGGAGAAAAGCCTAAAGAAAGGGGAGAGGCACCCAGGGATGAGACGAGGAGCGGACAAGCATTGACAATCTAACAGTTCTGCTTGGGGTCAGCACTGCCCAAGGCCAGGAGATGCCCCTCCGAGCCTGGAGAGTCAGGCATTGGAGAGCGAACAGGGTCTGACTGTGTAAGACCCCCTCTCAGGGTGTGATACGCCCCCACCCATGAGCCCCCAGAAGGAGTCGTATGACCAGAGAGAGAGAAAGAGAGAGCAAGAATCCTGCAGAGAATTCCAGACTGATCCAGGAGGAGCAGGGAACTCCAGTGAAAGGGCAGAGAGGCTGCTACCTGTCGAGTCTGTTTGACTATAAATAAACCTGAAGGGCCAGAGCCAGCAAATGCCTCCTGGTTGGTGAAGCTGAGAAATCCCTTCACTGACCTCCCCGGGAGCTAGATTCCCAGGGCAGTGGGTAGTGAGGCTGTGGGACAGAGAGAGGCGGCAGCTGTAATGGGAAGTCCCCCTCCCTTCATCAGTCTCTGGACTGACCCCAGGGACCAGAATTTCCAGTGCTCAGAATCCAGCTTAGCCATGTCCAGCCCCAACTCAGCCAAGCTACCAGAGGGTTCTAGGAGAATGAACAAATTTGCAGAAGGTAGGTGAGGGAGAGTAGGAAAGAGAGAGAAGGGCACGGAGAAGGCAGAAGGGGTGAGGGTGGGGTTATGTGAGTAGCAGGTAAGGCCATGTAGAGGGGCAGCAAGTGTGGTCTCTACTCCCAGCCTGGTTCCCTGGGGACTTTTGGTTACTGTTTTTGTTTGTTCGCTTTGGTTTCCTTTTTCTTGGCAATAGCCTTATTTAGGTATAATCCACATCGTTGCTGGTTTCGATGGCACAATCTGTGTCTGGGCTAAGGAAAGCAGACTCGGCACCATACTTAGCCCTAACAGGGAGGTGATCCTTAAAAAATGGAACCTGCCACTTGAAGAGATACTGAGCTGAAAGCTCTGAAATGAGTTTTGGCCAGTGATGGGCAAATGGCAAGTTATCAGCCAGTACGGATCTGGGTTGTCCTGTACCTCAGAGTCAGAGCCCAGTCCTGGGCCAGGAGTGGAGTGCCAAGGGACCAAGGTCAGGGCTCCATGACTGTAGGCAATAACGTGGGGTGTCCCTCCTGAACCATGCCCAGGACCAGGCTGGCAAGATAGCTGCTAAAGGCTAAACAGAGGACAGTGAGTGCTCGTCGTAGGACTGGTAGCACCTCAAGTGGTTTGGCTATCCCTCCAGGCCTTGAGAAAAGTTGCTCACCTCTGTTAGTAACAACTCAGCCAAGAGAGCAGTGAAGATTCTGGCTTTCCTTTTAGATTGGGGATCAGGGAGCCAATTTAACTGGTTCTTTAGAAGTCCCTGGAAAAGGAACACAGCCCCATCTGCCCTCCAGAAGGTTAGAAGCTTTTAGTGATTTTTATCAATTATTTCTCACGTTCCCCTAACTCAGAGGCAGGGTGAGACGTTTGGTCAAGGAAGAAGTGGCAGCCAGGGGAATCTCACCACTTTGCAGAAGGGGAGACACAGGCCCAAGAAGAGCAGAAATTAGTCTAGAGGCTGAATCCAGAAGTCCTGAGTTCCCGTATGACATCATCCCCTCTTCAGTTGTCAACCCACACATATGGGACGCTGTGCTATTTCTACCCCCTCGTCCAGGAAGATGGCCATTTTTCGGCCCATCTCCTGACCCCTCCTCTTCGCCTCTCTGTTGGCACTTGGCAGATCCGGGCAGCTATTCCAGGAACTGGAAGCCAAGCACAACAGGTGCTCGGGAGGTCATCATGATCAGCCCAGACCCTAGGCCTGCCTCTGGCTTGGCCCGGTGGGCTGAGAGCTACGAGGCCAAGTGCGAGCGCCGGCAGGAGACCCGTGAGAGCCGCCGCTGCCGCCCCAATGTGACCACTTGCCGCCAGGTGGGGAAGGTGCTGAGGACCCAGCAGAGGGAACAGCTCCAGAGGGCACGACAACAGCAGTTTTTCAGACGGAGGAACCTGAAGGTGGAAGAGAAAGGCGAGGCACAGAGCCCGCAGGCCAGGGAGCCAGGTCCCTCCAGGAGGCCAGGCCAGGCGACCGACCTCAAGGAGCCCTTGTCTTGGGCCAACAGGATTTCTTCCCCCAGACAGCAGGTGGGCCATGTAGAGGGACACAGTGCTCTGGAGGGGATGGGGTGCAGCACCAAGGCAGGTGGGTGGGCTCAAGGTCACTAAGAAGTGATTTAAATGAAGTCCATCCTTCCTCAGTTATCATAAAGTCTCCCTTAGCCACTTATTCAACAGATATTTTTGTTGTTGTGTTTTGGGGTTTTTTTTTGTTTGTTTAGCTATCTTTTTGTTTTGCACTTGCCTTTTAGGAGAGAAAAGAATAATTTAAAAACAATTCCATAGCTAATTCCTAGTATTAGTTCAAGTTCAGTCTATCTAGACATACCTTCTACGGCATTCATTCCTCCGTCATTCAACAAACATTCGATGAATGCTTACTGTAGGCCAGGGACACAGACCAATCTCTTAATGTCTCCCTCAAATCACACACACACACACACGCACACACACACACACACACATTTCTCGTCTCTATTCTTCTGTAAGGCTGCTGCATCACCCACCTTCTCTCTTTCTCTTGGGCCATCCCAATTCCAATATCGTTCACCTAAGGCCGCCATCTGGCCCAGGAAGCCCTAGCTTCCCTAGCTTCTCCAGGCCACCTCTGCTCTCTGTGGTTTTTATGAGGTTATAAATCCTCTAAGATTGTGTAACTTTTAGAGGGCCCATTAGTCCACCCTGGGAAGGAGCAGTGCTGGCAAAAGCCAGGGTACGTTGAAATGAACTCAGCCAGCAAACCATCTGTGTCTTCCTATCCACATTGTGAGCATGTGGACAGCAGGGATGGGTCCTCCGGATTCCCTGGAAGTAACTGGTATTGTACTGTCCCCAGAGTAGGTGCTCTGTTGGGCCTTCTTAACCAGTGCATGTGTTATCCACAACAGGAGGTGCTGTCCAGAAGAATGATCCTCGAGCCCAGCTGTAAAATAAAACCAACTGTGTACTTTCTAAGGCAAGAAGGTTTCTACGTGCCTTCGGTTGAAAAAATAATTTTAAGGAGAAAAAGAACAGAAAACACAGTTACCTAAAGAACTCTTCCTGAGCCTATCAGTTATTTAAGGTTTCTTGAGATTGAGTTAGTCTGCATGATTAGCTGTCACATGCATTTCTTAGCCTTTTAGTGTTATGTTACAAACATAAATTTTTTTAGTTTGTAAGAAGAAAATGTAAAAATAGCAAGCAAAATTGTGACAACTACTGCTGCATTCCTCCCTACAGCTGCCTAATTTACCTTCTCTTCACACAAAACCTCAACAATAGTCCAGCTGTTACTAAGAGGAAGGAAACCACCTCTAGAATAGGAAGGCACCTTGGACACCATCTACTCCAAGCTCCTCATTATACAGCCAGGAGACTGAGACCAAGAAAAGGCAGGACCTGATCCCAGATCCCCTCACTCCCACCTCAGACCGGTTCTCTTTCCGGGATCAGGGACTCTAGAGAGAGTAACTGGAGACAAACCCAGCTCCCCATTTGTCTGAACTGAGGAGGACCGATCCCACCAGCCAGGACAAGAAAGGGCAGGAGCAGGGATAACCTTGTAGCTTTGAAGGCTTGAATGGGTTCCTTTGGTTTTCTGGACCTGAAACTTGATCACTGGCTCATCTTTCTGCAGTCAGCTGGAGAATCCTGTTCTAAGAGGTTCTGTCTAGGCTCTCAGCATCCCCCACTTGCTTTCCAGGTGTCAGGGACCAGCTCCGAAGTCTTTGCAACCCAACACCATCCTCCCTTAGGCACCTGGAGGGATCCGGCTGACCACCTCCCCTCCCAGGCTGGGGGCCTTCCACCACAGGACCCTCCCATCAAGAAGCCACCCAAACACCACCACTGTGGTAAGAGCAGGGCCTTCCTCACTCACTGGGCCGAGGCATTTCCACTCGCTGGCAGTGGAGAGTCCCTATCCCTCCCCACTTCCCTCACTGCCTCTCCCATGGGTTCTGAATCACCTTATCCCTATCCCTCAGGCACTCAGACAAAGGCAGAAGAAACACAGCCAACAATTAAGCACGATGCCAGTCAGCAAACCAAGTGAGTACCTTTCATGTTCCTGACCTCAGCTCCTTCACAGCCCATCCATTCCTCTCTCCTAAGCTTTTACCTGAACCCTCCCCCAGAATGCGGAGAGGAGCACAAGGAACTTCCACGTCCACCTTAATTAAGAAAAAGGAAGGCCTTCCGCCCCCCCTCCGCTTCCCCATTGGCTCTTCAGAAGAGATCAGAGAAGGAATCAATACACCGCCTCCTGACACTCTTATTTCTTTGATCCATTGTCATTTTTGTTCTTTATTTTTGTGTTTTTTTCTTCTCTTCCAGTTATGGAGTTGCAGTTCTAGATAAGGTAAGAAAATCCTCATGGTGAAGGTGTTGAATCAGGTGGCATCTAATCTCCTCCAAGCTCTGGCATTCTGGAATTCCACGGTAAACTCAGCTGGGATGGAGGGGTACCCTCTTCCTTGATGAGCATAGACATGGGGGCCTGGAGGGACCCTGAGTCAAGGAAGAAAGTTTACTCAGCACAAGCCAATCCTGGCTCGGGTTCCATGTTCTAGGATTTCAGGGAACCTACAATCTTCTTAAATACCTTTTTCTTTCTCTCTAGGAAATCATCCAGCTTTCTGAGTACCTCAAAGTAAGTAACATGTGAATTCTCCCCGCAGCTCCTCCATCCATCTGCTCCCTTCTCCTCCAACTTAATCTTACCCTCTTGCATTTTGCCCCCCAGGAGGCCCTACAGAGGGAGCTGATTCTAAAACAGAAAATGGTGATTCTCCAAGACCTACTGTCTGCCCTGATTCGGGCCTCTGACAGCTCTTGGAAGGTAAGGGAAATCTTTGCTTGAACAAAGCTCATGGACTTCTATGTGTGCCTATCTCATTCTTCTTTCCATACCATCCCAGAAAGAGAAGGGGCTTTTTCGCTACTGAAGAGGCTGAAAGTGGGGGATGGTGCTAAGACCTAGAGGTCAAACATGTCACAGTAA
The DNA here is from genome assembly GCF_003031525.2 of Neophocaena asiaeorientalis asiaeorientalis. Classification (NCBI taxonomy): domain Eukaryota; kingdom Metazoa; phylum Chordata; class Mammalia; order Artiodactyla; family Phocoenidae; genus Neophocaena; species Neophocaena asiaeorientalis. The sequence goes on along the minus strand of NW_020173731.1, from coordinate 7,325,267 downwards.
ATATATGCGAGAGCTTGGCTCAATCCAGGGTGGTCAGCTGAGGACACACCCAGGGAAGACCCAGAACCAAAAGAGGCAAGAGTTTCCATTTTTTAGTTTGTTGGAAGAAAGGACGGTCCCAATTCAGTTAATACTACTGACTGTGATAAATGCAACTATTTTCATATGGGAGTCATACCAATATTAATTTCAAGTCATCCTACACCTACTGGTCAGCCCAGACGTGAATGTCAAAGCGGGAAGGGACCTTGGAGATTAGTTAATTTTCTCATTTTGCCAATGAGGAAACTGAGTGTCAGGGAGGTCAGGTGACTAGTCCACAGCCACCCTGCTAGTTAGAGGCAGAACTGGATCTAAAATTCAGACCTCCTGATTTTAGTCCATTCATTCAACAAATATTCATAAGTCATGTTCTCTACACTGAGCACTGGAAATGAGATTAATTAGACAGGGTTCCTGATTTTAGAGAGCTTGCGGTTTTGTCAGGGAGACAGATGCCTAAACAAAGCAGCGATGTGAGAAATAAAGGCTTTCAGGATATAGTAGAATACAAGGAGGAATGAATGAATCCACAGAAGGGGAGAACCAGGGAAATATTTATAGTTATATTAGTATTTTCCAGGCAAATGTGGAAACAGGAACTATATTCTGGGCAGGGGATACAGCATAGTCAAAGAACCAGAGGCATGATATAGGTTAATGCAATGGGTCTCCAGCTTTTTAATCTCAGGACCCCTTTATACTCTTTAAAAATATATATTAAAATCCAAAGAACTTTTTATATTTACCACTTGAAATGAAAACAGGAATCTTAAAATATGTATTAATTTTAAAATAACAATATTAAATAGATTACATGTGAACCTAAATTATATATCTTTGCAAAAAATAGTATATTTTTTAAAAAAATAGTGAGAGGAGTGGCATTGTTTTATGCTTTTTCAAATTTTTGTTTGGTTTTGTTTTTTGTTTTTTTTTAACATCTTTATTGGAGTATAATTATAGTGTTGTGTTATTTTCTGCTGTATAACAAAGTGAATCAGCTATATGCATACATATATCCCCATATCCCTTCCCTCTTGCGTCTTCCTCCCTCCCTCCTTATCCCACCCCTCTAGGTGGTCACAAAGCACCGAGCTGGCAAATCCTTTTAGTGTCTGAACGGAAGACAGCTAGATTCTCATATTTGCGTCTGCATTCAGTCTGTTGTTAATACATTGTTTTGGTTGAAGCATATGAGGAAAATCCAGCCTCACACAGATATGTAGTTGGAAAAGGGAAGACCTTGCAGATCCTGGATTCCCAGGGGTCCTTGGACCCCACATCGAAACCCCTAGACTTAATGTTCAGGGAGCATAGGCAGTTTGATGCGACTGGAGCAGAAAGCCCCGGGTGCACAGAGAGAACACACAACCTCCCAGCCTCCGTGAACATCTGACCTTACCACGTAGATGGCTGTGCTTAGACAGAGAGATGGGATGGGAGGACGTGGGACAAAACTAAGAAGTTTGCAGTGATGTCAAAGAGACTCCTAGGCTCAGCCCTCCCTCTTCATGTCGGTCACTGTATCCGGATTTAGGTGTTTATGTTCAGGGCTCCTGCTGGTTAAGGAAGTTGTTTTCATAGCTGAGTAGGAGCCTGAGACAGACAGCTGTGCATGCCAGGTGGTTTCCGGTGCTGAACTAAACTGAGATTGTCTCATTCGTTTATTCAACAGACATCTGATGAGTTCCAACTATGTGCTGGCTTGGGTGCTACAGGGACAGAGGTAGGGTCCTTTGTCTTTAGGAGTTCCAACAGCAGCCAGGAAGAGAGAGACAGGTCATAAATAACTCTACTGCAGTGTGCTAAAGCTGTAACAGCACTTTCTACAAAGTGACACAGAGAAAAGAGAAGGGAGCAGTTCTTCTGCCTGAGGTGGTATAGGGTAGACTCCAAAGGAAACGGACCATTTTGGTGGGGTCTGGAAGGATTGAACAGGAGTTTACCAGTACAGAAGCAGGAATGATGAAGAGTAAGAAGAAGGAAAAAGGAAAAGGGTGCTCACAGTAAAGGAATCAGAATGATTACAGGCCTAGGTGTAACAAAGCGTAGGGTATAGCAGAGTATGATGGAAATGAAGGGACTGTGTCAGAGTAGCTCCAAAGATAAGACCGAAGGGGCCTCAGATAGGTCTTTAGAATTATGACGCTTAAACTTTTTGTGTTGAATAGGGTATCTCAAACTTAAATAGTTATAGATTCCCTCTTAAAATATATATATATATATATATATATATCATGAGAATGCATGCCACCCCAGTTTGAGAAACACTGCCGCAGGCAATAAGCAGGGGAGCAGTGGGACCACGTTTTCCTCAGGTTTAAAGCCCTACGCTTAGCAGTGTCCGGCCCACCCTGAGAAGGAGCTTGTCCAGTAGCCGTGGAGTTGCACTCGCTTGGCAGCACGTGTACTAAGATAGCTGTGGTGGGACTTCCTTGGCGGTCCAGCGGTTAAGACTCCACGCTTCCAATGCCGGGGGGTGCGGGTTCGATCCCTAGTCGGGGAAGAAAGATCCCACGTGCCATGTGGCGTGGCCAAGAAATAAATTAATTAATTAAATGAAATGAAAAAGATAGCTGTAGAACTGAGTTGAAAGCAATTGATCAGATCTGTGTTTTATAAACCTTATAAAAGGTTCTCTGACAACAATGAGGACCCTGGCTCCCAGTGGGTGTAGGGGTGGTGAAAGTTCTTGCAATACCGCAGGTAAGACACAATCAGAAGCTGAATTACAGCCAGCGTGGTGGGAATGGGGAGGATTTATTAAGAGACATTTCCAAGGTAGACTCTGAGGGCGGTTTCGCTCCATGCTCCTGCGGGGGGCAGGAGTTCCTCCAGCTGTGGTTTTCTCCCTCCCTTCTCCCCCCACCCCCTAATATTCACCCTTTTTGTCTTCTTCCTCCCCACCAACCCCTCAGCTTCCCGTTTTTAAGAAAAATAGTCTCAGGTTTTTTCAGTTAACAGCTCTTGCTTCCCCCAAAACAAGACAATTCAACTCCCTACCCCTTCCTTGGAAAGCTCAACTTCAATGAAAAGACAGTCCCAGACTGCCATACTTGGGAAAAGTTAAGTGGAAGAATGTGGCCAGAACAGGGACTCCGATATTCAGCCAAGTTCAGGCCTTTATTTTTTTTCCATTTGGCCTCCATAATTTGAATCTCCAAATGCACATGCAGAGAAGCTCACCACAAACTCTATTAGAACACCAGAGATCAGCTCCCTCTGTTGCCTCCACCTTCAAGATGACTTTGGGCCTTTTGGATGTGACAGGCCCTGGGGCACAGCAAAGACTCCTGAGCTGGCTCCAAGCTTCAGAGCAGAAACAGTTTGGGCAGTAGAGAAAGCAAGCCCTCAGTATGGGGCAATACAAACCCAGAGCAGGGCACACATGGGTTTTGAGTTCTGCAAAGTGGAAATGAGATCTTAAGATGACAGCGCAATGGGGGATTGGCTGCAGGCCCTAAGCAACCTCTAGTAGAGCAGAGAGATAAGTGGGCTGGTGCTTCTGCGGTGAGGTGATGGTGTTTCTGGAGAGCAGATCAGAGGCAAGGGGAAAGCCAAGCAGAAGCAGGAGCTGAAGCCCTCAGACCGGCACCAGGTGTGTATGGCCTCCACCTTGCTCCCTTTTACAAGTGGGGGTACTATGCTCTCTGAACCCTGAGTTCCTGGGATGCTACTGCCAAAAAAGTTCCACAATTGGCCTGTAAAAAGTGCTTCTTTCCCCATACTGTACCACTGGGCTTCATGTGGGGAGAGCCGGGGCTCAGACCAGGAAACCACATGCCCCATTCGCAACAACTCGGCTGCAACTTCCCTGCCTGCCTTGGGGAGTCTGGGCAGGCGGGGCTGTGGATCAGAGATGTTTTCAAGCCCCAGACTTGGATGGCCCTTCGTCTCCACTGAAGGGGCTAACTGAATTGTCTTCTATTACAACGTGAATGGAAAAGTAATCTGGGGAGTGGCTAAAACACAAAAACAGTTGGAAGAGGCAAAAATACTGGATAGAAACCATACTAAGGAAGGAGAAGGGAGCTACCCAGAAAGGGTAGGAGACTGAGGGAATTGTAAGAATATTGCCTTGGGCTTGTTTGTTTTCTTCTGAAACTACCACAAGATAAACTGTCAAACTTAGTGGGTTTGATTGCATCCTGCAAAGTAAGAGTTTAGGCAAAGGAAAATACACAGTCACACTCTCAGAACCCGGAGCTGCGATACAGGTGGAAGGAGTTGATTTCAGGACCTGTGGATTAATAATGAACAGGCCATGCAGGGGAGTAACTTTTCCCAGTTACTCTGGAGCCCAGAACAGTGGAAGTCTTTTCCATCTGTTCTATCTGTCCCAAAGCCCTGTGGTTATTGTAGATGCCAAATCCTGACCCTCGGCTCTCACACCAGACATTATGAAAAACATTCATAGCAGGAGGCACTTTGAAAAATTATTTTTGGCAAAGCCTTTTGCTTTTGCAAGGCCCCGCTGAGGAATACAGGAAGGAAAAAGGGTGGAGGTGCCCCCTGGCTCCCAGGGTTAGAAGAATCGGCCAAACAAGATCAAAACAGGAGCTGTGAGATACCACTTCCTGCCTCTCCCAGGTGCCCTGAAACTCAGTGAGGGGGACAGACCTCAGAACAGAGGCTCGGGCTTCCCTGGTGGCGCAGTGGTTGAGAGTCCGCCTGCCGATGCAGGGGACACAGGTTCGTGCCCCAGTCCAGGAGGATCCCACATGCCGCGGAGCCGCTAGGCCCGTGAGCCATGGCCGCTGAGCCTGCGCGTCCGGAGCCTGTGCTCCACAACGGGAGAGGCCACAACAGTGAGAGGCCCGCATACCGAAAAAAATAAAAACAAAACAAACAAACAAACAAAGAAAACAGAGGCTCCTCTGCCCTCTGGCCGTTACAGACCAGAAACATTGTAAGGGTTGGAAATATCCAAGCCGTGTCCAAGCCGTCTCTCAACGGAGAGGGACCGGTGGCGTCTCAGGCCTGAGGAGAAATGTAATTTCTAGACCTCACAAGCGTCCCACGGGGCCTGCTTGGAAAAGCCAGCGAAAGGATATGAGAACCGGTTACTGCTAAAGAGACCCATGGCCTTTTCTCTGGGAAACTGGCTCTCATCCATGGCACCTCCCCGCCCTCACCCCCTCACACACACAACATTAAATCAGACTCAGGACTGGAGGAACAAAACCCCTACCTGGGAAAAAGGAAGATGTCTACAGGTGGAGGAAAGAATAAGGCAGCAAGGAAGCTGTCGGCTGCTCAGCAGAAATACTGAGAAACAAATAACGGGCCTGCCTGCCTGCCTTTCGCCATCCCCGCCCTTGAGATTTACGTCCCTCTTGGAATGTCCAAAATGCCACTAGACAGACCCAGATCGTGAATAAATAGCATGTGGCTTTCTGGGAGGTCCTCTCACCACCACCGTCACTACCACGCACACATACACACCCTGCCTTAATATCCCTCCTCCCTTTCCTGCTTTCTTAGAGAATTTCTCATCTTGAGTCATGTGTGTGTGTGTGTGTGTGTGTGTGTGTGTGTGTGTGTGTGTGTGTGTGTGTAGGGCAGGGAGGGGACTGTATTCGTTTGCTAGGGCTGCTATAACAAAGTACCACAGACTGGGTGGCTTCACCAACATAAATGTATTTTCTCACAGTTCTGAAGGCTAGAAGTGTGAGGACAAGGTGTTGACACGGTTGGTTTCTTCTGAGGCCTCTCTCCTTGGCTTGCAGATGGCTTTCTCCTCCCTGTGTCCTCATGTGGCCTTCCCTCTGCATATCCTGATGTTCAAATCTCCTCTTCTTATGAGCACACCAGTCATATTGGATTAGGGCCCACCCTAAGGACCTCAATTATCTCTTTAAAGAACTTATCTCCAAATACAGTCACCTTCTGAGGTACTGGGGATTAGGAGGTCAATGTATGCACGTTGTGGGGAGGTTAGGGGGACATAATTCAGCCCATAACAGGGGGTAAGGGAGGGATGTATGTTCCCCCTGGGAGGGGAGACCCCTTTAGTCCTACTGGCCTTTAGAGGTAAAGGGCCAGGTACTAGACTGAGAGGAGGTGCGGAGTATAGAAGTACCTGGCCAGACAGGGGAGAGAGGTAATGAAAGAAGAAAAGGAGAGCTTAGAAGCTTTCCTTCAAATGGGCCCCTGCTATGATATCCTGAGCCATTTGATACAAAACCTCAAGGTACACAGAAGACTTTGGGGTCCAGTCTGATTTTTCCTTCTCCTATTACAGAGAAAGAGGAAAAGATCCTTTTCTTTCCAAACATCTGTCATCTCTCCCTCTCTCTACCTCCTGAAAGAGCTCAATTCCACAAACACTGTTTATTCTAGGCAGTAGGCTGGGAATACGGAACAAAACTCTTTGCATGCTGTATTCTGGCCCAAGCTGTATTCTGGCTAACTCATCCCATTTGCTCCAGGGCCAGCTTAATGAAGACAAATTGAAGGGCAAACTGAGATCTTTGGAAAACCAGCTGTACACCTGTACCCAGGTAAGCATTCCGGAGGACACTTCTAGCCCAGGAATCTAGAATTAAGGGAGAGAATGCTTGAACGTCAAGCTTACTCTCTAGAAACATGACCTGCTAGAGATTAATGCACCCATCCCTACTCACCCAGTTCTGGCCTTTACCATTTTCACTTTGGTCTCCAATTCACCAAAACACTATCTCCATCCCCCTCTCCCTTTCTCCTGGTGTCCTTCACTTTGTACCCTAGGAAATGAAGCCCAGCACTAAGCGCTTTGCCAGCTCCAGGGGAACCTTGAGAATACCTGGAAACGTAGGGAGAGGCCCTTGGTAAAGATTCAGCTCACCTGGATAGAACTTCACAGGCCCTAATATTTGAACAGATGAGTTGGATATTACAATGAAGTCTCGCAAAATGATTTTCATGCCATGGGCAACTTTTATCTACCAGCAATCCCTGGGAGAAAGTAAAAGACTGTGATTCCTGGCTTTCTGTGGCATTGCTATCCAGCTCCGGTAATCTCTTGATTGGCCTGATCTTGGATTACATGAGATAGAAAAAAGTCAGTTTTCACACTCGAGAAGTGATAGATTTCTGACAGGCGGGGAGATAAGTCAAGAGAACGAGATGAACCGGCCAGACTGCTCCCACTTGATGTTAGGAAGATAAGGTGGCCACGTAGTTAGAATTTTGCAGGGGAACATATAGTCTATAGTCTATATAGTCTATGGGTTTGCGGATCCACAACTTTTATTTTTTCAGTAATGCCAACCAAGCTCATAAGAGACTGACATATAATCCAGAATGCCAGTCTACTCGTTTTCAGTGGGGGATAAAGCTGGTCAGTGACCAGCATGGTTAAATCCAATAACCTGGACATAACCATGTATGATCTCAACCAGTAACTCCTGTATCTGGTTTCTAGTGACAATTCCAAGAACATAAGACCCACTCAACATTTAAATCCAAATTTTCAGATGACTCCAAAGCTAAATGGAAATGATTTGATATTGAACTCTAAATTTGCATTATCTAGACTATCTCTTACCCAGTTGGGTAACCCAGAATCGATAGTAAAAGGCTCCCGCTTTCCCCAAAATCACAGGACGTAAAAATGAAAAGCACTGGAAGGGCAAGACCCCCAGTGAATTTGCAAAGCTGCTCTTGTGTCTTTTTCTTTTTGATCTTGAAGCCATGAGAGATTCTAAAAATACAAATGTATTAATTTTTAAAACTTGACTACTGAATATTGTTCAGATCCCCAAGCCTACAAAAATAATTTTATTTTTTTAAAAATGCTCCCTGCCTCAAAGGAGTTTACAGTCCCTTAAAGGAGACAGATGAGTCAATAGATTAGAAATATAGATACTATGTGAACACCAGTAAAACTACCTAATCCATAAAGAGTCGAGGGGTAGGTATGGTTGGCCAAGTTTATCAGAATTTATGATTCTAGAGCTGAATCTTGAACATGGGTAGAAGTTAACCAAGTGAAAAGTGTGGGTCACGATACTCTAAGTAGAAGCAGCTTTATGGGCAAAGGCAGAGGCTGAAAAGCACAGTGCTTAGAGGACCTACAAGCAGTTCAGCTTGCGTGGAGGCAGCATGAGATGAAAGTCTGGGCTTGTAAGTAGGAACCATGCCAAGGAGTTTGGACCTGATTCTTAGAATACTGAGAACCACTGAGAGATTTAAGCAGGTTGCGACGTGATCAGATTTAAGTTTTAGAAAGAACCCTCTAGCTGCAGGACTGAAAAGGGTTTGAAGGGAGGCAAGGCATGAAGATAATATATAGTCTCGATATAATCCATATAATAGTATTACTGGGGTCTGAACTAAGGAGGTGGCAGTAGGGATAGAGGATACAGGTACGAGCTGTTAAAGACATTGACTTGACAAAGCTTGATGATGAACTGATTCCTTGAAGAAGGTGAGAGAGAAATCAAGGGTGATTCCCTGGTTTAGGGTTTGGGAGACTTGGTGGGTGGTGATGCTGGTCACTGAGATAGGAGCAGGTTTAGAAGGATGATTTCCCTTTGGAAATGTTGGATTTCAAGTGCCTGTGGAAGGCCTAGGGGAGAATGCCCAGCATGCCCAGGGAAGTTTTTTATCCCCACTCACTTCTCACATCACCTGAGGGACTCTCCCTGCCTGCCTCCAGCCTGGAAGAAGGTCCACCAGATTACTGACATCTCTGCCCTGTGGGCAAGGACCAATTCCTTTTCATTTCTGTATCCCTGCTCAGGCTTTAGCACACAGTAGCTCAATGTGTATTTGTTGAATTGCCTCAAATTTACAGAAATACACTCCTTGGGGAATGAATAAGGTGCTATTAGAGATGGAAGACCAGAAAAACAGCTATGAGCAGAAGGCCAAGGAGTCACTGCAGAAAGTGCTGGAGGAGAAAATGAGTGCAGAACAGCAACTGCAGAGCACACAGGTGTGGGGAGGCTCCATAATCCTTGGGGCTGGGGACCCTGGGGCAGTCTGGGTGGCAAGGGAGCCAGCTGCACGACCTCCTGGAACCCCCAAGGCACCACCCTCTCTTCTGATCTCCCTCAGCGGTCCCTGGCTCTGGCCGAGCAGAAGTGTGAAGAGTGGAAGAGCCAGTACGAGGCTCTGAAGGAGGACTGGAGGACCCTGGGGACCCAGCACAGGGAGCTGGAGAGCCAGCTCCACGTGCTTCAGTCCAAACTGCAGGTACCAGGCCCTGGGAGTAGGGAGGTGGGGAGGGAAGGCAGGGTTTAGGGGAGGGAGGTGTTGACAGCAGTGATGAGAGAAGCTGCTGCTGGGCAGGGGGACCCAAAGCTAATTTTGAGTTTAGCAAGGATGTCTGCACTGCTCATGCAAATGACACCTAAGTGTTCATTGAAATGACATCATCCGAATGCAAAGGGCTGGGCTGGAATAGTCATCAGCCTACTGTCATGCCCCAACCCACTCTCTGCACCCCATCCCAGCAGGGCATCCAGTTCAGAAATGCCCACTACTGGGGCAGAATAAATGTCACCAGTTTACTTACAGTTTTGAGTATCAACTAACACATCTTGCCAATGTGTTTTTTAAGCCATATCAGTAGACCCTTGGCATTCTCAAGGGTTGCATCATTTCCAATCCGTGTTTACCGTGGAGAAGTCAACTAACCTCCTAAGCCTCAGTTTCCACATCGGTAAAATGAGGATAATAACGGTACCTCTATCATAGGATCGTTGTGAGGATTAGGTGAGGAAATCCATGCAAAGCACTTAGCACAATGCCTCGCACATATAAGCTCTCCATAGATACTAGCTATTGTTTTTCGCAGATTTTACTTACTTAGTTTGGAATTTTGAGGACCCACCTCAAAAGTGTCTCTTTATACTTTTACTGAAGCTGGGATCTGAGAATCCTAGTGTGTGCCAGTTCTAGAAATAAGATCAATGAAGTGTGAAAGTTGTTTTTGTTTATTTGTTATGTTTTTTAACAACCTAAACCTTAATGTGTGGCTCTAAGGTGAGCAGGGAGAAAGGGGAACATTTTGAGTGATTGTAAAGAATTTGTTGGGGGGATGGTGGTCCAGATATCAATGTGTTTGAGTTTTATATACAATATCCTATTAGCAATGAAGAAGAGTGCAACTCTAGTTCAAAGTCATTAAAAAGTCATTTGTAATTCCCTTATTACCTCGAGCAGTTTGTACTCATAGACATCATATTTGTTTATGAAGAATTAATGTTCCAAATGTAGAAAAAGGAAGAACCGATCAGACAGAGGAATGGGGGTTAAAAACATTTAAGGTTGGGCTTCCCTGGTGGCGCAGTGGTTGAGAGTCCGCCTGCTGATGCAGGGGACACAGGTTCGTGCCCCGGTCTGGGAAGATCCCACATGCCGCGGAGAGGCTGGGCCCGTGAGCCACGGCCGCTGAGCCTGTGCATCCGGAGCCTGTGCTCCGCAACAGGAGAGGCCCACGTACCGCAAAAAAGACTTATCTATAGATTTCCTTTCAAATCTATTAAAAAACAGAAACCTTAGAATTTGCTTCTCGCTATTTTTGCTTCTCACTTTTTATATTCTTATGTACAAATTATTCTTATATTGTTCTTTAATTTTTTATTTTAAAAGGCAAAGAATTTCTCAAAGGACGTTAAAATTTTTTTTTTTTTTTTTTTTTCCTTAAAAAAAAGCCCATTTGATAAGAAACAGCAAGTGAGTCGTCTTATCACAGGAGGGAACCTCGCTGGGCGCTGCACCGCAGCCACATCTCACCCACTGTTCTCTTCCTCGAATCACCTACAAGGCAACTCTCCAGAAGGCTCTTTTCTTTTTAACCTCAGATAGCGTGAGAATGAGAAGTAAAGACAAAGTGAAGACATCTAGAAAAGTGATGATTCAGTATTTCTTAATTTGGGCATTTACCCAAATGTATCCCTTGTGAACATCAAAAATCTAATGCACTGTTTGCTGTAAGCGTGAGGAATAGAGCAAAGAATTTAAAAACTTTTCCTATTTTTCCATTTCCCTAAGGCTCCTTGCAGCTCTAAAATTCCACAGTTTTCTAGTTTTCCTCTTCCTTGGGATCCGCCCCCCACCTCCACCCTAGCACTGACCTGCTTGTGTCCACCCCTCCTCCTCCTTCCAGGGAGCAGACAGTAGAGACTTACAGATGAACCAGGCCCTAAGGCTTCTGGAGAATGAGCGCCAGGAGCTGCAGACCAAGACTGAACGCCTGCAGCGGGACAGAGACCTGTGCAGCTCGGATACCCAGCACCTACAAGGTACCCTTCTCCTTGGAGGCCTCTGGCTGAAGGAGCCCAGAGAAAGGAAGCTGGGTGGAAAGGCTTCAGTCTTTCGCTTGTTCATTTGGTTGACTTGGCGATTTCATTTGACTTTGAGAAAAAGTCAAGGCTGTTTTAATCATCCAAGACTGAAAGGATCCAGCCCATCCCTCTAAGCCAGAACACAGCAGTCACGTGTCAAGGGCGCATTCCTAATTTAAACGGAAAGGTCAGTTGAAACACAAGGCATAGTGAAGGTTTCCCAGTCACAGCCTCTGTCAGCTGAGAGAAGACCAAATTATGTGCACATATAACCCTTAATTCAGCTCACTGTTGATGCAGATGAAATCCCAGGTAGTCGGGTTCTGGTTCACCTCTTCCAAACTGGGACAAGCAGAAGAAAGAGCAACTTCCACTTGACACTTGTCAGATGCCATGGGCAAGACAGCATCTGTTACAATTTCCAGCCTCAGGGGCGAGCTCATTAAGTCTTAGGTTCGTCTATTTTGGTTTGCATTATTTCATTTTCAGATCAACTAAAGAGGTCAGAGGAGGAGAAACTTGCCCTGGTGACCAAAGTACAGCAGTTGCAGAGTAAGTCCCTTTTCCAGATTCTGAAAGTAGCACAGGTGGCTTTTTGGTGTTCTTGGGGCTCCTGCCCCACGAAAGGCACCCAAAGGAGGGATGGGGAGCCTGGTCCTTGGCATATCCTCTATCTCTGCATTTTCAGACCCTCTTCTTCTGCAGTGAGGCCATTTACAGCTCTTCACAAGTTCCACATTAGCCTCTGGGTTTTTTTGTTTCTACTTTTCTCCACCATGTTCTCTGACAACCACCTGCATTTCCCCCAGAACTGCAGATTTCAAAACGTGTTGAGTTTTCTAAGGTAGTTCTTATTTTATATAGTCTAATTTATTATGTACATGTCACATAGACCTGTCACTAGGAATGGTTCAGAAAATAAGCTCACACTACATACATATGCCTCAGTCCACTTCAAAATTACATGTTGAGGCCAAAGAAGACAAGGGACGTCTCAGAAGAAAAGCAGGCAATTTCTGAAAAGCTGCAGAACCTGATTCAATTAATAGCTCACACCTTAACCTCTGACACCCTGACAGAGAAGTTTCATGCAAACAGCAATGAATATGAAAACAGCAAGGCAGCCACAGGGCTAAGGGGAAAAGAACACCAGCAGAAGCCGGGCTCCTACACAGCGGGAGCTGAATGGGCAAGTCACTTCAAAATCATGCCTTTATTTATTCAATACATATTTATTGAGCCCCTACCAAGTGCCAGGCACCCTAGATACTCACTGGGGATACAGTAATGAACAGAGCTGGCACGGTCTCTTCCCTAACAAAGCTTACATTCTAAGGAAACACTACAGTGGACTACGGAGCTTCTGTGAACAAATATGTGTCAGGTATTAATAACAGCTACAGAGAAAAAATAAAGCAGGTTAAAGAGAAAATAGTTGCTATTTTACACAGGGTCATCTGGGGAAGTCTTTCTTCTAGGGTAACATTTAAGCAGAGACTTAAATGTACATGGTAGGAAAAGACATAAGGATGGTGTGTTCAAAACACAGCACCACAAACTGGGTGACTTAAAGAACAGACATTTACATTCTCATAGTGCTAGAGGCTGGAAGTCCAAAATCAAGGTGTCAGGCAGGGTTGGTTCCTTCTGAGGGCTCTGGGAGAAGGATCTGTTCTAGACCGCTTTCCTTGTTTTGGAGATGGCTGTCTTGTCCATCTCTTCACACATCTTCCATCCATCCACGTCTGCGTCCAAATTTCCCCTTCTTATAAGGACGTCAGTCATATTAGGTTAGGGCCCATTCTAATGTCCTATTTTAACTTGATTACCTCTGCAAAGAACCTATCTCCAAATAGGGTCACATTCCTGAAGTACTGGGGGTTAGGGCTTTGACATATGAATTTGTGGGGGGCAGGTGGGGGAGACACAATTCAACCAACTACAGATGGGAACACAATCATTAAGGTTCTAAGCAAAGTTCTGAAAAGTTACTCTTCGCAGTAAATATGCTAGCACAGAGAAGTTCCTTGTGTTTTCCAACAGGTCTGCTTCAGAATCAATCCTTACAGCTTCAAGAACAGGAGAAACTCTTAACAAAGAAAGGTCAGCAAATTTATTTCCACAAATTCTAAGATATTGCCCTTTCCCTGTCCGCCTAGAGACAGCGGGATGGACTACATGACCTCTTGGAGTCCCACCCAGTTCTGGGAGTCTATTAGGTCAGGGAGCTAGAGGGCCATTTTAAGGACTCATCATTGGCTCTGAGAATAGTTTAGTTAGCCTCCTATCCTGAGAGGTATATAAACTGTGAAAAGGATTCCTACTCCCTCTGAAAACATATGTCTGCATTGAATATTTCAATAAATTGATTTTGAACTCAGGATTTTATGTTAATTTTTACCCTTAACTTTCCAAACCACATCCAGCTCCCCAGGTAGAAACCACGTCACATGGAACAGTCACCCCACTCTCAGCCCTCAAGTCTGCTGCCTTAGCTTCCTGAGAAGAATTCATCATACATCTGGAGGGGCAAAAGCTCCTCATTTATCCGCTGCACATGGCCCTCTGTTTTGTCATCACAATCACTGGGTAGAATATAAAGAAGGAATTATTATGCCCACATAGGATGGATAAGAAAATGAAGGTAAATGAGGGTCTGTGGTCATACAAATTAAGGACACAGCTATGACCACAATCCAGAATTTCTGACTCCCAGGCCAGGGCTCTCTTCACCAAGATGCAGACTGCCAGGTGGCTGAAAAACCATCTTTAACTACATGAAGATGAGTTATATGACTGCCATTCTCATCTCATCATTTTGAAACAAGGACAGAAGGAAAATGGAGTTATACTGAAACATCCAGCAAACCTCCCAGTCTAAAAGATGTGACATGCAACCAAAGAAACTAAATTAATAAGTATTTTCTAAAAGTATCTGGCTTTAGACAGGACTAGAGATACAGAGAAAAGTAAAATGCCAACCTTGCCCTCAAGGGGCTCAAATTCCCACTCTCTGTCCAGTCTGGGCAGGATCCCAATGGATGTTCTTTAAAAGTCAGAGAATTGCAATCCACACGGTCTGGCCAGGGACAGGCCCTTCCTTATTCCCTCCCGCTTAGGGCTTCTCTCAGTGTGTAGGGACCATTCCTCAGAGGTATGGACCTCACTTTCACTGCGAATCTGGCTGATTTTTTAGATCAGGCTTTGCCTGGGTGGAGTCCAAAGCCCTCCCATAACGCAGTGGTCCAGGGAAGGAGAAGGACTGGGATTTCAGAGACCAGCTCCAAAAGAAAACTTTGCAGCTCCTGGCCAAGGAAATGGAGGTGAGATGGTGACCTCCGATAGTAAGGGGCTCATCCTGCAGTGACAGGGAAACTGCTGGGAGGCAGCCAGACAACAGGCATTTCTGAGCTTAAGTTGTGATTGGGTGCGTGCAGGTATTCATTTAGGCCTGAATAAAACATCTTTGCTTTCGGGTTAACTTGTCAATCTTTTCTCTTGTTTATACCAACCCTTATTCAAGGTTTTACTAAAGAGTTACTTTTCAGAAAGTCAACCTAAACTCAAACACATTTAACAAACACATTAACTCCTCAAACTCTGTCCTACGTTGAGTATCTTAAAACTTTATACAGTGTCTTTTAAATAACAAAACTCTTCCTATCTGCATACTCACAGAAATACGTAGCTCCTGAAGTGTTCACACACAACTAGTTCCCAGCAAAGAGACTTGCACTAAGATCTCTTCCAGGTTGTGCGTGCTATAGGAACTTCATTTTTGTGTGTCTCCATTTACAAAGCACTGGCACATACAACTGTCACACATGTGTAATATACAATAATATGCATTATAATCAATCATTTAAATGAACACATTACAAACAAACTAGGTGAGACAGTCAGAAGGCAAACTGAAAGCTCTGAGAAAAGCTGGGAAGGGAGGATGGAGGTAAAAATTCCAAATGAACGACAGGGCAACTTACACAGGGCCCTCTCCCCCACCTGAGCTCTGTCCCTGACAGAACTGTCTTGATGACCTTGGTGGTGTTCTCCCGCAACGCCCCCCCCCCCGCCCCCACACAGTGCAAAGAACTGCATTCAGAATTAGACAGCCTCAGTGATGAGTATCTCTCCTGCCTGCGTAAGCTGCAGCATTGTCGAGAAGAGCTGAACCAGAGCCAGCAGCTGCCTCCCAGAGTAAGAGGGTCTATCCTCCCGTACAGCCCTAGGTGATCGTGGGACGATTCCTCCTTTAGCCAAATCTTGCCCATAAAATTGTTCAGCCCCTGCCAACATCTGACCAGCCGGCCCCGTTCAGCTTGGTTTATACTGTACTGAGAGTATAGCAACCATGTAAAGAAACACTGGCCCATGCCTCCAAGCCTAATTTTCATGGAAAGCCTGAGCCTGAAGGGAAAAACTTACTACTAGCTGAAGTATGAAACGGTGTTCTTTTAGTCTATTATGAGCATAGTGGCAAGGACAGAGTGACGAGAAAAGGAATATAAACAGAATATAATTTTGCTGAGTTATTTTCCACTTTTGATTATTCATATCAGTATTTAAGTACCTGGCCCCCGCTGGCTGTGGTTCGCCGGGCCAGTGACCACTGGAAAGTGGTTTTATCCCGAGGGAGGTGGCAAAGTGAGAGAGACAGAGATATAAAAAGCTTTTTCTCCTCCAACAACCCAAGGTTTTCCACTGGGCTAGAATGGGAAGAAGGAAGATTATTTTTGCCTGCATCTTCTCTGACCAACCCATGGCCTCTTTCTCTTCTCTCCCCCTCCCTCCTCACAAAGGCAACGTGGCCGATGGCTTCTGATGCTGACGGCACTGACTGCTATAGCAGTGGCAGTGTTCCTGGCCAATAAGGACAGCCTGAAGCTCTGAATAACTGGTGACAGCTGCCTTGGGTGATAATCAGAAGCAAGAAATTCAGTAAAAAACTCAGGTCTGGGTACTTTAATGTGTGGGTTTTTCCAACTCAACTGAGATTTCTGACTCCCATTTTTTTAACCTGCTGTAAAAATAAACAAACTTCACCTGATGGCCTCTGTTCCAAAGAACTCTTTATTCCTGAAGCATCCTGGTCTACTCTCCCTAGTCCAGTTCAGCATAAAAATGGCAAATTTATTACAGCATTCTTCCCTAGGTCCCCGAGATGCTTGGAATTGGCACTTGAGATGATTCCTAGGTGCCATCTCTGACCTAGAGCTGATCATTTACCGAGCTCCTTCTACACAGGAAAAGAGTTAAAGTCAGAGGGCCACAGCCGGCAGTGTGACTATCTCAGAGGAGATGCTGAGGTCAGTGAAGTCATTCTGAGTCCTATATCGAGTTCTAAGGTCCTTCTCCCAAGTGTTTAGAATGTTCCTCAAGGATGGGAACAAGCTCTCTGGGACACTAAAGGAATAGAGCAAGACTGGTGGTTGACCACGTAGCCATGAGATCCGGGCGGTGAACACCCGTAGTGGGGTCTGGGCTAAGCAGTTGTCATCTCCCTGGTTCATGTGAAAAGTATAGGGGACAGGATAGCCCAGGAGGATCCCAAACACAGTACAGAGATTCCAGTCTGAGGAACGGAGCCTGCTGCAGGAGACTGCCAGGGATTGGTTCCTCCGTGGCCCCTGCAAATGTGTGATGATCTCAGCCACGAGGGCCTTTAAGTCCTGAAGCTGGTCCAGGGAGCAGATGGAAGGGTGAAGTTGAAAGCTGGAAACATCCACAAAGACTACGGTACCAAGCAGCACCTGCTCCAAGTGCCGACACACACGCTCCGGAAGGACAATCAGGCTGCTTTCTCCAATCTCAAGGATGTGAAGTCCCTGGGTCGGGAAGCCCAGGCCCTGCAGCTCCTCCAGATAGCTCTGGAGCTCTGCTGCCCCTGCACAGTTGCAATCATAGAGCAGAGCCGGCTTCAGTCCCCTGGCCACAGCCAGCACCTCTCCGGCTAGATGAAGGCAGACAGCTCGGGGTGGGCCTCGTCTCTTTCCCATGCCCAGGGTCTGCTGAGCAGCTGCCACCAGCAGCTGAGGACTTGGTGCTGACATGGGATCTGGCAGCAACAGTAAGCATGGCCTCCTCAACTAGTCACATTTCCCTCCCCTGGGTTGCATCTCTGAGCTCCAGACACTTGAAGAAGGGCCTAAAATCAAAGCAGTAGCAGTGGATTATTAACACCAGCTAGTGACATACCAGGAAACCTGCCAACAACTTTCCCTTAAGTCTTACAGCATCTTCCAGAGGCCATTTTCCCCTCCCTCTGCTTTGGAATGCTAACCCAGCCCAGACAAGATGGGGTCAACAATGCTATCTGATTTTTTGGTTGACTTGGCCTCCATTAGTCCCAAATTCATGTGTCTTTCTAGCCTACGCCTAGATTTATATTTTCTCTGGCTGAATTTTACCTGTTGTAATTTATTTTCTCTGATTCAAACGTTAAGGAGTTTGGGGCAGAAAGGAAGCAGGGGAGTTTTTGGCAAAATTCTGAGCATTTCACCTAAAACTGCCCTCTGAGATGGAGTTCTAGGTTCCAAATGCATTCTTTTCACTGCCAACTCCCCCTTCGCTTCCCGCCAATAGTTGTAAGAATAGCAATCTGATTAAACTAATATACACCAGAATGTGGACTACCAACCATCTCACCCTGAGACAGAAAAGTAAATAAAGGAAATCGGGTAGAATTGCAAGAGGATTGTACTTTAACTTCTGCTGGTCCCGCCTTCCCCTACGAGTGGACATCCACGGACCCTCGGACGATGGGCTCACCTCAACCCCTACACCGTTTCCTGAGCATAGTATCGTAATTTGTTAAATGAGGCAGAGGTCTCTCTCACACATACATACGTTCTTCTACTTCCGCTGCACGTTCAGGCTCAGGAACTCCTGCCAGTTTCCTGCCCGCTGCCAAGAAAGCCGCAAGGCGCCCGCCCTCTGCCACAAAACTGGAAATCCCACCCGCGTGGTCAGGTCCTTTACTGCCGGCGGGGCCAGGGTGGGCGAAGTCGATCTATTGCGCATGCCCAACACGTCCCCCGCCCCACTGCCTTCCTTGACGTCACCCAGTCCGCTCGCGCACCTCGCGTTAGAACTACCCGCAGAGCAGCCCGGCTGAGTGCCGGAAGTCTGGGCGCCTGCGGCCCGGCCCCTTCCGGCCCCTTTCCATTCCTACGCAGATGTGGGCCCCACCCGTCTGCGTAGAAATGGAAAGAGGCGGGAGTGGAAGAAAAGAGGCGGGTGAAGCTAATAGCCCGCCGCCGCCCTCCCTCGGCTCCGCCGCTTACCCTCCTTCTGTGGTGTTAAGTCCGGTGTCCCGTTTGACCTGGAAGGCGGAAGCAGGGCACTCGACGCAAAAGCATGCTTTGATTTGTCTCTGGAGAAATGTACTTTCCCCTCCAAAAGAAACTTATCTCAAGACAAGCGACGTGTTTTGCATAATATCCTCACCTGTGGGTGCTGGAAAGTTTTTTGTTTTTTACTTTGACCTACCTAAATCCTGAGAGGCTGAATTCCGAGAAGTGGGTGGACAGGTGTCCTGGCCAAAGTTTGTCATCTCTAAGCAGGGTGTGAAGTGCATGAGTATTCACCCCGAACAAATGTGTGCTAGGTATGCTTCTGGGCGCTGGAAGTATTACAGCGCAGAAAACAGACAAAAACCCCACCTTCTTGGAGCTCAAATTGAGGAATTCAGTTTGCTGACTTCACATGAGAAATGAGAGGCAGAGGTGCAGAAGCTTTTCAGGTCATTAGGAAGAAAAAGTTATTTCACTGAAAGGTTAACTACCAGTGATATGACCCATACCACGAAGGGAAAGAATTTCTTGAGAAAATTCGTATCTGAAGAAATAGCCCAAATTTATTGATACATGGGCAGGGCAGAGGCTAAGGGAACTGCAGTCACCTACACTGGAAGTTTCACTCCTGGCTGTACCTTGGTGGCATCTTCAGACTGTGAAAAGAGACCACTGTAGAGTAAAGGTGGGGCCAGCCCGGAAGGAGGTGCAGCTTGTAGGGGCTCCCACACTAACGTGGAGCCAGAAGCAGAGCAGAAACTAATTTTAGATTTTTTTCCATCCCCATATTTACTTTATTTTCCCATGGTAGTTAGCAATCAGTTTCTGAAATGAAGGACGTATTGAGTTAATGCATTTATTCTAACCATAAATATTTGAGAACATACTATGTACCAGACATTGTGCTAAGGGCTGACAGCAAAGTCCAAGACAAACAGTCCCTACCTCCAGCAAGTCTGTAGTCATGCAGGACACAAACTGAGTAATTGCAAGGGAATTGATTATTCTGAAAGAGGAACTATAGGGTGCTATGGGAACATATAGCCAGGGACCTAACTATGTGGGCAAGGGACCAGTCCAGACCCAACATTTGCCCTCCCGATTTACACCTACAGCTAATCTAGTTTAGTGGGGTGGACAGTGAGAAAATGAAAAGCTGGGGACACCACCTAACTCCCTTCCCAGTCTTAAGCAAGGTGAAGGCAAGGAAGTAGAAAACACCAAGGGAATGATTGGTGTAGCCACCAAAGGAGATAGCAGACTGAGTCTCCAAGAAAGGACACCTGGCATCAGGACCACAGAAGGAGCACTGAGGGAGATCAGTGGAGAGCCCTGCGTGCACTCTCCCAGTGTTCTGAAAAGGATAAAGAACAAGGAAGAAACTACACTACTGGGTTAAGACTACATAAAACCACTCATCCATTCCTCTAACATATTCATCAGCTTTTCATTACAATCACATACTAAAAGTTCAATCCTTCTTGGCACTTAAGAGCACTGTTCTCTACACCCTTTGCCAGCTCACATTTTCTGGGCCCCTACCCAGGTGTACAGCCTGGCTGTTAGCATCTCACAGAATAAGGGGAAGGGACCAGCCCAGATCCAGCAGTTGCCCTCCCAATGGATTTTCTGTGGGTTCTTTTTAACTTTGAGCTTTGCAGATAAGAGACAGAGGGAGCCAGACATCAAGACCAAATCCCTCACTTCACCCACTCAAAAGAATGCCCCCAAAATATAAAGTTCCTATACCTTGCACATTTCCTGGTCTCTAGAAGCCCAACTTCTGCTCACAGCTGAGCACCTGAGCACCCAGATTTCTCTTGGTCATGCTTTAGTAACAGCAGATTCTACTAGGTCCCTTAGAGAGAACACCCAGATTTCTCTTGGTCATGCTTTAGTAACAACAGATACTACTAGGTCCCTTAGAGACCCTAAAACCACAGCTTAAGCTTTCTAAATAAGTCCATTGCCACTTGTGATTGAGGGGTTTTTGAAATAAAGCTAGCCCAACTTTACAGCTAGCTCAACTACAGTAGCAAGTAGGAGGTGGCTTGCTTTAAGGGTAGCAGACCAGACATGGACTTTCTTAATATGGCATGGCACACATAGGTATCAGTATTCAGGAGGGTTGGAACCTGCAACCAGAGATAAGCATCTTGTTTTCCATTTAGGTCCTGGAGTTTAAATTATGTATAATTTCATCCTAAAAAACAAAACAAAAACAAAACAGAGTCAAAGGGTCAGGGACAGAGCAAAAGTTAATAGATCAGACCAGTTTGTGGCAGCCACAGCTGCAATGTTCTACACCTTAATTGTAGCCATAGCTGCAATGTTCTACACCTTAATCTACACTCCTCACCTTAAATGTTCACATCCAGCTACCTCCACCAGGGAGGGAGGCAAGCAGGTTTGTGCCTAGGTGAGCCGTTTCCAGAAAAGCACTGCCCAGCCCTTCTTCACCTTGACCTTAACACATTCAACACCCCATTTTCCCCATCCACAAAAAATCCAAATGACAGAAGACTGTAAACATCTCCATACAAGGAGGAACTGTCCCTGTCTCCTCTGTGGTCACAGGAGTTGGTCCTGGATGCCCAGCTCACTCTCAGGTCTTCCTCAAAGAAGGGAAAAAAGAACAAGAGAGCTCTGTCCTCTCCAAAGGTTGTCACTGAGTTATATACTGTTGTCTACCACACACACACAGTGGTACAGACATACCTCATTTTATTGTTTTGCTTTATGGCACTTTGCAGATACTGTGTTTTTTACAAATTGAAGATCTGTGGCAACCCTGCGTCAAGCAAGCCTATTGGCGCCATTTTTCCAATAGCATTTTTTCACTTCATGTCTGTGTGTGATGTTTTGGTAGTTCTCACAATACTTAAACTTTTTTATTGTTATGTTTGTTACGGTGATCTGTGATCAGTGATCTTTGATGTAACTATTGCAAAAAGATTATGACTTGCTGAAGGCTCAGATGATGGTTACCATTTTTTAGCAATCAAGTATATTTATTTTTAATTAATTTATTATTTATTTTTGGCTGTGTTGGGTCTTTGTTGCTGCGTGCGGGCTTTCTCTAGTTGTGGCGAGCGGGGGCTACTCTTCATTGAGGTGCACGGGCTTCTCATTGCGGGGGCTTCTCTTGTTGTGGAGCACGGGCTCTAGGCGTGCAGGCTTCGCGGGCTCTAGAGCGCAGGCTCAGTAGTTGTGGCGCACAGGCTTAGTTGCTCCGTGGCATGTGGGATCTTCCCAGACCAGGGCTCGAACCCATGTCCCTTGCATCGGCAGGTGGATTCTTAACCACTGCGCCACCAGGGAAGTCCCCATGTATTTTTAATTAAGGTATGCACATTTGTACTTTTAGACATAATGCTATTGCACACTTAATAGACTACAGTATAATGTAAACATAACTTTTATATGCACTGGGAAACCAAAAAATTTGTGACTTGCTTTATTGCAATATTCACTTTATTGCAGTGGTTTGGGACTAGCCCTGCAGTATCTCCGAGGTATGCCCGTATTTCAGTGGTGATAAGTTGAAAACCTGACAGCCGATTCTTCTACAGAATCCCTAAGCCTCTACATCAACGCCCTCCCCTTAGAAGCTCAGTTTGTGAGTTTTTACTCCACAGGCTGGGTGACTTTCAGACTTTGGCACCTACTTCTCTTTAGATATCTAGCTTGGTTCCCAAGCAACCAGCCGGTGCCCCTCCCTCCCTCTTCCCCCATCGGGGAGCCAGCTTACTATACTAGCAGAACAGGTCAAACGGAGATCAATCCTGGACAAATCAGTGCTTGAGGGAACTTTAATGAAAGCAAAAAAAAAAAAAAAAATGTGGTGCAAGAACAAGGCAGAAATGTTCTGTTCCAGGCAGTTTTGCCTTGTACAAGTAGAAGGAAGTCACTGAGTCAGAGTTTTAAAGCTGGCATTATTTCAGGCATCATTCCAACTCCTTCATTTTACAGTAATGAATCTGAAGCCCAGAGGCTAAATGACTTGGTTCAAGGTCACACCACTGGAAGCAAAGCTGCGGCTAGAACCCTGGTGTCCAAACTCCCAGGCCAAATCTCCTTCTACTACATTACACTACCGTGGGGAGGTTTAAAAAAGAAAGGGAAAGTATGAAGGGTGATTTTTCCATAAATTAAATCAACTTTAAAAGCTAGGCATATTTGGAGAGTCAGAGAGTACTAATATTGTTAGAAAGAAGAAAGGTTTAAAAGCTGGTTAAACCTAATAAAAAATATCCATATGTACAATATTGTAAAAAAGAGAAGGAAGATGGCATTCATGATTACTGGGCTGGCAGGGCAGGGGACAGTTGCATGCTGGGGGTGGGCTGCATGGGCTGCCAGCTTTCCTGGGTTTGCAGGATGCGGTACAGCTGCTTCAGCTGAGCAACAATGTTATCCTTGATGTCTGGAGTTGAGATCTGCAGGCGGACACTGCCACTGTCAAAGGATCGTGTGAAATCACCAGAAAACATCTCATAGATCATCCGGGCCACCACTGGAATGACCTGTTCAGGACACAGAGCACACAGCTATCCACTGAGGAAAGGGTATTTTTAAACAGCAGGAGGGGCCCAAGATTGACGGAAGGAGCAGTGAGGCTGTGGGGAACCCACCACTTTAATGTCTAGATACAGACTATGCCTTCATCTCTCTGGACCATCCTGCCAAGGTTCGCTTTAGAATTTGGTTCAGATGAAGGTAAAGAACCTAGAAGTAGCATCACATCACATGCCTAAATAAATAACTGCTTATTTAGCAAGACTTTTACCCGAATTTCATCCACTGCCTGTCTTGATGCACAAATCCACAGCCAAACCCAAGTGGTCTTGCTGCCATTTTCCAGAATGAGAACACGTTCTTAAAAGTACCTCGAAAGGTTTTTCTAAAAGAGCTAGAAAGAGTCATATCCTGTTAGGTTTCAGCAAGACTCTGACGTCAGTAAGAGAATAAGATCTCCCCTGAATCAGTCACTTGCTTTGAGGACACTGTATTCTCCAGCCTGGTCCTACTGTACAACGTACAAAGCTCAAGTTGCTACATCTGATGGGATTAAAACCCACAGAGGCTGATGGATCCTCACTCAGGGCTCAAGCCCAGACCTAGGGGCTAAAGCATTGATAAAAAGGCAAAGAGTTGTTGACACATTATTATCTCCTCACCTGAACCAAGATGAGTTTCCTTTCCTGAGGTTTCCCATCTGGCCACTCTTCCCCAAAGCATAAGTAGATCTCAAATGGTGGCTGTTTCTCTATCTGTCCTTTCTGGTGGGCAATGAGATCTGCAGAACATGGAAGAGCATGGAGTTTGGGGTACTGGGTCATTCCACACCTACTCAGTAAACACTTTCTTTTATACTGTCCAGAAGAGTAGCCACTGGCCACAACATGTGGGTATTGAATTTAAATTCATTAAAATTAAATAGTTCCTTAGTCACATTAGTTACATCTACATACTCAATAGCCACATGTGGCTAGTGGCTACCATATTGAACAACATAAATATAGAACATTTTCATCATTTCAGAGAGTTCTATTGGACACCGCTTAAACCAGACTTAGGGTTCAAATCACATTGGAAAATTCACATCTCAGTGCTCTCCCTAAATATGTCTGCTTAAATTGGCCGTGCAAATATGTCCCAAATGAGAAGGGTATATGTTTTGCTGATTATGATGAACAGGGTCACCTTCCAAAGTTAAGGATAAGCTGGTAGAATGCGGGGAGCAATAACAAGGCTGTCTTCTTCTTCTGCCAACAAAGCAGCCATAACCACCTAAAACTGGCTTCAAATGCACAGCTTTGGAGTGGAACACCCTTCTTTGCTGCCCAGGTCACTTTTATTTTTCAGAATCAAGGTCCCCTTCTACCGTAACTTCCTCCAGAAGAAACTGTTTGGTTAAGATCTTTGCAGAGATAGGAAAGGGGGGCAGGAAGGAGGAAGACATACTTGCAGGGAGCAGTTCCCACCATCAATGGTCTGAAAAGAGACTCACCACTAAGGAACGTTTCCAGACAAAAGAGTTTGACCTTCTTTTGTCTCTCGATCAGGTTGGGGGCAACAAGCGACGGGGCACATGGCCCAGACCAGTACACCTTGCACTGGCACAGCCTGATAGCATAGATGGCATGACCGCTGACCTCCAGGATCAGTCCTCTGTCCATGACGTCTAGCAGTTTGCTGGTGAACAGCTTCTGCTTCTCATTGGTGATGTGCTCCGGACCTGGGAACTTGACCTGCTCCAGGCTGACGGGACCAAAGAGCTCCTCCTGGTCAGGCATAGGACCCAAGTCTCCGTAGAAGAGCCTGCAGCCCTGGGGGTTGCTCACCGTCATGGTCTGTGCATACTCCTTCCCACGGTACTGAAATTTGATGTCCAGGTCAGTCACTGCAAGGTGAGGGGGGACAGTGAGAGTCCTGCTCTGCTGCTCTGCCCATCCATCCCTAGGACTCATGCAAGTCCATCAAGATCAAGCCACCTTTCAACCAGCATTCAGGAAGGCCATTGCCATAGTTATCCTTCCTGCAACAAAGGGAGACAGCAACATATCCCTGGAATATTCACTCAAGAGGCTGCCTTGAAGCAAATAGCTCAAATTCCATCTATATATCACTGTTCAGTCACCACACCCTGACAGCTAGAATCTCTCCAACCAAAGTTCTGGGTCCTGGTCTCCCCATTTTGTACTGACTGAGTCTTTACATCAACAGGCATTGGAAGGAGCTGAAAACTAAGGCAGCATCTAGCTGGTTTGTGTATCATTTTTGACTCACTGTTTAAAGAAACCAGAGGAACAATAAGAAATACCAAGGCATATTTCTGAAAATTACACAGATGAGCACACACTGTTGATATGTTCTAATAATATATCACAGAAGGACACAGTTCACAACAAAGTAAATTTTCAACTCAGCAAGTGTCCATTGAACCCTACAGGTCTTATCAAAGCTATCAGCCTCTTGGACAAAATGCTAGTACTCCCCTGGCACCTCCCCTACCATATGTAGTGTGAAAGGGAGGTGCAAGGACAATGATTCTTCACTGAGATCAATTTGTACCCAATTCAGAAAGAGATTTTCTCTGGGTCCTAAAGTCCCTCAAAACCCAAGAGCCTCCTTGACCAAATCCACAGTCATTAACTTCCCCAACCCACAACTGACCTTGTCCTCAAATCCCCTGGGCAAACTGATAAACCCAGGCCTTCCACCCACCTAATAGGTGAGTAACCTAGAGCTGCACAGCACCAATCAGAGAATCCCCATGGGCAAGTAGGTATGGGCTAATGTTTCTTTAGTTCCTGGTGACTCACCAGCCAGCCAGGAACCAGACAGAGAGGCTGCCTGGGGGACTATTCTATACATGGCAAAGAAACGGAGGCAGAAGGTGGGGCAGGAAATGGACTGTGATAGGAGCTGAAGATCCAGCTAGAAAATCAAGGCTCACTTACTTGGGAGAGAGCTGATCCACAGCTCTGGAGAGCTATAGAAAGGCTGTATAGGTGTCTGGGGTACTTCCATCTCCAGAGGTTCCGTTTTGGGCCACACTGCTTCGGGGCTGCAGTTGCCCACACTGCAGTTGCCCACACTGGCTGGTGCTATGGGAGAACCTAGAAAAGAAGGATGTGGGTGAGCAGGCAGGAGCACCACACGTGCATATCACCTGGGTCCGAAGCTCTCAAATCTAAAAGGTCCAACACTGGACCACAACTCAGTGTGGCAGCCCATCAGTAATTCCCCCAACAAACACCAAAAGAAATAAGGTTCCCCTACTTCTGCTTCCTAATCTTATTAGTTCTCTCATAAACTCATAATTCTGAAAACATGCATTTGCTGATGATTAACAGACACGTGGGTACTCTCTGGGGTTAAATTAGGACAGGCATGAATGAGAGATTCCCTGTTACAAAATTTGAACCCAGCGATTAAACAGAAACTGGTTGTCTTCCATAAAATGAGCTCAACTAAATTGACTGATTAGCTTCGAATAAGTGTTAATGTATAGAAATTCCTTTAAAAACAAACACATACTTTTTTACATGCATGAAACATCAGGAAGGATACTCAAGAACCTGGAAAGATCTGTCTCCTCCAGGGAAGGAACTGTTCAGACAAGTTAGAAGGAAAACCTTTCAGCTGATTTCCTTTTTGTACCATTATGAATTTTAAACCATGTAAGAGTATTATTTATTCAAAAGTATCCAGTTAAAACTTTTAAAAGAGAGAATGAAAAACACATCCTATATCCCAGCTATTGTCAAAGTTGGCTCACTCCAAAGTTTACAGATTTTTCCTCCTAGCCTCACCTTTTAAGCATCTATTCTTCAACAATTCTTCTTCCTCTGCCCAACAGCTCTGAAATCAGAGGTTAAGGTTTCTTTGACCCTTTGTGTATGAGTCTGGTTATATCTATGTATTTTACTTTTTTATTTTTAATATACGTTCACATGTTTCCATAAAGGATCCAAGGTGGCCCATAACATAAAGCCACACAACATTAGCTTTAAAAAAACATGAGGGGGGGCTTCCCTGGTGGCACAGTAGTTGAGAGTCCGCCTGCCGATGCGGGGGACACGGGTTCGTGCCCCGGTCCACATGCCGCGGAGCGGCTGGGCGCGTGAGCCATGGCCGCTGAGCCTGTGCATCCGGAGGCTGTGCTCCGCAGCGGGAGAGGCCACAGCAGTGAGAAGCCCGCGTACCGAAAAAAGACATGAGGGGCTCCCCTGATGGCACAGTGGTTCAGAGTCCGCCTGCCCATGCAGGAGACACAGGTTCGTGCCCCGGTCCGGGAAGATCCCACATGCCGCGGAGCAGCTGGGCCCCTGAGCCATGGCCGCTGAGCCTGCACGTCCGGAGCCTGTGCTCCACAACGGTAAAGGCCACAACAGTGAGAGGCCCGCGTATCGCAAAAAAAAGAAAAAAAAAAAAAAGGGAAATCAGGATTCTGGAAATGGGTTGCATGCTTTTAAGGGGTGAGAGTAACAGAATGAGTCAGCCAAAGATTTGGGAAAGGACCTCACATTTCCAAATGTCCAAATCTTAAAATTGCACCAAGTGGGAATGTAGCTGTAGCAATATTAACCTGAGAGAGCTCTATGATCGTCGTCTTTACTCATCACTTGGTTGCAAAGTTATAAATGACAGGGTAAGTGAAGGAGGGCAAGTAGACAGATAAGAGTCATTTCCTGATTCTCAAGAGAAGGGGCATCCCCTAGAGTAGGGTACTCCAAAATCCTACAGGAATCATCTTGATATACTAAATTTTCTAGGTGGCAAAAGTATCTCATTTGACCCTAGCAGCCAGATGGAACTTAGAAAAGTAGTGAAAAGCTACTCAACTGAATGCAAGTCATATGACTAGGAGCATGTCAGTGGAAAGTTCAAGCGAAGATGCTGTGGAAGAGCAGTTCACCTTGTGTTTGAGCACCCTCAGAACGTGCAATGGGAGATGCAGTACCTACTCTGTCTCACAGTGACCCTGCAACCTCTAAACTCATCTTTCCTGGGAAGTTGAATTCAAAAAATCAATTTTAAAAAAAGATAAAAGTCTCTAGTAGATAAATTTTATCAGAGCCTATTATTAAGAGCTGTAGAGCCACAAGTTTCCCATGAAACAGCCTTAGCAGACGCTGTTAAGGCAGGGACAGAAAATTTATACCGAGGGAAATAGCAGAAGAGTTTGCCGACAATTCACGAAAACGATCTCTGCACTTGGCCTGAAGGAAATCAGCAAAATTTATAACAGCTTGTGTATTTGTATGCGGGATTGAGAATGAATTTAATTTTTTAATTTCTCTGAATTATCACATAAGATTCAGAAGATGCTCTCTCTGCCTAGAAGCCACCCCACTGGGATAACTATGCCTACGGAGTTCCTTTGCCTATGACTCCTTCTTGCTAACAGACTGGCAGCCTGGTCACAGGGCCTGGTCGCTGCTGCCAGTGCAATGGTGGATATGGTGTCAATGGTTGCAAAATCAAAGCCCCTTACATCCTCTCCATGCCTTTGTCCCATCCCCCACCCCACTCACCATTGATATTCAGGAAGGGGAAGGTGTCCTGGATGGGAACGTGGTGCTGTGACTGGTCCAGCTCATCTTCCTCATCTTCTTCATCCACATCATTATCTTTCTCATCCCAAGGAGCAGATCCAGTGGATCCTACCCGAGAAACAGACACACACAAAGGTCACAGGTGAGCCGCTCACCTTGCACTGTCATCCCTGCAGCTGACCCACTGTTCAAGCTAGGCACTGCCAGCACAGAGGCTCCCTGGGTTCAGTGTGCCAGAGAGTGGGAACCAAGGGTGTTCACCCCACTCCCAGCTCCTCCTACAGAGCCCCAGTGCAAGCTCTCATCCCCTCCCCTATCCAGGAGCTGCAGACCCTACTCCCTTCTCCTGGAAATCTTTTAATGCCTACTCTAAACCCCTTTCTACACATGAGCATCCCTTCTAAGGACCCAAGGAGCACAGCTTCTCTCCTTTGTAAGCTTAATGTGAAGACAGACCCTCCCCTCATGGCAGAGCCTCACTTGATTCACTGGAGGTCAAGTCTAAATAATCTGGCTCTTAGTCGGAACTTGCTAAACACTGAGTAAACATAGGGATCAGGTGGTATTCTCCTAGGAAAAATACCATACAAATTAAATGATCACTTACCCATCATTTATAAAGAGAACTTAATAGCCTTCATAATGTCATGTCAATTGATTCTTAGAACAGCCTTTGAAATACGCAGGAAAGATGAGAACCCAGATTTTATAGTGGAAGAAGCTGAGGCTCAAAAGGTTGAATGACTTGATTCAATGTCCCACAAGTAGTGAAATGGAAAGAACGAGGTTTATAACTCAGACCTTCTAAGTTTTAATCCCTCCTTCTTCTAAACTATCTGGCCTCTCTTCTCAGAGTCGAGTCCCAAGAGAAGTTATTTTTTTACAGAACTCAATACCCCCTCTTCTTTCTAATGCTTTACTGTTCCACTGGGTGGGCAGGAAGACTTTGCTGAGTTTATATCTTTTGTTCTCTGGGTTCTTTCTAGGGACAGGATTTCTTGCTTTACCAGTCTTCAACTTTGTAAGCGAGGCGACTTTCAAGTCGACTATCGCTTTAAGGGTCCAGCCCGGAACCTGGCACACTGTCCACCTTCTCCCCAGCAGCTGGGGTCTCACCTGGGTTAATGATAGAGCCCTGGGGCTGGGGGATGTCACACACTTGATATATCTTCACTGGGTTCATGGGCACCTCCTTGGTGCCATCGTACATCAGGTTGAATTCCCTGCTCTTGTTGAGCGCACAGCGGAGCTGGGCCTTCCATTTAGCTGGGTCGGGGTCATCCACCCCTTCCTGGTACTTCCCTGTCTCCACAGCCCAGGCCTGAGGGATAGGAAACTGCAGTGAGTGCCTGCTTGTTGCCCAGGAACACTGGAAAGTGTGCCCGCCCTCCCTCATACAGACACAAATACACACAGCCCTGCCTGGCCGCCCCATCACCCCAGCTCCAATTTACAGAGACTGCAGCAGGAAACACCACGCTGGGGACCAGGCAAGGCAGGGCCTGAGAGAAATTAAGCCAAATGCAAATACAGTATTTTAAAAAGAAGAGCCTCATCTCAAGTGCTTGTGCCAGCATCACCTGTCAAGACTACAATGGCCATAACGAAGGGTTGAAAATAAAGAAAAATCTGGAACAAATATACATCAAAATACTAATGGTAACTTTTGGATAGCAAGATTTCAGGTAATTTTGTTTTGTTTTGTCTGACTTATTTTTCACATGAATTGCTTATATAATAAAAGAAAGGGAGATGGCGTATGATATGAAGAATTTAGGCTTGCCTGTTCCCTCTCCCTTCAGTCTTCCATCTGATGCACAAAAACTGTTGAAACCAAGTACCTTTAGGAGTAGCGGACCATAGGAGGGCAGGAAGCACGCTCTGGGGGTTCAGCCTGCCTCAGTGGGAGGCTGAGGGCGTCAAGTCCTAATAAACTCACACCACCTGCCTTTCCCTGCTTCCTCAAACTCCCACATTGGGAACATTTTGCTGGGAACACCAGTGGCTGGTGGCCTGGGCCAAAACCAGTGTGGCCCCGCCTCTCTGGTTTTCAACTTCCAGGTCTAACAGGCATTTATGTGTCTGTTCACGGGATATCAGCCCTCCCCCATTGTGAACGTATCTCAGATGTCTACACTTTCTTCAGGGCTTGTGACGTATGTGCTGGTGCAGAAAAGGGGGATGTCTTTTGCAGAGGACTCAAGATCAGGAAGTACACGGCAGCTTGTTCAAGTGGACAATCTTTTCTGGCCCCATCCTTTGAGCTCTCTGGTCTCCCTCAGTCAATCCCTGCAGAGCCTCACAATCATGAGGAAGCTTCTCCCAATAGCCGAGCTAAATCCTTCTCCTCCCATTCACTCATTTCTTCTTCTCATCTTCTCAGACCTGGGGGCTCCTCCACTTGATGTGCAGTATGGAATGAAGCAGTTTGACAAAGCTGCTGCCCTTGGGCACTCAGCAGGCTCCATTCCATCCAACCCCCTGTGGGGGATTTCAACCTCACCAGTCCCTAGTGTCGGAGAGGCACATCTCCAGTTGCACCTGGCAGTACCTGGCTGCTGCCTCCTCACGTTTTCCCCTCTCTTTGTTTGATCCTCCGTGCCCACTCCCCCTCTGGCCCCATCCAGCTGGCTTGGGCTGTGCTGACTTTGGCCCAGGTCTGCAAACTTTCTGTGGCTCCCTGAATCCCTGCCCCTGCACAGAGAGCAGCCAGACTAACATCCTGCTCGCAGCACAGCCATTCCGCAGGGCCCACTCAGATGACGCAGAGGACCTGAGGCTGAGGCAGCAGAGGGTGGTACCCACCACGTGACAATCGCTGTGCTTTATAAACATCCCTTATTCAAACCCATTCTGAGTCTTGCTTCTGAGATTCTGGTCACTGAGGCAGGTCCCTATTTCTCTTCCTAAAATGGACACAAGTCTCTGCATTTTTATGGCGATGTACGAGTCCCTTCCCATACACTGATTTCACTCAGTTCTCACAACAATCCTGTGAGGCAGGCAAGACTGGTTTTAGCCCCATTTTACTGAAGGGGAAGCTAAAGCCCAAAGAGATTATGTGACTTGTTCAAGACCACACATGCAAGTGATGGTAGTAGGATCTGAAGCCGGGTCTTCCAGCTCCTGGTCAGGAGGGGTCGTCTGATAATGGGGGAGCTGATAGGCCTGGGTTCAAACCCTAACCCCACCACTTATTGGCTGTGTGACTTGGGCAAGTTACATAGCCCCTCTGAGACTCAGCTTTTGCATCTATAACACGAGGGTGCCGCCCCCCCTTACAGTGTTGTCGAGAAGCAAATGAGATAACGGACCTAGGGTAGGCAGCGGGCACCCACTTAATGCCAGTCAGAACTGCCCACACCCCATTATCCTGCCAAAGGCCTGTCAGAGCTTGGGATCTGTGAAAGCACCCTCACTCTTCTCCTGACACCCAGGCCCTCCCTTAGCATTCTGCAAACAGATACACAGATATAAGTAAGACAAAGCAGCTTCCCACAGCCAATTTTTCCTCAAGCCCTAAGCATACAGAACATTCTCACGAGTGGAGCTTTCAGGAACCAGCCTCCTCCCCGACGGCCAGCCACCACCAGGCACTTCAACAGCAAGTCCAGTTTCAGACCAAGGCCACAGCGAGAGGCCAGCTGGGCCAGGCCAGGCCCATCCCCCTCTGATGCCAGCTCCAGTAACTGGTGCTGATTTACAGATGTTTTCCTTACCACTTTCATGTCACTATTTAATTTTTACATTAAAAGCATTCATTTACTTTCTAAGTATTCACAGGCCAATTTTTTCTCTACCTCTCATCTCTACACCCAATATAACTGAGTTGGGTGGGAAACAACTCTTAAGTTGGCTCTCCTTTGAGGTATGAGCCCACATTTCCTGGTCCAGTCTCAGCAAGAACCTGGAGCATCAATCTTGAGGGGCTCAGGGTAGGGACTGGATTTCACTTCTGACTTCCAGCTTATAGTCAGGGAAGAAATGGGGAAACTCATTTCTCCGTGTCTTGGGAGTGCAGGAACTAAAGCTACTCATGAGGTGGAAGACTGACCAGCACAGAGAAGCTGGTCTGGAGCAGAGGCACGGGCTCCGGAGTTACAAACCACATAACACCCCTTCCCACAACTAGCTTCCCACCTACTTCTGTCTTAGACTTTGGTTTCACTTACATTTTATGAAATGCCATGTGATTCAATCTTATTTTCAGTGAAGCAAAATAACTCTCACATCAGAGCTACTCTTCAGTTAAGAAAACATATTTGTAGAATAAAAACCTGTAATTAAATCGCCTTTCATTTTTAAGTGGAGGTTATGGATGGGGCAAAATGTTTTAACATCAAAAGAAAAACTTGCAAAGGGCCCTCGACACCCATGCTACAGGCTGTTAGGAGCCTGCTAACACTCAGTAGCTGTGCCCTGATCTGGACAGCCATTCCCGGGCCAGTGCGAGAGCCCTGAGCGAACGAAGGGTTGATTGCTGGCTGACCCTTGGGAGCTCTGGAACAACCACAGCATACACGCACTTACAGGAGTTTAGCCAATCACACCTGGGAATCCCTTGGGATGTGAGTTGAGTAGCTTTGACCAATGGGAAAGAATAAATGGCCTCAACCATAACAGACATGCCCCAACAAGAGAAATTACTATGCCTGCTAAGTTTGCCCCCGCCCCACATCATGAACATTCTCTTTGTTGCATCAGCATTTTGGACCTAGTACCTTCTTCAAGCCAAAATTGAAAACAGAAGAACAAAAAACCAGAAAGGTCTGAAAGAAGTGGAAAACACTTCAAGTCAGATGGTAAAAGAATACCTTTACCTTGAAAATGGTATTTTCCTCCTCTTGTTGGGGGCTATGCCGGGTGGCATGTTTCCAGGGAATCTGGAAGCGTTTGGAGTCCCTATGTAGCCAGATGAGCCCAGGGTACAGGCCACTATCCACTTGGGCCACCAACCAGGGCTTCAGCCGAACTCTGCGGGGGTGGAGAGCCATGATCTGGGTTGGCGGGAGGGGGAAGAAATGGGGAGAGGAGAATTAGGCCAGCCCCTGGGAAAAGTTCCCAGCCACTGTTCCCATATGATAGAGCTACAGTTTCACTAGATTACAGCAAAGAAACTAAATATGGGAATAAACTGTGCCAGGTGGGGAAGAAAAGAAAACAGGTTAAAAGGTTCTTTTGATGCTTATTCCAAAGCCATTTATTTTTCATGCTCTAGCCAAATCAGACTTATCACGTAAGTAGATCACATTTCTTCTATTTAAATCCCGAGGCAGAAAAATAAAGAGATGATGTCACCCCTGCTGGAAAACAGTCCTTCCTCAAGTACCAAGGGAAGAGAAGAGAAACTGCTCTTTCCAGTCTCATCTCGGGAGAAGAAAAAAGTTATGGAAACAGCAGGTATATAGGCAAGAACTTGAAGCAGGCTCTCTTCTTAGACAACTAAGGTGAATGGGAATATTTTAGTAAGAAATGACAGCATCGTGATGAGAGAGAAGTAGGCGAGGGATGGTCCCTGGTTCCAAAGTCCTCACTTACATAGATGAGCAGGCAGTGTATCCACAGGGATCTGAGAGCTGGGCCTCAAGTCAGTTTTCCTTTCTCTGGGCCACCCAAACGCGGGGTGGGTGGGGGGTCTGAGCTGATTACCCCCACGACAATCCAGTGTCTAGGAGAAGGCTTGGGAGCACTGAAGACAAAGTGTAAGAACCCTGCCCTGTATCTGAGTCTGGTAAAGCTAAGATGCCCTAGAATGATCAAATACCACAGTTCCTAACCCTATAGAATACTAAAACCAGTCATAAGACAAGCTCTGTACTGCTAGGACAGCCTCCTCACCTGGGTCTGTTTACCTCCCCACAGAGGCTGAATTGAACTGATTGGTTGCTGGAGCCAGCCTGGGTAAAGTCTGCAATTGATTCTCATAAAGGGCATAGCGTAGCAGATAACATTCGGTGGCAGCCAGCACTCACAGCGGGAAACAAAGGCCTGCCCAGATTGGGTGCCTAAAGGAAAAAGCAGTCACCGGAGAAGTGTTTGCCTGGGGTGTTGTGTTTAGATTTTTTGGCGTTCTCATTTCTCTTTGTTTTTACTTCAGGTGAGAAAGACAGGCCTGCAAAAGAACGTTCATTCAACAAATATTTGTCCGTCAGCTACTGTGTGACAAGGGCGACATTAGTTACTAAACACAATGTCCTCATCAGACTCCCTGAAGAAATCCACATTGGAATTGCTCAAACATCCACTGACCTGAGAAAAGGAAGATAAATAAGTCACCTTCCCACCCAGAAAAATTCCCACCTGGAGCTCGGTTCAGAAACCAAACCAGCTGAGTCAGCCGAAGGCTCCCCCTCGGAGGAACTTAGCTTAAGGGGTGGGTCCTAAGGCCACTTCTCTCCCCAGCCAGGCTCCCAACAAACGGGAAAACTCAAAGCCAGCTCGGTCACTGGCACTTTAAGAACACGGCAGGACCTGCTCTCACCTGAGCCTTCTGACCCAATTACCAAATTCTGCAACTGAAACCTTCCCCCCTGGGAGCAGCTCACAGTGGGCAGGTGAGGTAGCACTCGGTATTCAAGTGCCGCCCACCCCCATGTTCTTGGCCTTGATGTAGATTGCTCTGTAGGACAGCAAAGTCAAGCTATCAAACCACAGAGAACATTTACCTTATAAGGAGGAGGGAATGCATATTCTCCCCAGGGCAAGTTCTAGCCTTCTCTTCCTCAGTCCTGGCCTGCGGGAAGGGGGATGGGGTAAGGGAAGAACAAAGAGAACAGGGAAATGGGCAGCAAACTGGTCCACCTAGTGAGGGGCTTTCGAGAATTTCTGTTGCAATATTGGTCAGTCTTGTGTCGAGGCCTGGCAGACACGTGAAATCCACCTCTTGACAGATCATGGGCTTTGAAGAAAAGGGCTTATCCTAGTTGATCCACAGCACATCAAAAAAAAATTAAGGCAACCAGGCCAATGCAAGGAACTGCAGAGTGACGGGGAGGGAGAGGCAGCCGCCCTTAGAGGTCGATGACTAAGATCTAGAGCCCTGTGTTCTCAGCATTCTCCCAAGATGGCAGTACACAGGAACAACGCTGCCCCAGCCTCCTCCTCCTCCATGCCCCACGTCCATCACAGCTAACCCTCTCCACCTTCTGAAAGTCCACCGAGATCTCCTCCACCAGCCACCCAGCACCTAAGACTATAAGAACAGGCAGAGAGGGAAACTTTGGAAGCAACCAAAATCAGAGAAAAATATCTAATTAGACATTCATAGGCTGCAATATCAAGTAGCCATTAACATCGAGGCATCTGAAGAATGTTTACTGGATTTGGGAAAATGTTTAAATATGAACTTAAGGGGGGAAAAGGCATCATACAATATTGACTGTATAGTAGTGTCTCCATCTTGTACCGTAACATGCACTTGTGTACATAAGCACTGAGAATTTTTGAAAAGGGAAAGAAATAATACATCGATGCAACAAGAAGTTCTTAGTGGTTACCTGGTGATAGGGCTGTGGGTGAATTTTATACGTGCCTAAGTACTTTTATATACGATTCACATTTTCCTACAATGACATGTTTCGATTCACAACTTAAAAACAAAACACTACAAGTAGTATTTTTTTTTAACCACAGGAAGCTAAGACATTTCTTGGCCACTGGGAGATATAAAAGATGATGGCCGGGCTTCCCTGGTGACCAAAAAAAAAAAAAAAAAAAAAAAAAAAATGATGGCCTTCAGCTAATGAAACCACGGTAACAACAATCCTCTATCTACATAGGCTTAACAGTTTTTACATGCGCTTTTATTTAACGTGTCTGATTTCATCCTCATAATGAAATTCTCATCCCCATTGTTATCATCCCCATTTTACAGCTGGGTTAACTGAGGCACAGCAAAGTGTTTTATCTGGGGCCTGGACCCAATACTTCTCAGTCAGAGTGTGCTGTACCATATCCTGCCACTGCACCCAGCCTTCTAAGTCCCTCCCTTCTTCTATACACCAAGAAAGTAAATGAAAAATATCAACAAAGATCCAAGCAGCATGGAGGGCCAACGAAGTGGTTAGGGAGGAGACTGCATGACACCCACCCTTAAACACACCTAAACCAGAGTTCTCTTTCAGAACACTCTCACCACCCAAATCCCAATGCCCACAGAACAAGCTTAGCCTAGTTTAACTCAGCTCTGGTATCTCTAGGTGCCATCACAGCAAAATTCAAGGCCTGTGTCTCCAACAGGTATTCAACTAGCCAAAGAACAAAGATTTAACCCATCCACTCCCCTCATACTGGGCACTGAGCAGGGACACTATCAACCTCCCCAAGGCATAAACCATCCTCTCTCACACCCCCATTCCAGGAAACAGGTCCCCTACAAACACCTGTACTGCCACCTCTGCAGCCCCTGCCCAGACTAGTTTCCAGGAACACGGCCACCCCAAAGCCAAGATTCAGTCGTCAATGGTTTTGCTCAGAGTAAAACACACACCCTCATTTCTTCCAGACAGGCCTCAGGCGTGGTCCTGCTTTTTCCCTTCCTCCTGGAGAGACCTGAAATGCCATCTTCCAAGTTCCCCAGTCTTTCCTCCATTTAGTTTAGCCCTGTTTAGGGGCAAATTCTGGACCTCTAGCCATAATTCCCACGCCCTGCCTCCCTGCTTGATTGAAGTTGGGGGCTGGAGAGAGGGAGCTGGAGAGAGGGTATAGGGGCTGCTGTCACGCATTATACAAACATCGAAAACTACTCTCCTGGGTCAGCACCAGCCTTCACCAACCCCTACTCAAACGCCTTCTTCCTCTCCCTTCCCTGGCTTCCACTTTTGACATCCACGAAGAGAGCAGGGCTGGGGTAGGGATGACCCCTTTAACACACAGCAGGCTCCCTGTAAACAGTGGCACCCTGGGCCTGCTTTCCAGTCTGGCCTGGAAGACTTTCCCCACTTCTCTATACCAGCCCTCCAGCCCTTTCAGGCGAAGAGGGCCTCACCCCCAGAGCAACCACGCCCGGCGCCACCCTCACCAGCAAGTAGCGTAGCTACTTGGAAATTCACGGGTGTCTCTCAGGCCCAGGGCAGGGGCCTGACTGTGCTAAACAAATCCCAGGAAAGCAAACAAACTGGCTAAAGTTACTGGCCGCCCCGACGCGCAATTTCCCAAAACACCCACCAAGATCAAGGGCCGGCCGGCCTGGGAAATCCCCTCTTCGGGATCCAGGGGCCTGCGGAGCGGTGAGCTGGGAGGACCAGCGTGGTGGAGGAGCCTTAGCGCTCCCCGACGGTTGGTGGGTAGGGGCCCGAGAGCCGCACACTCCAGTTGGGCGGGAGGGAAAGGGAGTCGACAGAAGTAGGGGGTCGGTAAGGGCACAGCGCCCCCGGGCTAGGACCGCCCGAAAGCTACCTGAAGCAGAGCGATGGGCACCCAGCCCTAGAGGGTATCCCCAAACAAACAGATGTCCTTAAGCAAGCTTTCCTCACCCCCACAAACTCTGGAGGGGACGCTTCTTCACCGGCGGGCGTGTCCTCCCTCCCTCAAGCGAGGCTCCAGACGTTGGCTCCCCCACCTTTCTTCAATCCGGCTGCCAGAAGCGAACGTCCCTCCGAACCAAGTCCCCAGTTAGGATCACCCGTCGCCACTGCTCTCCTCGGCCGGTTGGGCAAGCAACACCTGGCTCTGCGCAGGTAGGGACTGCAGGCTCCGCTCCCAGTCCCACACCGACCCTCACCTTCCCCGCCCAGGTGAGCCAAGCTCACGTCAGCGCCTCGCCTCGGGACGCCGCGGACCCATCTGCCGTCCGGCCACGCCTCCCAGGTGTGGCCACGCCCCCATGCGTTCAGGATTGGCGGGTTGCGAGAAATATGATACTCTGTGTTCCTGGGCAGCCCAGGCCTCCCCAGCCCCTTCCCCACCGCCCTCCCCCGCTTCTAATCCGGGCTGAGAAAATTCCGGGACTGGGGTCTAGACCTGACCCCTTGGGGCTAGTGGTCTTCTGAACTTTCGGAAGCGACTGGGAGGAAAAATAAGTCGAAAAGACTTAGCTCTAAGTCGAGAAGGTGCCTCCCTTCCTTCATGCCCCACAATCACCCTGCGGTATGGAGACGGTTAACTACAAATAAGGATTCAGAGATTCTGGGTTGGCCCTAATACCTGTGGGCCTGTATAAGTGGAGTGGGGTATTGGGAAGGGACTCAGGACACTTGGTCCCTTCTGAGGGAAGCCCTGTGTCTTACGGGGCAGGAATTCCGCCTTCACTCTGCCTTTTACCCCTATGACCCTGAGTGAGCTGCTTAGCTGCTCAGTTTCAGTTTCCTCATCTATTCAATGAGAATAATAGTCCTGCCTTTTCCAAATACTATCAGGTAATCATTAAAAGCATGGCCTCTGGAGCCAACTACTGATATTCAAATCCAACTGCATCAGTTACTGCAGACTTGGGCAAGTTTTTTAAGCTGTCTGGGCCTCAGTTTCTTATCTGTAGAAGGAGGTAAATAATAGTACCCACCTCAAAGGGGCGTTGTGGGCATTCAAAAAATTACTTCATATAAAGTGCTTGGAACAGTATTTGGCACTTTCCAAGTGCAGTATAAATACCATTTTTATTGGTGTGAGGATAAAAAGTACCATATTGGCATTGCCTCATGGAATAAACAGACATCTACTGTTACGTGAAATTCAAGGCCTGTATGTCCCCTAACAGGTGCTTGATAAAAGTTCCCTCACCTTTCCCACTGCAGAGAACTCCAGTCCACGTAAAGTGCGTGCTTACAGTGAGCTGTGTACTAGCACATGAGATGTGGAAGCACTAGGCTATCACAGGTAAGAAGGGGTGTGAGCAGGGTACTTAGGCTTTGGAGTTTAAAGCAATGAGTTAGAGACCATGATGGAGTAGTGTTATGACTGAGTTATGTCCCCCCCCAAATTCAGATATTGAGGTCCTATAACCTGCAGTATCTCAGAATGTGATTGTGCAATACTGTGGACTTGATTCCTAGTCCCAA
This sequence comes from Neophocaena asiaeorientalis asiaeorientalis, assembly GCF_003031525.2. NCBI lineage: Eukaryota > Metazoa > Chordata > Mammalia > Artiodactyla > Phocoenidae > Neophocaena > Neophocaena asiaeorientalis. Next base: position 7,285,596 of record NW_020173731.1, on the reverse strand, counting down.
CTCAGCCTAGCGACATAGCCGGCAAAGGCCCGGGAAGGCAGCAAGGCCCAGATCCTGACTCAGGCAGCCTCTGTCTCAGTCACTGCTTGTGGCCACTCTTCCCTTCACTTAGGGGAAGGGAAGGGCTATCTCATCAGCACAGCCAGTCTATTACTGCTGCTGAGCTCACCGGACAAGCCAAATCTTCCATCTGGCTGAGGGCTGGGCTCCCGAGACCAAGCAAACAGTCCACTGCAGGTGTGTGTGATGGAGGAAGACCACCAGGGGAGTGTCATTTGAGGGGAGCCAAAAGCCCAATGGCATACAAGTATGAGTGCACACACGGACATTCACTTTTCCAGTAGCTGAAATTACCCTAACTAAGGTGATTTCTTAGTGATCTTCTTTGGAAGACACATTTTTTTTTCTTCTGCGCTGTGTGGCTTGTGAGGATCTTAGTTCCCTGACCAGGGATTGAACCCCAGGGCCACATCATTGAAAGCTCTAAGTCCTAACCACTGGACTGCCAGGGAATTCCCTGGAAGACACATATTTTAGAATCAGAAAATTTGACCTGGGAGGGCCCTTCAAATCCTCTAGTCTCGAGATGAAACTGGCTTAGAGATATTTGTTTGACCCACACGTTTTTTGGTTTTTTTAATTTTTTTTATTTTTTGCCTACATTGGGTCTTCGTTGCTGCACGTGGGCTTTCTCTAGTTGTGGCAAGCGGGGGCTACTCTTCATTGCGGTGTATGTGCTCCTCATTGCGGTGGCTTCTCTTGTCGCAGAGCACGGGCTCTAGGCACATGGGCTTCAGTAGTTGCAGCACACGGGCTCAGTAGTTGCATCAGGCGGGCTCAGTTGTTGTGGTTCACAGGCTTAGTTGCTCCGCGGCATGTGGGATCTTCCCAGACCAGGGCTCGAACCCGTGTCCCCTGCATTGGCAGGAGGATTCTCAACCACTGTGCCACCGGGGAAGTCCCCCACACAGTTTTTTAAACATTGGGAGATTTCACATTAAACATCCAGATCCTTAGCGTCTCTTGAAGAGTCAAATGCTCTGGACAGCCTAGGTCAGCATTTCCAACAGGCAACAGCTGCCCATTTAGAGAGAGTCTACAGGTAGCAGTCAGGACAACCCCATCATATTGGATTCACTCATTTACTTTAATCTCCCGATTCTGTAGGCATATGAGTTTGCAACCTCTAGTCCAAATATCCTTTTTTTAAAGGTGAGAAAACTGAGGCCCAGGGAGGTCAAGTGATTTGCTTAAGGTCACATAGCAAATTAGCCACAAAGCCAAGACTAGAACCCAAGCAAGCCCAGAGCTCTTCCCGCTTGGACCCTGTCCAGCACCCCAGCCAGACTCCATTCTGACTGTGCTGCACTGGTCGTTAAGTTTTTTTTTTTTAAGTTGCCCATGCATCTAGACACTGTCGATACTATGGTGAACAACTCTTGTATCACTCTACTGAAGAATCAATGAAAGGGAATAAAGCCGGAGGAATTAAGGTGGACATCAGGAGGAAATTTCTGGCTCTTCAAATTATGAGAGCTGGCAATAGGCCACCCTGAAGTCTTCTTTGCTTGAGACATACCTCCTCTGCTTGGTCTGAGGAAGAAGAACACCTGGTGAGTCCCTGCAAGGGCTCTAGAGGAATCAGTTCTTCTGTGTTCTCAAAAGAGCTCTCACGGGATTCAGACATCCCCAGTATGGCTTGAGCCTGCAGTGTTCCCAGCATTTTGCCCTCTGTCCCTGCTCAGGTGAGGCATTACTGAGTCACTTGTGAGCCTGAGTTTCAGGCAGTGAGATGTACGTTTGAGCACAGAGGCCGTGATTCACAACTACAGGGAATCAGGGAATTTCCCTCTCTGGCTCCCAGGCAACTCTTACCTGGTGAGGAGGGGTCTTTTTCACCACCCTGTGGCTTTAGCCTCTGCAGTATCAAACATATGACAGTAAAGCCCAAATCCCAAAGCCCAAATGTGACCCAAATCCCACCCTCTTCTTGGCAGAGTAGAGGGCATGGCAACTGGAAACTTTCCCAATGGCTCAGTATAGTGGAGAGTAATCAGTGACAACAAATAATCTCAGAGACTGGGCTGCACGTCAGTGGAGCTGCTGAAGAAGGGGTATTAGGGACTTCAAGCTAAACAATTCAATTCTGTGCTCTCTCAGAGGAACTCAGACCCCAGCCAGCCTCTGGAAGGCAATTCTGGAACCTATCAGGTCTACCCCCAGTCCTTTCTGTGCCCTGGTTTATCTCTGGCTCCATCAGGTGTTTCAAGGTACTGGGGCCACAGGTGGGCCTAACGCATTGCCTGAACAACAACCTAAGTTGTAGTGCACATTGGTGTTGCCCCTTCCTCTGTCCCCTTATCCTCCATAGACTGCATCCCAGAATGCAATCCAAATCCTAGAATCACTGAGATTTCTGCAACGGAAGCTGCGGCAGAAATCCATAAATGAATCTCACTTTCCAACCCAGACAATGAAACAGACTTTGGCTTGGGACTTTAGGAGAATTCTCCACTAAGGTGTTCAGAATTATTTGTTTCTGACTCTCTTCTTATCCTCGGACCAAGCTGAGCACTGGTACGTGTTCTCAGAGAAGCAGCTTTCTTTATTCCAAACTTGGATCTGTATAAGAGGAGGAGGAGGAAAAAGAAGGCTCAGTAACTCCCTTGGAAGTACGTTGCCCACCTGGGGCCCTCCCTCCAAACCTCTTCCCTTCAGCACCAATCTAACAGTCCACTTCCATCTCCCCTGGCAAAGAAAGTTGTCACTGGACCTGCAGATAAAAGAGCCAAACAAGAAGTTACAAGTACCATGAACGTGAGGGTTCATAGTCCTGATTTCAAATATGTTTCCCTGTTGGGACAGAGCAGTGTCTTGACTTTGGTCAGCACCAAACTACCTATCCTGTGATTATCTATGGCTATGACATGAGATCGTGGATATGAAAGCTCTCTGAAATTAGACAAGCGCTGTGTGGATGAAAGGGCTTCTCACTGCTATTATCTGCTTTTTGTTTCCTCCTGTAAATCATTCTCTCCAGGCCTCAGTCAAGTCCTTGAGGGCAGCAAGGCACAGGCCAGACAGGAACTCCTGTAAGTCAGGAGCTCCTGGCACAGGGCTAGGGGCAGGGTGATCTCCATGAGCAGCGGAGAATGTGTTGACTTCAGAAAAATGAGTTACCTGGGGATACAGGATCATTGGGGGTCAGTGAGACGAAAAACTGGACTTCTGTTCAATAAGACTGATTGACCAAATGTGTTCTATCTTGTCTCCCTCCCCAGGCCATTCCAGTAAAATGACAATGAAGGAATAAAAAAAAAAGATTTTAACCCACAAGGTTAAGAGAGGACAAAAGCACAGGCGGGGAGATAAGATGGATGAAAGATTTCAACAGAAAATATTAGGAGATGAAATATTATGTTAACAAAAATAAGGAGTGGGGAGGGCTGATATTTTGATTATAAAGGTTTCAGTACTATTTAATTTTTAAAGCAGATATATATAAAATTTAAGAAAAATATTATTATCAGTATTTTTTTTTAAAGAAAGAAGAAAGAGCACCTGCGACTCAGGAGAGACCTGGGTGTCAGATCTTTCTTTGGTACTTGGTGACAAGCAGAGCTTGTCACCGTCACTGTCTGAGCCTGAGCCCCTTTATCTGAAGGAGTTGAACAAATCCCACAATCACCTTCCAGTTCTAACAATTCCTAGTTCTACAAGTAAATTATAGAGGCAGCACTGACGTCCTCAGAAAAACAACCTGTGCTTTGGAATTAGTAAAAAGTTGTCTCAGATTTCCCCTCTTTCAATTCCTAGCTGTGTGAGCTGGCTGGGCCTCAGTTTACTCAACTCATGCATGAGGATACTGCCTATTTCTCAGGACTGACAAAAGGATTAAATGAAATAAGTAAAGCAACAAATAAGTAAAGCAGCAAAGGTATGTTTTCTCCACTGCTGCACCTCCCATATTTAGGCAAGGATCCGGCATAGTTCTGGACACCAGGCATTGGTTTAATTAAAACCCGAAGAGTTCAGAAATGGGTTACTCTTATATTTATTCTTGGGGCAGGGAGAATATGAAGCACCTCATTTCTGTTGATTGTATTAGGGGCAAGGTCCAAGTGTGGATATCAGAGCCTAGTATAATTCCTTTGAGGAGAGGTAGCTAACTAAAGGGCAGACAAGGGAGGGCATGAATGAGAGGTTCTTTGACCAAGTACCCTCCACCCCTCCACCCCTCCACTGTGGGAACTTTCTCTTAACAGTGTCCACATACACAGCCTCAACCTAGATTAGCCTCCTATTCCATTACCTATAGTTCTGCAGAAAAGGTAAAGATGGTGTCCACAGGGATTTCCTCTGTCTTGAGTGGCTCTGGACTGGCACACTGATTTTCCACACTATGGGCTGCCTTCCACACTAATTTCTCCACATCACTTAAAACTTTGGTTGTATAGCATTCAAACAGGTCATTCGATCTGGATGCTGCTCCTAGACACCTACAGCTCGACCCCCCTCCTCAGTTACCACAGTCTGAATCCCAATTTGTCTGAGTTGAACTGAGGTCTACAAGGTGACTAAATGCCATGGAGGGTTAGCCCAATCCAGGAAGAAAGGGAAGATGTACATACAGATATAAGAGTTCAGTGTTGATCTCGTGTAACCCCTGACCACAAGCACATCCGAGTCAAGATCAAAAAGGATTTATATCTTTTCTAAGACAGACCCAAACCAGAGCCCTGGGTCCATCCCCCATGAGACACAAGCATCATTCCTTCATTCATCCTTCAGTAAATATTTATTCAGCGGCTCTTATATGCCAGACAAAATCCCTACCCTCATGAAACTTACTGCCTCCTATTGTTTTCTTTTATTCCTACTGAAGCCCTCTGTTTAAACTTTCACATGTGTATCCTTCTACTATTGTGGCCCCATCCTATCCCCTACCCTAATCTATCCTGAGCCCCTTTGTGAGCTCTGATCGGTTTACTCTTCTGGTCAAAAACATTCTGTGATTTTCCAATGTTTATTGAATCAAGAAACTTGATTCACTCATCCAACAAATGTTTATTGTGTGTCTACTATGTGTCAGGCTCTGTTCTAGGTGCTGGGGATATAGCAGTGAGCAAGAGAAACAGATAAAAACTTCTGCTCTCATAGTGCTTATATTCTAGTGGGGGAGACAGACAATAACCAAGATGAACATGTACGATAAGTAAAGCGTGTTAGTTGGTGATAAGTTCTAAGAACAATAAGGCAACAGGAAGGTCAGGAAGTGGAGGGGGTGAGGGAGAAGTAAAATTTTAGATAGACTAACCAGCAAGAAGAAGACATCTAAGTAAAGAGCTAAGAAAATGAAGGAGGGAACCCTGGGGATAGCAGAGGGAATATGGGTCCAGAAAGAGAGGATGGCAAGTGCAAAGGTCCTGAGGTAAGAGCACACTTTAAAGGATGAGCAGGGAGGTCAGAATAAGGCCCAGTGTCTGGCAGAGTGAGGAGAGAGGGGAGACGATTGGCATGTGAGATCTGAGATCTAATAGCTGCAGGTTTTACTCTGATAGAGATAGGGGGGCACTAGGGGTTTTGAGCAGAAAAGTGACGTGGAGTGACTTGTTTTGCAGGATCACTCTGGCTGCTGTGTTTAAAATAAAGAGAAAAGAGAAAATGGCCAAGCAGGGAGATGAGTTGGAAGGCCCCTTGCTGGCCCTCTTCTGTTGGTCCAATCATATCTCTTACTATTCTGCTACCCTGTAGCCCTAACAGACTCTTCTTCCCTGAACACACTTTGTGGCTGCTGACCTATCATCCTTGATGAAGTGGCCTCCACTTCGAATAATAATAACAACTGGAAATAACAGCTGCTACTTATCCAGCATCAATAATTCCATTCAATTTTTTAAAAAGTATTGTCTAATTTCACTTACAGACATTATCTCATTTAATGTTTATATTTTGTCCCCACGTATTGGGAAAGCTGAGGCTTTTTACAAGTTGCCACCAATTCGAAGGTCCCTGGGCCCAACCATAAGATAAAGAACAATTGATTCCCCTTTGGTCTCAAGTGGACCATTTGCATCTTTGAGGGTCTCCAGACCATGTGACCCTCTAGGCATTTCCTCACAGGAAGCCTGCACAAAGGGAGAGGGAGATGTTTAAGACGACCCTTACATGTCAACATTAATTATCTGGATAGAAAAACAGAAGCAAAGGACATTTAAGGCAAAGAAAATAGCACTGCACAGGTTCAGAGGTACCACATGGGATGGTCAGGAAACTGCAGGTTACTGGTGTGTAGCATTTATAGGGATGCATTAGGCAGGAAACAGATCTGGAAGGCCTTGAATGGAATGTCATATCAAAGAGCTGACTTTCTCCTATTTACAGTGAGGGAACTTTGAAGGGTTTTAGGTAAACAAACAAGTAAACAAAAATATTGTTTAAGCTTGAACAAGGTAAGAGTGTCCGGGAATGTTGAGGACTGTGTCTACTTGGAAAGCCTGCGTTCCTTTTAAAGGAAGCAGCCAGGGTTCTGGCTGATGGTTGCTGTACAGAAAGACAGGCCCAGTTTTGCCACTGGGAAATCTAGATTTTTATATAAAATCTTCCAATTTTTTATATGTCTGCAACAAGTTTTTTTTAAAAAATTTTGATTACGTATAAAGTTTTAATTGTATATAAAACCCCGCATAGCAGCCGCCCTCTGGGGGCTTCTGCCTGGAGTATAAGTGAGCTCCAGGAGGACAGGGACTTTGTCTTATTTCCACTGTGTTCTCAGCACTTGCCACAGAGCCCGGCACACAGTAGGTGTTCATACACGTTTGCTAAATGTATACGTATGTGTTAGTTACTAGTATTCGTATTGTATGCTTGAGGAAACTGAGGCTCATGGAGGATAATAGATGACACGGGAAGTGGCCACACTCAGGTTCAAGTTCAAATCTCTGAACTTGGAAATAGACAAAATGTCTTGCAAGAAAGATGGATTAAGATAGTCTAAGAGTAGAAGAGTAGAAACAGCTCTTCGTCAGACCCTTACACCACCCCCCTATCCCCTATCCAGGATGTGGGGACAGCTCAGATGTCCTGTGTGTGGCTCCACTTGATTTTAACCCCCCTGGGAAACTTCTGATCCCGTTCTCTGGGACTGTTTTCCCTCTCTTATCTTATTCAGACCTAGGAATCAGAGATGAGGCAGCCCACTCACCACCTGTCCCTCCCCAGCACAGTGACATCTGTAAAACGTTGAGTTGCTAGCAGTAGCAGTTTCTTCTGGGTATTTCAAATCCAAACAAGGACCCACCAGATCTTGCTGGCCAGGATCCTGGATGACTAAATCCCTAGGGGTACCAGGTAGCTACAAGGCTTTCTCTGATCTAGTTCACTCTTTTACAAACATTATTAGCGGAGTTGCTCATGGCTGCTGCATACGTAGAAATGAAAGGAGGTGGGCTGTACAGCAGAAACTAACACAACGTTGTGAAGCAACTATACTCCAATAAAAAGTAATTTAAAAAAAGAAAGAAATGAAAGGAGGTGGGCTGTACAGCAGAAACTAACACAACGTTGTGAAGCAACTATACTCCAATAAAAAGTAATTTAAAAAAAGAAAGAAATGAAAGGAGGTGGGAAAACAATAGAGCCAGTGAAGGGGGATTTGGGGAAACAGAATATCAGTGTTTGAGGCTTCTAAAATCAGAGTCAGGATTTCTGCTAAGATCTACTCAGTTAACATAAAATCAATCCTTCCTTCCTTTCCCTCTTTCTTCCTCTCTTCCTCCCTTCATCAAATCAGACAGTAGTTTAGTCAGTCAAGAAACATTTGTTGTTCAGTGTTCAGCAGACTCCCATAATTGGCAGGTGATGATTTTAATGATGCCCGTGAACTGTGTCACATTTTATTCATATATTCATACACTTTCAATTTATTAAGAAGGGATAAGGAGAGAAGGAAACACTAGCGTGTTTTGCCAACTATTACAATCCGCAGGGGAAAGCTGTTGTTGTTCCTCTATACAATTCTGAGAGTAATTTACCAAGTTCTGGACTCTTTCCAGAATCTTGTATTTGAAGGCACAGTCACGGCTCAGTGCTCTGCTTTCTGAACCAGAACCCCATGCACTGCATTGCTGGCCAGTCAGTTCATCTTGCACACATTCATTTTCCTTAAATGGATTTATTTTCAAGTCCATCGGGGGATTTTTCTTAAATTTAATCTTTAAAAGAGTCTTATCCAAGGTAAATGGATAAATTACCAGCTGGTAAATGGCGAGTAGGAAGCTGGCCAGGCCCGATCTGCCTGGCTCTGTGTCCTTTGCATTAGGTCATGGAGGGGAACCCAAGCTTTGGAATGTTAATCTTGCCCACAGGCCTGAAGTAATATCCCAGGATGTGAATGTGCATGGCCATCTATCTGTCTGTCCTGGGGGCGTGAAGAAGGCAAGACGCTCTGTCCTTGACCCTGACTGACTGAACCCAGGGGCTGGATCTGGAGGTTTAGGGGCCTGGGAACCTCTCTCTAAGTGCTTCAATGTCTGCAGGCCCCAGGAGTTTCGCTGTTTCATAGCAGGCATGGCCACCTCCCAGTTGCTATTCTGTGCTGTGGCAAGTGCCAGCTTGTCTTCCCTTCCCGCCCAGCCTGGGAAACCGGAGGCATTTCTAGCTCAGGCCCGGACCCGTCCTGGTGGCCTGGATTCCACCGCCTAGGCAGAAAGCTCATCTCAGCCCACGGACCATTTCTCCCTGGGTTTTGTCACAGAGGGATTTCTATTCCAGCAGTTCAGGGCGATGGGGGTGGGTGGGTGGCCACAGGCTTCTTCTCTCTTAAGCTACAGAGTGGTGGGGTGGATATCAGTGTGTAGAGAAGGAAAGAGGGGAGGGAAGGGAAGCTTGAGACATTCCATCCCTGAGGTTGTTTCATCCCCAAATCCAAGGCAAATAAGGGAGTTGGGAAGGCTGGACTGTCTTCCTAGCAGCCCAGTCCTGGGTCCCTGAAAGGAGGACTTTCTCACATTCCTACAGGAGGGTGGGAAAGAGGCTGGGTCTGGGCAGGTCTGGAGAGCACCTGTTCCCTGTGGCTTTGGGGGAACACGCCCCGACTTGCTGAGCTCTCAGGTAGGAGTCTCTGGGTAGGAAGCCCAGCCTCTGATTGCGCAGGGGCTGTGTGTGTGTGTGTGTGTGTGTGTGTGTGTGTGTGCGCGTGTGTGTGCGACAAATAATTGTTTAGTGCATCCATGCGCTTTTTGCTTAAATGAAATTCAAATTTAACTGAACTTATCTGGCAACTCCAATATAGGAGGCAGGACTCGGTTGAACTGGACTGAGGCTGACACCCCATCCCCCTGTCTCTCCAATTTCAGGGAGGCAAGGGCCAGTTTCTGGACACATAACCCTGCTTCGACCTGCTCCCCACCCTGAAGCAAGAGAATTCCTTGGGCATTGCCTGTCCCACACAGCTAGGGCCCCTCGGACTTCAGACTTCAGTTCTGAAACTCCAGAGACTTTCATGTCAACCGGTAATGCTCCATCCTGGAGTCCCTTTGAAGATGAAAAGCTCTCCTGAGAACTGAAGTGCTCTGTTATTGTAATTAACATAATTAACAGCACTTTTGCTCATAGCCCTGTAGGAAACTGGGGGACTTTGCTTTTTGTAAGAAATATCTACCTCACTCTCCCAGGAGATGGCCAACCTCTTCTAATCCAATACAAGGGTAGATGTCCCTGCCAGCCCCAGTCCCTGCTCCCACCTACCCTGACTTAGCCTTGTCTTTTTACCCGTTCAGATGGTTTTTCACTACAACAAGGCACCCGGCTCTCCAGGCACAGTAGCCACCCTCTCCTGGGAGATGTCTGTGCCTTCTTGATGAATGGTAAAGCCTGGAGTAAAGCCTTTCGGGAAATGGTAAAAAGCCTTTCATCCGGTCTACCCTAGCTCTGGAACGGACAGAAGGGGTGCCAGCTGCCGCCATCTCACTTCTCAACCCAAATGCCCTGACCACTAGGAGCAAGCTCTTCCTTAATGCCAGGAATCAGGTTGTTGCTGTGTAGAGTGGCCATGTGGGAGGTATATAGCATTTCCCTCTGAAGGTAGCTGGTCACACAGTGGTAACCAGGGCAGCTAAAGGTCATGCCCAGAGGCCTTGTCCAGAGTCTGTTGTCTTCATTATTTATTTCTAGGGGTGCATCCTTCTGCTTTCCCCAAGGAGGTGATCAACTCTTGCACAGGAAGAGCCAGAGCATTCCATTCCCTAAAGGTGTAGCATAGAGGAGATACTCAGCATTACTAATTGGGTTGTGAAAAATTGATGTTTGTGATAGACCAAAGAAGCATGTCTGCCTCTCTCTGGATTCCCAGGGCTCTTAGCAGCTCTCTCTGGGTTTCCTGACATACCTACTGTATGATTTTTATCTGGCCTGTTATGTGATTGTAAAAACGTACAGAAGTGTTCTATGTTGTTACTATTGGCAGTGCAAGGCCTCTGCCCAAACTGGCTGAAGGTTCAAGAATTTTAGACAGTTGACTCTGATGACGGCTAGAGGTTATAAAATTTCCCTGTCACCCCAAATCTGTCTTCAACGTCTTGGTATTGTCCTACCCTAGACTCTCTTAGGAACAAGAAGGAAAATTAGAGTCCTGGACCTCAGTTAGAATGTGCTCTCAGGTCTTTATAGCCTGTTCCTCTCCCCACAACAGACACACACACACACGCTCATCTGCGAGTGGCAGAGTCAACTCCTCCCCACCTTCCTATTTCATTCAGTTTAATTTAATAGGAACTTATACTTAGACAGCAAACGATGCTCAATAACAATAATGGCTCATGTTGAGCTTTGTAGATCTAGTCTCTTTGAGATTCAGAGTCACCAGAACATGTCAGATGAACTAGAGGGGCCCTGGCAAGGCTCAATGACAGACAGCTGTGACAAGGCCACTGAAATGACCTTCACCGTAAGACAGTAGTGACCTAGGGCCTGGAGCCCATCATAGGGGTGAGTTGGCTCTGGGAACGGCATGAGGCTGATGCTGAAGCCTCCTTCCAACCCACCTGCCTTGACACTATGGGTGTGCCAAGGGAAATGGCCATGCACTCATCAAGTGAAGAACTCGGATCCTAAAGAGCTATACCACTGGGAGCTAGTGGCATGCCTGAGACTGAGTATAACAAATTGGGGGGAGCTGGGGGAGGGCACAGGGAGGGCTGGGGAGAATGTCTGCTCTTGCCCCCTGGAGCACAGCCAGGCTTCAGCAGTGACTGCTGATGAATGTCACCAGGACTGACCCTTTGGACTGGGTCAGCATCATTGAGAGACTTGGCCAAACCAGAGGGAAGACTGAACTCCTTGCTAATCTACTCGTGGAGAAAGTTGGTGTCTTAGTCCATTTGGGCTGCTATAACAAAATACCATAGACTGGGTGGCTTATAAACAACAGATATTTATTTCTCACAGTTATGGAGGCTGGGAAGTCCAAGAAGATTTGGTGCCTGGTGAAGACCAACTTCTAAGTTCTCAGAAGGCCATCTTCTTGCTGTGTCCTCCCATGGTGGAAGAGACAAGGTTGCTCTCTGGAGTCCTTTTCATAAGGGCACTAATCCCATTCATGAGGGCTCCACCCTCAGGACCGAATCACTTTCCAGAGGCCCCAGCTCCTGCTACCATCACATTGGGGGTTAGGATTTCGACATATGAATTTGGCAATGGGGCGCGGGGACACAAATATTCAGTCCGTTGTACTCAGTGTCGTTGGGATTCTTACTTTAAAAGAGACTTGGTCCCTTTAGTTAAAGGCTGAAGTACAGGGACAACTTTGAAGAGCAGTTATTCTTCAAATAATATATACCCATCGTAGGAAATAAACCTTAACTATATTTTCTAACAGAAAAGGCTAGTGTTTTCTTCATTTTTTAATCAGGGCTACACAATTGTCTCATTTTATTTTCTTTTAATGATTCTTCATGGTCTTTTTGTTTTGGGAAGAACAAACACTGGTTCCTGGGTATATTCCTGGCTGGTTGAAGAGAATGTCCTCCTTGGATCCCAGCTGACAATGCTCAACACTTACCCATGCTGCCCTCATCTCTTTTCCTGCCTTGTCCCAGATACATTCACTGTCATCCACCCCAGCCATCAAAGAGACTATAGTACAGTTACTTTAGGATTGGAGGACACAATGATCCAAACATTCATCTGGCTCCAAAATCCCCTCTTCAGGCAGAGCTGGAGGAGCTCTAAGTCTGCAGAATGAAGGTAGTCCGCCTTCAACACTGACTTACAAGCAGCTTTGCAATCTGCCTTTGTGGAATTTTCAGTGCAAGAATTTATGGTAAACTCATGAAGGACATCTTTAGCTGCAAACTTTATTTCTAAAATTTTTAGTTCTAGTCAGAATAAATGCACAGAGAGGAAAACAAGGAGAAATAAAAACCACAAGAAGATGCTAGAAATCTTCTTCATGAGAAATGTACGGTTGTTCAATATGGGAAAGGCTGACATTCTTGGGGCTTCACTATCTGAATAAGAAAAGCTGCCTCCAAAATGGAAGGTAAATCATCGCCCAAGGAAAAAGATTAATATCACTGAAGCCTCCCACACCAGATGTAACAGGCTGGGCAGTTAAGCCTGTGATGGGAGAACCACACCGGGGAGTGATTTGCTAACAGTCAAAAGTGGGAGAACATAGCAGCTGCTGTCAATTTGGGCTAAGAGGCAATTATAGATTCAATTTTATTCAAGATGGTAATTCTTAACTTCATTTTTTTAAATGTAGGACCGTAGTCTATATCCTGAGGATTTTCCCCCCCACTTCTTTTCTCCTAAAGAAAAGCATTCTCATAAACTGTCATGTAGGTTAACTGGTGGTACTCAGAAGAGTCATGAATTTTACGGGCAAAATGGCATGTAAAAGGTGAATGAGAAAAAAGCATCACATTTAAGTCAGGTCAACGCAGCCTGGATTAATCACTCCTCCTCTGTTCTCTCGGTGCATGGCTCATACTTTCATTCAAGAATTTATCATGTTGTGATGTCATGGACAATCATCAGCTTCTAGGACTCCTCCTTCCCTCAGGACTCTGAGTTCCCTGAGGCCAGGGCCTCTGTCTTATTCTTTCTCATAAACTCCCTTGCCACTCCATATATGCCCAGTGTACATTAATGCGCTATCAGTGATTACTGAACAAATACCCTCCAGGTCCTATACTAGTTCCAGTGGCATATATGAAGTGTAAACCCATTTTGTACTTACTGTGATGGAGATTTGAACCCAGATCCAACTGAGTCCAATACCCTCGGTCTTAAGCCCTTTGTTAACCTGCCTTTCCTGAGACAGATTGATCAGTAAATGGGAGACGATATCAGCTTTCCTGCTCCCCAAATGGCTGCTGCTTCTCCATCACCTTGCTGGTTCTTCCTCATCCCCCCACCCAGCCCCTGAAATTTACAAGGCCCCAGGGTTCAGTTCTCAGGCTCCTTCTCTGTATTTACATGTCATGATCTCATTCAGTCTCATTTATAGGCTGACCACTGCCATTTGGGCATCCTGGACTCTCCCCTGAATCCCAGATGTGCATGCATATTTGACTACCTCCTGGACCCCTTCCCTTAGATGTCTAACAGCAACCTCAAATTTAATGTGTGATTTGAATGATCTTGACATTCTTTTTTTTGATATACCAAAGTAATAAATGCTGTTTATGACTTCTTTAAGTTTACATAGTGCTCCAACATATTAGTACCCTCTGAGCTTCAAAAAACCAAATACATTTACAGGAGTATTATCAGTCACCAAAATGACAGGGAAGGAAACTTTACCTTGCGAGAATGCACAGATGTTCTCATTAAGGCAGTATTGACCCAGACGATCATTTAGTATCTGTCAAGATGGATATAAGCATCTCTGAGCTCCAGGAACAGAGGAAGAACAGAAGCAGTTAACAGCAATGGGGAGCACGGCCCATTAGCTTGGCCCCTACGATCCCCTCATGTTGTATCCACGCCCCACACAGGAACTAGCATGGATGGCGTGGATTTCACAAAGTGAATTCACTACAGTCTCCACTGAGGATAATTCTATCAGGAGAGACTTGAAATACTAGTTTCAAGAAATGTTGAGAAGTGGGAGGAAGCCTTTGGTAAAAACATGAAAAAGTCTCCAAAGTCTTTTGGAAGTGGGCAGCATCAGTAGCGAACCAGCTGCTCCAGGAAGGCGTCGGAAAGGAAGATTTAATGTCCTTGTCACCCATACAGACATCACCGTGATTTCGCTAAAGTCCAAATCGGTTCACATAACCCCCTTGCTTGAAATCCTTTAAGGGCTCCTCACCTTACATGGGATTGGGCCTCAATGCCCCAGCAAGGCACGCAAGGCCTTTAGTGGGCTGAATCCTCACCTGTCCGTCTCTCCAACCTCTCTACTCCCACCCACCCACCTCAGCAACAGGGACCACAGACAGTTCTCCAAACACATCTTTCCACCTTGCTCATGCTACTCCCACTCCCTGGAACCTTCTTTCCCAGGAAACCCTAACTCAGTGCCTCCTCTGTGCAACTCCCCATGACCTTTCCTCTCTCTTCCACAGCAAGAGGAGCTCCTTTATCTTCTGGGTTCCTAAAACCCTTTGTAGACACCCTTCTAATCTAGCCCATGACAACGTAATTATTTGTTAATTGCTTTGTTTCCCCAAAGGTCTTCAAGGGGAAAGCCTGAGGTCTGAGCTTTTTAAATCCTTAATGCCTAACATTATGACAGGAACATGGTAACTGTTTAGAAAATGTTTGATGAATGAATGAAGTTTGCCTGCTAAGCCTCTGCCAGAAAAATGTGAAAAACAGGATGTAGTTACACCAACATTCCACTAGAGGGAGGGATGTAAAACTTTATCCCCTCTCTCTAGTGTAGCATTTTTGCCTTGTTCTCAGTCAGATGAATATAATCTGATAAAATATTTCAGTTTTAGGCTAGGCCTAATATAAAACAACCTCTGATAAGCTTGAGGAAATGTAATTATTACAGGTCACTCTATGCCAGGCTCTGGGTGTGACAATGGGCAGTTCTTCTGGGTACAGATGAATAGAAAGGGTAGGCACTATATATAACACTGTTTTACATTTTCAAGTTATGTAGAGTGCATTGAAATGCATTACAAAGCTTTTCTCTTTTCAGACATAATCTCGTTATCTAAAACATGCTCCACCTAGAAAGCTCATTGCTCCTTACACAATAAACGCTGTGGAATCCGATGACTACCCAGCTTTCTAATTTCCTGTTGCCCTATATCCTTCATATCCTGTCTTGAACACACACACATGCTGTCCATGAAGTCAGCTGAAACAACTCATACAGCCTAAAATCTAGATTAATCTCAAGTTCTATACCGATGTTCAATGAACGTGACAGACTGACAAACGCTCAAAGGCAGCAGATGACCCTCCCCCCCCAGCCCCCAACCCCCAGCAGCCCCAAAACCCCGACCGAGCTGCTTCCTTAGCACCCAGCATCTATCAGTTTAGCATTTATCACTGTGTATCGTAATAGTCTGCATACTTATCCATACCTGGATGAGGCTGAGAGCTCCCTGAAGAGGCCAGAATGGATCTTATTCTTTCCCCCAGCCTCAGCTGCTAGCACAGCACCTGGCACATGGTGTTTAGTACATTTTTTTTTAATGAATAAACAAGCTCATTTCATTATACAGGTAGCAAGAGACTGATTTCTGCCAGCAGTCTCAGGAAGAGGCTGGATGGCTTTTGGGGTGTATACAGACATGTATGCATACATGTGGTGGAGGAGACTGATTTGAGGCATCTAGGAGGAGACAAATGTGTGGGTGCACACACACCTTCCCCAGAATCTTCCCAAATCAGTAGCTAAGGTGTCGGAGCTTTCATAATTAGAGAGTCATACCTTTGGATTATTTATGGCTCCCTGTCAACATATCTTGAACACATGTGCCCTTGTTATCACTTATACTATCACATAAATTTCAAAACTCAAACTTCCCCAGCATCTGATCTGTATCCTCAAATTGTGCTCCTTCCCCACCTTCCCATTCCTACTCTGTTGAGAATCTCAGATAGACTCCTGTTTACTTTCTGTGGTTTGTATTAGGACATAGTTTGTCTTTTCAAATACATTACCATATGTCAAATCAGCTCTTTCAAATCATGTACACCATAATATTTGCAAGGGATTAAAACACATCAATTTGTATAATTCCATGAGTTCATAATGATACTAAAAATTAAAAAAAAAACTTGATTGGTCAACATTAGAAGATCTAGTGAATTGACTCTGTGTTGAAAATTAGTAAATGAAGGGAGAGAATCAAGCATTTCTTCTGCTTTTCCTATACAAACGGTACCACTGGGTAAGCAAAATTTAGGGGAAGGTAAAGCTTGCTTTCATAGAAATAGTCCAGCAAGTAAGTGAAGAAGAAATGATAGACTATCACCTCATGATAGAATTAGAATGGGACCTCTAATGAATTAACGAACTTGGACATTGACTACCAATGGCTGGTAACATCACAAAATGAAAGGCAACCAGACGGTATACGCCTCCTGATGGAAGTATAAAATATTAGCTATAATGAAATCTGATCAAAGTTCTAAATCCCACAATGTATTCACGAGAAACACAGAGAACAGCAGAACATGTTCAACTAACAGTGTAAAAAAAAAAAAAAAAAGACGACAATTATGAGACAATCAGAAATCTGAATACTGACTGGTTATACGATGATATTAAATAATTGTTATCACCTTTTTTTTTTAGGTGAAATAGTGCCATTGTAGCTATGTTAAAGAAAGAACCCTTATCTTTTAGATATTTAAAAATAAATATTTACAGATAAAATAATACAATGTCTGGGATTTGCTTCAAAAATAATATGGGGGCGGGAGTTAGGGGTAGTGGGTGGGCATATAAATGAAACAAGATGGCCTTGCATTGAAGCCGAGGGATGGGAACATGGGAGTGTGTTATACTGTTTTGTCTACTTTTGTATATACTTGAAATTTTCCAAAGAAAAAGTTTTTAATAAAGAAAAACTAACACTTTTCTGAATATTCTGACCATCTTGTCCTAAGGGACAGCCACCCCCCTCCCACCCCTTGAGATCGTTATCCTAGGGAGTCTCCCCGAATTGAAAATACCCAAGTAACATTAATTCATCAGCCTCTCTTTACAAACTAGTATAAAACATTATTTCCTGGACTGTTTTTTACCCCTGAAAATACTGAGTCCCTGAGGGCAAAGGTCAAAGAAAACCCTGCAGGAGGGAAAAGGAAGGGCTGAGTGTGGGAAGAAGAAAGGGAAGAACAAATTTTGCCTTTATTACAATTTTCCCAGGGCCTTCACTAGTTGGCACACGCATCTTCTTTGTGTGGGTTTTACTAAGAGAACTTTCACTGGAGGCATGAAAAATATGTTTAAATTCCGAACTCTCAGGTTAAAATTTCACAAAGCATCCCCTTTTATGTTGTCAAAGGCTAATACAAATATTTTCAGAAGCGGGCTCAGTGAGACAATGATGAGACCAGTTGGGTGGAGCTAGGGCACAGTTCTGTCTGAACCTGGGAACAGTCTAGACCTGTCCATAGGACTACAATGACATGGAAACCAGGAGAGAGTAAAGAGTCACATCAAGCGCTCAAGAGTATAGCTTTTCAAAGCAGATCTCTGGAAGAACACCAAGAAACTGGTTGCCTCTGGGGAGGGAAGCTGGGGCACTTGGAATAGGGTGGGAGGAGAAAAAACATTGTATGACTTTATTGTCATAGCGCCTTAGTATGTATGATGACATTTGCAAACAGCCTTTTGTTGACATAAGTGACTGTACTTTTTATCTTGAAATTAGACCGAAGACAGATGTCTGTTTGTTTATGGGTTCTTGGCTGGGCCATCTGCTGGCACTACCTGCTGGTTGCATATTCTCTTGATACTCCCTCCCCACGCCTCCCTACCCCACCCTAACCTCCCAGAATCTAACCACAAAAATAGGATTTTAATAGTTCTAGTGTGACTTCTATAGGTGTGACATGGTATTGGACAAAGCTCAAATTCTCTCACAGACGCTCCTCTCATAGCAGAGCCAGTGAACACTGTCTTTGATGGCTCCTATTTCACCTTAAATATTCAGGTGAATTCTGTGGTTTATGATTGACATTGTAAGTTACTATTAGAAAAAAAGTGTCTCTGTGTTTATCCTGTGGTTTTTAAGTATCCCTGCACACTCTGCCTGTCTCTATTCAGTCCAGTTGCATTGTTTTTTCCTCTTTGTTTAATGAGATTATTATTTACTTCCATTAAAATGTACCCATTTTAAAGGTACAGTTTGATTAATTTTGGTAATTGTATACAAGGTGTAACCACCACCACGATCCAGATATAGAAAAGTTACTTACCCTTTAAAAGTTTTCCATCCCAATTTGCCCCAATTCAGTTTTGAGACACTTTACTCAGTTTTACTGCTTTCTCTAACATCGACTCTCCGGGTGATTTAGGAAAGGCACTTTACCTCTCTGGATGTGTTTTTGCTTTTATAACATGAAAAATGCCAGAAGAGATTTGTTACCAGAGGCCCTTGCAATACTCTCAGAAAATGAGGGGGTAGGGTAAGGGCGGGAATCTCAGCCTTGCGTCCCCATTCTTCACATAGCACACGCATGTGGCAGATCCTAGTGGGAAAAGCCTGTGGTCGCCTGTGGTTTCCATCTCCTCTCTTGCTAGTGTGCATGTAAGCTTTTGTAAGCATCAGCTTTCTCATCTCCAATATCAGGCTTATTAACAAGGCCTATTTGTTTACTGTCGTGAAGATGAACTGAGATGCGCCGGCAGCCTTAAATGTTAGTTGGTATTTGTATTATGGCATAATATAAAGGCACTGCATTCAACCATCTCGGTTACTACACGTTTATGCAGTCTGATTCTCACAGCCAAAACAGACGCACAAAGTACATTTACCCACCTGGGGAAGCCCGAAGCCTGCCTGCCGGCCTTCCTTACAGGGCTCGGAGAAAAGCTGCGCACGCGTGCATGTGCTTCCAAAGAGCCTCGCTAGGGGGCGGAATGGGAAACAGGAAGTTCTAACGCCTGTCGTACAAGCGCGACGTAAAGCGGGTCTGCTTTATGGCACCCTACTTCCGCCGTAAAGCGCCGTCGGAAATCCCGCGTGAGTGGGTTGACGAGACTACTTCCAGGTGAAAAACGCGATTCTTGGAAGTTGGCTGACTTGACGTCTCCCCCATGGGCAAGCGCAGGAGCCGGAGCCAGAGCCAGCTGCTCAACTCCCTAACTAAAAAGCAGAAGAAGCATCTAAGGGATTTCGGCGAGGAGCATCCCTTCTATGACAGGTATGGAGAGGCAAGGCTGGGACCGGCGCTGCCGGCGTCCTTTCCCGGTGGCAGCCCGCGTGTCCCCGCGTTTGGTCCGCCGGTGCCCCGGGAATAGTGACAGGGCAGCTCCCGCCGCGTCCCACGCTGCCCCGGCGCCGGCCTAGCTCGCCCGGGGATCCTGGCGGCTTCCCGCCTGAGATGGGGTTCTTCACCGGTCTTTCTACCTTTTGTTTAGCCGGTAGCTTTATGCTAGACGGCACGTCTCCTGTGTGGCGACTGGGCAGAGATTTTATAAGCTTGTTTTCGTTTTATATGTTTTTAAAGAATTGCTTGGGGGCTTCCCTGGTGGCGCAGTGGTTAAGAATCCGCCTGCCAACGCAGGGGACAGGGGTTCGAGCCCTGGTCCGGGAAGATCCCACATGCCGCGGAGCAACTAAGCCCATGCGCGCGCCACAGCTATTGAGCCTGCGCTCTAGAGCCCGCGAGCCACAACTACTGAGCCAGGGTGCTGCAACTACTGATGCCCGCGAGCCTAGAGCCCCTGCTCCGCAACAAGAGAAGCCACCGCAATGAGAAGCCCGCGCACCGCAACAAAGAGTGACCCCCGCTCGCCACAACTAGAGAAAGCCCGGGCGCAGCAACGAAGACCCATAGCAGTCAAAAATAAATTAATTAAATAAGTTAAAAAAAAAAAAGAGAATTGCTTGGGACCCTCGACATCACCGATCTATTCAATGACAATGAGGAAACTAATGTTTGGGTAGTTGTGGGTTCCTCTATAAGTGTCCAGACTCTCAGTTATGATCTTAGCGCTCATCCCACTTTGAGCTGCTTAATCAACAGTTAGAAGGATAGTCTACTTAAGAAATTTGCTAGAAAAGGTGAACCCCGAGGGCTTTTATTTGCCAAAATTTCCCATCTTTTGGATGAGAGCCTGTTGCTGTGTGACTGTAGTATTTGTCATGTGGTCTTGTTAGACTTTTTCATTTGTCTATTATTATCTATTTGGCATATTGTTACAAAACCTGTCCAAATGCATATGGAGTTTTTACTTGACAATAGATATAATGTATTTATAACGGTATAGTCTGCCATGTTCATTTAAAGTTGTATCATTAGACTTTTCCTAATTGCTACATGCTAGTAGTTAAAGTTTAACATTACCTGTTTCTTCTCAGGGTTTCCAGAAAGGAAGCAAAACCACAGACTTGTCAACTGGTAATGCTTTATACCTTCTTTATGATAGTTGATTCTGGACTGTTACTTTTAAGATTATATATAGTAATAAAGTTTGGCTACATTTCCACTCTTTTTGATTTTAGATGTAAGCTATATTTTAGTAATACTGCTTAGTTTTAAGTGCAGATGTCTGTTAAAATGAACTGTCCTGAGAGATAAGCCTGTTAGAACCTGTTAAGGAAGCTTACCAGAGGGCTCTTGGTGAATCCTAAGAGGGAACGTCTTGTTTGCTTAACATAAAATAGGGTGCAAAATCATCAAAGGTCTTATTTCACTACCACAGACTCAAAAATAAACTACACTTTTTTGTTGTAAGTTTTCCTGTTGCTCCTTTAAAGGTGCCAAATGTCTGACACATAGATTAGATCGCCTTATAACCTAAAGCTCCATGTGTTTAGTTTGCTGTCTTTCCATGTGGAACATTAGCAGTTCAAAGAAGAGGAAGAGCTTCTAGAATCATAGCTAGATTAGCTGTTTTAAAGAAATTTGGTGCTAGGTTTGGTTGAATAGATAGGATTGCATATTTGCAGAAAAGCTAGTGTTTATTTAGAAAAGTCTGAACTTGGTTCCACTGTGGGCCTGATAGACGTGGGGTAGCAACAAGAACAATATAATTTTTGTTTTTAAAATCCCCATTTTCCTTTTAGTCAGAGAGTTTAGATACTTCAAGTTCTGAAAGTGAAGCAGAGAGTGAACCAGAACAAGTTTCTGGTTACAACAGACTACTTGCCACATTAAAGGATGTTTCCAAGGAAGATGAGGAGGAGGAAGAGGAAGAAGACCGTGTTATAGATGAGACAGAAATGAATCTTGAAGATGGCGATAGTGACATCAGTGTGGAGGAAGAGACGGCAGTAGCGTCTACTGACGTGCAGAAGAGTAAGTGTCTTTGATGTGGGTTTATCATCTTTGCAGGGACCACAGACAGATTGCCCCAGGGGCATGGTGCCTTGTACTGTATGAGCTGGGTGAAAGCACATGGATTCAAAGCAGAGATTCTTAACATTGTTGGGCTCTGTGATATCTTCAAGAATCTGATGAAAACACAGGACCCTCTGGCCATAAAAATGCAGAAATGACATTTTTGCTTATGATTTCCAGGATTTCATCAATCCTAGTTCAAATTCCCCTGATTGAGAGGAAAGGGAACATAATTCTGTTTTTGTAATGGTCTCAATTTATGAAAGACATTATTGTTCCTCCACTAGAGGAACCAAGTTTAATGGAAGATAGACATAAAATATACAAAACTTTTCAAGCATCAAATTTGAATGGAACTGATAAATAAAAGGTGTTAAAGAGATGCAAAGTGGTCACATGCTGCCAGGGTAAATGAGGGGAGGCTTCAGAGAAGAGCTGGGATTGAAAACTTGAAGGAACTCTGTCTCACTCAGACATCTAGGTGACTATTGTTTTTTATTATTATTAATTTATTTATTTTTGGCTGCATTGGGTCTTTGTTGCAGTGTGCCAGCTTCTCACTGTGGTGGCTTCTCTTGTTGTGGAGCATGGGCTCTAGGCACGTGGGCTTCAGTAGTTGTGGCACGCGGGCTCAGTAGTTATGGCTCGCGGGCTCTAGAGCTCAGGCTCTGTAGTTGTGGCGCACGGGCTTAGTTGCTCCGCGGCATGTGGGATCTTCCCAGACTAGGGCTCGAACCCACGTCCCCTGCATTGGCAGGCGAATTCTTAACCACTGTGCCACCAGGGAAGTCCCCATAGGTGACTTTTAAATTTAACTTTAAAATCAACTTTATTGAGGTATGAATTACATTCAACAAGGTGTACCCATTTTAAGTATGTAATTTGATAAGTTTTGACAAATGTGTATATCTGTATTGTCACCGCCAAAGTCAAGATACAGAACACTTTCAATACCTACAAAAAGTTACTTCTTGTCCTTTTACAGTCAGTTTCCCAGGCCTGGCATCAGGCAACCACTGACATGCTTCCTTTCACTATGTATTAGTGTTTCCTATTCTAGAAATTCATATGAATGGAAGCATACAATAAGTACCCTTTTGCGTGTGGCTTCTTTGGCTCCTCATGTTGTTGTGACTCATCTACATAGTTCATATTAGTAATTCATTTCTTTTTATTACTAGAATAGTAGTCCATTGTCTGAATATATCTGGGTAACTTTTTATATCCTATTATCTTAATGCCTATTTGCCTTACTGTATTTTTTTCTATACTTTAAGGTGTCACACACCATTCTTAGTATTTTAATTTATCACTTGTACTCAGATAAAAAAATCGTTGCCTCAGACTTAGGGGTTTTTTGTTTAATTTTGTTGGTTTTCCAGTTTTCTTTCATGTTTTGGGTTTTTAAAATTGAAAAGTTTCATTTTTTTAATTATAAAAGTAATATATATTTACTGTAAAAATTTAAGAGGGTAATATAGTTAACATATATCTCCTCCACCCTGAGATGAACACCTTTAACATTTTATAGAACCTTCCAGACTACTTTTTTATGGATATATGAGTGAATACAAGTATATACATATATTTGTGTGTATGTGCATAATGGTCTCATACATTTCTATAACTTACTTTTTTTCTTTTATAATATAACGTGTGTAACTGTGGGTTCACATTAGCTTAATCACATAGTATTCCATTGTAAATAATATGTGGTAATTTAATTAGTACCCCATCGATAGAAATGACGAAATCATTTTTTTATAGTTATTTGTTATATCAACGCTGATTTGAACATCTTTACATGTACCGGGTCAGTAGTCAAGCTCAATTTTGAAACTTACGTCTTCTACCTGAATTTGCTTAAAAGTAAATGATAGCCTAAGGAATTAGATTTCATTTGTCAACAGAAGTGTAATTATATTTATGAGTAGTAAATAATTTCACAATATGTTTCATCAAAACTGCAGATGCGGCCTTACCTGCTGACCCTAAGGGAAAAGATGGGCACGGGCCACCTGGCACATCAGAGGAATCCCCAGAGGAGTTTACAGATGCAAAACATGAGTCACTCTTCAGCCTAGAAACTAACTTTCTCGAAGAGGAAAGAGAAGGCAGCTGTTCTCTGAAAGCATTACAAGGTCACAGCACAGCTCGTGATGTTTGAATTCAGCTGGTATGGGTGGTTGTGGTCTAATACCTGTTAAATCTCCTGTTATTGGAATGAGCAGTAATAGAAACAGATAGTTTAGCAGCTAGATGTAGAGCTGGAAAGAAATGCTTCTCCAAGATCTTTTGTGTTATTCAGGGTTAGGCAGTGTTGGGAGTGGGCGTGGCTGTTCAGGAGAACAAACAGTTGAAGAATGATGGCAGGGAAGGCCATTTCCCCAAAGCTCACGATCCACAGCTGGGGTCAGGGGAAGACTTCTGATTTTTTTCCCCAAGCAGGGAAGGGAGAGAAAGATGAGAAAAGTACTTTGCATTTTTCTCTCTATGCTTCACTTGCTCTTCCTTATTGGAGCAGTAATTTTCCAGATTTGTGAGACCCGGCAGTGGCTAATATTGGTACTTATTACCAGGAAGCACCTCAGAAGCCAGAAAGCTCCACCCTGTCTCCCCAGTCTCTCTCTTTATTTTTGGCTGCATTGGGTCTTTGTGGCAGTGCGTGGGCTTCTCACTGTGGTGGCTTCTCTTGTTGTGGAGCACAGGCTCTAGGCACGCGGGCTTCAGCAGTTGTGACATGCGGGCTCAGTAATTGTGGCTCGTGGGCTCTAGAGCACAGGCTCTGTAGTTGTGACGCACGGACTTAGTTGCTCCGCGGCATGTGGGATCTTCCCAGACTAGGGCTCGAACCCGTGTCCCCTGCATTGGCAGGCAAATTCTTAACCACTGTGCCACTGGGGAAGTCCCCATAGGCGACTTTTTAATTTAACTTTAAAATCAACTTTATTGTATGAATTACATTCAACAAGGTGTACCCATTTTAAGTATGTAATTTGATAAGTTTTGACAAATATGAGTATGTATATTGTCACCGCCAAAGTCGAGATACAGAACACTCTGGGCCATGCCTCTGTCCCCATGACTGTCACTTAGACAAGCCTGTGGTAGGCTGAGGCAGAGTTCTGCTGTCTCTCAGGTCCTGTGTCTTAGCCTGTGCCTGGGTGGGCAAATCTGGTTGGTCTCATTCTGTGTCCTGACTGCCTTTTTTGGTCCCAGTGCCATTCTTCAACCAGCTGTGCCATTGAAGTTGAAATTTTAATCCTCCTTTGGTTCTGTTAGCTATTCTAGACAAGAGGAAGAAGTAGCAGGTAGAATTTGGGCACAAACTGCATTCTGAACTCAAAAAAACTTAAAAAAAAAAATGCTGGAGGAAACATTAGGAGGCTTGACTATCCTAAAGTTTCTCTGGTTGTTTGGTCTGTACTGATATATTATCACCTAGAATTCTTATTTCCTATTGTTCACCTTTATCTTAGGTCTTAATATAAGGTGCACTGCATTTGAAGTTTTACTACCTGGGTCCTTGAATGGGTCATTTAACTTTGCTTCTTACATGAGTGGGACTGGAAGAGAAGAGCACTGACCCTGAGCAATGACCCTACCATTTTGATCATTTGTTCACCTCAGTTGAGTGTTGAACATTTATATTTGTCTTCCAATGCAGGTTAAATCAGACATGGAACCTGCCCTCAGGGATCTTGCAGTCTAGTTAGGTGAGGTAGGACATGCACATATATGTGTTGGTGTGGATAACTGAGGGCAGGGTGCGGCACTTGAGAGAAAGTGATGACTTTCTATATGGGACCAGAGATGGCTTCTTTGGAGCCAGAACTGTGCCTGACACAGTAGGCTCCTGGGAAATAGCTATTTATTGTGAGTCGGGGGGTAACATTCAACTGATACTGTTTGGGTATATAGAAATGCAGTGAACGAGAGGATAGAATTTTCAGTTAAAGGAAGGAAAGCCACAGTCGCAGAAGAATTTGAGAGCCATGTAATTCAAAAATTACATTAGAGAGATAAGTTAGAGGTGTATGTTGAATTTCAGACCGAGAAGTTTCTTCAGAGGTTTTTGAGCTGGGGAATAATGTGATTAAAGAAATGCTTTAGGGAGATGAACCTGTCAGAAACTTTTAAGCTCTGGACTGGGATAAATGATGGGGAAAGTTGATGGGGAAAAAGATGAGTTAACATCATGAAAACAGGATGTCATTCACAGGGGAAGACTGGAAAATCCCTGTCATTTGCTCTAAGTGTTCTAATATTCTTTATTTCTGAATTAGATCCATTTGCACAACATGTAAACAAAGAACTGAAAGAAAAAGAGATCCAGGCTGTTGCCACAAATCCCAAAACTACCCACCAGCTAAAAGTAAGCATTGTTCCATCATCACAGTCACAAATGGAGAAAAACAGTGGTCTTGGGTTTTAGTGGTTTCCCTGAATGTATGGTACACACCCGTGGCAGATGGCTTGCTAGGGAGCAAGACAGAGGAAGACTGGAAGAGCCCAGTAAGGCACAGACATAGCTAGAAAAGGCACTGGGAAGCTGGAAGGTGGGGACCAATAAGATAAGAATGCTTTGGAGACAGGTACACCAGGGTTTAGACCAGCGTCTGCAAGGGGCTATCTCATGACCTAAGGCAAGTTAATCTACCTTTTTAATCTTCACTGTTCTCATCTGTTAGAGGGGGACAGTAATGCCTGCATCAAAATAAAGTAGTTTATTTTACTGGAAGATACGTACAAAGTGTTCAGTCAAACAGTAGCTACTGCTACATTTGTTTGAAATATCTGAGATAAGTTCACACCTAAATTATTCAGTATGGAGCAGTTTTTGCTTCTTTTTTCGGTGATTTTTTTCTTTCACCACTGATGCTATTCATAAGAATTAGTCATCCTTGTTTCATTGAAATTTTTATTGAGATAATAATTATAGATGCAGTTGTAAGAAATAATACAAAGGTATCCCATGTGCCCTTTGCCAGGTTTCCCTCAGTGGTAGCATCTTACAAAACTGTAGTACAATATCACAAGTAGGAAATTTCCACTGATACAATCTACCTGTCTTATTCAGATTTCCTCACTTTTGCTCCTGCTCCTTTGTGTTATTTAGTTCTGTACTGTTTTATCACGTGTAGGTTGTTGCCCTGGCCACCACCACAGTCAACATACAGAGCATTTCCAGCACCAAAGATCCCTCCTCTTCGCTGGTGCCATTTTATAACCACACCCACCTCCCTTCCCCCATTCCTAACCCTTGGTAACCACTAATCTGTTCTCCATTCCTATAATTTTGTTATTTCAAAAGCGTTATATAAATAAAATCATACAGGTTGGCTTTTTTCACTCAGCATAATTCCCTGGAGATTCATCCCAGTTGTTGGCATATATCAATAGTTAATTCTTTTTTTTTGCAGAGGTCATCCTTTCTTTATTGCTAAGATCAGCAGTTTTGTTACAGTGCAAAAATTCCCAAACTGGTATTCCACAAAATATTATTCTTTACGATTCTAATATATGTCTCCAAAAAAAATCCAAAACAACAACAAAAACCTTGTTCCATGTCCAAGTAAATTTGGAAAACTCTGGGTCAAACGAAGTGGAACAGAGTCCTTGTTACAGGACTCAGCAGAACCTTTAGTGTCTGATCTGCATGTGACTCTCCCTGAGGGGGATTAGGTTTTGTGGTGTTTACCAAAGTTATTTGACCATCGGGCCCCCGTTTCTTTTGTCTAGAGTAAATTTTGACTTCCTACAGTGTGGTCCACAGGACAGGTTGTGACCCACTGATCTAGTGAATAGCTCACCAGGTTTCTAAAGTCAGAAACCTTGGGCTCTAACCCTTAGCTCTGTTCTCCACTGTTTGTCTGAATCCTATAACCTCTGAATCTCAGCATTTCCTAAACTGCAAGAAGAGCATTATAGTGTTTACCTTGTAAGGTTGTTGTGAGGATAAAGTGAGAGGATCTGTAAGTTGTGAAAGGCCTTGGTAAATTATAAAGCACTATATGAATGTAAGGTACTATAATTCATTTCTAACTTAGTTCTTGATCATTTCTCCCACAGTGGCCCATCCTGGGCCAGCTTGTCTTTTCATCCAGGTTTCAACAGTTGGAAACCTTTAAACCCCCAAAGGACATTGACTTAAAGTCACTTCATCTCCAGAAGCCTCTGGAATCCACCTGGATCAAGACCAACAGCCAGTTCCTCTCTGGTCCCCCAAATTCAAGTAGCCCCTTCACACCCCTCCAGAAAGAGCTCTTCTTAATTATGAATTCTTACCGGGACCTGTTCTACCCAGAAAGGACTGCCCTCAAGAATGGGGAAGAGATCCGCCACGTGTACTGCCTGCATGTGATAAATCACGTCCTCAAAGCCAACGCCCAGGTGCTTGCCAACAACAGCAGATGCCGAAGCCAGAAACTTGGGGTGGGTGATGATGATGACTTCAGGGACCAAGGGCTAACGAGGCCCAAGGTGAGTGGCAGCAGCAGAACTTTGCCCTCAAGGAGGCTGTAAGGCACTAACATATAGGTCCTGGCACTTAGCAGGTTCTCAGATGTTTTAATGATTGGAATAATGAATGAGTTCAAGAATGAGCGTATTAGATGGGCCAGGTAGTGTCAGAGCAGTGCTGCAGGCAGCTCAGTGGACTGTCTCTAACAGCAGATCTAACTGGAAACTGGAGTAGGAGGTACCTCCATGATAATTCTCTCCTTAAAGATAAACCCTGATCCTACATAAGTAACACTCCACTATAAATCTCTTCTTTGTGATTGTCAGAGCTGGATGGGACCTTAAGGAGCCTTTTATTCAATCCCTACATATTACACCTGTGGACAGAGACCCAGATTCGTAGAGGACCTTGCTAAAGAGAACCAGGGAAAAAGTAGCAGAGACAGGACTAGAACCAAGGACTCTCTTCACTAAGCCACATAAATATGTAAACCTTGGAAAACAAAATCCCTATTTTTGCTTTGTATCATTATTGCTGCTTAAAGTGATGGTTACATTTATGTGGGCTCATAAGCCTAAGCTCCAGTGGACTGGGGGCTTACATCTTTTAATTCTGTGTACATTTTTCATGATGTCCTGGAGCTAGGTACTGTGCCGCCCATACCCCCTTACCCCTTAGCCTCTGTGTCTATATTGAAGAAGCCTCATCTTCTTAGATTCTTCTCATTGAGCTTAATAGGATTTTAGGATTTTAATACTGATATGGCTCTTAGAGATTTCTTAGTCCAACCCTCTTGTTTGATAGTTGGGGAAACCAAAGCCTAGACACTTACTTAGTGTGACAGCCGGGACAGTAACTTGGCCCTCTTCGAAACTGATCCATCATCCCTGCACTGTGCCAAACTGAATGACTACACCCCTCTGGCTGTGCTGGGTGCCTTTCTGGGAAACTACCTCAGAATCTTGAACATCAGGATAATAAGATTATCTGTTTCCATTTAGAATTGCAAAGTAGAATATGAGGTAGATTACCCATGAATCACATTCAGAATTTGGTGAATTGCCTGATCTGACTGGGGTTATATCCATTGACTGTATTGTTTACACAGCAGTAGTTAGAAGTTAATCATTTGTTAAGCATCTTCTGGTTTTTTTCCTCAACAGTTAAAATTAGGCACTTTTGGAAATGTTTGGAAAACTGAATCCTGTATTTCCCATTGAAATATCTTATTTCAGAAATCCTTTATCATCATTTCTGAAAAATGTACTAGGAAATGTACTAGAAAAGTAATGATGCGGGCTTCCCTGGTGGCGCAGTGGTTGAGAGTCCGCCTGCTGATGCAGGGGACACGGGTTCGTGCCCCGGTCCGGGAGGATCCCATATGCCGCGGAGCGGCTGGGCCCGTGAGCCATGGCCGCTGAGCCTGCGCGTCCGGAGCCTGTGCTCCGCAACGGGAGAGGGCACAACAGTGAGAGGCCCGCGTCCCGAAAAAAAAAAAAAAAAAAAAAAAAGTAATGATGCTTTAGTCCTTTCCTTACTAGCTTTATTCTCTACTTAATACATCTAATTCATTTGTTCAGCATAGTCCTTGGGTCTAACGGATCAAAATACTGAACTAAGTTCTGTGGGAGACAGAAATGAGTAACATTTCTTGTCCTGAAAGAGCTTTGTGTGTTTATGCCCTTGGGTTTTTGCTAATGGACACCTCTGTTAAAGGCATTGACTTAACCTCAAAAAGTATTTCTACGTTCTGCTTAAGAATTGCCCCCCCACAAGGAGCCATGAGATTGAAGTCCATAGGACATGTGCTGTGGGTCGGAAAGATGCTCAGCCTTCAGTACTGAGCCAGGTCCTGTGTAAAGAGGGTGACACGGATGTGATCCTTGGCCAGGGGCTGCGGAACAGAGGGCTCCTTAGGTCCTCAGCAGGCTTACCTTGAGCTGTCCTTCCTTCCCCTTGCCCGTCCAAGGCTGCCCATCACTCCCTCCACAGGTGCTGATAGTGGTGCCATTCCGGGAAGCTGCTTTGCGGGTGGTACAGCTCTTCATCAGTCTTCTTGAGGGCGACAGCAAGAAGAAAATAATTGTAAGCAACAATAAGAGGTTTAATGGAGAGTATGGCTCAGATCCCGAGGAGAGACCACCCAACCTGAAGAGGCCTGAAGATTATGAAGCTGTATTTGTCGGCAACATTGATGACCACTTCAGGACTGGTAATTCCTCCTTGTCAAAACTGAGACCCTGAGGGACCTGAGGTGTGAGGTGCACATAGCTGGAAGCTAGAAGCCTGGAATTAGGCATTCTTTCAGAGGGTCACTGACTCAGCCTCCTAGCAGAACCAGGATGCATTTGAGACGACTCGTCTGCCAGGAGAGAGTCTTGCCTTGGCTAATGGGGTACATACTTGGCTAATGGGATGGAGTGTCTGTGAAGGCATGTATGAAAGGCACATGCATGTTTATAACAAATGTCTCAGCATGCCTATAGCTGGTAGCTCACAGTCAACGCTACAGGGGTTCTTGGGGGAGTTGGAGGTGATGGGGCTGGGTGGGTCAGTCTGGGGAAGATGAATAAACTAGAGCATCTGTACATAATGGACTTACCTCCTGCCTGCTGTGTGGAGTGCCCACACCTGAATTATCTCCACTCTGGACTTACTCCCACCCAGCTTTGCACATTTTTGCTCGTCTGTCATTCAGCTCCCATGTACATGACTGGCTGTACATTGAAAAAGTTCCTGGAAAATATTTTTAGTCACGTATGCCCATTTACCAATTATTAAGCATCTACTATGTGCCAGGCACTGTTAAGAAGCTGGAGATAAGGAATTAAAAGTTACTGTTAAACAAGTCCAGCCTTAAGACAAATCAGACAGTATGGGATGAGATGTGTTATGGTTAGAGGATAGTGGGTGTTCTATTTAAAGTATTTAAAGCAAATATCCTTACTCAAAATGGGCACAGGACTGTTAGGGAAGGCCTTCTGTTGGAGGTACCATCCATACTGAGTTGAAACCTGAGTAGGATTTAGCCAGGTACAAAGTGGGGTGATGAGAGTGGGAGAAAATGTTTCAGACAGGAAACTGCATGTGTGGAGGCATCAGGGTGAATAAACCAAATAGACCTAAGATTCAGAGGCTGTAGCATGGCTGGAGTGTGCAGTGCAAGGGGATGAGAGCTTATGGTTAGTTTTGAACATATGCAGGTGGCCAACAAGCAGCTGATAAATGTCTTTTGTTTAATTGATGTATAATTGACGTATTAGCTTCAGGTGTACAACATAGTGATTCAATGTCTATACCTTACAAACTTATCACAGCAATAAGTATAGTTACCATTTGTCACCATACAAAGTTAATGCAATATTATTGACTATATTCCCCATGGCATACATTGGATCCCTGTGACCTGTTCACTTTATAACTGGAAGTTTTATACCTCCTGATCTCCCCCATCCATTTTGCCCACCCTCCAACCCCGCCCTCCCTTCTAGCAACCACCAGTCTGTTCTCTGTATCTGTCAGTCTGGTTTTTTGTTTGTTTTGTTTTTTAGATTCCACATCTGAGTGAAATCACATGCTATTGATATTTGTCTTTGTCTGACTTATTTCACTTACTGTGATACCCTCAGGGTCTATCCTTGTTGTCACAGATGGCAAGATTTCATTCATTTATGGCTGAGTAATATTCCATTGTGTGTGTGTGTGTGTGTGTGTGTGTGTGTGTGTGTACACCACATCTTTATCCATTCATCATCTGTGGACACTTACGCTGCTTCCATATTCCATATCTTGGCTATTATAAATGTTGCAGTGAATGTAGGAGTGCATATATCTTTTTGAATTAGTGTTTTTTTTTTCCTTTGGATAAACACCCAGAAGTTGAATTGCTCAATTGTATAGTGGTTTTTTTTTTAATTTTTGAAGAACATCCATACTGTTTTCCATAGTGGCTGCACCAATTTACATTTCCACTAACAATGCACAAGGATTCCCTTTTCTCCACATCTTTGCCAGCATTTGTTATTTCTTGTCTTTTTGATAAGACCTATTCTGACAGGTTTGAGGTGATATCTCATTGTGTTTTTTTTTCTCTCTATGCTTTGGTTAATAGCAACTTATAATACGTGGTGGCTGTAAGAATTTATAACTCCAAAATCACAGCCTATCATTTTATATTATTTCATTTTGATCACAGCACTTACTGGCCACCTGATACATTCTTCTTCTTTTTTTTTTAATTGGAGTAGGTATAGTTGATTTACGATGTTGTGCTAATTTCTGCTGTATGGCAGTGACTCAGTTATACACATATATACATCCTTTTTTATATTCTTTTGCATTATGGCATATCCCAGGAGATTGGATATAGTTCCCTGTGCTATACAGTAGGACCTTGTTGTTTACCCATTCTAAATGTAATAGTTTGCATCAACTAACCCCAGACTGTCAGTCCATCTCTCTCTCCTCACCCCTGACCTTGGCAACCACAGGTCTGTGAGTCTGTTTCTATTTTGTAGATAGGTTCACGTGTGCCATATTTTAGATTTCATATATAAGTGATATCATATGGTATTTGTTTTTCTCTTTCTGACTGACTCCTCTTAGTATGATAATCTATAGTTGCATCCATGTTGCTGCCAAATGGCATTATTTTGTTCTTTTTTATGGCTGAATAGTATTCCATTGTATATATGTATCACATCTTTATCCATTCATCTGTCAATGGACATTTAGGTTGTTTCCATGTCTTGGCTATTGTGAATAGTGCTGATATGAACATAGGGGTGCATGTATCTTTTTGAATTATAGTTTTGTACAGATATATGCCCAGGAGTGGGATTGCTGGATCGTATGGTAATTATATTTTTAGTTTTCTGAGGAACCTCCATACTGTTTTCCATAGTGACTGCACCAACTTACATTCCCACCAACAGTGTAGGAGGGTTCGCTTCTCTACACACCCTCTCCAGCATTTGTTATTTGTAGACATTTTAATGATGGCCATTTTGACCAGTGTGAGATGGTACCTCATTGTAGTTTTGATTTCTCAGTGTGATTTTGATTTGCATTTCCCTGATGATTAGTGATGTCGAGCATCTCTACATTTGACTGTTGGCTATCAGTACGACTTCTTTGGAAAAATGTCTATTCAGGTCCCCTGCTATTTTTTAATTGGATTGTTTGGTTTTTTTTTTTTTTTTAGCTGTATGCGGGCCTCTCACTGTTGTGGCCTCTCCCATTGCGGAGCACAGGCTCCGGACGCGCAGGCTCAGCAGCCATGGCTCATGGGCCTAGCCGCTCTGTAGCATGTGGGATCTTCCTGGACCGGGGCACGAACCCGTGTCCCCTGCATTGGCAGGCGGACTCTGAACCACTGCGCCACCAGGGAAGCCCTTTAATCCATTTTGAGTTGATTTTTGTAGATGGTGTAAGCTAGTGGTCCAGTTTCATTCTTTTGCATGTAGCTGTCTAGTTTTCCCATCACCATTTGTTGATGAGACTGTCTTTTCCACATTGTATATTCTTGCCTCCTTTGTCATAGATTAATTGACCATATAAATATGGATTTATTTCTGGGCTCTCTATTCTGTTCTGTTGAACTGTGTCTGTTTTTGTGCTATTACCATACAATTTTGATTACTGTAGACTTGTAGTGTAGTTTAAAATCAGGTAGTGTTATACCTTCAGCTTTGTTCTTCTTTCTCATAATCAGTTTGGCTATTCAGGGTCCTTTGCAGCTCTCTACAAATTTTAGGATTATTCTAGTTTTATGAAAAATGTCATGGGTATTTTGATAAGGATTGCATTAAATCTGTAGATTTCTTTGGGTAGTATGGACATTTTTTTTGAATTTTTGAATTCTATTTATTTTTTTATACAGCAGGTTCTTATTGTCCTTTTAGTACATATTAGTATATGCATGTCAGTCCCAATCTCCCAATTCATCACACCCCCACCCCCACCACCACTTTCCCCCCTTGGTGTCCAGTATGGACATTTTAACAGTACTAAATCTTCCAATCTATGAGCATGGTGTATTTTTGCATGTTTGTGTCATCTTTAATTTCTTTCATCAATACCTTGTAGTTTTCCAAGTACAAGTTTTTTACCTTCTTGGTTAGATTTTTTCTAGGTATTTTATTCTTTTTGATGCTATTGTAAATGGATTGTTTTCTTAATTTCTCTTTCTAATAGTTCATTATTAATGTATATAAATGCAACAGATTTTTGTTAATTTTGTATCCTGCAACATTACTAAATTTATTTATTAGTTCTGACAGTTTTTTGGTGGAGTCTTTAGGGTTTTCTCCATAAAGTATCATGTCATCTGAAAATAGTCAGTTTTACTTCCTCCTTTCCAGTTTGGGTATCTTTTATTTCTTTTTCTTGCCTAGTTGCTGTGGCTAGGATTGCTAATACTATGTTGAATAAAAGTGGCAGAAGTGTGCATCCTTGTCTTGTTCCTGATTTTAGAGGAAATGCTTTCAGCTTTTCACCACTGAATATGTTGTTAGCTGTGGGTTTATCGTATATGCCTTTGTTATGCTGAGATACATTCCCTCTATACCCACTTTGTCAACCCATCCTTGCATCCCTGGAATAAATTCTCCTTGATTACAGTGTATGGTCCTTTTAATGTATTGTTGGGTTCAGTTTGCTAATAATTGTCAAGGATTTTTGCATCTATGTTTATCAGGCATAGTAGCCTGTACGTTTCTTTTTTTGTGGTGTTTCTGTCTGATTTCAGTATCAGAGTTATGCTGGCCTCATAAAATGAGTTTGGAAGTGTTTCCGCCTCTTCAGTTTTTTGGAATATGTTTGAGAAGGATAGGTATTAAATCTTTAAATATTTCGTAGAATTTACCAGTGAAGCTCTCTGGTCCTGGTCTTTTGTTTTGGGGGAGTTTTTTGATTACTGATTCAATCACATTACTAGTAATTGATCTATTCACATTTTCTGTTTCTTCATGATTCAGTTTTAGAAGATTGTGTGTTTCTAAGAATTTATGTATTTCTTGTAGGTTATCTGACTTGGTATATAATTGTTCATAGTAGTCTCTTAGGATACTTTGTATTTCTGTAGTGTCAGTTATAACTTCTCTTTCATTTCTTATTTTATTTGGGCCCCTTCTCTTTTTTTTCTTATTGAGTCTGGCTAAAGGTTTGTTAATTTTTATCTTTTCACAGAACTAGCTCTTAGTTTCATTGATCTTTTTGTTTTTGTCTCCGTTTCATTTATTCAGTATTTCTCATCTGGCTTTTATTATTTCCTTCCTTCTTTGTTGGAAGTTTTTTTTCCTTTCAGCATATTCGAACATATCATGCCATCTCCTTCTGGACCACAAAGTTTCTGATGAAAAATCAGCTGATATTCTTATGGGGATTCCCTTGTCTGTAATTAGTTGTTTTTCTCTTGCTGTTTAAAATTCCCTCTTTACCTTTGACTTTTGACATTTTAATTATAATGTGTCTTGATATGAATCTCCTTGGGTTCATTTTGTTTGGGACTCTTGGTGCTTGCTGGACCTGAATGTCTGTTTCCTTCACCAGGTTAGGGACATTTTTAGCCATGATTTCTTCAGATAAGTTTTCTGCCCCTTTCTTTCTCTCTGTCCTCCTTCTGGGACCCCTATAATGTGGATGTTAGTACCCCTTTCTCTCTCTTCTTCTGTGATCCCTTAACACCGAGGATAGTACACTTGATGTTGTCCCACAGTTCCCTTAAACTGTCCTCATATTTTTAAAATATTTTTTCTCTTTGCTGTTCTGTTGGGGTGATTTCTGCGACCTTGTCTGCCAGGTCACTGATCTGTTCTTTTCTACCATCTAGTCTGCTGTTGATTCCCTCTAGTGTATTTTTCAGTTCAATTATTATAATCTTCAGCTGTGTGAGTTCTGTTTAGAACTTTCTTATATTTTCTGTCTCTTTCTTGAGTTTCTCACCGTGTTCGTTCATTCATCTCCCAAGTTTGGTGAGCAACTTTATGACAATGACTTTGAATTCTTTATCATTAAATATTTTTTCTGGGGTTTTATCTTGTTCCTTCATTTGGAACATGTTCCTCTGCTTTCTCACTTTGCTTGACTCTCTGTGTTTGTTTCTATGTATTATGCAAAACAGTTATTGCCCCCTGTCTTGAAGGAGTGGCCCTGTGTGGGAGATGAACTGTGTTTTTAACTTTTTCCTAGTTCTTGGTTGTCTTATAAACTCTCTCTCTCTGTTTGTTTCACTCCCATGGAGTCTAGAAATGCAGTCCCACCCCCATCTGCCTGAGCCTGGTGCTCAAGGAGTGTCCCCTGTGTGGGCTGCATGCGTTTGTTGCCTCAGGTCATGTCCTGCAAGTGGCATGAGATGGGGTAGGCGTGGCTGCTGGTCGGCCATGTTTGTCAGTGCTGCACACAAGTAGTGCAGGGAAGTGGGGTAGGGGGTACTCACCCACCACCACTGTTAGCAACTTAGAGTGAGAGTACAAAAAACGGCACCCACCCGTGCCATCAAGGTAGAGGGAATTTGTAAAAATGGCATCTGCCAGCATTCTGTCCCCAGAGAGAGTCCCAGCCAACTTCTGCCCCTCTGGT
This sequence comes from Neophocaena asiaeorientalis asiaeorientalis, assembly GCF_003031525.2. Lineage (NCBI taxonomy): Eukaryota > Metazoa > Chordata > Mammalia > Artiodactyla > Phocoenidae > Neophocaena > Neophocaena asiaeorientalis. Next base: position 7,249,064 of record NW_020173731.1, on the reverse strand, counting down.
AGATGCTTTAAGATTAGCAAGTGAATCTCCTTCACATATGATCTGGGCTCTCTACAAACTGCTACTTGTTGCTTAGGAAAGAGATGTGGGCAGGAAATATAAATTTTTGTGATGTTAATGTTAAAGCCATAATTAGTGAATATATTTATCCAAAGCTTTATGTAGAGTGAAAGAGAACTTGTGGGTGAATCCAGGGATTTGTAGAAGAGCTCTTTGAATATGGAAAAATAGTTAAGGACCAGGTCAGTAATAGGAGAAGTAAGTGTTAAAGTCGTGGAAACCACCGGTAAGGAAAAGAACATTTCAAGGAGGGTGTGCTTATGCGTTCGTGGCAAGAAACACTAAAGTGCCATTGAATTGGTAACTGAGAGCTGTTGATGACCTTAGCAAGAGTCATTTCAGTGGTGTCCTGAGACTCAGAGGCAGATTGCAGTGCATTAAGGAGTGAGTGGGAGATTTTAAAGTAGAGACAATTTTCTGGAAGGTTTGCCAGTGAAGGAAAAGAAGAGGGTGGGAGCTAGAAGGGACCGTAGATGCAAAGGAGGGATGATGATGATGATTTTAATAATTAAAGCAGTTTGAGCACAATTATATGCAAAGGGGAAGATGTGGAAGGTACAAGGGGAGGCTGCAGTTTGAGAGGGTGGAAACTAATGGCTTGGTGGTGACTCATGAACTGATGTGTGCTTGGCTGTTTTGTGTATAGGAGTGGCAATACTGCAGAGAAGCATCCGACTTTATGCCCCCTTCTGTTCGTCAGACATCCTCATTGCCTCCCCTCTGGGCTTGAGGACCATCATTGGTGGAGAAGGAGAGAAGAAGAGAGAGTTTGACTTTCTGTCTTCTATTGAGCTTCTCATCATTGATCAAGCTGACATTTACCTGATGCAGAACTGGGAGCATGTCTTGGTAATGCTGGTCATAAACATTTAGAGACAAGAAGCTCAGTGGTTTGAGTCTGAAATGGTTATTAAAGTCCAGATTAAAACTCAGCTTGGAAATGGAAATATTCCACATTTTCCAATTTGAAAATGGGAAATGTTGTCCCCTCTTCTACCCACAAGTTGGTCAGTAAAGTATCCAGAAAGATAAAAATTCTTGTCAACATTTTCAAATCTCCAGAAAAGATTTCTTCCCCTTAAAAGTTACTTCTAGTAATAGACCAGTTTAGTGTGGTTGGTTGGTTGGTTGGTTGAAATTCCTCCTCACCAGGAATGTTTTTATCTAAAATAGTTCCTCCTATTTATGCTCGTTCTCTTTTGTTTGGTCTTCTCTTCAGTGGAGATGGGAAAACATTGCTCATGGTTTCTTAATTTGTGATGCTTTGCAGAGAAATGTAAGATGTTTTTGTCCCCCTACTGTAATTTGTGCTATAATTTTTTTCCTCCCTCTCAACATACCCTGCAATGTTTTGGGGTTTAGGATTGTGCTTTGGAGCAATCCTCATCACAGAACTACAGGTTTATTTTTCTAAGGCATGTGAGAATTTACCTTTTCTACAACCCCAGGACTTGGAGTAAGTTTGGGACAAATAAAGCGGAGTACTTATTTATAAAATAGGGAATAATCTTATAGTACTTGTGACCCTTCAATATACATTACAAGGTAAAAATATGATTAAAATAGAAAAGGCATGTCGATGGTTGAGTCATCTTTATTTTGAGCAAAAGGCACATGTAGTCACTCGGGGAATTTTCTAACGTTGTTGGGAACCAAGTCATGGAAGGACAGCAGCTCTGTTTTCCATGTCATTTCCCTTCTTGTCCAAATCTGGAACTGAGTTGCTTATAGAGTGACCAGAGTGGCATTTCAGAATTTCCTTTAAAAGAAATGTTCTGTATAGGTAGCATCTTGATCCTTTTTGAAAGATCCACGAGGTGGCCAGTTTGAGCTTTTCTTCTTGCTCACTTGACTATGGGCAAGTCACTCAGCCATCTGAGCCTGTTTTCTTGTAATTTGGGAGATGATAGTATGTACTTCATGGGGTTAAATAAGATGATGGGCTTATAGAAAGGTTAGCAATAGGCAACGGGTAAGTGTTCAGTAAGTATTAATGGAGTGTTATTTCTGCTCAAAGCATTTGATGAACCACATGAACCTGCTGCCCCTGGACTCACATGGGGTGGACTTTTCTCGAGTGCGCATGTGGAGCCTCAATAATTGGTCCAAGTACTATCGTCAGACGCTGCTCTTTGGGGCCCTGCAGGATGCCCAGATCAACTCTGTATTCAACAAGTACTGCGTCAATGTGCAAGGCCAGGTGGGTTCTCTCCTTCTTTCTCTGAATTTTCATGAAGTATTGTGTATTGTTTGGGTCATGAGGCAGAAGGAGAGGATATCATTTGGTCAACAATGGGGATAGCTCACTTCCTAATGTTCTCACTGACTCCTGGCAGGTGGCTGTGAGGAACGTCCTGATGACAGGCTGCATCAGTCATGTCCTGGTGCAGCTCCCACATGTCTTCCAGAGGATGGAAGCTGAAAACCTAGCTTCAGTGATTGATGCCAGGTACCCTCCCCTGTCCCATTGGACCCCTGGGGGTCACAGAGAGGGATTTTACTTGGGCATTCAAATTTAGAATTGTATTCCATGTTGGCTTTATTAGTTAACCATTTACAAAATGAAATGAGATAGTTGAATGCAGTCATGCCATTGACAGAGGAGGACACTGAAGGCCAGAGAAGTGGTGTCTTGTCCTAGTTCCGATAGTGGCAGGGTTAGTAAATCAGGGGTACTTTCCCCTAGACTGTGGCATTTTAAAATTACATTAATTTTTTATTGCCGCATGTCAACAACTTAATTCTAAGCCCTTCAGGGCAAGAACTGTTTTTCTAATTCTCTATGTAATTTTCCCCTGTCTTCTCACTGTGTTTAGTCAGGGGACCCATGGTAGCAGAATGGTGCTTAACACGTGGTAGGTGTTCAGTAATTATTTGTTGACTGACTGATTGACACCTGAATGAATGAATGATACAGTTATGTACTTCCTAGAGTAATTCTCTGGGATATACCAGCATCACATCTATTCTTCATGATGAATAGTGTTAGCACTTGCTTTTTAATGCGCTTAACAAGTTTTATCCTTACATAATCTCTTTGCAATGAGGTAGGCCAAGTTGGCCTCTTAGGGGAGGTAGAAGGAGATTGTGACTTGCCCAGGGTCATGCAGTTGGCAGTGGCACTATGGCTCACCTCTAGACCACTGACTTTGCCCTTTGCCTTTCCAAATCAGGTTTAACTTTTTCGTCAACAAGATTTTGCCTCAGTATCGTGATGCAGTCATGTCTCACACGCTTATCTATGTCCCCTCCTACTTTGACTTTGTGCGTCTCCGAAATTACTTCAAGAAGGAGGACCTGAACTTCACTCATATCTGCGAGTACACCCAGAAGTCTGGTGTCTCCAGGGCCAGACACTTCTTCCTTCAAGGAGAGAAGCAGTTCCTGCTCCTCACAGAGCGCTTCCATTTCTACAAAAGGTAAAGTAGGGCCAGGTTTCAAGTGTCCTCTCTGGAGGGCCTGCTTCCAAGTGCATGGTGGGCTTTGCTGTGTTATAAAGTCCTCCCTTGCTTCACCTCCTGCAGACAAGCCAGAGCCTGGGGGGCTGGACAGACTTTTCTTGATTGGTTGGTTGGTTTTCTTCCAAAATGGGCTTTGTTGGAAAAGGTGGTAGAAACGAATGAGTGACTACAGCATAACCTGTATATAGATGTGGAGTGGGTCCGTACTTAGGGTACCTCCTGTAGCTGCGGGTATACCCCTCAAGAAAGACATTAGAGTTGAGCAGCTCTCAGCTGAATACAGGAAAGGGAGGAACCTGTCACAGAAGCACAGAGGAAACATTGGGGACTGTGTGTCTGTGGAGATGGAAGTTGAGTACAGTGTCAGTGTTCAGAGGGTTCTCATTTGTCCTGAAGCAGTGCACACACAACTTCTGCACCAAGGAGAACTGGGACTAAGGGGCTCCTTGAAGTTTATCAGAAGCAAAAGGTGAGGGGCTTAGAGTTGAATATTTAAGGGCTTCAGGGTTTGCTTAGCTTCCCCACCATGTGACTTTGACAAAATAAGTTGTATTGACCTTTTTTTTTCTTTTTCTTTTTTTAAATTCTAATTAGAGTGTTAGTAATATTGAGCCTTCTGTTACTATTTGGATTAGTTGCAGCCCTTTGTGCCCCCAGAGTTTGGTTATTTTATTGTTTTGCTAATTCTCTCTGCTGCCAAGTAAAAGTCCCTTTTAAGCTCTTACCTAGAGAGACTGGAAATTGCATCCTATAACCTTTTCTTTCCTGATTCACAATAATGTCCAGTGAGTTTAAGTTCTGACTTTACTGTTTTATTAATTCTCAATTATAAGCTAATGAGGGGCACGTTTCCTCAGAGAATCCCTAACATCTAAGCCTGAATCTTCTAGGCTTTGGAACATATTAGATGATGCACCTTGGCGTTGCATTGCCTTTTAGTTTATGCCGATATTAGGATGGTGTTCCTCCGAAATGTTCTCCTTACCAGGATGGGGAGGGAGGGATCCAGCAGCCTGCTGGAGCGCAGCAAGCTGGCGTGACATGACTTCTTTGGGTATTCTGCTGCCTAGATGATCTGCTAGTGGAGAGTTGAGGAGTGACTACATTTGTGTTTGCTGGGCTTCATTCTTGGCTACCCAGACAAGGCTGTTTGTCCCAAGAGTGTTAACGAATGCCTTCTTGCTGGCATCATTATTTGCTTTGTTTCAGTGAGTTGTTGTTTTCATTCATGTTGGAAATGGTATTTTGGGGGAGTTTGCACTCAGCAGGTCTAAAGAGCCCTTAGTTTTCCAAAAGCTTGATACATCAAAGCAAGTCCCTTAAATGAAGTGGATGGATTGGGAAACTTCCCAGCGTGATTGTCTGTAGCAAGTGTGAACTAAGCTGGGATGAGGACTGCTCTCAAGTAGCAGCTTTTCAAGGAGAGGGCATGATGTCAAAGGAGCCCTTTCTCTTAAGTAGGCAGGACGGTCTCCTGTCTTACACTGTTCATTTATTGACCAAACTGTTTTGTCCCCAAAGTCACTATAAAGACAAACCGAACACGTGCCATTAGCTTTATACCCTGGACCAGGTTAGTGGGTGTTTAAGTTGAATGGAGATAATCTGCAACTGCCAGTTGTCTCAAGGTTCCCAGCTATAGATTTTTTTCCTTGAGAGGTCACCAAGGTGATGATGGGTATTTTGATCTGCAGTGTCTTTGTGATTTGATTTTTTTCATTTTACCTTGGGAAAAGTACATGTATTTTAAACTTTAGTATCCAGCTTTAAAATTCTGTATTTATATTCTCTATGGAAGTAGGCAGTGTTAGACATATTGCAGTTCGTTTGTGAGCTAGCAAAAAACTTTCAACCTGAGGATTTGTTTTCTTTGGGGAGATGAAACCAGTAGATTCTTAGGACGGGATGGTCATTTGGTCATGATGGCCCTCCTGCGGGGAGGACAGTTCACAGTTCTTTCTCTGAGCATTATCAGTGGGTTAGCACAGGAAGGAGGATTCTTAAGCAGGGGGCAATCAGAAACTCTGGAGGTAGGATTTCTGGAGGTGGGAAACGCTAGTGGGGTGTTTCTGAGTGTTCCCTGCCCCAGGGAGAACCCCAGTTGTAGAAGTAACAGACCTAGTCTTTATAGACTGTATGCAGGAGCCAGCCTTGCGAGTCAGTTGTGGGTGCCTCATTTATCTTTAACAGTTGTCAGGTAACATAGACATCTGGAATGTCCTTAGTTTTAGGTCCTGTCACAGTGTTATGCCATATTTGTAGGGGTCACTGAAGACCCAAAGCACATACAGGAGAGGAGGAAGGCAGGGGAAGAGGTGCAGATCATGGGAATTGGTACTAACTGCCCCTCTGAAGGGGTTCTGGTCACATTCTCTTATTTCCAGGAGATGCCTAGTCTCTACTGTGGACGAATTGGTACTAAGAGAGATTTTCTTCGTTTTTAAATATAATACCTATTGGAATTGGCTTTGTTGTTTTATTTTGCTTTAAAAATACTCTCATTATAAGAGTATTACACAATTATTGTAGAGAACCTAGAAAATCTAGGTTAAAAAAATGGGATCACCGGGCTTCCCTGGTGGCGCAGTGGTTGAGAGTCCGCCTGCCGATGCAGGGGACACGGGTTCGTGCCCCAGTCCAGGAAGATCCCACATGCCGCGGAGCGGCTGGCCTGTGAGCCATGGCCACTGAGCCTGTGCGTCTGGAGCCTGTGCTCTGCAACGGGAGAGGCCACAGCAGTGAGAGGCCCGCGTACCCCCCAAAAAAAAAGAAAAAAAAATCTGAATGCCCTGGTCATACCCCAGTATCAATTAAATCATGGTGTTTGGGGATGGGGACCAATTACAGGTATTTTTCAAAAACAAATAGGTGATTCAGTGAGCATCAGAGTTCAGGGACCAAAGATTTAAACATTATTTCAGTAAGAATTCTACATAGAGGATATTGTGTTCTTCCCCCTGCATCTCCTCAAGAGGCCCAAGGTGTCAGTTTATCCCATTTTTGGTGATACTACATGTAATCATTTGGTCAAGGTAGGTCTGCTAAATCTTTACATTGTAAAAATACCTTTTCTGTGTAATTAGAAGGAATCTTTAAGGTGTGTATAGCATCCTTTTTAATGGTTGCCTAGTGTTACATTGTATGGGTATATAATTAAGCCAGTTTCCTTTTAATGGGCATATTGACTTTTTGTTTTCCGTTATTATATACAACAATGCCAGGAGCATCCATATGCGTGGTTGGTGGCATAGTTGCCTGGGCATTTCCTTAGGATAAATTTGGAAAGGAAGACTTGTTCAAAAGCTGTCCCCAGTTTGAAATTTGCTGTGTTGCCACTCCCGTCTTCTCCCCTCCCCGCTAAAATGCATACTCAAAATAATTTATACTCCATTAGCCTATTCCTGTAAAGCCCTACTTCTTTCCAGTGACTGGATAGTCAAAATGATACCTCATGGTTTTAATGTCTTTTTCTTGCTTTTCTGTGTTTTTTGTAATTGTCAGTTGAATGTAGTGCCTGAGTAAGTAGTTGGCCTGGACACCTCTTCTGTCAGGCCACTAGTGTGGCAGGTGTGAATCTAGTTAGGATTTGGTTGTTACCATAGTGACCTTCTATTTACCACAGACTGCCAGTTCCTCCAGCAGACAGTGGCCCACTGTGGGGCCCGGTGCCGGAGGGCCTTGTCCCAGTGTCCTGCTCCCCTCTCAGCTTTCACCATGCCCTGCACCCCTGTGCCAAGGGAGAGCCTCTCCCGCGCTCGGGCCCCTCCCCCAGCAGCAGGCTGCTCCTGCTCGCCCCTCCCCTAAGGCTTGAAGTGGGGCAGGTGTTCTCCTCCTGGTCCAGCTCAGATGCAGGCAGGTTCTGTCCATCCTGGGCTTTGGAGCTGGTGCTTTCTCAGGGCTCCTACACCACCCTCCATGGTGGCCAGCCTCTGCCTTGTTCTACGAGGGGTCTTGGTGGGAAAGAGTTCCCAGCTTCTCTGCGGTGGTAGCAAACACCTGCTTACATCAGTGCAGGATCTTGGACTGAACAGGCTTCATGCCCTTTCCCCAGGACAGACTGCTCTTTTTACTGGTTGTAAGTCCTGTGGTGGGGAGGAATGGGGTGAGGGGTTAATGCCCCTCCCTTAAGGCACACAGTTTTGCTGCTTCTGACTCCACCCTGGCAGTTGACCTTTGCCCCTCTCATTGGCTTCAGGCTTTAGCTTCATGTACAACATGGCTCTGGGAAGAGAGTGAGTTTTCATGTCTGCACCACCATCGGGGGTGTCTCAGATCTTCTGCCTTGCCTCCAGTCTCTCCAGGGCTCCCAGTGGAGACCTATGGAAAAGCCCTCATGACTGTGAAGTAAAGGAGTGTCCGGGAATCCCAGGGATTCTGAACTGTCATGCAAGCCCATAATTGCCCTTTAAGAACTTGTTAAAAGTGTAGCTTTTTTCTTCCTACCCACTTTCTTAGCAGCTGCCCTCTTCCCCACTGTGCTCTGCCAAAGGTGAAGTGGTTCATATGTCCTGTCTTTCTTCAGACAATCTTGTCACTCTTTGGAATTCAGTCAGTGGTGGGCTGAAGCTGGCTCATGCCAGCTCTTAAGGTATGGTTGGTTGCACATCTCTTCCCAGTTCCAAGTTCAGCAACATGACACTGGTAGCTTGAAATGGAGTATTTACACCACAGAAATTGGCAAATGCTTCAAATCAGCACCTGTCCTCCCCCACTGAGAATCAGTTGTTAAACACACACCAGGGCACCGCTGAATCAGTTCACTTGGTTTCCCTGTGACATCAGCTGTCTAGGCTCAGGAAAAGGAACACTGTTGTAGATTATCTTTTTCTTGTTAGCATGGGAGCAGTATTCTCTTGAGTTTTCTACATACTAAGCAGAAATGGAACTCTGTTTGTTTTGATAGCTACTGAGACAGAACTGTGTTTTTTCAACATCATTAGCCATTAAAATTCCTTTATGGAAAGAGGATGTGGAAAGATGAACCAAGTAATTGACTGCAGTTATATTTTGGGAGAGGAGGGTCTCCAGAGAGATCAGGATGAGCTAAGGGATAAAAAGACAAGGAAAACTTATCGTCCATGAATAAAATAAAATTCCTGAGGGAGTCTGACATCAGCCCTGTATGAGAGTCTAACGGGAAAAATCAGAAGCTTGTCAACGTATAAAATCTTTGGTCATGGAGCCCAAGAGGGAATGATTGATCTCAACCTGAACCGTAAGGCAAGTCCCTAGGGTCTGCATGCCCCCCGCCACCATGCAGCCCAGTGCAGCAGGGAAAGAAGCGAGGAAGCTGTTGAAATTAATTGCCTTCCCATAATGCCTAATGGGTCCTTGGGCAGGATTTTGTAAATGGGTGAACTTGGGACATCTGCCATGGAGTTAACATGTCTACAGAATGACAAGAAAAGACTAATGGGAGTGCATTTACAGTTTATGCAGTTTATTTTATGTACTGGGTCTGGTCTGACCTCATCTCCATTATAGAACACTGTTTTGCCTGATTATAATAAGGATAGTTAAATTGGAAATGCCTGCTTTTCAAATTTTCTGCGGCAGATTTCTAATCCTTGTCTACTGTTCTTCCCCACCCTACCTCAGTCTGCTCAGATTAGGCTCAAGAAGTGCAAATTCGTTTTATCATTATCTTAAGCCAAACATTAGGAATTCAAATACGCTGTCACAAAAAATGAGCCCCTCCGGCTCAAATTAGAGTAACTTTTGGTCTGTGTGTTATTTGTGCCATGGTCTTTCTCCTTGCGTGAAACAGCGAGAGTGACTGTGTCCCTGTAAAACTCTTCAGTGGCTTTTCCATAAAATTTCTCATGTAGACATAGCCTCTCTTTCTCCTTCTAACAGGTACACAATAAAAGGCATCAGGAACCTGATTTTCTATGAACTGCCAACATATCCGCACTTCTACAGTGAAGTCTGTAACGTGCTGCAAGCCACCACCCGAGGAGAGGAAGCTGCCTGGACCTGCACTGTCCTCTACTCCAAGTACGATGCCCAGAGGTTGGCTGCTGTGGTCGGGGTGGAGCGGGCTGCACAGATGCTGCAGTCCAAGAAGAACGTCCACCTCTTCATTACTGGAGAGAGATGAGAATTGGTTGGACAGGAAATGGTGTTTGGTGTGATATGTCATGCTTGGTTCTGTGTCACTTGGGCCTGATTCTGATCACTTACACAAGGAAGGGCTGCAACAAGGAAGGAGCACCAGTCAGGTTCTTATCAGATACTTCTTTCTTTTCAGATCATATATACCTGAAAAGTTCAGTGTAAACCAGATTTTGGTAAAACCCATCTTTCAGAGGTCAGGGGAGAGCTCATGGGACTCTGAGAAGTTGATAGAAGGAATCTTGTGAATTTTTTTGTACGCCATACATTCTTTTGTTGTGACTTCACCTCTAATTTATTACACTTGGTAAATTCTTTCAGATTTGCCTGTTTCTATTTGACACCTTCTTAAAGTGAGGCATGCATTTCTTTGCTTGTGAGAACTGGTTATGAGAAATTGGAATACTTCTTGCTGTTGAATATCATCTTAGTTTTGGATCACACAGGTTTTGCAAAACTGTTATTTTTCCCCAGCCAAACTTTTTTAAACCTTAAATATTCTATTTTAATTCAACCTAGAAGAGCACATTCGTTCACTGATCTTTTTTTAACTCCTAAATGTTTTAGTGAAAATATATACTTAAAAATCACATTATATAAAATAACATTAATTTCTACTTTATTTCAAGAAATAATTTTGTGAAATTCTTGATGTTGCAAATTCATCTTCAACATCACTGTCTTCATTGCTATAGTCATTTTTTAAGTCATATAACATAAAAAGGAAAAGAAGTTACAGTTTTAAAAACATTTTTAGGATGTTCCCTGGTGGTCCAGTGGTTTGGGCTCAGTGCTTTCACTGCCGAGGCCCAGTTTCAGTTCCTGGTCAGGGAACAAAGATCCTGCAAGCTGCACAGCATGGCCAAAAAAAAAAAAATTGAACTATTCTCAGACAGAAAAATTACAAATTCAGAACCTGAATCATCTGAAAATAAATTGCCAAGTTGCTGGGCCTGTCACTCCTAAAAATCACTCCTGAATTTAGTATGTATTTCATGTAAACAAGGACATTTTTCTATGTAACCTCAAAACAACCGTCAAATCAGGAAATTGCCACTAATCCTTGGGCCCCATTCAGATTTTGCCAGATGTCCCAATAATAACCTTCATAGCAAAAGGATGCAGTTCAGTTACATGCTGCTTTGAGTTGTCATGCCTTTGTAGTGGACTTTAGTCTGAATGGTACCTCAGCTTTTTCTTGGCTTTCTTGACCTTGACACTATTTTTTTAATTTTTAAAAATTAAAAAAATTGTTTAACATCTTTATTGGAGTATAATTGCTTTACAATGGTCTGTTAACAGAGTGAATCAGCTATACGTATACATATATCCCCATATCTCCTCCCTCTTGTGTCTCCCTCCCACCCTCCCTATCCCACCCCTCTAGGCGGTCACAAAGCACTGAGCTGATCTCCCTGTGCTATGCGGCTGCTTCCCACTAGCTCTCTATTTTACACTTGGTAGTATATTATAAATCCATGGCACTCTCTCCCTTCGTCCCAGCTTATCCTTCCCCCTCCCCATGTCCTCAAGTCCATTCTCTACATCTGCGTCTACCTAGCCTGCCCCTAGGTTCTTCAGAACCTTTTTTTTTTTTTTCAGATTCCATCTATATGTGTTAGCATACGGTATTTGTTTTTCTCTTTCTGACTTACTTCACTCTGTATGACAGTCTCTAGGTCCATCCACCTCACTACAAATAACTCAATTTCATTTCTTTTTTTTGTTTGTTTGTTTTGCGGTACGCGGGCCTCTCACTGTTGTGGCCTCTCCCGTTGTGGAGCACAGGCTCCGGACGCGCAGGCTCAGCGGCCATGGCTCACGGGCCCAGCCGTTCCGCAGCATGTGGGATCTTTCCGGACCGGGGCACGAACCCGTGTCCCCTGCATCGGCAGATGGACTCTCAACCACTGCGCCACCAGGGAAGCCCTCAATTTCATTTCTCTTTATGGCTGAGTAATAGACGTTGACGCTTTAGAAGATTACAGGCCAGTTCTTTTGGATGGTGTTTCCTGTCAGATTAGGTTAGGTTAGGTTTAGTTTATGCATCTTTGGCAGGAGCAGCGTAGAACCGATGCTGCATCTTCCTTGCTGCATCTCTTCAGGCGGTGCATGATTTCCACCTGTCCCATCATTATGACGCTGACTGACCACTTGTTTAAGGTGGTGCTTGCCAGACTTTTTCACTATAGAATCACTCATTCCCCCTTTATTAATTTATATTAATATTACAAGTATGGATTCTTCATTTTTTATTCAGTGAGTTGTAATTGGTTATTATCGTTATTCCTTTAGATGCTTAAATGGTCTCAGATATGGCCAGCAGGAACACCTTCAAGCTGGCTCCTGTGTCTTCTTGACACATCCCCCTTTTACTTGGGCATTTCTTTATTTTCTGCCACTATAAGACATTCCAAGTTTGTCTTATACTTTCCCTATTCCAGCCCTGCTTTCTTTAGTGGAAAATTATCTTAAAGCGAAGATTTGAGTGCTAAGTGTTCTCAGTACCATTGTGGAGCCACTGGTCCCAGGCCATCTCAGTGGTCAGAGCTGGGGAATATCTGCATGTGTGTATATGTATACACATACCTATGTGCCCATGACATCTAAATTTATTTCTGTGTCCATATATTGAAAACCACGAATTTACACCATACCTCCAATTTCAGACTGACAACACAGGGTTCCTTTTGTTTTCTCCTTTTCCAAACTTGTAACTCCCTTCTCACATAGTGAGACATGTGGCTCCCATTAGGCTCAGTGGAACAACCCATATTGGTACAGATTTTCTTCCTCTTGGACATGCTTTAAAATTGCTCATCAAAAAAAAAAAGGTGAAATCACTTTTGGGGTACTTTTCCTGCTAGATATTTAAATAAGCATTTTTATTTCTCTCTCAACATGAAGAGTAGAACTATTCATTCCATATATAGATGGGTTCCTAAAGTTTTGCAAATTTATAGGCTTAAGCCAGCCAAACTCATGCTACAAAGAACATTTTTTAATATATATTTTTTAAATGGAGTATAGTTGATTTACAATGTTGCATTAGTTTCAGGTGTACAGCAAAGCAAATCAGTTATACATACACATGTATCCACTCTACAAAGAACTGTTTTATCCATAGAGTGCCCTGTGGGTATTGGCATATTTGTGCTGTGTTTACCATAGAGCCTGTGTATTATGAAAAAAGAAACGAGTTATTTGCCTAGTTCAGAGATATGAGGAAGAAGGGACTCTGATTACCCCCATCTTCTATTTCCATATTCTTTTCCCTGTGAATTGTAGCTAATTCATGGCTTTCATTATCACTATTCACAAGACTCTCAAATCTCCATCTTCTCTGGACCTCCACTCACATGTGAGCCTGGATTTCAAGTCTGTGATATAGCCCCAGAAATACATATTCTTTTAAGCATCCCTACTGATATTAATGCTAGCTTATAGCCAGCTAACTGCTTCTCATCTACAGAGAACACTGAGGGTTTCAAGTGCGAACCAAGCAGTAGTATTGCTTCTGTTCCTGGCTCAGCACCTGGGAAAGAAGGTAAGCCTCGGCAGTGGCCCTGGCTCCTGAGTTGATTGCAAAGAGTTGACTTTTTGGAGTGGTTTCATTAAAAGCATGCCTTAACATCAGGTCTCTCACTCACACAAAATAAGGGAGAGAAGAGGGTCTACTGGACCACGGATAATAACACCTGAGCTGGAATTATACCCAATCTTGATATTTCTTACCAAGGCTCATCTTCAGCAAGCAAGTACCTATGTAGTGCTGGTAGAAAATAGACGAATGGTCCCAATCCTGGGAAGAGGTAGAATTTTAAGGTAGGAAAAGGAACTTAACCAGAAAGTAAGAATTTTAAACTTTTTTATTTTCTTCCCATAGTAATAACAGCTTAGCACTTTTCTCTTTGAGGGGAAAAAAGCTTTGAGTCATGAATGCTTTCTGCAGCTGGCTGCACCATATGCAGTATTCAAAAGACAAGAACTAGCTAATCATAGAGAACCAGCGGCAGCTTAACAGCCTCTGCTGGCTTCCAAAGGGCTTATAATTGAGTGCAGATGGTCCCGGCAGGATGGGTATGAATCCCTGCTGACTCCTCACATCCCAGAGGGCCAAGGGGGGGCTCATGAAGCCTCCCAGCCCTGATTGTGCCCTCGTGGGGGCCACTGAGGAAGGAGGGGGAGGCAGGTGGTGTGAGAGCCTGCTGGCTGCCTTCTGCCCAGCCTTCCCTCGGCTGCGTGAACAGATCTTCGGACCGCAGAGTGTAGCTTTGATGAGTCTAGGGTCTCAAGATTACAGAAGTCCTGGGGTAAGGGAACAGGGTTGGGGGTTCTTTATAATCATTGGAAGAGCCTCATCGTGCAACCCGCAGGTGGCTGCAGGGCGCCAGAGCCTCACGGAGGAGGGATGTGGTGGGCATGCACAGACAGCTCCTTTCAAGGAGCATCCTCCTGGGGGTGGGGCCCTCACAGCTGGCCCGCCCTCTTCTTTCCCACTCTCTTTCCCATCTCTTTCCCAGCTTCTCTCTTTTTTTGGCGGGTGGGGTACGTGGGCTTCTCACTGTTGTGGCCTCTCCCGTTGCGGAGCACAGGCTCCGGATGCGCAGGATCAGCGGGCATGGCTCACGGGGCCCAGCCGCTCCGCGGCATGTGGGGTCTTCCCGGACCGGGGCATGACCCCGCGTCCGCTGCATCGGCAGGCGGCCTCTCAACCACTGCGCCACCAGGGAAGCCCCCAGCCTCTCTCTTTAAAGGAGTTATGGTAGTCATCCTTTCATCATTCACAAAAAGCTTTTCTGGCTTTTCTAGCTAAACAGAATTCTAAACTTCAGTCTCATTCAAAAAACTTTTCTAGCTAAGTCGAATTCTAAACAAATTACAGTCTGCTCTTAATACCAGAGTCAGTGAATTGGGAGTAGATACACAGATAATCCAAAATTCATGTAGTCTTTGGAGGGGGAAAGAGAGAAGACAGCTCCCTCTCCTTTCCTTGGGGCCTAGCCATCCCTCCCACGTGAATCTACCACTTCTAGCTGACAGCACAAAGTGCATTTCTTTCTAAAGACTTGTATTTCTTCCTCTTATACCATATGCTCCAGCCAGAGCTGCAGTAAAATTCTATGTATCATGTCCTGTTTCTGAGCTGAACACGCGTTCCTATCCCCTCATCGTTTGCCTTGTTTCTGTGAGAACCCTCCTTTCTTCAGATGTGGGAAGGAGTTCCCTCTGCATTGCTTGCATTTCAGTATAATTCCTGGATTTGCCTTTCACCTCTGGCCACGTTGCCATCATTCCTGTGGGAGGTGAGAGCATGAGAAAGAACAGAGGTCTGGGCCTCAATCAAACGGGCCGGCTGTCTCAATCGTTAGAGTCCTATGTGCCAAAGGAGTCAGGGCTGAGAGTGGATTGCTACAAGGCTTGCTCGCCCTTGCACAGAGAAATCTGAACCTGGTGGGCAGCTCCACCTAGGTGTCACCCTCACTGCTGGGAGGAACACCTGCACTTGCTTGTCCTCCTGGCTCCCACAGTGGGCGGGGCATGGCACAGTCCTGGCCAGGTTGTCATGGTCTCCAGGCTTGGGCCTCTGCAGCTGGCTGGGACCGGTGGGAGCTGTAGCCTCGGCTGACACAGGGAAAGAAGGCAGTCTTTGCTGCTTGGCTGATTTGGAAGCTGTGCCGAATTCCTGCCCATCTGTTCTCCCAACTGAGCCAAGGCCAAAGCTGTCTAGCTCTTGCCAACCCAGGGAATGACATGGAGCCCTGTGTCCTGCAGCCCTCATTCTCACTGCCCTCTGCAGCCCCTCTCATCTGTCAGTTTGACTCCCCACAGAGATGGCCCTGGGCTCACAGCTGCTGTTTGCCCACAGATGTTCATGGGTTTTCTGCCTTGTATGTTCTCCATCATTTTTCAAAACCGGCCCCGAGCTGGGTGCTGGCACCGACATTACCACCAACCCACTGTGGCTCTGTGCAGGTCCTCCTGGCCACCTCTTAGCTTTCTTATCTTTATAAAGTGGGGTACAGTCTCCACTATCCTGACAGAGGGACATGAGAGAAAGTAGAAGAGACTGCTGTCATTTGCCCTGTACTCGCCTCCTACTTCCCTAGTAAGAGGACCCTGGATTTTATTGGCTGACAAAGTGCCCAGTCCCCCTTGCGGTAGGGTGTGGCCAGGGAAAAGAGCCCTAACCTTGGGGCAGACGCTTAGGCGAGCTCTTTGAAACTGGTAGGAACACCACTTTTTCCTCTTGTTCTCCCCTTTTTCCTGCCTGCAACACAGAAGTGATGGTTGAAGCTCTAAAGGACAGAACTCTGTGCACAGAAGATGGTGGAGCCAAAAGACAGACAGAGCCTGGCTCTCAGGTCATATCCTGAAGCTGCCGCCCCAGCTCTACGTGGTCTCTCTTCACACTTTTCTGTGAAAACCTAAATCCCTCACTTGTTTCAGCCACTGAGGCCAGGCTGTATTGTTGGCCTCAGGCTGAATTGCCAAGTCCTAACAGCTACAGAGGACAAAAATGGGATCACAAGTCCTGAAGTCCAAAGGCTTTGCCTATTCTTTCTTCTTTCTTCTTGTCTCTGCAGGAAGCAGCATAGACATTGTGCTTCAAGGTTGACGCCTGGCCATTTGGTGACAGTGCGGAGTGAGCGCTAAGACGTGTCTGGCTTTGTGCCATCACTTCCGTAATCTCCAGTCCAACTGGATCTTATAAGAATGAGGGAGGACATATGTCTTCTCATAGGGTTTATGGAAACTGATGGTAGCAGAAAAATAACTGGCAAGAAAACAGACTTCAATTCTCTGAAAGTTGGTGACCACCTGTTTTTCATTTCTCCAGGTGTATTTCAAAGCAAAATTAGGAAATGGGTCCGGATCCCCAGTTTGGTGGCAACTTAGAGGTCTTGTGGTCCAATCTGCCGCTTGACCCCTGAGTTGCCTATAGGTTGTCTCTGAGAGGCCTTAAAAGTTTAAAAAAAAAAAAAAAAAACAGGACTGTCATACAGAGTGAAGTAAGTCAGAAAGAGAAAAACAAACATCATATATTAACACATATATGTGGAATCTAGAAAAATGGTATAGATGATCTTATGTGCAAAGCAGAAATAGAGACACGGATGTAGAGAGCAAATGTATGGTTACCAAGGGAGAAGGGGTGGTGGTGGGATGAATTGGGAGATTGGGATTGACATGTATACACTTTTTTTTAATACTTTTTTTTAACATCTTTATTGGAGTATAATTGCTTTACAATGGTGTGTTAGTTTCTGCTTTATAACAAAGTGAATCAGCTATACGTATACATATATCCCCATATCTCCTCCCTCTTGCGTCTCCCTCCCACCCTCCCTATCCCACCCCTCTAGGTGGTCTCGAAGCACCAAGCTGATCTCCCTGTGCTATGCGGCTGCTTCCCACTAGCTAGCTATTTTACATTTGGTAGTGTATATATGTCCATGCCACTCTCTCGCTTTGTCACAGCTTACCCTTCCCCTCCCCGTGTCCTCAAGTCCATTCTCTACATCTGTGTCTTTATTCCTGTCCTGCTCCTAGGTTCTTCAGAACCATTTAAAAAAAATTTTTTTTTCTAGATTCCATATATATGTGTTAGCATACAGTATTTGTTTTTCTCTAGAGTCTCTAGGTCCATCCACCTCACTACAAATAACTCAATTTTGTTTCTTTTTATGGCTAATATTCCATTGGACATATATACACTATTAATACTATGTATAAAATAGATAACTAATGAGAACATACTATATAGCACAAGGAACTCTACTCAATGCTGTGTGGTGACCTAAATGGGAAGAAAATCCAAAAAAGGGGATATATGTACATGTATAGCTGATTCACTTTGCTGTACAGCAGATACTAACACAACATTGTAAAGCAACTATGTGCCAATAAAAATTCATTAAAAAAAATAACAACTAGGATCTGAACCCAGGTAGTATGATTCCCCCAAACCCACATTGTTCTTCACTAGTTGATGCTTCTCTAAAACAAAAAAAAGCACTCAATAGATTGTAGCTATTATTATTACTACCTCTTTAAAAGGAGAGAGCTGAAATTGTTGAACTCTTAAAAAGAGGATTATAATACTTTCTTGGTGGTGGTAGCGTTGTTATAAACAAACACTAAATTGTTTTGTATGCCATCCTTCTGGATTGTATGACATTCTAAAGGGCGGTCTAGGCTTCTGAGAAGCTTAATGCCTCATATAGCAGATGATTATTGAAGGCATATTTTTAACTTGTTTGCTGCTCTGTTTATCCTTGGTCCATCGAGCTTTACGCAGGGAAATTTAATTCTTAATATCAGGCCAAATAAAAATTAAGAAGATACCTTTTCTTGAAACATGCACCTACACGGAAAAGCAGCATAAGAGTGTTTAAAGTCATGGACACTGAAGCAAGGCTCCCTGGGTTCAAATCTTTGCTTTGCTACTTTCTAGTGATTTTTATGAAATTCCTTAAACTCTCTGTGTCTCAGTAGCCACATCTGTAAAATGGGCTTATGGTAATAGTAATACCTGTCTCTAGAGTTGTTATAATAATTGTTACTTAATCCATGCAGGGCACTTAGAACTGCTTGGCACATAGCCACTGCTCAGTCAGTCTGAACTAGTATTACATACAGACCTGCCGTCCCACCGTACAAAGCTAAAAGAAAACAAAGGAACGTCGTGGGGCACCAACTTCTGTTTTGGGTTATTCTTGCCTATAAGCCTTATTCTTTTTAAGTGAGTGAAAAAGAAATTTTGAGAGTGAGGGCTTCAGAAAATAGCTGTGGGGATTTTACTCAGCAAATTCCAGGACTTAAGGACGAGGAAGTGTGACATTTTAATGAGTTATAAACACCAGGTGGTGCTGTAAACAAGTTCAGTAACAGGCTCTTCACCTCCCCTCTGGCTGCCTCTGGGCTGCCACTGCCCTGTGCCCTCTTGAGCTGAAGAGACCCAGAAACCCAAGCCTCTTCTTTTTCTTCTTCTTCTTTTTGAAACAATTCCAACACGTAGGAGATACGAAAATTCAAAGACAGTTACAAAAACTTGTGGTATAATTTAATTGTTTATAAGTTAACACCTTTTAAAAATGACTCCACAAATAACATGTTTATTTCAGGAAACAGTTTGTATAGAGCAGTGTACATTATGTTTTAAGAAATGGAAAATCACTACTAGGTGCAATCCATAATTAAACTCACAGATAACTGTTAAAAATTAACATTTTAAACACAAACCCCAAATTATAATAACTTGATGAATAACTTCCTTTGGAAATACAACCAAATTTGTATGTATGAGGCCCAAGTCAAATGGTCCCCTGCTTCCCCTTCACCAAGCTCTGGCTACACCTTTTGTGCAGAGAAAAGATTGGGGACATGACTTGGAATTCTGGTTGTCTGAACCTTCATTATAGGGGGCGGTCAGAGTTTTCCTCATAGAGAAAACTGCTGGGTACTTTCCTAGCCTCTTATCCACCCACCTCTTCCAGGCCTGGCTTGTCACTCACTACCTTCTTGAGACTGTCCATTTCCATACCTGCCCCAGAGCAGATGCCCTCCTAACACTTCCTCCCTCTTTGGTCCTCCTCTTGGGAACAGTATTTCCCAGACCAAAAGATAGCAGGAGGCCACGGGGAAAGAGCAGTAAGTTAATATTTATTGAACACCTACTATGGGCCAGGAACTGTCCTGGGTGCTTTATCTGCATCATCTCATAACAACCGTAAACCTAGTATCTGTCACCATTTTTTTCATGTGGGGGAAACATGCTTGGAGAAATTAGATATCTAAGTCTTCCAAAGTTAAACAGCTAGTTAGTGGCCAATGCTGCATGTTTTTTCTGTCATCCCCATGTGATTGAGAAGGAGGTCAGGACTGGCGGCTCAGATGGAGATGAATCTGCAGGGGATTCTCAGTCTGTGGCCACGTCTGGTCCATTTTGTTAAGCACAGCAACTCTTAAGCATGAGCTCTTCTCTCTGACTCCCTTTCCCACGGCTTTACTTAGTTCAGGCCTTTGTTAGCCTCTTCCTGTGGTACAGTCCAGACTTTGGAACCTGCTAGCTTAGGCTTCAATCCCAGCTTTACCTTTTACTGGGTGTGTGACCTTTGTCAAGTTGCTTGCTTTTGTCTTACCTCAGTTTCCTTATTTGTAAGATGGAGATAATGACATCTTTCTTAGGGAGTAGAATTGTGGGGTTGAAATGAAACCACATAAGTACTTGTAGATCTCATCAAATCCCGTTCTCTCCCTTTTGCTTGGACTGCCTACTGATTCATCCATGCTACAAATATGTACTGTGTACCCACCATGTGCCAGGAATTCTTCTGGGCACTTAGGATAGACCTGCTTCCTGCACTTGGAGAATTAGAGTGCATGGGGGAGACAGAAAATAAACAACTAGAAGCTAGATAAAAGTATCATTTCAGATGGTGCTAAATGCTGGAAGAAAATAGAGCAGGGTCAAGGGATAGAGCTCTTTGGCTATCCTGTTTCCTCTGCACAGAATGCCCTGTCGCCACTGTGGAACTCTTACCTTTCAAGACCCCCTTCAAATGATCCCCTCCGTGAAATCATCACGGCTCACTATCAAATTTAATCATGGCCTCTCTAGACTTTCCCATTGGCTGTCCAAATCTGTCTGTGGGACTGAGGACAAGTGCTCTGTCTTACTCCTTGTTGCACTTTCCAAACCGCTGTCCACCCTCAAGGAAAGCTCCTTGGATATACCGCAGAGGAGAGCTGACACTGCCACCCCGAGAAACTGCCTGATGTGCCAGTTTGCGAGTGGCAAATCCTCGCGTGGAGAGAGAGAAAAGAAAGGGAGCAGACATCCTGGAACCTCTACGGGGGTCAAAGGAACAACCTTCCAAACAAATGGCAGAATGAAACATCCGCACTGTGTGTATGGGTGTTTCTAGCAGGAGGGACACTGGTTCTCTTTTCTCGAAAAAGCCCAAGAAGGCTTCCTGCAGGAAGCTGGCTTTCTGGTAGCTACTGGAATGAAGGCCCTGTACATTAATGACACTGGAGGCTATGAGTCCACCTGACCCTCACTGACCCCCTTAGCCACCTGGGTCACCCATGCTCCAGCACCACAGTGGCAGATTCATCCTTTTTCATTAGGTACTCAGGGTCTGAGCACAGCTTCCCCCTGGGGTCCTAATCATTTCCTAGAAAAGTGGCCAACCCTGCACCCTGGAATTGGAGGTTTTGCCTTTTTTCCTTTCCACCTCCAGCTACAAGGGGTGAGGAGGTGTGTTTGACAGGAGGAATGGATGTATCTACAACACCTGTCACAGAGTTCTTCCCAGCCACTGGGTGTGGGCAGGGAGGTGTCCTGGTTGTGTTCTATCTGTTATGAAACCTCAGGCAAAGACAGAATCAAGCTGTGCTGACTCAGCTCCCCTGGTCAGAAAAGCAGCTTGGGGCTCTTGGGCACAGAAAGGAATGTAACCCAGCAGCCATCGCTTGTAGGATTGCTTGATGCCCCCCAGGAATCTGAGTTTAGAGGAAACACCAGCCGAGTCCTGGGCTTGCTCCCTCCATGATGGAATTCCAGCTGCACTGCCCCTGAGATCCAGCTCTCAAGAGAGGAAACTGTGGCAGTTTCCTTAAACTGCATCAAAACAAAGCAGTTTTGGTGACTTACCCAGATACTAATGTACGCTCTGTTTTCATTGCTGTAGATGTTCTTGCCAATTCCCACCAAGAATTTAGCATTCCTTTGTGTTTCTCTGCCTTGGGGAGCACTGGGGGGAAGGTGAAGCAGCATTTTCTAGGCCAAGAGAACTTTGTTGGCTGGTCCCGGAGGTAGAGGACATTGAGGCCGGGCTTGGAGGAAAAGAGGCAGAAGCAGCCAAAGGAAAAGAGTATTGAGGGGCTTCCCTGGTGGCGCAGTGGTTGAGAGTCTGCCTGCCGATGCAGGGGACACGGGTTCGTGCCCCGGTCCGGGAGGATCCCACATGCTGCGGAGCGGCTGGGCCTCAACTACAGAAGCCCGCACATCTAGAGCCTGTGCTCTGAAGCAAAAGAAGCCACTGTAACGAGAAGCACGTGCTTGCAACAAAGAGGAGCCCCTGCTTGCCGCAACTAGAGAAAGCCCACGTGCAGCTATGAAGACCCAACGCAGCAAAAAAAAAAAAAAAAAAAAAAAGTATTGAGGTCTTCTTCCAGACAGAGAAGGGTATTGCAAAGACCCCCTGTGCCCAAGCCTGGTCCAAAAGCAATGCAACTGCTCTCTTTCAGAGATCGCGCAAGTCTGGAAAGTGAGCAGGTCAAAAGAGGCCAGAGTGACTGACGGCCAGTTCAGAAGGCCTTTCCTCGATGTTGTAGACTGTAAGATTCCGTAAGACCTTTGCATAAATCTGGAAAGGGGAGGCCCAGCTGTGACTGAGATTGAATTTCTAGGCAACTCAGAAGGATGAGGTTTAGTACAGATTCAATCTGTTTTGAAGAAATAAAATGAAATCTGATACTGTTTATAATTCTAAATTTTATGGAGCAGGGAATTCCCTGGCCGTCCAGTGGTTAGGACTCTGCGTTTTCACTGCCAGGGGCCTGGATTTGATCTCTGGGGATCGGGGAACTAAGATCCCACAGGCCACGTGGCATGGCCAAAAATATAAAATAAATTTTATGGAGCAGAATGTATACTTGAATCAAAGTATTAGTATAGCACCCCATACACTCTTCCTGTGAGTGGACAATAGGGCAGAACTGGGAAGCAAAACCCCAAATGGGACTCAAGTAGCCTTATTCTCAGCCTTCTAAAAAAAGTAGGGGTGGGGAAGAATTAGGACCGAGGTGAGGAGAAAGGTGAGCAACAGACATTCTGGAATGGGGAGGTTTTAGTTTGCTAGGGCTGCCATAAAATGTCACAGACGGGGTGGCTTAAACAACAGATATTTATTTTCAATGCTGGAAGCTCAACATCCAAGATCAAGGTGTCTGCAGAGTTGATTTCTTCTGAGGCCTCTTTGGTTTGTAGGTGACTTTTTTCTCTGTGTCTTCGTATGGTCCCTCTGTGTTTGTCTGTGTCCTAATCTCTTCTTCTTCTTCTTTTTTTATACACCTTTATTAGAGTATAACTGCTTTACAATGTTGTGTTAGTTTCTGCTGTACAACAAAGTGAATCCGCTATATGTATGCATATATCCCCCAACTCCTCCCTCTTGAGCCTCCCTCCCACCCCTCTAGGTCATCACAAACCACCGAGCTGATCTCCCTGTGCTATGCAGCAGCTTCCCACTAGCTATCTATTTTACATTTGGTAGTGTATATATGTCAGCGCCACTCTCTTACTACATGCCAGCCTCCCCTTCCCCGCTGTGTCCTCAAATCCATTCTCTACACTGCTTCTTTATTCCTGCCCTGCCACTAGGTTCATCAGTACCATTTTTCTAGATTCCATATGTATGTGTTAGCAGATGGTATTTATTTTTCTTTTTCTGACTTACTTCACTCCGTATGACAGACTCTAGGTCCATCCGCCTCACTACAAATAACTCAATTTCGTTTCTTTTTATGGCTGAGTAATCTTCCATTGTGTATATGTGCCACATCTTCTTTATCCATTCATCTGTCGATGGACACTTAGGTTGCTTCCATGTCCTGGCTATTGTAAATAGTACTGCAGGGAACATTGTGGTACATGTCTCTTTTTGAATTATGGTTTTCTCGGGGTATATGCCCAGTAGTGAGAATGCTGGGTCATATGGTAGTTCAATTTTTAGTTTTTTAAGGAATTTGCATCCTATTTTCCATAGTGACTGTATTAAGTTACATTCCCAACAACAGTGCAGGAGGGTTCCCTTTTCTCCACACCCTCTCCAGCATTTTTTGTACCTCTTCTTCTTATAAAGACATGAATCGTAGTAGATTAGGGCCGACCTCAATAAAACCCATTTTATCTTAACCACCTTTTTAAAGGTTCTATCTCCAAATTAGTTACATCTTAAAGTACTTCAACAGTTAGGACTTCAACAGATGGATTTGGGGGGAAACACAATTGGTATGAACGACATCTATGGGCTCCCCAGCAGATGGGGAGTGACCATGAGGAAGCATTCATTCTCCTGGCTCCTCCCTGATGGGCTGCTGATAGGCAGTGACTGCTTTCACTCTGAAAACCACAGACCCTGTTGGCCACCCTCTGCTACTACAGCCCACTCTCTGGATTCCCTCCTCTTGCCCTTGGGACACTCCACCTTGTTAATTTCCCCTAACCCTTCCTACACCTTTGTGAATAGACTTTTCATTGATCTCTCCTTCATAACTCATCTAAATGTTCCATGGTTTCCTCTCAGGACTCAGAACTTTCCTATGTGCTAAGTACTGCTATAAATATAAACATACATCTTTGCTTTTTTTTTTTTTTTTTTTATTATTGTTTAAAATATAAAAATACATCTTTGCTTTTTTTTTTTTTTTTTTTGCGGTACGCGGGCCTCTCCCTGTTGTGGGCTCTCCCGTTGCGGAGCACAGGCTCCGGACGCGCAGGCTCAGCGGCCATGGCTCGTGGGCCCAGCTGCTCTGCGGCATGTGGGATCTTCCCGGACCCGGGCACGAACCCGTGTCCCCCGCATCGGCAGGCGGACTCTCAACCACTGCGCCACCAGGGAAGCCCCGTCTTCCCTTTTTCATAAAAAGCTTTATTGAGATATAATTTATATACCGTACAAGTCACTCATTTAAAGTACACAATTCCATTGTTTTTAGAATATTCACAGATATGTGCAAACATCACCATGGTCATTTTTAGCACATTTCATCAACTTCACAAGGAAACCCCATATCCTTTAGCTATCAACTCCTTTAGCAACCCCCATCTGCCTCAGCCCTAAGCAACCACTAATCTACTTTCTGTAGATTTCCCTATTCTGGACATTTCATATGAAAATATTCATATAGTATGTGGTCTTTTGTGACTGGCTTCTTTCATGTACCCTAATGTTTTCAAGATTCTTCCACATTATAGCATGTGTCAATACTCCATTCCTTTTTGTGGCTGAATAATATTCCATTCTATGGTTATACCATCTTTTATTTAACCATTCGTCAGTTGATAGACATTTAGATAGTTTTCACCTTTTTGCTACCATGAATAGTGCTGCTATAAACATTCAGGTACAAGTTTTTTGTTTTCATTTCTCTTGGATTGGAATTGCTGAGTCATATGGTAAATCTACATTTAACCGTGTGAAGAACTGCCAGACTGTTTTCCAAAGGAGCTGCCCCATTTTGCATCTCTGATGTAATGTAATCAGATTTCTCTACATCCTCACCAACAATTGTTATTATCTAAACTTTTAATTCTATCCATCCTAATGGGTGTGAAGTAGTAGCTCATCGTGGTTTTGATTTGCATTTTCCTCATACCTAATTATGCCGAACATCTTTCAATGTGCTTATTGGCATATATGTCTTCTTTTATGCTAACAACTAGTTTATGAGGTAAGTGGCTTATTAGCTCCATTTTACAGACGAGAAGACTGAGGCACAGTGAGGTGAAGTGACTTACCTAAAGTATACGGCTGGTGAGGGTTAGACTAGGATACGAACTCCAGCAGGCAGCTTTCATGTCCCTAACCATTACACAACACTGCCTTTGCATAAAAGAACAAGACCATTTGGGGGATAGCAGAGCAATAGGGCAGAATAGCCAAGGGACTTTTAAGAAGAGGAATATCTACTACTCACTTTTAAATAGTTTATATGCTGCATATAAATCTCTTTCATCTCCATCTGCGAATGGTTGTTTTATGGAAAGGGGACCAAGTTCTTTCATGTTTGGGTTAAAGCCAGGGTGAAAATAATAGAACAGTCATAAGATATAGGGCAGAGAACAAGAACTCAGCAGGGGCAGAAAGTTAGAGCCAGAGCTGAACAAGATCATATAGAGCCCCTAGTAATTCACAGAAATCTGGGAGAGGGCTCTCTCTTTGGAATAATCCAGGCAGTTCAAACAAACCTTATCTGGATCTGAAGGGACTAGGAGACCCCAGCTGGGTTTCACTGATAAAGTAGTTTAATGGAAGTATGGCCAGATGTGTCTCCACCTCCTCCCCACTCTACCCCAACCCAGTCCTTAGCCTCTTATCCAAATGGACATGTGGGTGCCAAAGCGCACTCTTTCCTCCTTCTCTCTTTGTATCAACAGTGAACACACAGGCCTTTGTTTCTGACCTTGAAGAGACTGTACAATCAGCATCATTCTCTAAAATATTTCTCAAAGACGGGCCTATAAAAATTCAGAGACGTTAGGGCTTCCCTGGTGGCGCAGTGGTTGAGAGTCCGCCTGCCAATGCAGGGGACATGGGTTCGTGCCCCGGTCCAGGAGAATCCCACATGCTGCGGAGCAGCTGGGCCCGTGAGCCATGGCCGCTGGGCCTGCGCATCCAGAGCCTATGCTCTGCAACGGGAGAGGCCACAACAGTGAGAGGCCCACGTACCGCAAAAAAAAAATTCAGAGACGTTAGAGGACACCCCATTTAGAAGCTTTCTTCCCTTAAATTCATCCCAGGAATCTTCTCCCTTTTCGTCCAAGTACTCCCACCCCCACCCTACACACACACACACACACACACACACACACACACACACACACAAATACACACTCCTCCTGGTTCACTGCCACACTGCCTGATGATTCTCTCTGATTGAGAGGCTAAGCAAGGTAACAAGAAGGGAGGAATGAGTCTGTGAATCAAGTATATTTTCTGAATTTCCATCCTGTATCCCCAGCATCTGTCTGCTGATTTATCAAGAGAACCAGCGATGGTTTAGGAATGATGGACAGTCCTCGGAGGAAGCAGTGCCGGAAGCGTGATGAGCAGAAATGCTGAACAACATGCTGGCTGGAGGGGAAATCAATCTCCGAGGCCGATTAGTTTGGGTGAGAGCCAAGAGAGGCAGAAACTTGTTACAGCTACAGTCATCTTTCTTGCTACCTTTTTTTTCTAGATCCTAGAATAAAATTAGATTAGCCTCAGAGCTCAAGGTAGCTAACTGGTCTGAGCATATCATAGCAACGTCTCAACGTAGATGACTATTTAAAAATGCATAATATTCATCTTTCCAGTTCATCTGCAAGATATGTAAGGACAGGGCTCTGACCTATCTTCTGTAGTTCATGGAGTAACCAGTACAACGCTGGGCCCAAAAGGTCACTAAGCAACTTGCTGAAGTGAATTAGCTTCAAAGTAGAAACAAAAGGAACTTTCATTTTTTGAAAAACAAAAAGACTGTCTAATCTACCAGCTGAGTCTAATTCATTTTGATGCACAGAGAATAAGATGGATAATTATAAACAGGGAAGCCCGCAGTGAATTTTGGAAGGGGTGGGGTTCTATAAAATGTTAAAAAACATGACTGTCATACAGACGTATAGTCAAAGATTTATCTAATTCATTAGTGAGGGAACCAGCAGGATGACAAAGCCCAGTCAATCAAAGGAGGATACAAGGGACCGTTTCATATGATCCTTAAAAGAAAGGATGTGGAAGCAGGTTTGCAAAGAAGATGTAACTAGTTAGTGTCATAGATGGCAACAAGATCAGACCCTTTGAGGTTATGTTTTCTTTTTGAAAGAATTCATTTGCATTTCTACTGAATAGACGTCATTTGTAGCCTAGCAATATTCTCAAGTTAACATCTAACTTTACAGAGTCTGGGCCCAAATCATTAGTAATTAGTAAGTCTAACTATAAGTTACCTCTCTTTGAGCATCAGATGACCCTTAGGTGGGCTTGTTAGACAATGTGATGGCATGACATTAAATGGCATGTGTAATATTTTTTTGTCTTATTTCTAAGCTTTAGATAATTTTTCTTTCTTTAATATTTATTTATTTGGCTGCATCAGGCCTTAGTTGCAGCACACAGGCTTCTCTCTAGTTGTAGCACGTGGGCTCTCTAGTTGTGGGGCACGGGCTTAGTTGCCCCATGGCGTGTGGGATCTTAGTTCCCTGACCGGGGATCAAACCCGCGTCCCTTGCATTGGAAGGCGGATTCCTAACCACTGGACCACCACCAGGGAAGTCCCTAGGTAATTTTTCTTAATACACAGCTTCACTCCTTATAAGATACCATTTGCCTACAAATAAAGTCACCACACATGATCACATGTAAGCCT
Organism: Neophocaena asiaeorientalis asiaeorientalis; assembly: GCF_003031525.2. Lineage (NCBI taxonomy): Eukaryota > Metazoa > Chordata > Mammalia > Artiodactyla > Phocoenidae > Neophocaena > Neophocaena asiaeorientalis. The sequence goes on along the minus strand of NW_020173731.1, from coordinate 7,221,285 downwards.
AGAAAATGTTTTTCAGAAGTTATCTAACCCAAACTTCAGACCCTCCCTACTTTCCCTGCCCTCACTCTTTTGCCATTTTCACACCTCCCTCCATGGTCTTTAGTTCATGGCAGTAACCACCCATGTGGAATGAAGAGACTTACCTCTCTCTGTCTGACTTATTTTAAGCCCTATTTACAAGCCAATATTTATAAGCCAATATTTCCTACTGTGGATGGGAATCACAGTTGTTAAGCAAGTGTTTGTTTTCTTTTGCTTTTTCCCTCACAGGCCAAAAGCCATTCCTTTGGATCCCACTCAAGTTTAGGTTGGCTGTGCCAATACCATCAACTACATTGACTATTTTTAGGCAGCGGTATCTGACAATGAGGGAATTGCTTGTTGGATGACTTGGAGTTTATCCCCGCCCTGTTGAACCAGGGTTAATAAACTCGGCAACAGAGCTTTGGAGGCGGAACTGTCCGCGTCCGAGGATATGGCTTGGGAAGAGCCCAAACTCGCCCTCTGCGGTGCCCTAACACCAGCCGAGACGGGTGAGGGGATTCGCACTGCTGTCAGTGCCACCTGCTCTACCAGCCAGGGATAAAAACAATAGCATTTCACCTGTTCAGCCCCCTTTGCTGTGAACCCTCCAGCCTCGTCATAGCCCTCCCTGATGGTTCCAGGAGACCCCAACGGGCGTCTCACATGCACACATAGAAGAGTCCTCTGGGTTATCACTAGCACTGGTCATTTTTTTCCAGTCCTGCCCCAGCCTGCTGGGCTGAGGTCTATCAGAGAGCTCGCTTATGCCCTTGAAGGCACCTGGAGGCAACCACAGGCCACCACTCATTGTGCCGAAGCCCCCGGCTGCAGGCCTATGAATCCCCTGTCTTACGCCCTCCTTACCCCTGCCAGGTGCTGTGGAACCGCTCACTTAGTTTTAATTCTTTCCTTATTGCAGCCTTTCATCCTAGGACTCAGGCAGGTGTCCTTAGTGCATGGAGGGAGAAGCATCTGCGTGTCTCTCCTCCTCCCACATGGACTTATCCTTTGCTCCATAAGATGAACTCTTTCCTGGGAGACTCATGGGAAACCCCTCTTAGGAGGCCCAGTGCTATGATTCTCCAAACACGCCCAAGTTTGTCTGAATCCAGGCTGGACAAAGTTCAGGTTCAGGCTGAGACCCCATTACTCCTTCAAATGGACACACATGGGAAAATAGGACATCACCCAGCAGCTCTGAGAGGCTCAGGAATGTTTCCCTGGCAAAGCAGAGGAACACGGGACAGTTTCCTACCTCTTCTGACTCATATCTCTAAAGTGAGCTCTTGTTACTCAGGTGAAGAAAAAGCGAGGTAATGAAGAAGAGATACAGGGCAGTGAAGACCCAGAGCATCGTGTCAACTGGGTTGTTAACAAGTCTGGGCAAGTCATTTCCTCTCCCTGGCCTCACTGCCCTCACATGTAAAATCAGAGTGGTGCTCCGTCTAGATCAGGGGTTGGCAAACCTTTCCTGTAAAGGGCCAGATAAATATTTTAGGCTTTGTGGGTCATACAGTCTCTGTCATAACGACTCAAACCTGCAGTTGTAGCACAAAAGCAGCTACATATGGACAGCATATGGCTGCATTCCAACAAAATATGATTTATAGAAACAGGCAGTGGACTGGATTTGACCCGCAGGCCATAGTTTGTCAACCCTCGGTCTAGGTGGTCTCCAAAGTCTCTTTAAGTTTCAACAGTTCCTTTAGGTTAGAAGTGAATTACTTCGATACCAGACACCAATACATTTAAATGTAAGATCCCAAATGTAAGAACACCACCAGTTTACTTGTTTTTTAGATAACACCTTTTCTTTTGTCTTCCCCAGTGATGAACTGAATTTCAGCTGCATTTATGAAGAGCCTAGAATGTGCCAGGAGGTGCTCATGCTGTAGGGGAATCTAACGATATAATGACTAAATTGTACACCTCAAGTTATTCAGTGTAATGAAAGAGATAATCAAGTAATTACATAATTACAAAACATTACAATTATTGCGATAATTGTGCTATAATCAGTTATGGAGACAAATCAAGTTCCATTACATCTCAGTTTCAGAGGATAGAGGGGACCGGGTTCAAGGACTTTGCAATGTCACACATGTAGGATATACAGAAAATCAGGTGGCTGGACCACCTGAAGTGCGTTCCTGTGAGAACTGATGGTCGTGATTTCTCAGAGAAGTCCTGACTCAGGCTGGGACTGGTCCACAGAGCCATGTCATGACAGATTGCACTTGAGTTGCACTTGAGGCCTGAGGGGCGGCCAGTGGAGGTGAAAGTCAGACTTTCTGTAGGTGATGAGTAGCCTAGGGTACAGAACGCGTGAAGGGAACCTCTCATTTTGGAATGCGTCCGCGACATTACATATAAATGGGAAACAGTGGCGAGAGTGTGTGTCAACACTCACGGGGCACCGTCCCCGGCTCCACAAAGCTTTGTATTTCTTGTTATGCTTCTTTTTTCAGGGAGATGAAGTGTTGCTAGAGGAGATGCTTAGACCACAAGCAAGATATTGTGCCAAGATTTCTGTCTTTGACATATTTATTTCTAAAATGTCATCGTGACTTGATATATCCTTTCCATAAAACGTGCAATAAACGCAGCGTGCCTTTGACAGTGTGGCTAGAGGATCCAAAGTCTTATCTTAGCCAAGTCTTCAATGGCCACATGCGTGTCATTGGAGGAGCAACAGTGCAGATAATTCAAAACACCCTCAACCCATTTCTACTTGACTTTGGGATGCAGTACATTTGCGCAGGAATACATTTATATTTTTCATATTTTATGGACTCACTGAAGCTTAGAATTTTACCAGAGCCCTTCATCTTACAGATGCTAAAAGGCAAGTTTAGTGAAGGGTTATTCAGTACTTGCTTTCAGTCACATAGTTAGTTTATAGAAGAACCAAATTTAGAACCTAGGTCTTCCAATGCCGCATTTAGAGCTGTAAGAACTGCATTTTATACTGTGACCCAGTGTGCATGCAAGAGCACACCTACATTCCTAAACTGATGTTTTCTGTTCTTTTCTCCTCCGTTTGATTATCACCTTTTAAAAAGTGCTGGTCATGGGCTTCCCTGGTGGCGCAGTGGTTGAGAGTCCGCCTGCCGATGCAGGGGACGCGGGTTCGTGCCCCGGTCCGGGAAGATCCCACATGCCGCGGAGCGGCTGGGCCCGTGAGCCATGGCCGCTGAGCCTGCGCGTCCGGAGCCTGTGCTCCACAACGGGAGAGGCCACAACAGTGAGAGGCCCGCGTACCGCAAAAAAAAAAGAAGTGCTGGTCATGACCCACTCAGTTGACTTTACAACCCAGTAAAAGGTCTCAGCTCAGTTTGGTTTTTCACGAACACTGCTCTAGGTGACAGCATTGCTCATATGCCATCACAACCTCACACCGAACGAAAAGGAATACTTTCTTACAACAGTATGAACAAATATATCCCTTTAAAAGATTACATGTGTATGCTACATTCCAAAGTGAGCAGAAAGAATTGGGAATATTGGGTTTTCTTGGGTAAAAAGAAGTTTAAACATGCATAAAGGGAGCCACAGATCTGTCAAATATTTTCAAACCACTTTCAAAGCTCACTTTCTCCATGAATTCCTTCCAGACTAAACTCATGGAGCTCTGATCCTCTCAACACTGATGTACATTTTTGCGGTCACTAATCCTAAACCTCATCTTTACCTCATTCCTTCTAGGAAATTGCAAAGAAAAAAAAATTCCTATTGGTGTCTGGGAGACTCATGCCCTGCTAATTCCCAAGTCTGTGAGAGGGGGGATGGAGGCTCCAATCTGTAATGCAGAGTGACATGTCATCTCTACAGATCCAAATTCTGTATATTTGAGTGCTGAAAATGTAATGGCAGTGCACCAAAAATGTCCAAATTGTGCTGGTCTGGAATGGAACATAGGCTCTTATATGTATATATAATTAGATTTCCAGTGGCATTTTAGAAACTTTTCAGCCTCTGGACAGCACAGACCAAACTTGATTCAACCTGCCACTAGTACTCCACCCCAAACATCCTTCAGAGTTATACACTTTCAGCAAGGATCCCTTTGAAATTCATTTTGTTTTCTCAGCTACCAGAGCTGCAGGAGGTCATGACTAGGGGGTAAGGAGCAGAAGGGAGAAGCACAGGAAGCAGAGAGCTTGAAAAATCCTTGTGCTGGAGAATCAGTCCACAAATAGGGAAATCACAGCCTGAGACAGTGGACTCCCGGAAGATTGTGCAAAATGGCCCTCAGGCCTGATCTGCTCCTTTCGCAGCTTGAACTGTTCTTTCCTAAAGTGGTTTCAATTTCCTCCTTCTCTGAGAGGCTGCAGCAGAACGGAGGATGCCAGGAAGGCAGAGGCCCAGTGCTTTTCTCAGTGGCTGCCCTGGCTGTGCTCTGACGACTGAGCTGATGGGAAAATGCCTCCTAATTAAATCATTTCATAAAAAAGAGACCATTTTCCACCTGAATGCACCCCGCAGCTCTCGTATTGGGTAATTTGTTGTCCTAATAAGCTGGAGAGGTTGAATTTCAAGGTTGTAGCCACTGACGGTCCACAGAAACAGGGTCCATGCTTTGGCAGTGCCCTTGCCCTGTGGAGGGTAATGAGGAAACCTGACAAATGGCAGTTCCTTGCAACAATTCTGTTCACTGGAGACCTGGGGGCTGAGATTTGTGTTTCCCAGTCCTTAGGTTTAGGATGATTCTATGTCACTGAGATAAAACAAAAACAAAACAAAACCAGAAAAAAAGTCTCTGTGCCTTCTGTTAACTGAAAAAGAAGCAGGAGAGGACTTTTTGTTTTTTTGTTCGTAGATCTTGAAGTGATGGGGAAAGGAGAGTACTCCTTCCTCTATATTTGAACAGAAACATGGGAAATCTTCACCTCTGTTCAGCTCCACGGTCTTAGGACAGCTGGAGGGGCGATGCCACCCAGTGTAAGTCTGTGGACTCTGAAGTTAGACCAAGTGTCAGTTCCTGCTCTAACACTTAGCAGCTCTGTGGCCCTGGGCAAGTTGTGGCCTTGGGCAAGTTGTGGCAATCTCTTTAAGCCTCATTTTCCTCACCTGTCAGAAGACAAGAATAACACCTCCCTCTTGGGGTGGTAGTGAAGAATAAAGAAGATTGTATTTGAAGAGTGTGTACAATAGAAAACACTTATTAAATGGTAGAGAGAGAGACCGTTTTCTCCACGTTACAGGGGAGGAAATGGAGGATTAGAGAAATTAAGTAGTTTGAACAAGGTCATAAAACTAGTGAGCGGTAGGGTCAGGGTTTTGTTTGACTCTAAATCCAAGCACCATGTTTTCACTGTTGGTGCGCATCAAAGCAAACATTTAAATACATACAGTTTTAGGGCTTCCCTGGTGGCGCAGGGGTTAAGAATCCACCTGCCAATGCAGGGGACACGGGTTCAAGCTCTGGACCGGGAAGATCCCACGTGCCGCGAAGCAACAAAGCCCATGCACCACAACAATTGAGCCTGCGCTCTAGAGCCCGCGAGCCACAACTACTGAGCCCACGTGCCACAACTACTGAAGCCCGCGCGCCTAGAGCCCACGCCCTGCAGTGAAGAGTCGCCCCTGCTCGCCGCAACTAGGGAAAGCCCACACGCAGCAACAAAGACCCAACGCAGCCAAAAATAGATAAATAAAATAAATAAAAGTAAAAAAAAAAAATAATACATACATACAGTTTTACTGGCTGTGAACTGAGCAGAAGTATTCTGATCTATCTGTCTAGAGAAGGCCCATCACAGACCATAGAGCTTATACTCCCTGGGGTGTATCTTGGCAAAGATGATGCCAATTCCCTTTGGTTCTTGGGCCCAGCTTGCTCAAGGATTCCATTGCTCAGAGTCCCTGAGCCCATTTCTCTCTAAATGCTGGAACATTTGGTCTCTTGGGTACCCTGTATCCAGAGTCTGCGGCTTCACTTTTGTTTTTAGCATCTAAAAAATATTTCTTCTCTTATTTCCTGAAACCCAAAAGAAAATTGGTGGTCCTGGCTCCCTGCCTTTTTACCTCCACTTTTCTCTCAAGTTTCTGATTTAGTTTGGCTTCAGTGGAAAATTCCACTGCGGCCTTCTATGGATGAATGCAGACTCTTTAATTATATTGAATTTGCAGAGATCAATTTTTATAACCCTAACAGGGTTAGTTCCTGAGTTCCTCTGCTTGTTAGATGATCGCGGACGCATTCCTCTGGGTCCAAAAGACCCGCAGGGAGGCTAATTGACAGTGGCCAGGCATCTGTCATGAGTCATTTCTATCGTGTTGGAAAAGAGAAATTTATGGCTTTGATCAATATGTATCCTTAGGGCTCGGCATCTCCTGATTCCATTCTCTTGCCGGCACTCTGGAGCAAAAGCATTTTTTTCCTTTTCTATTGGAATAAATTCCTCCTTGCTACAGTTTCTCTGAGGGCCTTGACTGCAAAATAAATCAGAAACCGTACCATAATTTGGGCTCTGTTAGTTCTCTTTCTCCCTCCTGATTTTCTTGCCTTCCCCTCCTTCCTTCCTGTTTCTTTTTCCCCCCTCCCTTCACTTGCCTTGCTCTTCTACCCTCTCCCTCCCTCTTCTTATCATCTCTCTCTGAATTACTCCATTCTTTTCAATTCAATAAATGTTGATTAGATACCCAATCATTTGGGCTAGGTAACTGAGCATCCAAAAATGAGAATGTATCTGCCCTCAAGGAACCCATAGCCTACAACCTAATAGAAACTTTTCCTATATTGCCTTTCTTTTTCCAGTTTATACTGAGGACTGAAAAAAATCTAGATATTATTTAGGGTCAGTAAAGATTATCACAAAATGTCAAAAACACTTTGAGAATTATGTGTGGATTAGTCATTCACACATTAGTATGAATTAATTCAGTAAGATTGCTTTCTCTCATACCTAGTTAAGCGGCTGCCCTGTAAGAATAAAGATTCTTGTTGGAGAAGGAGAAGTGGGGAATTTGGGATCACAAAAAAAGTTGGAGGTTGGCAGCTTCAGGAAAGCACTTCAAACAGAATATGGACACTGTTTATTAAGAGAGAAATTTGTTTCACCCCAAGGCTTGTCAAACATCTCTGTGAACTGTTGTCATAATTTGAACCAAGGCTGAATCAGAGAATTTGGAGGGCTTATAATTTTTATTTCCTCAGCTGTAAAAAATTTTAACCCTACTCTCAGCAACAGTAGATGGAACTTGTTTACTGAATATCTCCCCGACTAGACTGTAAGCTCCATGAGATCAGGACATCATCTGTCTTATTCATAACTATGTCCTCACGGCCTGGAACAATGCCTGGTCTACACATAGTACGCGCTCAGTAGATACTTGTTGGATGGATGAATGAATGAATGAATGAATGAGTGGAGTGACAGTAGCATACAAACTGCTATAGGAGTACAAGGGAGGAGGAAACTACATCAGGTTGAAGGCTTGGTTTAGAAAGAGCTTCATGGAGAAGGTTTTTCAATGAAGAGTTAGGGGACTGGATGCCTGGAGTTCAAGGATAACCCAAGAAGAAAATAACTTTGCTGAGAACAAACAGGGGACGCAACCAGTTGGAACAGTAACACTTTGAAAGAACGAACACTCTAACAATTAACTCTTGCTTGAATACAATGGAAACTACAATCAGATGTGTGCCTGTGTGGGTTGGTTGGATGATTTTACCTTCCTCTGACTAGTCTGGGAATTGTCAGGAAAGTGGAGGTAGCTTCAGGCCAAGAAAGGATTGCTAAGAGGACTGCCTGGTGGCCTGCTGGGTCACTTCATGCTCCACAAGGCAAGGCCTCTCACTGAAAGCTCCACTGACCATTGGAATTCTCACAAGAGATGACAGGTGCTGTCTCTCTCAAGGGTTGTCATTGCTTGAATCCAGGAGTCCTTCCCAAATTTGTTTTCTACAGGGTTGTGCTACCCAGAATGAGTGATGGGGTGACCATGCAGTCTCCTTTCAGTGAAGTCTTCCCAACCCAGGCTGGTATGGGCACGGGGATGATTCAGCCCCAAGGCAGGGAGGAGCCCAAATGTCCTTCAGAGAGCCCATTCAGCCTGAAAATACAAGATTACTCCTTGCAACTGGCTGCATACTGAAGACCTATTTTTCAGCTCCCTGAGTGATGGCAAGTGTGGTTAACTCAACTCTTTCATCTTCTAGGTGTGCATCAGTCCCCACCCCCCAACCTATACCTGGAGATTATTCCTTCCTTCCTGGTGTCCTTTTTTTTCCCCCTTTGTCTCAGAAGTAACGAGATATCATGAGTTTGCCATCCATCACCCTATCGGCAGCAAGTGGTGACTTCTGATTAGTGGGATACCACAGGGGCAGCAGGAGGGACCATGGCAACACCGGCTGCTCCTCCTGGCAGCCCTGTCGCCCCTCAGTGACTGGCATTCTGTCTGTGTCAACAAGAATCTGTCTGAGGATTATTCATGCAGCTGGACATAATGAATTCAGCTGTTTGCTAGTGCAGCAAATGGGTTTTTTTGCCAGTGATATTAGGGTCAAGCTGAGTAATATGATGTGTCCATACCAGAGGAATGTCCATTTTATTAGCTTCTGTGGCAACACACATATTAAGAAAATCACATTTTGCATGGCTCTGTAGCTGAGGGAACTGCTTGTTAAAAATTTCCACTCAAGCAACCTCAAGCTAAGGATTTGTATTCCAAAGAGCTGGACCTATTTCACCAAAAGTATTTACTTGAGAAGTAGAAAAATCCCACAGGCTCAAAGAGCAAAAATAACTCTGCCTTATATAAAACCTCTGAAGGAAAGTTAGCCTTAGTGCAGGAGAAAAGCTGGAGGTCTACAGAGAGGGCAAATGGCTGACACATGATGTCTTTCAACATAATGTCAATTGGCTTTTTTTAATGACAACGTGGGATTGACTTTAATTGCCTGTGAGTTTACACTGGGAGCAAGAACAGATTTCTGTCATCAGGAGAAGTCGCTGCTTACTTCATTTCAGGGACTGGGGGACGTTTCCTTAGTCGTCCTCAGAAACCCCTCATCTGCTCAAGTGATGACTAAAATCCCATCATTTCAGATTTTTTCCTTGGCTTGATATTTGCCTTTGAAGTGTCACCAATTAAGCCTCAGAATTGCACAGCGCCAGCCTGCACAGCTGTATATGGCAGCCCTGTTAAGTGTTATCAGCATGAACAATTTGAGACTCTTTCTCACGAATGAGTTTTGAAGGAAGGCTCTGGGACCCGGTGGAGAGGAAAAAGAATATAGACATGGTAGAGAGATAATGAGTATAGTTCCAGAAAAGCAAGAAAAAGTGGATTTGAAATGGAGCCTGTTTCATAGTCTGACAAAGGAAAATTTAGTAAGTAGAAGTTCCAATCTCTGTCATTAAGGAGCTTACAAATCTAGGACACTTTGAAGGGTACATCTCATGCAGCCCAGACAGCTGGTCTCCACAAAACAAATTAATAGAGCTAATCAATGAATTTGGTAAAGTAGCAGGATACAAAATTAATGCACAGAAATCTCTTGCACTCCTATACACTAACAACGAAAAATCTGAAAGACAACTTAAGGAAACACTCCCATTTACCATTGCAACAAAAAAATAAAACACCTAGGAATAAACCTACCTAAGGAGACAAAAGAACTGTATGCAGAAAACTCCAACACACTGATGAAAGAAATTAAAGATGATACAAACAGATGGAGAGATATATACCATGTTCTTGGATTGGAAGAATCAACATTGTGAAAATGACTCTACTACCCAAAGCAATCTACAGATTCAATGCAATCCCTATCAAACTACCAATGGCATTTTTCACAGAATTAGAACAAAAAATTTCACAATTTGTATGGATACACAAAAGACCCCGAATAGCCAAAGCAATCTTGAGAAAGAAAAACAGAGCTGGAGGAATCAGGCTCCTGGGCTTCAGACTATACTACAAAGCTACAGTAATCAAGACAGTATGGTACTGGCACAAAAACAGACATATAGATAACTGGAAAAAGATAGAAAGCACAGAGATAAACCCACACACATATGGTCACCTTGTCTCTGATAAAGGAGGCAAGAATATACAATGGAGAAAACACAGCCTCTTCAATAAGTGGTGCTGGGAAAACTGGACAGCTACATGTAAAAGAATGAAATTAGAGCACTTCCTAACACCATACACAAAAATAAACTCAAAATGGATTAAAGACCTAAATGTAAGTCCAGACACTATAAAACTCTTAGAGGAAAACATAGGCAGAACACTCTATGACATAAATCACAGCAAGATCCTTTATGACCCACCTCTTAGAGAAATGGAAATAAAAACAAAAATAAATAAAGGGGACCTAATGAAACTTAAAAGCTTTTGCACGGCAAAGGAAAACTTAAACAAGACAAAAAGACAACCCTCAGAATAGGAGAAAATATTTGCCAACGAAAAAACTGACAAAGGATTAATCTCCAAAATATACAAGTAGCTCATGCAGCTCAATATCAAAAAAACAAAACAACCCAATCCAAAAATGGGCAGAAGACCTAAAAAGACATTTCTCCAAAGAAGATATACAGATTGCCAACAAACACATGAAAGGATGCTCAACATCACTAATCATTAGAGAAATGCAAATCAAAACTACAATGAGGTATCATCTCATACCAGTCAGAATGGCTATCATCAAAAAATCTAGAAACAATAAATGCTGGAGAGGGTGTGGAGAAAAGGGAACCCTCTTGCACTTTTGGTGGGAATGTAAATTGATACAGCCACTATGGAGAACAGTATGGAGGTTCCTCAAAAAACTAAAAATAGAACTACCGTATGACCCAGCAATCCCACTACTGGGCATATACCCTGAGAAAACCATAATTCAAAAAGAGTCATGTACCACAGTGTTCATTGCAACACTATTTACAACAGCCAGGACATGGAAGCAACCTAAGTGTCCATAGACAGAGGAATGGTTAAAGAAGATGTGGCACATATATACAATGGAATATTACTCAGCTGTAAAAAGGAACAATATTGAGTTATTTGTAGTGAGGTAGATGGACCTAGAGTCTGTCATACAGAGTGAAGTAAGTCAGAAAGAGAAAAACAAATACCGTATGCTAACACATATATATGGAATCTGCAAAAAAAAAATGGTTCTAATGAACCTAGGGGCAGGACAGGAATAGAGACGCAGATGTAGAGAATGGACTTAAGGACATGGGGAAGGGGAAGGGGAAGATGAGACGAAGTGAGAGAGTGTGCATGGACATATATACACTACCAAATGTAAAACAGATAGCTGGTGGGAAGCAGCCGCATAGCACAGGGAGATCAGCTCGGTGCTTTGTGACCACCTAGAGGGATGGGATAGGGAGGGAGGGAGGGAGGGAGATGCAAGAGGTAAGAGATATGGGGATATATGTATATGCATAGCTGATTCACTTTGTTATAAAGCAAAACTAACACACCATTGTAAAGCAATTATACCCCAATAAAGATGTTAAAAAAAATTTAATAGGCTTCAAAGTGTCTTCATGATATATTTTCTTCCAGTTGGGAAGGAAAAATCAGATGTGAAGGTGAAGGGTCTGAGGTGAGACAACCCACCTCTTCTTTCCCAACACAGAAGACCCGAAGCAGTCTTGTTGAATGATTCCCTGTTCCTCAACGGGAGTATCAAGCCACATCTACCAGAGAAGGAAATCCCTTTGGCACCAACCTGGCATTCATAGCAGTCAGCTTTTGTGACCTGGTGACATTATCCATGCTCCCTGGAAGACAATAAGGCCATTCCTTCAGCTCAGGTCAGAAAACACAGGGGTCTCCTGCCAGGTAAGCACTCTCCCAGCCCAGCTCCAGGGGCCTTGGTTCCCCTTCCTTCATCCCCGATGCCCCTCCAGGGGTCAGCTTGCGTTCCTTCCCCCTCATAGGTGTCCCTCATACCTACTCCTCTAAGACCTCTTTTCTCCTCAGGACTAACCTCTGAGAAGGTTATTCACTCATTAACTACACTCTTTCTTGCTATCCTCAAAGACAAACACCCGGGCTCTTTTGTTCCTTTTTATCCAGTTGCCACCAGGAAGAAAAAGCCAGGGTACAAAGATGTTCCAAACGTGGGATGAACACAGAAGTTCCAGAACTTTGACGAGTTGTTCCAGGCACTGTCCCATACCATTATCCTCCCACGACTGCTCAGTCCTTGGCCCCTTTTCTTCTTAGATCTGGGTAATCACACGATTGCACTTCTGCCATCTTTAGGCCGAAAACTTCCAAGTCTCCATCTCTGGTCTCAGCTCTTTCTCTGAGCATGAAACCTCCACATCCAGCTGTAGGATCAACAGTCTCACTTCAGTGTTCTCCATCCAGGACCGACGCAGCATGTCAAAACCAAAATTCATTAAGCCTCCCCCAGAATCTGCTCTTCCGCCTGAATTATTTATATTTGCTTCCGCATCCACCCAATCACTTAAACCCCAAACCTGGGAACCTTCTCAGAGAACTTCTGCTCCATCCCCACACCCCTATAACTACCTGCAAATCTTACATCTTCCTACCCTCTCTGTTCCTGAGCCCTCACTTCTTCTCTACCACTGCTCCCAACCCCAACTTAAGCTGTCATCATCTCTCCCTTGCACTGCTCCAGTAGTAAGGGTTTTCCCTGATCTATCTTTTGCAACGCTATGACAGACTCTTCATGCTTCCCACCTGATTAAAACCCTCAGCACACCATCCAAGCTTTTTAGGATGGTCTTTGAGGTAGTCTGCTTAACTCTGCAACTTTATCTCTAGTGAAGGCCCCCACCTGCCTCATCCCCCTTCCCACCGGCCTTGTTCCAGGCCATCCTCACTTCTTTACATCTCCGTACCTTATTCATTGTATCCCCTCTGCCTCTCACTGACCCCAATGCTAAATCACTTGTTCCAAGAGAGCCTCCCAGGGCTTCCCTGGTGGCACAGTGGTTGAGGGTCCGCCTGCCGATGCAGGGGACGCAGGTTCGTGCCCCGGTCCGGGAAGATCCCACATGCCGCGGAGCTGCTGGGCCCGTGAGCCATGGCCGCTGAGCCTGTGCGTCCGGAGCCTGTGCCCCGCAATGGGAGAGGCCACAACAGTGAGAGGCCTGTGTACCACAAAAAAAAAAAAAAAAAAAAGAGAGCCTCCCTCTCTAGCAGGTAAGTCTGAAGTTAGATTTAAGGCACAGCAATAACTATGACGTAGCTGGCCAATAGCTCAGGATAATTCAACTGCCTTCCCACTCTTACGTCCATTATGGTGGTTTGGCATAAGGAAGGTGAACTGACCCTCTGTTTCCAGTATAAATTGAAATACACTTTAGCTTAGCTAATGGAAAGAACTTAAATAGATAAGGAAGGAACCGCTGTAGTCAGAATGCTCGTGTTCTATTGCTCATCACTAAACCCTTAGTTTCCTTTTCTTTAAAACGGGACTAATAATAATCCTATCTCACGAGGTCATTGTGAGAGTAAAGGAATTAATACAAGTAAAGATCTTAGATCTTAGAACAGTGGCTGGCAGAGTAAGTGTTTAGTAAATGGTAGCTATTGATGTTAGCAGTAGCAGTGAGACTAGTACCAGTAGTAGTATTTACAGAATTCCATTTTCCCTGTCAAATCATCAGAAGAATCTTTACCCCCGTAACTGGCGGGGAGAGTATGGGATGACTACGTGATTCAGGCATCACGTTTGTATTCTGACTGATGGCAGAAACTGATCAACAGATGGCGCGGTACAGATGAAAACACACAACGCATTCCTCCCCACACGCCCCGCTTTCTATTTTGTAAAGGGAATTCATGGCCTGGTAGGTCTAGTGTTGAGTACTTGTGCCTCTATTTAAGCTTATGGGCACCAGGGCCGCCCAAAATTCAGCCAGAGGCCAGGTACTCCAAATCACTTCATGATCCTCCGTCTCCCTGGGCTAGACTTTATAAGGCACTCCCACCTCCATGATCCCTTGTGATTTCTACCGCAAACCTCTGAGGTTTTTATCTGCCCACCCATAGACAGACACTGTCACATACCTCTAGAAATGCTCTAGTTGCTGCCATTTGGATGGACACTCAGAAAACACCTTTTGAAAAAATCTAAACCATCTGCTGTGGTGGTTTTGTAAAGACACAACCCAAGGGAGAGACCCTCAGCGGGTAGGCTTAACTCAAACGACTGAGCAGGGAAAATACCTAGGATTTGGCCTGGCTTTATAAGAAGAACCATATTTTTCAGCTGAATAAAAAGACTCTTAAAAAGGGAAAAGAGGAATGAAGGAACTAATGAGGCATCCCTTTCCTCACAGATAATGTGGGCTGTTCCCCCAGTGGTCTGCAGTGGCGTAGCATCTTTTACACTTCAGTGACAGTCAAATGCCTTGGAGATAAGGCAACAATTATGAGACTGAGAAGAAATGAAGGAAAACCCAGTAGCAGCCAAATAGCACTGCCATCTATTAACAAATTATTACAGGCTGAGGCAGGCTTTAATGAGATTTTAACAAAAGAAATCTAGTCACGTTCCCCTGGGGCAAAGAGATTTTATCATGATGTGAATGTTTAAGCGGGTAAGAGGCCCTCCCTGGGAGCTTCAATAAAGAAGAAAATGTGAGCCCCGCATCCTGACTCTCCAAGGGCTCTGACTCGTATTCCAGATGAAAAACTCTTGGAAAAAAGGGCTCGCGTAATACTGTTCCACAGGAAGTTTCAGTTCGGTACCTGGCCTGGTGAGCCATGAGAGTCTTTAGGAAAATTGTTCTAGACCTTTGTTTTGTGATCCCAATGAGCCATTGCAATTTTGGTTATCCTAAAGGGCATCACCAAATTCTCAAGAGATTCTTAAGTCAGAGGGTATCAGGGCAGCATTAATTTGGAAGAACAGTGAGGCTGGCTAGAGTCAGGACCTGCCTGCCCATGACCTTGTAAAACCACTGGGGCTTTCAGAAGAGGAGGTGATATGAGTCTAATGGTTCAAGAGAGGATAGAGAAAATAGGCTGCGCGGAGTAGGTCGGAGGGAGGGAGGCAAACATTAATTCAAGGAGGTCAGTGGGCACTCTTGTCCGACGAGCTGGACCACTTACATGCGATGGATTTTTCTTTTTATTTCTCCCACCCCTTTCATTTATCTACTAAATGAAAACTTGTAGTCAGTCAATAATATCAAGGAGAGGTATAACCATTTCAGCACTAATATTTCTGTGATCCTGGAATTTGTTTTGTTTGAAAAGTGTGCCTCTGATGCCTTATTGAAGGGAACTGCGGAACAGTGGTCTAGTAATGCCTGGGCTGGTAAAGACTGTAGTTCCTCAGGAAAGGGACGCTGGACCATGGAAAGATACTGCAGGAAGGGTGAGTCAGTGGTCTCCCACTGACCAAGATTCTTTGCTTGACCAAACTTTAGTTAGGATCCTGGACCTTCTCCCTAGGCCCGTCTGTGCACTTCCTTGTAAAATCCAGTTTTAGCAAGAGCCCCTGGCCCTTGACATCTGATCACCCTCTTTATCTGATGGCATTCCTCATCCCACCAGATGATATCTGATCACTCTGGCCTGTCTTCAGCAAGAATCCTGTTAGGTCAGTCTAGCAGAATCTCCTGACCCCCGCTGTTTCCTCTTAGAAATTTTCCATCCCCTGACCCCCATCGTGCTCCTTGGCTATAAATTCCCATTTGCCCATGCTGTATTTGGAATCAAGCCCAGTTCTATACTAAAGTCTCTTTTCTCACATTGCAACAATACTGAGTAGCATCTGTTTTGACCACTGTAACTACTGTCTAGCTCTGGTTTTCCTTGACATCTACCTGAGGATGAGTCAGGGAGACTGACCCCTTGGTAGTTGGGGCACAGTGTAAGATTATGTCACCTTTTGTGGCAGAATAACAGCCAGAATAGCTACATAAGATGCTGGTGATACTCCCTTTGGGACCAATGGCAGACACCAGCTGTTAAAATATTTAGTGTCTGATAATATATGATAAACGAGTAAGGAGTATAGTAGCACTTCCCTTAATGGCTCACACTGTAGGAAAGAGATTTAATAGAACTGAGGATGAACTTACAATGACTTGGAAGATAAATCTCAGGAACATACATCTTTGGGATAGATAGCTCATTTTGTTAGAATCTAGTGCTATTATTACTATTTGCTAACATTTATTAAGCGCTTACTAAATGTCCGGTGCCGTTTGAAGTGTTCAACGCGTGTTACTTCAGTCCTTTGCATACTGTCTGTGATGAGGAACCAGTATGTTTTTTAAAAAATTCCCTATCTGTCATGGACAAATAGTTTTGTAGAATACAATAAAAATGTATTATTCGAAAAGTGAAATTTTTTTATTAAAAATGAAAATTCAAGGTTGCTTTTAACTGTTAGATTTAACAGATATAAAATTACTCTGGCAAATTGCTATCAAAGTTTCTTGATGCTTATTCTTTCTTTCTTTATTTTTTTGTGGTACGCGGGCCTCTCACTGTTGTGGCCTCTCCCGTTGCGGAGCACAGGCTCCGGACGCGCAGGCTCAGCGGCCATGGCTCACGGGCCCAGCCGCTCCGCAGCATGTGGGATCTTCCCGGACCGGGGCACGAACCCGTGTCCCCTGCATCGGCAGGCGGACTCTCAACCACTGCGCCACCAGGGAAGCCCCAATGCTTATTCTTAATGCTATACTTATCTCCCCATGCACCAGTAACTGGCACCTGTCTAAGGACCATATGTTGATGAGAACATATGCTAAAGAGGTTGTATTATCTCATTTAGCCCTCGTAGAAATCCTACAATGTAGTTAATATTTCCATTTTACAGATGAGGAAACCGAGGCGCAAAGCAGTTATCTTGCTAATGAGGCCAAATTAGGTCCTTTAGCAGTCAATTAGCTTTGCAACGAGGAAAATCTCTATTTTATGACCATGGAAGTGTAGCTCACCTAGTCATTGTAAAACTGAGTAGCTTAAGAAAAGCAAGTCTTAATGAGAAAGTATAAATGGAGTTCTATAATCTAGGCTTCTATTAGGAAAACTGTTGAAGGAATATGCCAAACATTTTAGGAGTCTCATTTTTGCTATATCGAGCAACATGGTGACATGTTTAAGAGTGTGGCTTAGGTACTAGGCTGCCTGGGTTTGCTTCCTGGCTTGGCCACCTACTTGCTGTGTGAATTTGTTAGTTCCTACCTGAAAGTATGGTTGGAAGGAATAACTGTGTTAATATATATAAAATATTTTGAACAATGCCTAGCACATAGTAAGGGCTCAAAAAATGTCAGTTATTATTTTTGTATTTGAAAAACAATCCACTGTAAAAATTTCAGATTCCCCAAATGCCTCCATCTCTAATGGCCTGACTTCTGACTGAATAAACCAATCTTCCCTGCCTTAAACTAGCGCCACGGGTAGAACTCAGCAACGCTGCAGTGGTCGCAGTCAGACCTAGGGTACAGAGTGGGGTTTCTCAAGCACGCCGCTATTGACATCTGGGGGGAGGCTGTTGTGTGCGTTGTAGGATAGCAGCATTCCTTGCCTTGACCCATTAGGTGCCAGTATCACCCCCTTCCAGTTGTGACAAACAAAAATGTCTTCAGTCATTCCCAGGTGTCTCCTGGGAGGAAAAATTGTCTCAAGTTGAGAACCACTGATAGAAAAAAATATTAATAATAGTCCCTTATATTTTTGTAGCTTTTCAGTTTAAAAAGCCTCCTACATGTTTTAACTCAGTTGGGTAAAAGAAAAAGAGGGAAAAGAGAGAGGAAAGAAAGCATATGAGAAAGGAAGGAAGGAAGGGAGGAAGGGAGGAAGAAAAGGAAGAGAAAGAGGAGGGAGGGAGCGATGAAGGGGGGAGGGAGTGAATGCAAAGTGCATAAATAGATGAAGAAAGGGCAGGCCCTCAACTAAGGAAGGAATGACTGAACAGGTATGTGCTCTTGTGTGATCTCCCACTAGTGCATCTATAGCTGCATGTCCTGCCAGCACCCCAAACTCAACGTGTTCAAATCTGAACGCAGCAGATTTCCCCCCAGACATGAGCCTCCTGTGTTGCTGCAGCTTCTGTTACTGACCTCACCGTTCCTCCAATCAGCCAGGTCTGGAGATGTGTCTTCTTAAAAGGGTACCTCCTACCAACCCTCCTCTCTCTAACACCTAATTAGTTATCAGGCTTCCTGACTCTACTTGTTATCTCCCTCAGGGTCAGGGTCATGCATTTACCTGATGTGAACGAGGAAAGGACCTTAGACCTAGCCCAGCACTCTCGTTTCTTTCATAGATGAGGAAACTGAAGCCCACTGAGGTCTAGGGCATGGCCTTGGACAGATTACTCTGAGTCTGGTTTCCTTGGCTGTAAAGCAGGGCTAATAACATGTGCCTCATGGGGCTGCTGTGAGCTGGTGCAGACCTATCACCGTGTCCCCTTGTCTCCCATCAGCCAGTTACAGGCTGGAACCCAGCACTGTTCCTCATCCACCACACTGCCTCCTGTCCCTCACCTGCACCCAGGGCTCCTGTCCATTTGACCTCACCATCCTGTCCCGTTGCCGCTGCCCCATTCGTGGCCAGCCCTCGGGACTGCCCACCTAGTATGCTGTGAGAGCTGGTCTCCTAGCTGGACTTCTGGCTCCAGGCTCTCCCCAGGCCATTCATTTTACACATCGCTGTCAGGTTGGTGTTCTAAGACAGCACTAGGATCAAGCAGCTCTCATTTAAAAAAAATCCTTCACCCGTTCCTCATGATAAAACCGAAACTTCCTGGCCTCCTATTTAATATCATTCCCTCCCCCTCCTCCCCGTGATATGTCCCCAACTCCCTAATCTTCATTCTCCATTCTGCTTCTTATCTCTTATTAAGCTAAAAATGCAGCTTCTCATATAGACCCGCTGCTTTCCTACCTCTGTCCTTTGCTCATGCTATTCATCTCGGAGTTCCCTTCCTAAATCCACGCAGCTTCAAGGGCTATTTCACCTAACTTCCTTCATGAAGTTCTAATCTCATCTTCCCGGTTAACATGCATTCAACCTCTCTCCTCTCTGAACTCTTTTTTTTTTTTTTGCGGTATGCGGGCCGCTCACCGTTGTGGCCTCTCCCGTTGCAGAGCACAGGCTCCGGACGCGCAGGCTCAGCAGCCATGGCTCACGGGCCCAGCCGCTCCACAGTATGTGGGATCCTCCCGGACCGGGGCACGAACCCGTGTCCCCTGCATCGGCAGGAGGACTCTCAACCACTGCGCCACCAGGGAAGCCCCTCTCTGAACTCTTATAGCACTTAATCTACATCTATTCTATGGTTTTATGTCTTTCCACCTTGTATCATAAATATATATACTTATTTCATTTCCCCCACTAAACTGGAAGCTCCTTAAAGATCCAATATGTACAGATTGATTTATCTTTGCATCTTCCATGGGGCCTAATACAATAAATGTTTACCTGGTCATATAAATGACACTAACTGTCAAACTTCTTTATTCCTTATGGAACCCCTGCGTACCTATCTAACTAAACCTGGCCAGTGGTTTAAAAAAGAAAACCAACCCTAGCATACCGTAGCAGCATGAAGAGAGTTCCTATGTATAAGTAAAGACATGTGTAAGGCGGGAGTTTGTGTCATGTGAACACATGTGTGTGAGCATGTGTGTGTGTGTGTGGTAGTGTTAACACAGTGACTCAGGGTTCTGAAACCACACAGAATTGGTTTCCAGTCCTAACTATAATGCTTGATGGCTATGTGACCTCGGACAAGTCTAACTTGCATATCTAACTTCATTTCCTCATTTGCAAAATAGAGATACATACTTTATAATGTTATTATGAGGACCATTTATTCATTTCATCAACAAGCATTTACTGAGTCTTCACTATGTGCCAGGTTCCTGGTAGAAACAACGTAATATACATACAGTGTTTGCCGATGTACCTGGTACATATTGAATATTTTAATATGTTTAAAATTCAGCATTAGAGTAATTAGAGCAACAGTAGAGCAGCCATTCTCACACATAAATGTACACATAGAGAGACCTACAGATAGCAACTAAGAGTCTTTATTTGGAAATCTGGACAGAGGGAAGCCCAGTCTTATTTTTTTTTTTTTTTTGCGGTACGCGGGCCTCTCACTGTTGTGGCCTCTCCCGTTGCAGAGCACAGGCTCCGGACGCACAGCCTCAGCGGCCATGGCTCATGGGCCCAGCCGCTCCGCGACATGTGGGATCTTCCCGTATCGGGGCATGAACCCACGTCCCCTGCATCGGCAGGCAGACTCTCAACCACTGTGCCACCAGGGAAGCCCCAGTCTTATTCTTTAGTTGGAATTTTTTCTACTCCAATTAGCTTGAATGTATTTTTCCCCTTCATTCTCTTAGTATCCATACCCATGGAAAAAGAAGGAGCTGTTAGTAATGCCATTTATTAAGTGTCTACTGTGGGCTATTAACCTTCTAACAATTCTTGCAGACAGATTAGCTGGTCTCCATTTTATGAGATTCAAAGAGGATCGGACTTTCCAAGGGTCATACAGCCTGGAAATAGTGGAGTCCTCCAAATACCACTTTCTACTTGCCCTGGGTTCTGCTGGGGAGGCACCTTTAATGCCAGGCCAACGTGAAGAATGATTATTTGCTCTATCAGTTTCTCAGAAGTTTCTGTCAATAATTCTTCTGGGTTCAGAGTTCTCTAAAATATTGAAACAAAGTTGATTTCAAACCCTGTGTAAAGAGGAGTGAACATTTTATGTTAGAGGGAGACTTCCTAGTACTCTCCCTGCATTCTCACCTCTTCCCAGAGGAGGTAACTGCCACCACCTGTTCAAATCTCCACTCTCAACTGGCTCTTCCCCAGAGAGGAAAAAAGGATTGATTCCTGACTGTTGATAGCAAGCAGGGTTATTGGCCTCCAAAACAGGAATAGGCCCAGCAGGTCCTCTGGCACAGGTTCTACATCTGTCCTTCTGCGGGTAAAGCAGAGCCCGTGGCCTCTCCCTTGTCTGTGCCATAAAGAGAACTGTTTATCCTGCTTGTGGTGATGTGAATGATCTGGGCCTCAGCCTAGCAGCCTTGCTTTAGTGGGTTCACTTCAGACCCAGAGCCTCCAGTCCAGCTTACCCCCGGGACCCTCCTGCTTGTCCCAAGGCTCAGAATCCAGGGCAGAGGTGAGGGACGCCCACTTTGGCACCAGTTCTAAGCAGATTTTCTAGTCTAAGTTGCACTATAGATTCCCCACATTGTGGAGATTATTGGACACTTGTCAAGCCATTAATAAAGCTGACATTCTTGTCCCCTTCTGGCTAGTGGTCCTTATACGTATTATCTGACACTCTTAACCCAGAGCGAGAAAGATGGTCATTGTAGGGCCAGAACCCCTGGCTCCATTATTAGGTCAGGGGCTTTCTGCATTGCTTTCTGCTTCTTTGTCTGTTCTATATCAAAGCTAACCTTATTTTCGTAGATAAGCTAACCTGCAGGACTCTGCAGTAATTTTAAGCCATGTACATAAATACTATCTAACAGTCCTTAAAGATGACCTACCACAGGAAGTATATTCATTTCACAGTTAACAAGCATAAGGAGGATGGAGACTTTTTTGATAATTTTTGTTTAGGGGCCCAGAATTCGAAACTGAAAACTGCGTAAGTAGCTCCTACACGTTAACCAAGTTAATTCTGACAGGCATCAGTCTAGGCAGCTTTACTTAGATTTCTACTTACCATCTTAAAACTAGTTTGGGCCCCAACCTTACCACCAAAGTCCTGTGACTTGGACAAGGCCCTTTTCTGGGCTGTAGCTTCCTCACCTGAACAGTGGATGTTTTGATCCAGACCATGACTGACATCCTGCTCCCATATTCTATTTATATTCAAAAGTCAGTATTGGGGTCTGGATTGCCTTCAGGGTGTGTTGGTGGTTCTGAGAGGTTTTGGGAGATGAGTGAGTCTAGAGAAAAATATCTAATAAATAAAAAAGGAGGAAATTTCCGGATGCAAAGTGGGAGTTTATTCCAGGCATATTAAATTACCATGAAACACTTCCATCTACATTTATTAAGAACAGGAAACTCGGCTCTGCTTGCCTAAAGCCTTCATTTCCAAAGCATTAACAAATTATTCATTTCCTTCATAAGTTCTTTAGTCCTTGGGGTATTTAACACTAGGGGTTTGACCATATTATTACTTATTCTCATAACATGTGATAAAGATGATACTAAATATTTTACACAAATGACAGTAGATATGGCTTATGGATCCTCATTAATTTATTTTGCTTTTAGCATAATAGCTTAATACTTTAACCATAGACTTTTTTTCACCCAAAGCAGAACTGGTAAGTTTCAGATTTGTGGTATTTTGGTAGATAAATACCACTGACCACATAGCAAAACATTCTTCTTTTATGCAAATATGTGTCAAAGATTATTGAAATGAGAAAAAGTGTTACTTTCTCAGCCGCTTAAAAAATAAGATATTAAAACAGGCCGTATCACTATTTAGCTATGTACTCTGGGTTCGTTTTCTATTGCTACGTAACTTAGTGCCGCAAACGTATCTGCTTAAAGTAACATCTGTTTATTAACCTGCACCTCTGGAGGTCAGAAGTCTGTGTGAGCTCTCCAGGGTTTTCTGTGTGGAGTCTGACAAGGCCAACATCAAGGTGTTGGCCAGCGGGCTCTTGTTGGGATGCTCTGGGGAAGAATCTGTTCATTTAGGTTGTTGGCCAGATTCGGTTCCTGTGGTTGCAGGACTGAGGTCCCGTTCCTTTGCTGTTTGTGGGAGGCAGGTCTTAGATCCTTTGGGTTGCTCCCATCCTTGGAAAATAAGCCCTTTCTTCTACAAGCCAGCAATGGTTTTTAGAATCCCCTTCATGCTTTGAATCTCTGACTTCCTCTTTTGTGGCTAGCCAGAGAAAACTCTCTGCTTTTAAAGGATACGTCTTTTGGGTAAGGCCTACCTGGATAATTTCTGTATCTTAAGGTCAACTGACTTGGGACTTTTAATTACATCTGCAAAATCCCTTTTCAGCACTACCTAGACTACTGTTTGAGTAACCAGGGGACGAGAATCTTGAGGGGCCATTTTTACAATTCTGTCCACCACATACTCTAACACAATTATGCAAATTACCTAACCTCAATAGGCATTTTAGGATCCTACTCTGACGGCTTTGATGACCAAACCGTTGAAGGGGTTTCACTTTCTAGAACTTTACAGCATCAGCTAATTAAAAACAAAACTAAAACAAACAAATAAAAACCCTCTCAGACTGGGTCTACAAGATGTCAATACATATGAACAAAAAAGAATCAGATTTAATTACAATACTTTCAGTTTTGCTCATTGCTATTTCCCTAACCCTTACAACAGTACCTGGCAGAAAGTAGGTGATCATTAAACATAGTGTTTGTGGAATGAAGGAATATACAACACTAATTAGAGCCCTTTGGTTATCTTTTTATCAAGTATTTACTGCACACCATGCATTTGTGCTGAGTTCACTGAAGAAAACGAAGATTCATAAGGCTCCACCCTCACCTATGATGGTTAATTTCATGTGTCAACTTGGCTAGTCTAGTTGTTTGGTCATGCACTAGTCTAAACATTGTTGTGAAGGTATTTTTTTAGCTGTGATTAACATTTAAATCAATAGACAGTGAGTCAAGCAGATTATCCTCCCTCATGTGGGCGGGCCTCATCCAATCAGTTGACGGCCTTAAGAGCAAAGAGAGAGTTCTATCTCCAGCAAGTCTTCAAACTTAAGACTGCAACATCAGCACTTCCCTGGGCCTCCATCCTGCCAGCCAGCCTTGCAGATTTCAAACTTGCCAACCCCCCAGATCATGTGGGCCAAATCTTTAAAATAAATATCTTTACACACACATGTGCACACACACACACACATACACACACACATACACCATATACACACACCTTATTGGTTCTATTTCTCTGATTAACCCTGACTTATACACCACCCTGAAGAGGTTAGAGGTTAGAATAATGTTGGGAAGATTGAAATGTGTATAAAGGAAAACGGCTAATAACATATGATTGCTCATAAAGGGAGGGAATCCGCTGTCTTGGATTTAAGGAGGATGGGTGATCAAAGAAGGCTTTATGAGCAGCGTGGGGTTTAATCTGTAGCTTAAAGAACAGATGACAGATGAACAGGTAGAAAAAAGACAGGAGGGTGTTGCACATAAGCAGACCTGGGGAGGTGGGCAGACTTCTGTGTTCTGGTTACAGGAAGAGCAGCCCAGCTAAAGAGTCCTAACGGCTACCCTTTACGAAAACACTATTAGAAAGGGAACCTGGAGCCAGCTTGCAGAGAGCCCTTATCAAACCCGAGCAGCCCTGGGCCTAGAACGTAGGCTGCCAAGAACTTTAAAGATTCTTCCTTGGAAACAAACAGCATTAAGTGCTCTCCTGTGGCAGGCTACATCATCTTGTCCAAGCCTCTCATCTTGCAGCGAGGAAACTGAGACCCAGGGTGACTGTCCTCATTTCACACAGGAAATCAGTGGCAGAGCCCAGAGGAGAAAGCAAGCGCCCAAGGCCTCAGCTGCGGCCCTGATGACCACACCTTTCTGCTTCCTGCTGCTTCAGACTCATCTCCTACCCTCTCCCCCTTGCCTGCATTTGAGCCATGCTGGCTCCCCTGCTGTTCCCACACATTCCAAATTCATTCTCACCTCTGAGCCACTGCACTTGCTCCCAGCCCAGCAGGGCTTTGCCTTGGGTTTTCACAGGCTGGGGCTTTTTGTCTCAGGTCTTGGCTCAGCGACTGTCTCTCAGAGAGGCCTTCCCTAACCACCGGCTCAAACAGTGTCTCCTCCAAACCTGTCCTCTAATAACCCTGATTTCCTCTCTTTATAGCATTTATCAAGATGAGGAATTTTTTTTTCTTTCTTTCTTTTTTTTTTACTTCTCACTTGTCTCCCCGGCTAGAACATAAGAGAGCAGGATTGGTTCACTGGTGTGATTTGTTCTCTGCTTTAACTCCAGCGCCATGAACAGTGCGTATTAGTCACTCTGCAAACATGAATTGAATGAATGAATGTTGAATACAGGCAGAGCTGGGAGATGCTGCAGGTTTGGTTCCAGACCCCCGCACTAAACTCCATGTGAGGGGCTTCCCTGGCGGCACAGTGGTTGAGAGTCCGCCTGCTGTTGCAGGGGACACGGGTTTGTGCCCCGGTCTGGGAAGATCCCACATGCCGCGGAGCGGCTGGGCCCGTGAGCCGTGGCCGCTGAGCCTGCGCGTCTGCAACGGGAGAGGTCACAACAGTGAGAGGCCCACGTAACGCAAAAAAAAAAAAAAAAACTCCATGTGAAAGATGCCCTTCCTATACCAGAAGGAAAAGAACATCCTTATCCCCAGAGATGGGGAGTTGAGGCCAAAAGAAATCTTTACCAGCAGGCCTTGTTAAAGTGACCCTTATTTTCCTTAGTCTTCCCATATATTTCAGTTACTTTTCCATAATTACTACTCTTTGTTCAACCTAGTATATAAACACTGAGGCCTAACCACTTTGTGTGTCTTCATTTTCCTATGAAGACTCCCACGTACATGTAAAAATATTAAATAAAACTTGTATGCTTTATCCCTGTTAACCTGTCATGTCAACTTAATTCTTAGACTCAGCTGGCCCTGAGAGGGTAGAGGTAACATTTTGTCTCTCCTACAGTACCTTGAGATGCTCATAGCATATAGGGGAACAAAAACATAGAAGAGCTGCTCTGATAAGGGTCTGTGCAATCTTATAGATGCTCAGGGAACAAAGAGACAGTGCCTCTCTCACAGTCTGAAGAGGACAGGGTGCCAGGACTAAGAGTGTGTGAATTTGAGGCAAGTCTAAAGAGAGAAGTAGGTTTTCCAGATTTCAACCATATCCTCAATATAATTTGAGAAATATTTTAAAACTTCATGAACAAACTTTTTTAGTGACAATACTTTGGACATACTGAATGATTACCACATGCCTTTCTACTCCCCTGACCTACTTTTTCATGAGTGTCAAAAGAGATTTGTAAGCAACAGCTAAAAGAATAGTTATAAAGTATCAGGATGGGGTTTTGAATTACAGGCTTCCATGTGCTGAAGCCGATGGTCTTGTAAGCTGAAAAAAGTCACATTGCTATGAGAGAGAAGCAGAAGGAGGGACAGCAGGGCAAAAGGAGGAAGGAGCCTAGAGCAGGCCTGATGCTACTGAGTTGTGAAAGGCTGGAGCCTGAGTCTTTCAGGGAATTTTTTATTGAAGTATAGTTGATTTACAATATTGTGTTAGTTTCAGATGTACAGCAAAGTGATTCAGTTATATATATATATATTTTTTTCAGATTATTTTCCATTATAGGTTATTACAGGATATTGAATACAGTTCCCTGTATTATACAGTAAATCTTTGTTTATTTTATATATAGTAGTGTGTATCTGTTAATCCCATTCTCGTAATTTATTCCCTCCTCCCTTTGCCCTTTGGTAACCATAGTTTTCTGTGTCTGTGAGTCTGTTTCAGATTCATTTGTATTATTCTTTTAGATTCCACTTATAAGTGATATCATATAATATTTGTCTTTCTCTGATTTACTTCACTTAGTATGATAATCTCTAGGTCCATCCATGTTGCTGCAAATGGCAATATTTCATTCTTTTTTATGGCTGAGTAATATTCCATTGTATAATCTCTACCACATCTTCCTTTTTTTTTTTTTTTTGGCCATGCTGCGTGGCTTGTGGGATCTTGGTTCCCTGACCAGGGATCAAACCTGGGCCCCAGCAGTGAAAGCGCAGAGTCCTAACCACTGGACTGCCAGGGAACTGCCTACCACATCTTCTTAAACCAATCGTCCATCCAGGGATTTTTAAAAAGTGGATACATCGTGATGTTTCTGGGAGAGCATATAATTTAACTGAGAGAACCTATATAAATTATAGGACAATGGTTAACCATGTAGACAAGGAGCTGGAGGAAGGGTGCCTTGTGTTTGAGACTGGTTATGTAACTGCTTAACAAACTGTCTGTTGGTTCCTTTGCAGGGCTCTGAGTCAAAAGTAAGAATAAGAGCACATCAAACATGGTATTGTGGGTCAAACCAATTTCACTGCCAAAGGACAATTCATGGCATCAGTAGTAGCTGCCCTTAAGATTATCATCTAAGGTTATAGAGGTACCCTGTACATTCCTAACTTCTTTCTATGAATTTCAATTTTTAAATTACTGAGTCAACAGCAATAAGCATTTAAACTATTTTTGATAACTAACTTATATTGTTTTTCAAATGGGCTGTATTAATTTTACCATGCCACCAGCAGCATACATATGTATACCAAATTCATGACAACCTTGATGACGTTTAGCAAAAGTAGGTTGTTGAGTGAATAACTGGTGGTTCAGTAAAATTAAAATAGTACCTCAACATTGGCTTAATAAGCATTTCTTTGATTACTGGAGTTATCTCTTTATGCTGGCACAAAGCACTACAAGGTTTTCATGAGGAGACATGGGCATTTCCACTTAAATAATGTGACTATTTGAATAGGTCACCTGTTTCAAGATTTCTCCCTTCTTTTGTCCTCCATAGAAATCGACACATCGGGTCATTGAGTTCTTTTTTTTTTTTTTTTAATATTTGGCTGTGTTGGGTCTTCGTTGCTGCATATGGTCTTTCTCCAGTTGTGGCGAGTGGGGACTACTCTTCATTGCAGTGCACAGGCTTCTTATTGCAGTGGCTTCTCTTGTTGCAGAGTATGAGCTCTAGGCGCACGGGCTTCAGTAGTTGCAGCACGCGGGCTCGGTAGTTGTGGCTCATGGGCTCTAGAGCGCAGGCACAGTAGTTGTGGCACACGGGCTTAGTTGTTCCGCAGCATATGGGATCTTCCTGGACCAGGGATCAAACCCGTGTCCCCTGTATTGGCAGGCGGATTCTCAACCACTGCGCCACGAGGGAAGTCCCTGGGTCTACTTTTTAAATAGGAATGTATTATTTTTTCCATGAATAAAATACTGCTCTTTCCTCTCTGAGACGTTAATTGTAAGAATTAAAAACAGAAAAACCTCTGTTTTCTGCATTATGTTTCTTCAGAGTTCCTTTTCTCTGTTCCTTCAGGTCTCCCTTTTATCTTGGAGGTATTTGTTACTCAAATATCTGGTAATCTTTGGCTACAGATTCATGTTAAAAGCAAGATACTGGGGCTTCCCTGGTGGCGCAGTGGTTAAGGATCTGCCTGCCAATGCAGGGGACATGGGTTCCAACCCTGGTCTGGGAAGATCCCACATGCTGTGGAGCAGCTAAGCCCGTGCACCACAACTACTGAGCCCGCATGCTGCAACTACTGAGCCCGTGTGCTGCAACTACTGAAACTCGCGTGCCTAGAGCCTGAGCACCGCAACAATAGAAGCCACCGCAATGAGAAGCCCGCACACCACAACGAAGAGTAGTCCCTGCTCGCCGCAACTAGAGAAAGCCCGTGCACAGCAGCAAAGACCCAACGCAGCAAAAAAAAAAAAAAAAAAAGAAGAAAAAAAAAAAAAAAAAAAAAAAAAAAATTTTTTTTAAAAAAAAAAATTTTTAAAAAAA
>NW_020173731.1:7167899-7192683 GCF_003031525.2 Neophocaena asiaeorientalis asiaeorientalis | reverse complement strand
AAAAAAGGAAAAAAAAAAAGAGGGAGAAAAAACCCAACCCAAAAAAAAAAAAAAAAAAAAAAGTGAGAGACTGTCTAGCTTAGACTATCTACTGCAAATTGGTTTCAATTTCAGTTGAGTTAATTAAAAACTTGTTTGAGGCTTGCTTTGTTGAATTCTAGGCACTTCAAAGGTACAAAGAGGAACAAAACAAAGTCCTCAAGAAGCTTACAATCTAATAGAGTAGTTCAGTCTTTTCTTCCCCTTGAATCTTTATGCCATTTATTTATTTGTCCTAGGTCCCCCAGTGCAGTACTGCATAGAAGCAGTGTTAATGGACATTTTGGTCTTACTGCTAGTTTTTAAAATAACAGCTTTATTGAAATATAATTCACATACAATAAGGTTCACCAATTTAAAGTGTACAATTGAATATATTTTAGTATATTCAGACATATGGAATCTTCACCAAAGTCCATTTTAGAACATTTTCATTACCTCAGAAAGAAACCTCATATCCGTTATATGTTATCCTCCTACTTACCCATCCTCTGCAGCCCTAACAACCACTGAATCTACTTTTTGTCTCATTCAGAAATACATTTCCCTATTCTGGAATTGTATATGAATGGAATGATAGAATGTGTGGTCTTTTATGACTGGCTTCTTTCACTTAGCATGTTTTCAAGTTTCTTCCAGGTTATAGCATGCATTCATACTTCATTCCTTTTTTTAATTTTAAAAAATTGTGGTAATACATACACGGAACATAAAATTGACCATTTTTAAGTCAATTTAGTGGCATGAAGTACATTCACGTTGTTGTATAACCATCATAATGCCCAACTTCCAGAACTTTTCATTACTCCAAACGGAAACATCGTACCTATGAACAATAACTTCGCCTCTCCCCCAGCCCCTGGAAACCACTATTCTATCTCTATGTATATGACTATTTTGGGTACTATTTTTGGCTCATATAAGTGAAATCATACAATATTTGTCCTCTTGTGTCTGGCTTATTTCACTTATTTTCACCACACTGTTTTGAGGGGTTTTTTAGTGGTTGCTCTAGGGCTTACAATATACATCTTAACAGCTTCAGATTTATACTAACAATTTCAATGAGATATAGAATTGTTATCCTATATAACTCTATTCTCTTTCCTCCCTTTTTGTGGTATTATTATACATCTATATTACATCTATAAATGTTATAAACCCAGCAGTACATTGTTATAGTTATTACTTTACATAATTTTATGTTTTTTAAACATAAAGTTGTTATAGTTATTACTTTACATAATTTTGCTTTTTCAAGAACCTAAGATAAAAAAGGAAAGTATATATTTATAGCTTTTGTTATATTAACCTTCTTATTTATAATTTCTGGTTCTCTTCATTTGTTCCTTTGGATTCAAATTACCACGTGGAGTCACTTTCTTATGCCAGTACAGCTTTGCTCTCACCTCCTTTGGGCTGTTAATGGCAAAGGTGGTATAGTCCCTTATGTTATATGTCCGACAATACATTACGTACATGTTGCTTTATGTAATATGGGCATTTATCAGGTGAAACTTTGAGCCATCACTATTTATCATTGCTCTTTTCCTGTCTCTTTATTCTTTATCTGTGTGTGCTTAAGAGATAGTAAAGGAAAACAGAAGAGACCATAATTGATTCATAGCAGGTCTGGGGAAGGTTAATTCCCATCAGGAAGAAACTCATGGAAGAAATGACCAGGCTGGATTATTTTGGCAGCATTTATAATATGCAGCAATATTCTGATAAAATCAAGAGCATATGCTTTTTTGGTCAGTTAGATTGCTACCTGCTAGCTGAGTATCTTTGAGAAAGTAAATTATTTTTCTGATCCTCCATTTCCTTATGAGTATAATGGGTATAATAATATCTATGTGACGTTGGGAGTTAAATGATGTAATATATATTAGGTGCTCAATAAATGATAGCTATTATTATACTTAACTAAGAAATAAAATTTCAGAGCACATCCCTACAAGGCTCAGGGATTACCCTAGTGGAAGGACCATGACTAACAGGAGGGATGATGACTCACGGTTATTCTGGTTGTCAATAGCAGGGCTGATGATATAATGACTTTGGTTGTCCATAGCAGGGCTAATGATATAATGACTTTGCATTGCAAAGCAAAGTTGAATTTAGGGACGAGGGATATAGGGCCAATGAGTGTGATGTGAAGCTTTTCTATTATTTTATCCTTATCTTAGAATACACCTGCACACATTTGGAAGACAGATCATCAAAGTCCCCTGTGACTACACAGTAGTGTAGTTCTGGGTTCATTATTTCTATGGCAAAACATCTTATTTGTAGGTCTTTTATTTATATGCATGTTTGCTGGAGAGCTGTGAAAGCAGAATGAGGAGAAGAGGGAACATTTGCTATTAATGTACTTTGTTTTTCTTGCAGTCATAGTATA
Source organism: Neophocaena asiaeorientalis asiaeorientalis (assembly GCF_003031525.2). Lineage (NCBI taxonomy): Eukaryota > Metazoa > Chordata > Mammalia > Artiodactyla > Phocoenidae > Neophocaena > Neophocaena asiaeorientalis. The sequence continues at coordinate 7,190,243 of NW_020173731.1, read as the reverse complement.
AATTCTAAAAAAAAAAAATATCCAAGAAGAGTATCTTAATTAGTCAACTGTGGTACAGGATAACAACGGGTAGTAGAGTACTGAGGTAATTAGAAAAATCTTTATCAACAGGAACATACCTTTATAATGTATTGCTCCCAAATATTTCCTTTCCTCTTATCCTTGTGGTGTGGTTTCTTTCTCCTTTTCTTTCTTTTTTTTTTTTTTTTTTTTTTTTTTTTTTTGCCACACCGTGTCACATATGGATCTTAGTTTCCCAACCAGGGATCCAACCCGGGCCCCCTTGCAGTGGAAGTACAGAGTCTTAACTATTGGACCACCAGAGAAGTACCCCCTCATGGTGTTTTTAAGAATTTTTTATTTTTTTTTAGAAAAGTTTGTTGTCAAGTGAGTTCATGGGAACAACTTTTAGAAATATCAATATTCTAGAGAAAATTATCAGAAAAAACTCATAAAGAGAACCGAGAGGTGGCTTGTCTTGCTAAAGTGACCCACCCCAGCCCTTAGGAGCTAGCATGTGCCCCATGTGGGAAGATAGTGCAGAGCCTTTGCCTCCACAAGGCAACAGAAGCCCTCCAAAGAGCTACTCCCTCTTCCTCTTCTGGATGCTAGGTTAATCACTAGGCACATTTCCTAGCACGCCCAGCTGGGTACATACTGTACCTGAAAAGGGAGCAAAGGGGTTGTACCCAAAGAAGCTGCAAGAATTAGCTCACATATACTGGCAGGATCTGGGGTGCTTGATCAAAGAAACCAGAAAGTAAGATTAGATAAGCAGGATTTCATTAACCTGAGGACACTTCTAAATGGAAGAAGGGGTGGTTCTTAGAAACCTGGAGAAAGTGATGGCTCATACTTAGTGGAGTTGAAATGCCTAAGTGGCCATGGCAGACAGTGACAGAAGGGATTTAAAGTATCAGGGAAATGGGCATGTTGGAATATATATATTATGTGAAGTAAGAAGACCCACCAGAGGATTATGTTCCACAGGAGGGCCTAGAAGTCACATCGTTTATCAAACTATCAGGAATGTGCTCATGAGACGGGCACCAGCATTGCCAAGAAGTATTTGCTCTTCTCTGTAGGCCAGGGCTGATGGTAGGAAATGCAATCACAGAGCTGGGCTCATCAGTAGCAATGACGATGGGGTTATGAAGCAACGGAGGCCAGTTGGTGACTCCTGACTACCAGAATCCAGGAGAAAACAATTATGATTATGAGGGTAAATTTGGAGAGATCCCTAAGGAGACTTAATCTACAAGGCAGCTGTGGAGATAATTAAGTGAAGATGGCATCCCTAGGGACAATAAATGAGAAGCCAAAAAGGGGTGAAATCAAAAGAAAGCAAGAGGGGACTTCCCTGATGGTCCAGTGGGTAAGGCTCTGTGCTCCCAATGCAGGAGGCCTGGGTTTGATCCCTGGTCGGGGAACTAGATCCCACATGCTGCAACTAAGTCCGCATGCTGCAACTAAAAGATCCCACATGCCGCAACGAAGATCCCACCTGCTGCAAAGAAGACACAGTTCAGCCAAAATAAATAAATATTTAAAAAAAGAGAGAGAGAAAGAAAGCAAGAATAGGTGAGCATAAGGCTGGGGGCAGTTGCCCCAATAAAAGGTTATGATCCCTTGCTCAATTACTAAGCCAATTGGACCTATACCAATTTTCAGACCCCAAAATTATTGACTGAAAAGGTGAATAGGTCCACAGGAAAAATGCATGGTAAAGATTCTTCCAGTCCTTTTCCAAAGGGACCTTCAGCTATTTACTCAGGTAACTATACATTGGAGAAAGGAGAATGCCTAGACATTTTGAGAACTGCTAGACATAAGAACTAAGTTAAACTGGAAATCTAAAGTGTCGTCATGGCCCTTCTGTTACAACTGTGGCATATGCAGGCCCATTCAACATGGAAGAAGCACTGAATGACCAAGTATACAAAATAACTTACCCAGTCGATGCTAGCCAGCCTTTAACATCAGGAATCACAGAACTGGCTCATGAATGGAGTGATCGTGGTGTCAGAGGTAGAGTCTAGGCATGAACTCAACAGCATGGAGTCCTGCCTATCAAGGCCTGTCTAACCACTACTTCCTCTGCATGTCTGACCTGCCAGCAACAGAGACCAATGCTGAGCTCACAATAAGGCACTATTTCTTGAGGTCGCAAGGTTTAAATTTTATTACACTGGGTCCTTTCCATCCAGGAAGGGCCAGTGATTAATTTTCACAGGAAAAGAAACTTATTCCAGGTATGGATTTGTCTTTCTCTCCTGTAGAGCCTCAGCCAGCACCATTATGATGTTGTTTATGGAGTGCCTGATTCATAAGCATGGAATCACTCCCAGTATTCCTATAACCAGAAGATCAACTTCACAGCAAAGGATTTGCAGGAGGGGGCCCATGACAATGGGATCTGCTGGTTGTATCACCTATCACATCATCCAGAAGTAGCAGATCTCATAGCACACCAGAAAGACCTGCTGAAGTTACAATTGAAGGGCCAGCTTGGAAGCATACCTTGTAAGGAAGGAGTGACATCCTATGAGATACAGTATGTACACTTCACTGAGTCAGGTATATGGCTTGGGAACGAAGCGGTAGAAGCATAAGTGGCCCCATTTACCGTCATTTCCCATGACCCACGGGGGAATTTTGCGGTTCCTATCCCCATAATTCGGGGCTTTTGCAGGTTTACAGACCCTAGCTCCCCAAAGAGGGGCAGGTTTCCATTGAACTATAAGCTAAAACTGCCACCTGTGTACTTTGGCTTCCTGTGTTCAGGGATCAGCAGGAAAGAAGAGGGTCACCCTCTGTCAGGGATAACTGACCCTGATTATCAAGAGGACATAAGACCGCTGTAATATAATAAGGGCAGAGAAGAATATCTATGGAATACAGGGATCTTCTTGGGTGCTTATTGGCACTCTCTTGAACAATTGTGACTGTGAATGGAAAAGTGCAGTAACTCTGACCTGATAAAGGAGTCAGGGGCTCAGACTCCTCAGAGACATGTGTTTGGCTACAACCATCCTATAACCTGCCAAGACCTTCAGAAGCGATAGCTCAGTGAGTGTGAAATTTAGAATGGATAGTGGAAGAGGGAGATGATGAGTTGCAACCCTCAGTCAACTGTAGAGATGAGTGCTGTAGTTCATCCCACTAATCTAAGTTTCTTCTCAGGAAGGAAGCCCTATATGATGAACCATGGAGATGCTGAAAGATAGGTTGCAGTGCTCGAGGCAAGGATATGCTCTCTCTAGGAAGAGACTGAGCTAAAGATTGAACGTGGTAGAGAGACTAGGGTCTGGCCACTTCTGATCAAAGGGGAATTCCTCCAAGAGGCAATCTTTGCTCTGGAGCTTGCCATTGGACTGGCTGAAACTTCCTCAGAGTTGACTCACAAGTCTGATGCTCTTTCTACCCAATATCCTTCCTTCCCCTTCTTTTTTAAAATAAATTTTGATTGATTGATTGATCTTTGGCTGCGTTGGGTGTTCGTTGCTGCGCGAGGGCCTTCTCTAGTTGTGGTGAGCAGGGGCTACTCTTCACTGCAGTGCACGGGCTTCTCATTGCGGTGGCTTCTCTTGTGGAGCACGGGCTCTAGAGCGCAGGCTCAGTAGTTGTGGCGCACGGGCTTAGCTGCTCGGTGGCATGTGGGATCTTCCCGGACCAAGGCTCAAACCCATGTCCCCTGCATTAGCAGGCAGATTCCTAACCACTGCACCACGAAGGAAGCCCCCTTCCCCTTCTTTAACAGAGATCAGACCTGCATTGTGTCTGAGGCTTTCTACTCCTACTCCTATTCCCTTTCCCCTTTTTCTTTCCATAAATCTCTTGCACTTCTAACTCTACCTTGGCATTTGCTTCCCAGAGAACCCAAAGTGACACGCAGATTGTGAGACCTTTCCAGCTTGTGTTTCTGACTTAAGTGAATAGATCCTTTCTTACTTCTTTTCACTTTTTTCTTTGAATCCATATATGTATACATATAGCTTATTCACTTTGTTATACAGCAGGAACTAACACAACATTGTAAACCAATTATGCTCCAATAAAGATGTTAAAAAAAGAATCCAAGTTTTATGTGCACATAATTTAAAAATCAAAATATTCCTACAAGGTTTGTAATAAAAACCAGCATCCTCCTTGTCCTCTCCCACCATTTTCTTCCCCCTAATAGGCAACCATTTCCCCTTGTTTACCTGATTATTTTTGTATATCTACATATCTCTAAATAACATATTGTATTTTTACTATTCAATTTTTCCATTTTGGTTATTATTTATCCCACTAGAGAAGATAAGGGTTTAGCTCTCATTCCCTTCCTTACTCTTACCACACATATGCACACTTTCCAAAGTTTTTATACTGCAAGGATGTTGCATTATACTTTGGCTAGATCAATATCAGTGTTTACATTGTGAGGACAAAATGATTGCTATTCAGAGCTAAGCTATATAGTAAACGATGACTACATTTCCCTTCCTGCAAACTGAAGTTGATCACTGTCTTGTTTTTGCTTTAAAAAAAAAATTCTTTGTTTTCTATGTACCCATCACTAATTGAAGCCCAAGTGTCTAAATACCCTTTCAAGATCTTCAGGCACCTCAGGTGTTCTATCAAATTCATCTTCACGAAGAAGTCTCTCTCTTACTGTCTTCTGACTTGGCCCACTAGAACTCGTTGCCTTCTATGATTGTCCAAATGTCCCCCTGGGATCCCAAGAGTTTCTCTCACATGTTAGAGCTCCTGTTTCCTATAATCTGTATCTTCCTCTTCTTTGGTTTCTTTCACTGCTATATTGGAGAACTTTCTCAAATATTTATTTGAGGAAAGGTGCATAGGAGGTAAGATTTTTTTGAGATCATAGAGGTCTGAAAATGTCTTTATTCTACTTTTCCACTTTATTCATAACTTGGTTGAATATAGAGGCTTAGGAAATATTTTTCTGCAGCATTCCAAAGGCATTGCTTTAATTCCTTTTAGTTTATGGTGGTGTTGCTTAAAAGTCTAAAGCCAACCTGATTCAATTTATTGAGCAACTATTATGCATCAGATTGTTCTACATTTATCCTTGTGATACATCTGTTTTCTGATCTTCTTGCTGTCCTCAACATTCCACACATTCATGAGATGCGTTTTCATGTGGGTCTCTTTTCATTAATTTTCCTGGGCACTCAGAGTGCCCTTTCAATCTGTAAAATCATGTCCTTCAGATATGGGAAATTTCCTAGATTTTTTTCTTTGATGATTTTTTCTCTTCTATTTTTCTGAAACTCCATTTATTTGAATATTGGAACTTCTGTGTCCACTTATGTTGTTTTCCCTATTTTTTATATCTTTGTCAATTTACTCAACTTTCTGGAGATGTCTTCAACTGTATCCTTCAACCCTTATATTGAAATTTAATTTATATTATTTTTAATATCAAAAATCTTTTTTTCATGTACCCTAAATGTTCCATTTTGTCCTGTTCTTGTTTCACAGTTGAAATATCTTCTTTTATATCAGACTTAAATTAAGGCTGGGAACAGGGCAGCTCTGGGGACCTTGGTGTCAAGAGTTAGTGAACTTCATTCTAAGCCTTTAGGTGATAGCTCCCAATTATTATGTTCTTTTATTTTCTCAGTTCAAATGAGAGAAGGAGGTTGACTGGGATTGATTGGTGCATCTGGGTTAGGTATTACCCCTGGCCCAATCAATCATGACCAAAGATTAAGGTATACTACACAAACATGACTCCCAGGGTCTCACCACTGGTAGCTTGGAAGACTGTTCTCAGAGAAGGGGAGATGTGTCATGGAATAGGAAGATATCCCAAAAGATTTGTTTCTCTAATCTTTCTTCCTGAGACATAAAGTATTCTTCAATACTTTTTAAAGTTGAAAAACTTCAGTATATGTTATATTCCTGAACTTAAAATCATCTAGAGAGGGGAAAATGTTCTGTATTTAAAATCAATTCTTTTGGAGTAAAGGTTTGCTTTTCATGAGAATCACTTGCTTTAAAAAATATGGATCCTCAGGCTGTACCTCCAAAGGTTCTGATGCATTTGATGTGAGATGGAGCCTGGGAGTCTGTGTTTCTAACAAGTCTCAGGCGATACTGTTTAGGAACCACGGTTTGAGATACCAACATAGAGAAGGCCTTCTTTATGCTATGCTACACAAAAACGAAAAATCTGATTTTATTTCAGGAGTTAAGAAAATACATGAATTCATTAAGGCAGGTATTTTAAAGAAACTTGGGTATTTAATACCCTGTTGGGGGACATTTTGCTTAACTCGCTAGTTTGGATGGCCAACAGAGTCAACTTTTCTTGGCAAAAGTTATGAGGTTGCTGCCAAATGTTCTTTGTGAAAACTTCAAATTGAGAGTTCAGATCATTGAGGACATGGCACAATATCATAATTATCACAGCCACCTCATCACCTACTCGCCTAATCAATTTTCTGGGAAAGAGGTTTCTTATCTCTTAAAGAGAAGTCATATATTTTTAAATCCTCCGTGTCCTCAAATGTATCACTGTTATAACAATGACTTTGGACTTAAAAATTTTAAGAAAAGTGCAAAACATGCTATCATGTGACTCAGAAATAGGATTCACGAAGGGAAAATTTTAAAAACTTAATCCATTTTTGACTTAGCTTTAGAAGGAGTTAGCATTCAAATCTCTCCTTTTCTTAGTTATCATTTTTAAAGTTGTAAAGACACATCAGTAGGATATTTTCTTCTTGATCCTCGCTCACATTCTTTTAGATATATGGAAGTGCTATTTAAAGCGATTACACCCAGAAATATTTATGGTAAATGCTATTGTTTGTGTTGTTTATTATTTTGGCTTTAACCTTGTTTAACCTTTGTTAAAACAAATAAAAGACAGTTAATTTGAACTAATTGCCAAATTACGTTAATGAAGAATATGTATGTTAGTAACAATTTCATATAGGTTATGTAAAATATATACAAAATAAAAAATAGAGGAAGCGATCATCTCATTACATTGTAAAAGCCCAATGTACTATCTCGGTAAACTGATTTTACCTCCTAGTTTCAAGTAGTAAGTCTATGCTTTACCTACCTCTCATGCCTGAGACCCCTCACTAAGGTTCCAATCTTTTAGTAACCTCAATACCCTACAATACATTTTTATTTGGGTATCCTCTTGTGACTCAATCATCTCCCATAAAATGTTTCTAGTCCTCATATTTCTATGAATAATACCATTAATTCGGTCTCTTATGCTTATAACATTAATAAATTAGAACTAATTTTGCTTTTTTCCATACTTAATCCTATATCTGTTAAAAAAAAAAATATATATATATATTGGTTGAAAATGATGGAGTTTGAATTGGATGAGAGCTAATGGGATTGAAACTCCACCTAGTTTAAGGAAAAAAGGGAATTTTCTGGAAGGATCCAGGGGTTGTTCACAGAACCGAAGAAAGAAGTGCAGGCACTAGAACAGGTCTAGGAACCTCTGGAATTGGAACCAGCAAACTGATGCCACTAGAATGTGCTCTTTCTATCTGGATGATGACTATACTTTCTGAGTATTTTTCACAAGGCTGGTACACCAGTAAAAGATGATGTCACAGCCTACAGCTCAAAGTGCATAAAGAAAAACTGAGTATGGTCTCCATTTTACATTCAGCCAGTCTCAGGGAGGCATTCTTATTTGTCCAGCGTGAGTCACACGCTTATCCCTTGGACCAATCACTGTGGCTAGTGGATGTTGTACTATATTTGGGATTGGCAGTTGCAGTAGTCTGTGTCCTCTAAGAAGCAGATGTCAGAATGGAATTAAAATATAAGGACTTTATTCGAGGAAATGTCTGTGTGAAAGGGAGGGAGCTGGTCAGGGCTGGGAAGACATCAGACCATGATGCAGTCTGACCCTGAGTGAAGGAGAGAAAGTAGTTGGCCTAGATTGCTGTGCAGGCTATGGAAGGTTCAGCAAAGCCACTGAGTAGTTCTTGAGCCAAAGGAAGTTGGCTGAAATAGGAGTCCCTTGTCTCTCAGGAACTGATCTGCCTTGGTATTCCTGTCATACTCAGTGATTGGCAGGAGCAGCCTGCAGGAGGCGTGGCCTCCATGCAAATTTGGAGATGTGTTTCAAAGTGCAGCAGCTGGGTCCCTTAGTCAGTTGTGCTCCCTGCAGTAGGAGTTCTATGGGGAGCGATCTCTTGGCGGCATCTCAGTCCACTCTGAATCATACGGCTGGAGTGGGAGATGAGCAGCTCCTCGAAAAGAATGGATATATTTTTCTGGACAGATAAAACAATAATGTCTGGTACATTGTTCGTCAAAATTCTAACATGCCTCTCCAGTTCAAGTCTTTGTTTTTATTCCCACAGCTGCTGCCATTGTCCATACTTTCATGTTCTTATTCTTGGACTACCAGAGCCTCTTCTGATTAGTTCCTGCCTCTATTCTAAACCTTCTTCTACCAATCTACACGCCACCTTGTAATTTAATGACTAGAACCTCAGTTTGAACATATCGTTTTCTTATTACAAGAAACCTACATGGTTTTCGGAGCATTCTCATTTTCCCTCTGGCATTCGCAACTTTCTAATATGACTCTTAACTATTCCCTAATACAACTCCTGTATCTTGCAAATATCACCGTCCTTCAAGTACAACATGTTCATTTATACCCCAACCTTGTCTTAGAATCACAGAATCTCAGAAATGGGGAGTATCTGTATGGGCATCAGTTGTTCTCCATTTTAGCTTCTTGACCTTAGGGAGATTAGAGGTGAATATGTGGGTATTAAATCAAAAATATAAATGAAGGGGAAGGAGATGAGATAGATAGAGATGGACAAGGGGTGGGAGCATGCAAAATCTAAGGTCTGGTCCATGTGACAAAATCAGCATATGGTCCTTATGATTTTGACAGCAGGTAGCTGGGATAAAATGAAGGCTACTGGGGAGCTGGACTTTTGGAGAGGGAGGGATGAAGAGAGCATGGGATGGGTTCCAAGAAGAGGTTTTTTGGTTTTTGTTTGGCTGTGCCACGCAGCTTACAGGATCTTAGTTCCCTGACCAGGGACTGAAGCCAGGCCACGGCAGTGAAAGCGCTGAGTCCCAACCACTGGACTGCCAGGGAATTCCCCAGGAAGAAAGCCCACCTGGGAAAACTTCATATAAGATGAATTAAAAAAAAAGCCAAGTGAGTAAGAGGGGAAAGAGATGGAAGGAAGGAGACGTGGAAGCGTCCCAAATCTGCCATCCATCTAAGGTTTTGGTTGACCGGCCTGTTAGCATTATTCTGTTCCAGTAGAGCTTGTATGCAGGGTATGATTACAATCTGGTTTACCGTGGTAAAAAAAAATCCAATTATTTTACATACTAAACCAAGAGTGATTACTTGTAACAATAATAATCTGGGCACCAGGGTTTATAACAAGCCAAGATCTGTTTCTCTGCAGCTGCCACCCACTGGTTTTGGCTCTAACCCTTGCAACCATACAGAATAAGCCTGCTTCCTTTACAGATGGCAGCCATTCGAATATTTGAAAACAATTATCATGGAGTCCCTGAGTCATTTCTTTTTCAGACGAAACATTATCAGCTTTTTAACCTTTTCTCATAGAATATAATTAGAAATATCTTGCTGCTGAATTCACTCCAGGTAGTTTCTTAACCAGGGCAGAAAAAGGTGGGATTACTGCTTTCTTTATGATAGATAATAAGCATCTAAAATGGCAGCCTAAAATCACATGAATAACTTTAGTAGGTACCCTATTTATGGAAATTAAACTTATTCTCAATGAAAACTCCAGGTCCTTTCCACTTCTGCTACTTCTGGCTTAGGTCTTACCTCTTCTGTTTTCTTTCATTTATTGGAGGACTTTATTGAAGACTTCTCATTAATTAAATATATTTTTATTAACGAGGAACCGCTGTGGGCTTGGCGCTGGGAGTGGGAAAGATTTATCACTGCTGGGATCCTCTCCCATTGCTGTGACCCAGGGAAGCTAGAGATGGCAGGACCCAGGGTCAGGACTAAGGGTGAGATAAGCAAAATGTCTCGGGTGCAAGTTTTAAGGAGGCACTTGCTCTCAGGCTTGTGCAAGTGCAGGACAAATAGTGTAGTACTCTGGATAGAGTTCTTATCCAGTCCCCCACTCTAGCTTATTGCTTTGGATAATCTGAGAACATAGATCAGGTAGGTTTAGTTCAGCTCTTGGCCATTTTAACTACAAAACAAAGTTTTAGAGTTACTACTTTTATATTCTGTACAACCACACAAGCATATACTCTTATTTAATATACACTGGGGAAAATGAGAGTCATATATGGTCAGCGTGAGGGAGATCAGAATACAAGATTGGGGTTTTTTCTAGATCTTCCCATGGCAGTAAGGAGAAAAAGGAGAAGCATATAAATCCAACCCTTGCCCCCAATTTGGAGGTGCTTATACACAGGGGTTTCCTTTGGGCTGTGGATCCTTGATATCATTGTCCAAATTTTTCTTTAAAATTATCCGCTGGATCTAGATTCTCCCATTCTGTAGTGATACAGCTCAGAACATTAAGTGACTACCCAATGACCAGCACCAAAAGAAAAGCCCTACATAGGAAATTTGGAGAAAATAAAGAACTTCGCTATGATTATATAACTAAGCCTCAGACATAAAAGGAGGCTAAATCAAAAGGGAATGGCCCCTAACAGAGAGCAGTAAAACCCTTTCAAGGAAAACAAAGAAAAGGAGAACACAGGCAAAGGTGAGTTGAATATATACCTCATCCCTCAGGTTAGGTTGCCCTGTCCAGCTCAAACCAAATCCCTTTGAGGAACTTCCCATTTTATTCTCCTCAGTGAAAGGGGACCAGGAAGATGAATGAAACAGGATTCCTAAAGTAGGACTCAGCCTAAGGCCCATTCAATGATGAAGAGATACTCTAAATTTTATAATATATGTAAATGTAAAATGTCAGGCATGTTCTTCCCCCTGATTGAAGGGAAACAGGGTTGGGAGACATCACCGAGAGGAGGAGGAGCCATTTTTAACTTTACTTTCAGAATATAATTATATACTTTTAATTTTAAATGCTATTCTTGCTAGTTGTGAAAAATTTAAAGACCACAGAATGATAAAATATAAAGTGAAAGTTTAGGGGCTTCCCTGGTGGCTCAGTGGTTGAGAGTCCGTCTGCTGATGCAGGGGACGTGGGTTCGTGCCCTGGTCCGGGAAGATCCCACATGCCGCGGAGCGGCTGGGCCCGCGAGCCGTGGCCGCTGAGCCTGCGCGTCCGGAGCCTGTGCTCCGCAACAGGAGAGGCCACAGCAGTGAGAGGCCCGCGTACCGCAAATAAATAAATAAATAAGTGAAAGTCTATCCCATGCTTCTGGCCCCCAGAAGAAACAACTGTTAACAGTTTGGTATATATCCATCCAACAGTCCTGTGTCTTAAAAATGTGTTATTACATATGTATTAGTCAGGGTTCTCCAGAGAAACAGAACAAATAGTGTGCATGTATATCTATATATCTATATCTATATCATCTATCTATATAATATATATATGAGAGAGAGAGAGAGAGAGAGAGAGAGAGAGAGAATGAGGGATTGGCTCATGTGATTATAGGTCCTAAGATCTGCAGTTGGCAAGCTGGAGACCCAGGAGAGCCGATGGTATAGTTCTAGTCCAAGTCCAAAGGCCCGAGAGCCAGGAGAGCTGACAGTGTAAGTTCCAGTCCAAAAGCTGGCAGGCTGGAGACCAGCAGGAGAGCTGGTGTTTCAGTTTGAGTCCAAAGGCAAGAAAAGACCAATGTCCCAGCTCAAGGCTGCAGGCAAAATGAATTTCCTCTTACTCAGTCTTTTTGTTCTGTTCAGGTCTTCAACTGACTGGATGAGATCCACTCACATTAGGGAGGGCAATCTGCTTTACTCAGTCTACTAATTTAAATGTTAATTTGATCCAGAAATACTTTCACAGACACATCCAAAATCATGTTTGGCCAAATATCTGGGCACCCTGTGGCCCAGTCAAGTTGACACATAAAATCACAACATATATTTATTATATATAATATAATAAATGGGCTCACAGTGTATGAACTGGCCTATAACCTATATGCATTATGCATTCACATCAAGACCGTGGGCTTCAGAATCAGTGGACCTGGGTTTGAGTTGTGACCTTGGTAAGTCACCAAATGGCTCTGAACTTTTGTTTCCTTATTTATAATACTGATTTAACAACATGATATACCTTACAGAGTTGTGATGAGAGTTAAACAAAATGTTGCAAATTAATTGCCTAGTGGAGAATAAGCCCTCCAAATGCTAGATTTAAAAGAAAAAGTCCTAACACATCATGGATATCTTTGTATGTCAATAAATATGGCTCAACTTTATCCATTTTTGATAAATGCATAGTATTCTATTGTATGGGCGAATCCTAATTTATTTAACAGACTCCTGTTGATGGACATTTAAGTTTTTTCTAATTGTTTACTTTTCTAAACAAACAAACAAAAAAGATAGTCTTGCAAACTTAATTATTTATTTAGGAGAAATTCATAAAATTAGAATGACTGGGTCAAAAATATATTACAGTTGACCCTTGAACAAGATAGGGGTGAGGGACACCAACTCTTTTCACAGTCAAAAATCCATGTATAACTTATAGCTGGCCCTCCATATCCACAGTTCCTGCGTATCAGTGGTTTCACATCCAAGGGTTCAACCAAGGGCAGATCGTTTAATATAATTGTATGTATTCATTGAAAAACATCCGAGTATAAGTGGACCCATGCAGTCTGAACCAATGTTGTCAGAAATTCAACTGTAGGTATCTTTAATTTTGATTAAGATTGCCACATTGGTCTCCTGAAACATTATATCAATTTATCCCAGCCACTCCCCTCCCTTGTCCTCACATTTGGGAGCATGTCCATTTTCCCCATACCCCTGTCAGAACTAAGCACTATCAAACACTTAAATCTCTGCTAAACTGATATTTGAAAGAAGTCTCATTTGTTTTAAATTCCATTGCTTTTATCAATGGTAAACTTGAGCAATTTCACATAGTTATTGCCCATTAGTGTTTCTTCTTTTGTGAATTGACTCTTCATATCTACAACCCCTTTTCTAGTGGATGCCAACATATTGTTTTCTTATTGATTTTAAGTGCTCTTTAAAATCCTCAACAATACAATAATATCTAAAACTTATATGCCACCTAGTATAAGCCAGGTTCTAAGTGCTTTACATGTGCTAATTTCTTCCTCAAACACATCCTGTGAAGTCGGTACTATTATTATTGCTATTTTACAGATGAAGAAACTGAGGCACATGAAAGTTAAATAACTTGCCCAACACCTTGCCGCTGTTAGGTGGTAGAGCCAGTTAGTAGGCATTTTGGCGCTGGAGTCCATGCTCTAACTACTTTACTGCTCTCCAACTGCTGCAAATATTTCATTTCCCAATTTGTATTTATCTTTAAAGTTTGTTTATAGTGTCCTAAATTTTTACATAGTCTAACTTCTCCTTTTAAAATGATTTCTTGCTGATCTTATTCTTTTACTTTTTTTGTGAAATCAAACCCCTATTTTTTAAAAAATTATTTATTTAGCTGCACAGGATCTTAGTTGTGGCACAACAGGGATCTTCATTGCCACGTGCGGGATCTTTAGTTGCAGCATGTGGGATCTAGTTCCCTGACCGGGGATCGAACCCAGGCCCCCTGCATTAGGAGCATGGAGTCTTAGCCACTGGGCCACTAGGGAAGTCCCCTTGCTGATCTCATTCTTTTTTTTTTTTTTTTTTTTAATTAATTAATTTATTTATTTCTGGCTGTGTTGGGTCTTCATTTCTGCGCGAGGGCTTTCTCTAGTTGCGGCGAGCAGGGGCCACTCTTCATCGCGGCGCGCGGGCCTCTCACTGTCCCGGCCTCTCGTTGCGGAGCACAGGCTCCAGACGCGCAGGCTCAGTAGTTGTGGCTCACGGGCCTAGTTGCTCCGCGGCATGTGGGATCCTCCCAGACCAGGGCTCGAACCTGTGTGCCCTGCATTGGCAGGCAGATTCTCAACCACTGCGCCACCAGGGAAGCCCCTGATCTCATTCTTAAACGATGAATAGAAACTTCCCTGGCAAAGAAGATCTCTAGCTTCCACCTTAAGACAGAAAGATAATTGTGTACAAAAGACATGCATGAAGGTGTGAGAGAGCAGGGGATATTCAGGAAAAACTGAGATGATCAGATACATGAATTCTGGGAGACAAGCTTGAAAAGGTCATTTGGAATTAGACTGTCAAGAACCTTGGAAGTATGGATTTTATCCTGAGGGTAGTGAAAGTGGGAGCTGCTTAACTTATGCTTTTGTTTTTAATAAAACATACTCATGTATAGAATGGTATAAAACAAAATAAAAAGAAATATTTTCCAACTGAGACTTCCCATACACCCAGCATATTCCCAAGAGGTAAGCTTCTTTTATATGTTTCTGGTTTTGGTCCTTGTGATTATCACCATAATTCTAAAGAATATACTTACAGTTCTCTTTATTAATTTATAAGTTTAGACAATATCTATTTACTCTCATTTATGAAGGAAGAGGAATTTGGCTTAGATGCACTATTTCTCACCTTTTCTCCCTTCACCCTCTCCTCCTAAATATATATTCAATACTATACCATATATATGAATAATAAAAGAATATATATACCCATGTTCTATTTTTCATTTATATCAATGAAAAATATATAAAACTTCTACTTATCTTTCATCAATTAAAAAAGAAAACTTCTAATTCTGCATTATGTAAGATGAGAGAAATTACCATCCCTAAACTATTCTTTTTCTCTCATCCCTTTGCTTTACTTCTTAGCCTCTGATGGCTCTGTCCTTACTTCGATGTTGTCAAGATTGCTAACATTTACATTCTGTTTTTTTTTTAGATGTTGGGGGGTAGGAGTTTATTAATTAATTTACTTATTTTTGCTGTGTTGGGTCTTCGTTTCTGTGCGAGGGCTTTCTCTAGTTGTGGCAAGCAGGGGCCACTCTTCATCACTGTGCATGGGCCTCTCACTATCGCGACCTCTCGTTGCGGAGCACAGGCTCCACACGCGCAGGCTCAGTAGTTGTGGCACACGGGCCTAGTTGCTCCGCGGCATGTGGGATCCTCCCAGACCAGGGCTCGAACCCGTGTCCCCTGCATTAGCAGGCAGACTCTCAACCACTGCACCACCAGGGAAGCCCAACATTCTGTTCTTTACGGTAAGTATTTCATACTCTTTCTAACACCTTAGAGCAAATATTGTATTTTAATATTTTATAATATTATGATTAAATAATCATTTATATCAATGAAAAATATATAAAACTTCTACTTATCTTTCATCAATTAAAAAAGAAAACTTCTAATTCTGCATTATGTAAGATGAGAGAAATTACCATCCCTAAACTATTCTTTTTCTCTCATCCCTTTGCTTTACTTCTTAGCCTCTGATGGCTCTGTCCTTACTTCGATGTTGTCAAGATTGCTAACATTTACATTCTGTTTTTTTTTTTAGATGTTGGGGGGTAGGAGTTTATTAATTAATTTACTTATTTTTGCTGTGTTGGGTCTTCGTTTCTGTGCGAGGGCTTTCTCTAGTTGTGGCAAGCAGGGGCCACTCTTCATCACTGTGCATGGGCCTCTCACTATCGCGACCTCTCGTTGCGGAGCACAGGCTCCACACGCGCAGGCTCAGTAGTTGTGGCACACGGGCCTAGTTGCTCCGCGGCATGTGGGATCCTCCCAGACCAGGGCTCGAACCCGTGTCCCCTGCATTAGCAGGCAGACTCTCAACCACTGCACCACCAGGGAAGCCCAACATTCTGTTCTTTACGGTAAGTATTTCATACTCTTTCTAACACCTTAGAGCAAATATTGTATTTTAATATTTTATAATATTATGATTAAATAAATATTATTTATTTTGATGTAAGATATATGATTAGAAAATGTAATTGTATATTGCTAAATCAGTGCTGACCCAAACAGTGTCGAGGTCAAATGGATCTTCTTGTCTTAAACCCTAACAGCTACTCAAAATCATACCCTATTTAATTTGCCTGATGTATGGAATATATGGTTTTCCCCTGTAGACTATCTAATTGCCTTTCTTTTTTCTACTGAGAGAAGAAATAGATACCTTTCTCATGATAATAATAAGATCTTCCAGCTTTGTAACATATTAATTGTTGAATGGAAAGAATTTTCTCCCTGAGCATATTCTTCAGACTTTCTTTTCTAATTTAAATGTGTTGCTTTCTAGGCTTGCTGCCCAGCTGTCATCCTATGATTTCTTTTCATTGTATTCATAGGTTAGTTTCACCGTTTCTTGGATCCATAGCTTTCTCTTCCTTGGATTCCGTTCTCATTTTGTCAGACTATATCAAGTTAAAATCTAAAAAAAAAAAAAAAAGTGCACGAGAGAATCTATGCATTCCTTCAATAACTTAATTTTGTCCTCACTCTTGACTAAGTTTGATTTGACACAGAATTTGAGTTCCGTAGTCATTCTCCCCTCAGTACTCTGTACACATTGTTCCATTCTTTTCTAACATCCACTTTGTTATTGAGATTTCTGACCAATTTGAATCTCATTTTCCTGGCATTGACTTTTTAATTTTTATTTTATTTTTTTCCATCTCATCATTGTCCTGGCCCAGCAACAATCTATTATAATCTATTTCTGAATCCTCAAAAGATATTCCATAATTCCTTTAATAAATTGTTCCACCTTAAAATAAAAAAAATCAATAAATTTTTTTAACGTCAGAGTATGGCATGTTATATGGAACTTTATGAAATGTTCCCTTTCATTTATAACAGTATATAGTTAAGCAAAGAGAAATTCTATATTGGGAAAAAATAATTGGGAAGATAATAATGAGAAATACGATTCTAGATAAAAAGTTCTTTAAGTTTCTTAAGGAGTTCTTTTAAGTTTCTCTTTATCGCCATCATCAATGGCTATTTTATCTTACTGGTGTACAGATGTACACTTCAAAGCTTAAGAACAACTAATATAAAAGATCTAGGCACCTAAGCCTATTATGATTTATTTGTTTAACAAAAATTTAGTAGGTACCTACTTTTATCCAAAGAATTCTATGCTTGTCCTTCTTGTATTTGATAAATGTAAGCAATAAAAGCTCTTAGTGATCTTCTCTGAATCAGGCCCACACATTTATAGTTATATGAACTAAGGAGATTTGAATGACTTTTGTAGCAGTAGATTTTCTCATCTAACTCAGTATCAATTATTTTCTTCAGTGTAGAATTCAATTTCCTTCCTACATATGTATGTTCTTGAGACCTTCTACAAGCTGCCTTCTGCTTTCTACATGATAGGTGGCTGCATCTACTGGTGTGTGACATAATTATGTCATTGAAAAGGTCTGTGGTATATTTTTTGACCTTTAAGTGAAAATTGTTATATAACTGTCACTTGTCATTATGGGAGCATCTAGCTGTGAAAAAATGTATTTATTTATTTGGCTGCTTTGGGTCTTCGTTGCTGCACGTGGGCTTCCTCTAGTTGTGGCGAGCGGGGGCTACTCTTTGTTGCGGTGCACAGACTTCTCATTGCGATGGCTTCTCTTGCTGCGGAGCACAGGCTCTAGGCTCGCGGGCTTCAGTAGTTGTGGCTCGTGGGCTCTAGAGCGCAGGCTCAGTAGTTGTGGCGCACGGGCTTAGTTGCTCCGCGGCATGTGGGATCTTCCCAGAGCAGGGCTCGAACCCGTGTCTCCTGCGTTGGCAGGCTGATTCTTAACCACTGCACCACCAGGGAAGTCCCAAAACATTTTTAAAAATATTATCAAGTACTCCTACCTAGAACAAAATACTACTTTGCTGTGAATAAGAACGTTTAGCTTATTTAGTTCGTATCCCCATAAGCATGTACTTGTTGAACATTTTGTGTCAAATTGCTCTATATGTTTAGAAGTTCTGTTCACTCCTCCACACTGACAGGCCAGTATCCTGCTGTGTTGTAACTGTGTCAGTAAACCACAGTGTACTGCTCCATACGTTTACCTGATAGCAATAACTTCACCGATCAATAATAAATATTAACAGAGATTATACAGGAGCACATCATATTTGGAGATGAAAAGGGAGAGGAGTGTAGGTGGCTCCTCAGTCTGCATGAAAGGCTTAGAAAATACAGTGGAAGAAAGTGTAGGGTAGTAAATTAGCGTCTATGCTATTTGCTCTCTTTTTTCTTTTCTTTGGTAGAGCTTGTGCCATCTCTAAAGTTTTAGAGGGCAAGAAGGAAAGCTACCAGTTGATCTAAGTGAATAAAAAGAATTCTAGAATGCTCCACATTTATTTTCTGTCTTAGCTATTACTTTGCTGCCTGTAGTGGAGTAAGTGACAAGTCTTGAGGAAAATAATTGGTGGAGGAAATCGAAGAGAAAAAAGAATTGTTCTGATTTATGTTTACTTTTATTTTTTCTTTCCATTTTCATCGTTAATTACCTCCACACAGCAGGATAGATACATTTCTTATTGTACCATTCTATCAGGTAGAGTATCCACAAATGGGAAGTTATTACTGTTCTCCTCCCACCAAAGACATTACAGTTTATCCCACCAAGTAAGTGCCCACTGAGCAATCTTCTCTGGCAGTCCCTCCCTGAACCCCACCGTGCCATTTCTGTAGCTCTAAGGCTGTGCTGTCTGATACAGTAGACACTAGCCACATATGGCTAGTAGCCCGTGTATTGCGTAGCACAGATATAGACAGCTTTCATTATTGCAGACAATTCTTTTGAACAGTTCTGCTCTAAGAGAACCTCAGGGAAATGTGTTGAAGTACAGTACCCTTGCAGGCATCACTTAAGTTTTCTCTGTCCAAGAATCCCTTTCTGGGAACCATTGTCCTTTCTCCCCCGTTCATCCGTATAGGTCCCATAGGGGCCACTGTATTCCTCCACGACCCTCCCATTATGGCCACAGAGGTTTTGTCAGAGGTATGCACCTGACCCAAGCTAGCCTAATTTTAGTATCTGGCTTCCTAACTGGTATGGGGTAGGTTACCTTATTTAAGTAGAGCTAATGACATCCCACCTATTTTGGAATTTATGGACTTGGGGCACAGAAATGTGGCAGAATCTGTGAGCTGTAAAGCTTGGAATTTCTCAGGAGTCATGTTTTCCACCATAGGGATAAAGTTAGCTTGTGGTGAGCAAGCAGAAAAACCAACATGCAGAACAGGTAGAGATAAGGAGCAGAAAATATTGTGATAGCATTCAGATTCCCGAGATTGCTGATACTGAGGCCCAGCTTTATGTCTATACTTATACCTTTATAATTAACTTTCCAGTTTTCATAAGCTAGTTCAAGTTGAGTTGCTCTGATTGGAAAAAGTTCCTAGAATAAATAACTAATATATAAATGTTTCCATGACATTATGATTCATGAAAGAAATGCAATATTAATGGTTTTAACTAGATTTTCATTAGATCCTTATATCTAGCCACATCTTCTCAGATAATTGCAACTGCTAATAAAGCTTAAAGTTTAAAAATGTCTCTCTTATGCAAACATTCAAAATCCCTGGATAACTAACACTTATTAAATTTTCCAAAATGTAATTTTTGGTATAGGTACTTGTTAAGACCCTATTTTTATATACATAATATATAATACTAGAATTAAGCATATATTTAATTATATATACTAGAATAAAATATATATTACTAGATAGAATTTTTGCTCCATTCTTTTAATGGCTGTGGACTTTTTCAGTTGAATAGCTTAAATTAAATACAGCGAGGTTCCAAATTTAAAAATCATTTATTTCTTAAAAGTACATTGGGAACTTTTGTAACTTGGGACATACTTTTCCATCAAGATAGTATTGCTATTAATAGTGGTAGGTTATTTTGTTTGGCACATGAAAACTACTTAACTAATGTAGGTGCAATTACCTTTCACTCTCCCTTTGAGCTGTTCTTTCCACATGATTCACCTTCAGTGCTTTCTTTTTCTGCTTTCTGATGTTTCAGCTATACCACTGGATAATTAAGCATTGTGTCCTCCTGTAAGTCAAACTATCATTTTAAACAATATGTCTATGAAATATTGAGTTGAAACTTAAAATACCAAAAACACATTTCCATTTCCTAGTCATAAGAAAAGTAGTTACTTTGACTGCTTTTATTTTTCCTTTCCGGTCTCAGCCCCTAACTATCCACAGCACATGATGGGAAAATTGGGTAATTGCTTGAACTATATGTTTGGAAACTATTTTTCAAATAATTCATTAACAAGGAAGAATGAGGAATTTAAAATGAAGCATTTCTTGAACATCCCCTACAATGTAAAGGTGTACAGACTAAAGATTATTTAGAGGTATATGGTCAAAATTACAAAAACGTCTTGTCCTTAGGTGGGATGCATGACTGATAAAATTTAAAAATATTTAAATTATAAATAATTGACACTCCTCCAAATTAAAAGTATCAAACCCATGGCATACTTTAGAAATAAGAATATATAAGAAGTTAAATCTCAATTCTAAGTGGCCCCTAAGCAAACTCAGAAGCCATATGAAACGTTGTAAACTTACGTTAAGCCATATGATATTGTCCGACAGTAATCATAGAAATTTCCCAACTAGTATCTGGACAGCATTTTTTAAAAAGAGGCAATATTGGTAGGGAGAATTATGCATTCTAATCTGGGGGGAAATGTCATCAATATCGAGTAGCCTTGGCCTAAATTCCCAGATTTGACAAGTTTGAAGCTCATGTTCGCCACACACACACAAATTCATTTTCTGAGCAAACTGTGATATTAACCTGAGTTATGGGAGCTCAAATAACTTGGACCCATATATGATACTTAGGTAATTGATGATGTAAGTATGATTTTTTTCTTTTGGCTTTCAATATAACATTCTTAAAAACCTGAGAAGAGTCAGCCAGAAAACACAAACCCAGAACTGTGGTTTCAAGTTCAAACCAATGTCTTGGAGTTCAAGACTATTTTAAGGGAGGTTGCTTGGACAACATATCTTTGGCACTATACATATTTTACCTGAATCTCACGGATATCTATGGTAAACATACACACACACAGAGCTTTCCTAAAACATACACATTTTAATATTTTCTGGTAGGACAGCATTTTGTTTGATCTTTCAATATCAACTCTTGTTTGTAGCTAGCTTTTAGCACAGTTCCTGGTTTGATAAATATTCACCGAACTAATGAAAATGGTAAAGAATGAATGTCTACTGAACATAAACTGTGACTGAGGGAGAGATTATATAAATGCAGTGAAAGACAATTTCTGCTCTAGATTTACAGTCCAATCTCACTTACATAAGTGCAAAATTTTCTTTGTGTCAGTCTCCAGTATAGCTATTTTGCACTAGGAGTAAGCATTTTCTCTGCAAGGAGGATCACCAACTCCCTATTCCTCCATGTTGTTTATGCCGTTCATTGTCAAGGTCCTCGAGGTACCAAATGAAGCTGAGAGTTGGGTAAATGTTGAGTGGCTCAAGTACCTCATGTCCAAATTAAACGGCCAGTTGTTCCGTGTTCGACGTTGACCTGTGACGGTTCATAATGCTCATAGGTTTGCCAGTTAAAAGAACTTGAACGTGACTTGATTTTTCAGGCCCTTTGTCAAAACGTCTGTCTCATCTCTATTTTTGTATACCTCAAATGTATGGAGAGAAATGCCAGCGCACATTTCCGAGGGAAAACCAAGCTCAGGTTGATGGCAAGCTTTATCAGGAGTCTAAGGGGTGAAGTGCACGAGCACACGTGTGTGTGTGTGTGCGTGTTTGTGTATGAGAGAGAGAGAGAGAAGCAGCTGTCCTCAGGATCCCTCTGTCTCTCTCCCGTTTGCTCTTTGCCAGCTAGCCGTCTCTCAGCCCACAGCGGAGATCTGAGGCGAGTATTTGGCTGATTCAGGCAAAGCAAAACAAAAACAAAACAGACCTTCAGATTACCAAATCTGAGGGAGTCACTGGGTGGGGATTCTTGAGCCCAGTTTCAACTGAGACCTGTCCATGGTTCTGACCACATCCTTCCCCCATGCCCCTCCCTCATCGGTTTCGAAGGCCGCAAGCAAGGGAGGAGGAGATGTCTCCGCCGGGGTCCTGGGCCCAGAGAAGCCCCCGGCCGAGCGGGTGGAAGCCGTCCGCACATACTCAGTGCGCCTCGGGCTGGTCTTGGGCGCCGGTGCTGGGGCTCTTTGGACCCCGCACCTGTTTCGAATCCCGGCGCGAGGCGCGGTGGGGGAGGCGGGGTGGGGGCGAGGCGGCGTCACGTGCCGGCGGCAGTGGCGGCCGGGGAAGGTTCCATTTCTTCC
>NW_020173731.1:7119557-7165739 GCF_003031525.2 Neophocaena asiaeorientalis asiaeorientalis | reverse complement strand
CCTCTCGCCGGCTGCCCCGGCGCGTCCTCCGCCCGCACGCCCGCTCGCCGCCCCCGCCATCCAGTTGGTGCGGTCCAGGGCGAGCACATCATGGCGATTGAAGGTAAGTGGAGGCCGTCCGTGGTTGGTGAGGAGGGCGGAAGCCCATCCTCCCGCCGGCTGCCCCGGCGCGTCCTCCGCCCGCACGCCCGCTCGCCGCCCCCGCCATCCAGTTGGTGCGGTCCAGGGCGAGCACATCATGGCGATTGAAGGTAAGTGGAGGCCGTCCGTGGTTGGTGAGGAGGGCGGAAGCCCAGGTAGCGGGGGCTCGGAGGTGCACGAGAGGCCGAGGCGAGGATGGGGCTGGGAGGGCGGCTGTGGAGGCGCAAGGTCCCCGAATGCGTCCCGGGAGGCGGGTGGGCGGAGCGGCGCCGCGGGTCCTCCCGACTCTCGCCGGCCCTGGCTGTTCCGTCGGCCTCGGTCCGTGGCCCGGCGCGGAGAGGAGCTGGTCCGGCTGACAGGTATGGTGCCAGGGCCGCTGCCTCCTCCTGGCTGCGCGGAGTGGGGCTCCGGTGCGGCCCTGCCGACCCGGCGGGACGGGGTGGGGGAGCGAGGGACCGCAGGGTGTACCCCCTTCCATTGACCTCGCCTCAGCAAGCCATCCTCCCACAATACCCGCCTTCCTACCAAACTGGGAGCCCAGTTTTGCTGTCCCGGTCCTAACCCTTCTCAGTCCCTACTGTGGAGTCGATGCTGGGCTGTACTCTCCGTCCGTTTCCCTTTTGATTGCTGTTGTAGGGGACCAGGAAATTTGAAGTGGGGTTTATTTCCTTCTCAAGTGCTTTTTCCCCCTAACACTCAAAACTGTATTTTCTCTACGAAGAGGTATAAATACATCTTTACAACAAACGCACACGCTTAGAATCCTGCATATATATCAGTCCTTTAAGTGTTATAGTGACATGAATACTCATATTTTCAAAAAAGTAGCTTAATAAATTAAGTTCCTAGATAAGGTACATAGTTGGCACTAGAGTGTATTTTTCTCTTCTTCCAAAAACATGTAACTGGGATGAAGTGTCTATATTTTGCCTTTTTTTTTTTTGCTTTGTTTTTAAGGAAGATATTTTGAAAATTAATATAACTCGTCTAGGATTTATGTGAACGTCTACATCATCTTTCAGCCCCTCTCTAACTCTTACCTTAATACAAACAATGAAAGTAGTTTGTAAAATTTCCCTGTGTGTTTGTATGCATCTATACAGATGTGCAAGGCCCCTACAGCAATACCATCACTAGGCTAAATTTTATGTGTTCCTCCTAAGTAAAACTTCTCAAAGCACTTCCCATCTTGGTGACCAGTCCCTAGTGGCATACATCTTTGCCAGCTCCAGAATTGTTTTAGTTGTGTGTTTACGTTTATCTTATATATTTAAGAGATTGATTACCTATTATATGCAAGACACACATTCAAACAGTTTCAAGTGTCTGCTTTAGCTAAAGTGATAGAGGGCACTGGGAATAAGATCTACCAATAATCTTTGATATTCTTGTTATCCAGAGCGGTACTTTCAAACTTTTCCTTACTATGCTTTTTACTAGAGGTTTAAAATCAAGAAACCGAATACACTAATTTATGTTTTGTACTTTATTTCCGCAACCACTTTGTAGTAGAATTTCTTACGACTTGGTAAAGATAAAAACGTTATTGCAGAAGGCGAGGAAGAATCAGCCAGATAGTATCCAGATATGATCCTATAACTTGTAATTTCTTTAAAAATTTTCCAGTTTTCCCCCTTTTTCTCGATTGAGCCTTCCCTTCTCCCCCGCCTCCCTGTAGTTAAATGTGATCGATTCCTTTTTTAAGTCAGCTGATGGCATTTTGCTCTGCCTATTACTACTTGTGTGTTTAAAGAACGAGATTTTTGCTTTCCCTATTCAAGAGATTCTTCTGTGCTTGAGATACTCTTGATTAATATTTTCATACTTAAGCATTTGTTTAAGGCTTCATAATATAAAGGTCAGGAATTGTCTTTTCTAGTTTGGCAAGGAAATTAGTTAATACTAGCATTTCAAATAAAGATGTCAGGTAAGGTGTGCTGTTTATCACATTACTTATACACATCACCCCATGCTATGTTATGAAATAGAATAAGCTCTGGATGAGGGCTTTATACTATGGACATCTTAGAATTTTAGGGGCCCAAGGGGGCATCTCATCTCACCTTCCCAAAGAAGTGGCTGTTAAAACATGCAGTGCCTTCATTCACCTGTTAATTCCGTAGACTTACTGAGCCATAGCTGTACTCAGCATTCTGTGCTAGACTCCGTGGGGCCGTAAAGATGAATAAAACCACATTTCTTCCCTCGAGGAGTACGTGTTCTGTTGGGGGAGACAGATAATTTTAACCATGCGATTACAATATAGTCTGAACACCAAGAGATGAATCATCCTTTTGTATAAAAATATTCAATGATAATGAGTTCATTGAACCAATATGCCAGTGCGGAACTATAATTCTTATAGTTCATAAGGTCTTTGTTTTGACCAAAAATCTTCCATTTAGTAACTTCTATCTATCCACTCATCCTAGTTCTGCTTTCTAGAGCAATATATTAAAAGTTCACTATTCTCTGTGTATACGACATCACTTCTACCATTTGAAGACATCTCCTGAGCATTTTCTTTTCTAGACAAAATATTTAACTCTTCCTCTGGATGGTCTGTAGTTATATGTTTGAAATATGGTAGTGGGCCACTCCGTTCCAGATGTTTTGTTGAATAGCGTACATTAAAACTGTTGTATGACTGCTTGACTTGCGCATAATCCTCTTCATGTGTTTAATATTAGAATAGCCTTTTTGGAACTTCCTGTTGACTCAGGATGAGGTTGTAATCAACCAAAATTACAGTCTCTTTCACCTGGACTACTTTCAAGTCATGTGTCTTCAGTCCCTTGCATGGCTAACCAGTGTTTTGATTTGAAGAACAGATTATTTGTATCTGTTAAGCATACTCTTATTTGTCCTGCTCCATCGTTTTAGCCCTTTAATTTTTTTTTTTTTTTTTTTGGTCGTGCCACGTGGCATATGAGATCTTAGTTCCCTGACCAAGGATTGAACCCGTGCCCCCTGCATTGGAAGTGCCAGAGTCTTAACCTCTGGACCGCCAGGGAAGTCCCTAGTTTAGACTTTTAAGTACTAAGGGTTACTTTTATTTCCTTCTTTTTGGAAAACCCTTATTTTACAATAGCAATTAATCATTTATTTCTTCTTTTTATCAATCAGACAGATAACTGCTAATCAGGACTTCAGACAAATATAACATGATGGTGTTACCACTCTGAGCTAATATAATTCCAGTCGGAGGTGAAGAAGTTAGTGATCTGGCCTACACCCTTCTTTCATCCAGTCCATATTTTTCTGTCTCTTCCATAAGATTATCATGAGACTCCTGGCAGAATGTTTTGCTGAAGTAAAAATATTCACCTTTATTGTTAACTTGCTATATATTAACTTTAAGTACTTAACATCTGTGGGTAGCATTTTTTAAAATTGTGAAAGAAGGGTAAATTAGAGAATCTGTGTGTGTGTGTGTATACTCACGTTTTAATTTAATTTAATTTAATTTTTTTTTTTGCCGTACGCGGGCCTCTCACTGTTTTGGCCTCTCACTGTTTTGGCCTCTCCCGTTGTGGAGCACAGGCTCCGGACGCGCAGGCTCAGCGGCCATGGCTCACGCGCCCAGCCACTCTGCGGCACGTGGGATCTTCCCGGACCGGGGCATAAACCCGCGCCCCCTGCATTGGCAGGAAAAAAAATGAGTATAGGGCTTCCCTGGTGGCACAGTGGTTGGGGGTCCGCCTGCCGATGCAGGGGACACGGGTTTATGCCCCGGTCCGGGAAGATCCCACGTGCTGCGGAGAGGCTAGGCCCATGAGCCATGGCCGCTGAGCCTGCGAGTCCGGAGCCTGTGCTCCGCAATGGGAGAGGTCACAGCAGTGAGAGGCCCGCATACCGCAAAAAAAAAAACCAAAGCCATTTGAAATGTGGAATTAAAAAACTCAATACAGGACTTCCCTGGCAGTCCAGTGGTTAAGACTCTGTGCTTCCACTGCAGGGCACATGGGTTCAATCCTTGGTCGGGGAGGTAAGATCCTGCATGCTGCACAGCCAAAAAAAAAAAAAAGAAAAAAAAAAGTAAATAAAATAAAGGACCAATTTAAAAAAAAATACAAACATGTATTATTAGTCTTGAGGGAGAACATCACACTCCTTTCCTTCTTTCCATTCTATTGTTAAAGCTCTATCATTACAATTTATACAGGGGATAATATAATTAGAAAGTCCTACCTGTCAGTCTGTGGCTGACTAAGGCAATTTATTGAACAGTTTATATTTGGAAGATTTAGAGTTCAGTTTAAGCAGTGATGTTCCTAGAAGAGATCCTTTGGCTTTCGGCAGGAATAAAATTTCTAATATTTCACAGAGATTTAAGACATGTTTGTATATTAGGTAAATTTGTTCACAGTACTTTTGAGTAATTTACAGTTTATTTTAGGTTCCTTTTCTAACTCATTAAACAAAATTAGAAAAAAGTAGGGAACACCAGAGAAATATTTGTATTAAGAAGCATTTCACTTTTTGATATTTTAAGTAGTATTAGAATGCAACAGTGTATGCCAATGTGGAAAGCAGAGAGAATCAAGTATTGGCTTATTTATACAATTTGTTGAGTAATACTGTTGGCATTGTTGCTTTCTTTAAAATGACTATAATGTTTGTCCATAGTGTGTGTGTAGTAGTAGAGTAGATTGCCTTCATGGATTTGATTTCCATTCAGCCGACGTTCATTCTTACCTCCACCCTCCCCAGATCCTCACTTGTTAATACTTAATGTGAACACGCATATAGAGATAACATAAGGCTGATCAAACTACTGTAAATAAAAACATTCCAAGTTTTTGAGTAAAATGAATATTCACATATT
The DNA here is from genome assembly GCF_003031525.2 of Neophocaena asiaeorientalis asiaeorientalis. Classification (NCBI taxonomy): domain Eukaryota; kingdom Metazoa; phylum Chordata; class Mammalia; order Artiodactyla; family Phocoenidae; genus Neophocaena; species Neophocaena asiaeorientalis. The sequence continues at coordinate 7,160,770 of NW_020173731.1, read as the reverse complement.
TTATATGTATATGTAGTAAAATTTTAATTGAAACCTAACAAATTGGAATCCTTGATTTTTCATCTTTTAGGAGGAAGAAATAGTGACAACACAGCAAGCTGTTATTAGGAATTTATTTAAAAACAAACTTTTAGGATCCATATGTGTATTCAGTAGTTTCCTATTTTCACATTTTAGGGCTGTTATTAGAATTGATATTGAGTCATCAAAAGAGAGGATTTTAATGAAATATTAAATTATGTTCAGTATTCTGAGCTTACTGATTGATGCAGTAATGAATATTAGTAGCTTTAAAAAAATGATCTGGTGCAATAGTGGAAAAAAAAGGTATTCTCAGTTAAATAGAAAATTAAATTAAGTAGACTGCCTTCTTGTGAGCATATACCTCTTCAAGGTTTTATAGTAATAATGAGCTTCTAAGAGTCAAAAACATAATTAACAAAAAAACTGAATTGAGTGGTCAAAAGTGGGAAAAATGGATTACGTTTGTGAACAGTAAATTTATAAGGTAAAACTTATACCTGTTAGAAAAATTATTGAATAAATTTATAGGAACTTGTATGGCTCAAAAGAGAAACTGTATTTACTATGCTGTGCCAACCATGATCTTTCAACAACACTGGGACAACACTGGGGACTAAAATTGGTGTTATTCCTTGAATGACTTAAATAGGGACAAATTAAAAAGTGTCTAGAGATTAGGGACTGTAGTCTAAATGGGTTAAGTTGGTTGGGAGGAGTTGGCAACATTAATAGGAAATATTTAAAGTTTTATGCCTATTATGGAAGTATAGGTATCTGCTGAAGAATTAGCTATAACAATTTATTAATGTGAGCTAGACATGAATTAAAAGGCTGTGGCTACTTTAATGCATGTTTTTTGGAGAGAAATCTTTAGATGAGATGGAATTTAAGATAGTTCTAAAGTAGTCTTGCAGTGTTTGACTTAGAAGAAATTAATAGAAGAATAGAAGCTGTAAATTGTAGTGATTTAGGCTAATGGTCAAAGTAAACGTGGCGGAAAAAATAAAGTCAGTTTTAAAAAGGTTTCATTTTAAAGGAACCAAATGTTTGGGTTTAATTTCGTTTTTGTATACCTGGGCGTATTTTGATGGGAATATAACATCACTACATATTTTCCTTCTGTAGACATGTGAAAAGTCCATACATACTTTATAATATCTATCCCTTCCCCTCTAAAGCGAATTGCTGGTTCCCAGGCACACTTCTAAGTATGTGCACATTCATATACAAACATACACATGCACACATTCACAGCACACATGTGTGAACCCACACACATCTATGTCCTCTTGTACCCTGACCTATTCCAATTGTAGAGGATTAGTTTATATTATGCTCCTACACGGGTTTGCCTGAGGGAAAAGATGGTAACTTTGACTAAGCTTGTCAATTTCTGTTTCTCATTTCCATGTTGCTGAGATGATTATTTGAAGACAATGCTAGTATTATCTCCAAAAATAGTTTTGAGAAATTCACTTTTATTTAAATTACCTTAAAGAATTAGAAAACAATATAATAATTGTCATAAAAATGAAGAAATATCAATGTTTACTTTTTCACTCTATTAAACTTAGTGTTCCGATTACCTTTTTCTGACAATTAAATAGTGACAGTTAACTAGTGACTGGGCAACGTCACTTAACCTTTAGTGCCTTGGTTTGTTTATCTATAATGAACTAGACAAATTTATTTCTGAATTTTAGTCATTTTATATTCAGTCATTTTAATATGATTTCCAAGTCTTTATTATAATGTCTTTGAAGTAAATTTGGTATGTGAAAAATTATATGAGTTCATTTTGACCCTTCATTTTAGTGGAAAACTCATCTTTTTCTAAAGAGATTGACTAATTGATTACGTAAATAATCGTTCCTTCAAATTGGTTCAGGCATTACAGAAAACAATATGGAGTTTCCTCAGAAAATTACAAATAGAACTACTATATGATCCAGCAGTCCCACTCCTGGGTAGATATCCAAAGGAAATGAAAACAGTGTATCAAAGAAATGTATGCACTGCCATGTTTATTGTAGCATCATTCACAATAGCCAAGATTGGAAACAGCCTAAGTGTCTGTCAGCAGATGAATGGCTAAAGAAGATTTGAGATACACACGCACACATATGCACACACATGTATATGTATACATAGAGTGGAATGTTATTTAGCTATGGGTAAGAAGGAAATCCTTCCATTTGTGACAAAATGAATGGACCTTACAGGCATTATGCCAAGTCAGAGGAAGACAAACATATGGTAACACTTATGTGTAGATTCTGAAAAAGCTGAACTCATAAAATAAAAACAGAACAGAAGGGTGGTTACCAGGGGCTGGAGGGTGGGGAAATGGGGAGATGTTGCATAAGGGCAACTCACAACCAGTTGATAAATAAGTCCTGGAGATCTAATGCACAGCATAGTGCAATAATGTGTATAAACTTCAAAGTCGCTAAGAGACTAGATCTTAATTGTTCCCACCACAAAAAAGAAAAGATAATCATGTGACACGGTAGAGGTATTAGCTTACACTAAAGTTTTACGGCAGCATGTGAGAGTATCAGATCAACACGTTGTACACCTTCAACTGTGTTCTATGGCAGTTTATCTCAGTAAAAATAAATAAAAAATAATGATTCCCCTATGTATTGGATGTACATACTTGATTATCACCATGATATACACGTTACATATCTTACATTTTTTTATGTCGGTTATACCTCAAAAAGCTGAAGTTTAAAAAGTCAATAATCATTCCCCTTGTGCATTATGCTCTTAAAATCAGTAAACCACTTTCGTATTACCACCATATCTAAGTCAGGATATGCCTACTGTGACTTGCCTTTTGCTTACAGATCTGACGTTTCTCTTGTAAACTTTTCAGATTACTTTTAGAAAGTTTTGAAGAAGACATAAAATTTGTACATAGTTCACTGTATCTCAGATTGAAAAAGTGTTGAAGCCTTTTGATTCCCAAACATGTACCTTAAAAGTATACATTTAACCTATGCAATGCATATTTTTTTCCTTACTCTCTTTCTCATCTTGGGAAGGGTTGAGGATAAAAAGAATATTGATTTAATTGTTTGATAATAATGTTTATTTAACTTTTTGTGTTTCTTCTTTTGTACTTTTAAAAGTAAGTTTTCCCCTCCCAAATTTTACTTTATTGTCTGACATTTACCTATCTTTAATATTCCTTTTTATTTCAGTAATAAGAGTGATTGCTCTTGAGTTAGACATGTACATCAGTGAAATCTCACTTGTTGGTTAGAATTTTCAGAACAAATATCGAGAAGAGTAGAGCTCAATATTAGTTGCTTTTCCTAATTATGTGATTTTTGTGCATACTTTGGCAAATGTAATTGTCAATTGACTATAAATTTAAAATATAGTAATTATTTGACTATTTATAAAATTCTTTCATTTGATATAGATAAATTGAGTACTTTTAAAAGTGGGAGTTAGCTTTCATTGTCATTTGCAATTTTGAGAAAAGTTTAGACTAAGGTAGTTTTTGTTGTTGTTAATACTAAGCCTTGTAAAAATGATGCAGTTATAGTGAAGATTAGGTGTGTAGAGTAAAACCTAACAAATTTATATTACATATGCGGGAAGTCTAGTTTCAATTACAGGCTTTAAAAAGTGCAGGCTTGTTACATGAATTAAGTACATGACTCAAACTAAGTTATAAGTGTTACCATCTGGAGAATAGGTCTTAATGACTATATAAGAACTGTTTCTAAGTAGCCTATGAAAATATCAGTGATGGTATCAATATACATTATAGTTATGTTGTTATTATGTGGTTCTTCTAAATTTCTTGAAAGTAGTTTCTTCTTATAATTTGGTAAATATCCCCCTTCCTGCCATTTGACTAGTTTCTCACTTTTAAAGATAAGGTGGTATATAGGTATAGTTCATTCTACCCCTTCAGCAACCGATCAGTGATTACTCATTGGTAACATTCCAGTTGATAAGGTTTCACTGTGTTTATACTGAGGTTTGCTGAATAATAATTCTTTTATAATCATAACTTTATGTTACGTGTTTCTTGCTAAGTCTGTCTTCCTGATAACAGTGATTAGTCTGTATTGTTGATAATAAAGAAGCAACGGCATTGTTACAGCCAAGTTAGAATGTAGCTCTAACCTACTTTAGTGATAGAAATACTGTTTTCTAGTTTTTTAGCTTGCTTCCTGGATGACCTACTTTTTTTTTAGTGGATATCATGGTTTTTATTTCTCATGTTATTGCTGTAAGCTATTTCCGTTTCTTATAAAGTAACTGTTCATAATAAGCTTCTATAATGAGGTAAGATGATGAAATTATTTAATATTTTTATTATGCAAAGTTTAAACATAATTTTCGGCATAATTATAAGGTTATGCATATATAGAACACTACAGAATTTTATTCAGCTTACATTCATTTCAGGTAGTGGCACTATGTTTCAGAGTGAAGGAAATACCTATTTTTATGGTAACAAGTAATATTACTCTTATGATAACGAATGTAATTTTTAATGATGATTAAGATAAAGTATATTTTGGTTAAATTTGTTAGCTTATCATCATAGTACTTATAAAATTTGTTTTATAGATTTATAAGAGTGGGAAGGTGGAGAATGGGGAAAGATCACAATATGAGTATATATGATAAAATGCAAATAGTGCCTTTAAGGAGTTGACCCTTCCATGATAACTTACCTGTATATATTAAGGCTCAGATACAAAAGTGGGTCTTCCTTGCATTGTTTCCTTCTAGATGATGTAAAGAGGTGCTTAGGAAATGGTGCTATGATTTCTGCTCTTGAGAAGCTTGCCATTTGAAATAAAATACTTGAGTGGAGCTTCCTTATTCCAGGACTTTATAAGACCTTGATTTATGGGTTCAGGAAGATTCTGCGTATCAGATTTATCATATTTGTATAGGTAAGTTTAAAGAGAAGAATTAGGAAACGTTTTTATGAGCCCATTTCTAGAAGCTAATTTAAAACATTGTAACAGTCTTTGTAACAGTCAAACTCAGGTTATGATCTGGTTTTAATTTCTAACAAAAATTTTCTTAACAGGTGGAGAAAGAACCTGTGGAGTACATGAACTTATCTGTATTAGAAAAGGTGAGTCAGTGCTCTGCATGGATATTTAAATACAAAATGAACACTTCACAGTGTATGATACATTTTAGTACAATGGCAGATAATTTGGACTTATAGAGTATAAAATTTAATAAATATTAACATTTGTTATTTGTATTGTAGACTTAACCATTCATCAAGTACATACTGCTTATTATGTGGTTATTGAGAGTTGTTACTTTATATTTAGTTTTCATGGGCTGATAAAGCCTGGTTTCTAGCATATTGGTTATCAGATGTGGTGAAGAGGCAAAGAATGGAGGGTTTGATTTTTGTTCCCTTTCAGAATCTGGAATCTGAGTGCATGCTGATCTCCCATTGACTTCTGTTCTATTACTGTACCCCATCAGAGAGATGTGAGGAGTTGGTTGAAATTCAAATCGGGAACATGTCCAAAGACCACAACATCTTTTGACACCAACAACTGTCTATGCTTCCTTAGAAGGAGCCACCTGACAACTGGGTGGTTGAACAAGGTGGCCCCAGGAAAGGTAATTCAGTTATTAGGTGGGAGGCAAGGAATCAGGTATTCTCTAGATTTGGAAGAATCAGGAAAACCTTGGGAGTCCCCATACTCCTAAGCAGTCACACCTGTGAAAGGGTGTGAAGAAAGGGGAGGTCAGGGGAAGAAATCTTCATAAATGTACTACTCTTTTCTCTTTTTAAACTTGGGGGACTTTCCTTTTCTTACGTCTTTCTTGAAAACCGGGTTGGCCCTCCTGAGTCTGGCCAGCTAGCAGCACTCCTTGCCCTAACATTTCACCCTCAGGAGGTTTGAGACGATGTCAGTATTTGTGGTGCGTGGGTATGATTGACATACCAGGGAATGTCAGCATATTTCTAGGAAGTCTTCAACAGGTCTGAAAAGCCTCAGCTTCTTTAGAGTTGAGTAAAAGGTTTTTAATTCTTTTTTAGGTGAATTTGGCGTAATCATGCTAGTTTGTCTATGTGTCACTGCCTTTGATTGCTGTTCATTTAAAAATTGTCTCCTTCCTGTATTAAAGTGTAATCTATCTATATGTCTGGTACCACAAAAGAGAAAATTGAAGTCAGTTCCCTGAAATCTCAAATTTAGGATTGTGGAGATGGGGGAGAGAGGGGACAAATTATATGTTGTTTTCTTTGTCTATGTAAACATTTTTAGTCTTCAACTATAACATATTAATCCATATTTGCTCAAAATGTTTTAGATAATTTTATAGTTACTACCTTGTCCCAGGAAAACTTTTTAAAACACAGGACTTACTTGGACAGGAAAAGGCACCGTACAAATCAGTTGAGATCAAAAACTATAAAACTGTGGTCAGATGAAGAGAGAATCAAGACAAGAGTAGAGATAGCTAGAGGGGAGGAAAATAAAATGTGTGGAGGGCTTTTCGTGGCTACAAGGGGAACAGAAAGCTACAATGGAGAAAATAGTGTAGGTAGCGACAGATGATGATCTGAACACACACCTTTTTATTATGGCTCTTCTTGCTGTTCTTTATTGCTATCTCCATTCGTATCCAGGTGGTTCTCCGACCATGCCTTGCCCAGATTTCTCTGTGTTAGTCCAACTTTTTCACTTCTTCCAATTTCCTAAAGAATTTAAAATCTGTGATTAAAATTTTAAAAATCGTCACAGTGCAGCTATGCAATGGAAAAGTCTCTGAATGTATGTGTATCCCCTCAGCATTCAGTGTCCTCTTCTAGTGGAAGTTCCATAAGTATTTGAATATTTTAAAAATGAATGCTCAGAGCTAAAGCTTTTGCATTTTATTTTTTATTTTAAAAAATTAAAAAAAATTTTTTTTTTTGGCTGCACTGCGTGACATGTGGAATCTTAGTTCCCCAACTAGGTATTGAACCTGCGCCTCTGCAGTGGAAGCACAGAGTCTTAACCACTGGGCCACCAGGGAAGTCCCTAAAGCTTTTGCATTTTAAACTGGACTTTCATAGAGTAGAGCCTATGAAGGTTATACCAAGTGGAATAATTGTAATTAGTATCAATGGTTCTGGCAAGATGATATCTCTAACATTATGTTCAACTTGTTTTTACCTGTTTGGCTGTTCTCTGTCTCCTTTGCTGGCTTCTCTCCTCTGTCAGACCTGTACATGTTGGAACATACCAGAGTTGGGTCCTGGGCTTGCTTCATTTTTCAATCTATTCTTTCTGTTTAATTTTATTTGGTTCTGTTGTTTTAAATGCCATACAAATTTATAAATCTGGCTCTGAGCTGTCCTTGAGCTTCCTGCTCTTATATCAAACTACTTACTTGATATTTCTATCTGGATGTCTGTTAGAATAAAAACTTGGCGTGTCTAAAATGCAAATCTCGATTTTCTCACGTGAATCTGTACCTTCCTCCCTCTTCTCCATCTCAGCTAATAAATAGAACAGTCGGCCCAGTTGCTCAAGTCCCAACTTAAGAATCATCCGTATTTCTCTCTTTCTTTTATCTTCTGCATTTAATTTATTATTATTAGCAAGTTTTATCAATTCTACTTTCAAAATATATTTTGAATCTATCCTCTTTTTTCCTTCCTGCTGTTATCATCGTAGTCTGTGTCCTTATCTTCTCTTGCTCACACTACTGTAATGGTTTTCTAACAGTTCCCTTACTTAACACTCTTATCTCCTTTCAGTACATATCAACGATCCTTTTAAATGCTTACATTTAAACGTTTACGTTGAAATCAGGTCATATCACTTTGCTGATTGGAATTCTTCTGTGGATTCCCACTATACCTAGAATAAAATCAAAGTGCCTTACCCTGATCTACAAAGCCTTACATTATAACATCAACTCAGAAGTCTCATCTGTAAATCATCAAAATGTCATCTAAATTTCATCAACTCAAGTCACATCATCTAAATCATTTACATCAGGTATGGGTGAAACACTGGATATGATCCATCCTGGTTCAGAATTCCTCTCCATCTCTAGACATGTGAAACTAGCAAATGTGTTACCTGCACTTCAAATACAATGATGGAACAGGATAACAGTTACAGACATTTCTACCCCAAAGGTGGTAAAATGAAGAGAAGAGAGGAGTCACTGGTACCAAGCAGTTTTGAAATCCAATTGGAAAAAAAGTATATTCGATTTCAAGGCCTGGAAATAATACTCTATTGCTCTTGGCCCTGAGGTCTGAGGCTCCACTCTCAGAATTTAAGACTCTACCCTTGGAGTCATCCTTCCTTTTCAGGAAAGGTAATGTATATCTGCACCTGAGTATTTTTATCAGCCTGTTTCCTGTCTGTAGAATTTTGGTCTGTTTGTCTTCTTTCATTTTGTCCGCTCTTGTCCCTTTCAGTCTGAGGTGGTGGTGTTCTGCTGGTATAGCAGTCTCAGGCAAGATTCTCGTGAGTCTTCTCTGTTCGTTATGTGGGTTCCTTCCATAAGACAAGACCCCCCTCCACATGTCTTTCCTGGATGATTCCATCTCTGTTTTTGGCTTCTGCCAGGACGGCTGAGGAGATCCATGAGTCACATGTCTAATCTCTTCAGAGAGCCCTCTGTGTCACTGAACGTTGTGACCTTTTGTTCATTTTGAGGCACTGGCAAAAGGTTGTCTAGCCACACTTTGGCTTTGTCTCCAGAGCACACTTTCTTAACATTGAATCCCTGATTTTAGCATAATTTACAATCTGGGTAGGCTGAGGGTTTTCCAAATCATCAAGTACTGGTTCCTTTTTGCTTAACAGTTCTTCCCTCACTTTACCTCATTCCTCTCAAATTTAACCATAAGCAGCATGAAGAAACCCAGGCTGCACCTTCAGCACTTTGCTTTGAAATCTCCTCAGCTAAATATCCAAGTTTGTTGTTTACAAGTTCTACTTTCCATATAATTGTGGAACACGATTTAGCTAAGCTTTCTGTAACAAGCACCTCCTTTCCTCCAGTTTCCAGGAACATGTTCTTATGTTCTTCATTTCCTTCTGCGCTCTCACCAGTAGCACCTTTAACATTTATATTTCTACCAGTGGTCTGTTTATGACTATTTAGGTATTCTAGATCTAATACGATACGAATTTTCTGTACCACGCTCCTCATTTTCTTCTGAGTCCTCACTACCAGGGTCATTAACATCTATATTTCTACTAAAAGTCCGTTCAAGGCAATTTAGGCTTTTTCAGTTGTGCCCCTCAAAAATCTTCAAACTTCTTCCCATTACTTAATTCCAATTACTTAGTCATAACAAATACCTAACTTCCTCATGGTTAGGTATTTGTTTTAGTGGCACCCCACTTTCAGATACCGAAATCTGTGTTCGTTTCCTTCAGTTGCTGTAATAATTGGCCACAACTTTTGGTGGCTAAAACAACACAAATTTATGCTCTTACAGTTCTAGAGGTGAAAGTCCAGAGTCAGTTCCACTGGGCTGAGGGCAGACATTTCTTCTGGAGGCTTGAGGGGAGAATCTGTTTCCTCAACCTTTCCATCATCTTGGGGCCATCATCTGCCTTTCTTGGCTTGTGGACCCTTCCTCCATTTCAAGGCATTTCACTTCGAACTCTGCCTCTATTGATCCATGTAATGTTCTCCCGCACCAGCTCTTTGAATGACTGATTCCTCTAGTTCTTTCCTTTGCAGTCACACATTCCCTACTGACATAAGTCTTAAGTCGCCCCCTCATCCTTTTTTATTCTTAATCTCAATGATATCACCCTCCTTATTTAATAACATCTATTTTAATTGGCAGTTATCAATTAAATAACTGGGGGGAGGAGCTGTATGTCTCCTCCATTACGATAAATGCTCTAAGAGGGCATTAGTGTTGACGGACTGTCCCCAGTGCCTGAAAGAGCATAGGACATATGATAGATGTCATTGGAGTTAATAAATGAATGATTGAAGTGGATTTGGCTGAATTGATCCTGAATAATTTAATCTGATGCCTACTAGTTAGTTACAAGGTATTTATTGAATACTTTCTTTATGCAAGCAAAATTCTAAATGTAATGACTGGTTAAAGAAACAGGGATTTCTTTTTTTCAGCGATATTTTGAACTTGATAATATAAAAATTTCTGCTGTAAAACACCCGAAACTGCTAGAGAAAATATAGCAAACATACCTTTAAATGTGTTTTTGAGCCCACAGAAAAGTTAGGGAACCCTCAGGGTTTAACAGTGTAGAAGATTATTAGGGAAATGCAAATAAATAGCACGCTGAGATATACCATTTCACCCCCACTAGGATGGCTAAAACCCAAAAGACAATAATGAATGTTGATGAATTATTATTAATAATCATTAAATAAAATATTATTATTATTAATTTATTATAATGATTATTGTGAGGTTATGGAACCTCGTACATTACTGGTGGGATTGTAAAATGGTGCAGCCACTTTGGAAAACAGTTTGGCACTTCCTCAAAAAGTTAAAAATAGAGTTACCAGATAATCCAGAAATTTTATTTCTGGGTACATACCCAAGAGAATTGAGAACATGTTTACCCAGAAACCTGTATAGTAATAGTCGTAATGTCATTATTCATAAGAATCAAACAGTAGAAGCAGCCTAAATGTCCAGGAACTGATGAATGGATAAACAAATGTGGTATATCCATACAATGGAATATTATTCAGCACTAAAAAGGAATGAGATATTGATTATACTACAGCATGGATAAACCTTCAAAACATTATAAGTAAAAGAAGATAGACATAAAATATGTATGATTCTATTTATGTGAATCACGTATTGTATGATTCAGTTTATATGAAGTGTCTAGAGTAGGTGAATCCAAAGAGACAGAAAGTAGATTAGTGGTTGCAAGGGGCTGGGGGAAAGAGGGAATGGAGTGATTACTGATGGGTGCAGAGTTTCTTTTTGGAGTGATGAAAATGTTCTGGAATTAGTAGTAATGGTTGCACAGCTCTATGAATATACTAAAAACCACTGAACTATACACTTTAAAAGGATATAATTTATGGTATGTGAACTTTATCTCAATAAAGTTGTTATTAAAAAATAGCAGGAACTGAAAATGAGAGCTGTAGATATATTTAGTGGCTTCTCACATGGTGGTCATAGATCTAACGGATAAGGTAGATGATGTATCACTTTTTTATGATCTAATCTTAGAAGTACGCACATGGTACCACTTCTGCCACATTGGCATAAGCATTTACAAGCCTGCCAACATTCAAAGGGAGGAGACATAGGCCCTACTTCTTAATGGGAGTAGTGCCAAAGAATTTTGGGCCATTTTTAAGAAAATCAAAAAACCTTACATGCCTAAGTTAGAAGAGAATGAAAACTTATGAGATTAGTATTCAGCGCAAGAAGTTAGAGCTATCTCATAAGTTCAGAGAAAGTTGAAAGAAGGAAACACTAAGGGTAAAAGAAAATTAATGAAATAGAAACAGTTACAGTAAGAGGATCAAGAGAGCCAAAATGCTAGTACTTTCTTTTTTTTAGCTTTTAATATAAATTTATTTATTTACTTTTATATTCTTTTTTTGAATATTCTTTTCCATTATGGTTTATCACAGGATATTGAATATAGTTCCCTGTGGTATACATTAGGACCTTGTTGTTTATCCATTCTAAATGTAATAGTTTGCACCTACCAACCCCAAACTCCCAGTCCATTCCTCTCCCTTCCCCCCTCCCTGTTGGCAACCACAAGTCTGTTCTCTATGTCTATGAATCTGTTTTTGTTTTGTAGATAGGTTCATTTGTGCCATATTTTGGATTCCACATATAAGTGATATCATATGGTATTTGTCTTTCTCTTTCTGACTGACTTCACTTTTAGTATGATAATCTCTGATTGCATCCATGTTGCTGCAAACGGCATTATTTCATTCTTTTTTATGGCTGAGTAGTATTCCATTGTATATATGTACCACATCTTCTTTATCCATTCATTTGTCAATGGACATTTAGGTTGTATCCATGTTTTGGCTATTGGGAATAGTGCTGCTATGAACATAGGGGTGCATGTATCTTTTCGAATTATAGTTTTGTCCAGATATGTGCCCAGGAATGGGATTGCTGGATCATATGGTAATTCTATTTTTAGTTCTCTGAGGAACCTCCATACTGTTTTCCATAGTGGCTGTACCAATTTACATTCCCACCAGCAGTATAGGAGGGTTCCCTTTTCTCCGTACCTTCTCCACTGTTTATTATTTGTAGACTTTTTGATGCTAGCCATTTTGACAGGTGTGAGTTGATACCTCACTGTGGTTTTGATATGCATTTCTGTAGTAATTAACAATGTTGAGCATCTTTTCATGTGCCTACTGGCCATCTGTATGTCTTCTTTGGAGAAATGTCTGTTAAGGTCTTCTGCGCATTTTTTGATTGGATTATTTGCTTTTTTGTTGTAGAGTTGTATGAGCTGTTTATATATCTTGGAGATTAAGCCCCTGTCTGTCGCATCATTTGCAAATATTTTCTCCCATTCTGTAGGTTGTCTTTTCTTTTCTTTTCTTTTTTTCTTTTTTTTTTTTTTTTTTGTGGTACGCGGGCTTCCCACCGCTGTGGCCTCCCCCGCTGCGGAGCACAGGCTCCAGACGCACAGGCTCAGCAGCCATGGCTCACGGGCCCAGCCGCTCCACGGCATGTGGGATCCTCCCGGACCAGGGCACGAACCCGTGTCCCCTGCATCGGCAGGCGGACCCTCAACCACTCACCACTGGGGAAGCCCTCTTTTTTTTTTGTTGGTTGGTTTTTTTTTTTTTTTTTTTTTTTTTTTTTTTTTTTTTTTTTTTTGTGGTACGCGGGCTTCCCACCGCTGTGGCCTCCCCCGCTGCGGAGCACAGGCTCCAGACGCACAGGCTCAGCAGCCATGGCTCACGGGCCCAGCCGCTCCACGGCATGTGGGATCCTCCCGGACCAGGGCACGAACCCGTGTCCCCTGCATCGGCAGGCGGACCCTCAACCACTCACCACTGGGGAAGCCCTCTTTTTTTTTTTTAATGGTTTCCTTTGCTGTGCAAAAGCTTGTAAGTTTGATTAGGTCCCATTTGTTTATTTTTGTTTTTATTTGGGAGACTGACCTAAGAAAACATTGGTATGCAAAATGCTAGTAACTTGAAAAGACTTATGAAATAGGAATATCTCCAGCATTGATAATTAAGACAATCAGACAGAAGCAACATGTAAATAATATTAGGCTTGTAAGAGGGGATATATATAATTGCAGTTACAAGTGAGCTTTCAAAAATCCTAAAAGTGTTAATGACTTTTTGATAGCAAAACTGAAGTCATAGATGAAATGGACAATTTCAGTGAAAAATATAATTTAAACTCATAGAGAAGTTGAATTAATCACTAATGATTTTTTTCTGGCAACTACTTTCCAGCCTTCAAAGAAGAAAGGAACCCAGTCTTATTAAAACTGTTTCGGAGACTAAGAAAAATGGAGCATTACCCCAAATTACTTCATGAGACTAGAATATAACCTCAGTACTCATTCAGACTAGTACAGTGTGCAAGAGGGAAACACATGCTAATCTTACTTAGAAATATAAATATAAGAATTAGCAAACCAAACCCAGCAATGTTTTGAGGAAGAAAACATACAGATGTATGACAAGTTGGTTCATCTCAAAATGTTGCATGGGAATCTGCTGATACAGTTTCCATGTTAATCATGTGAGCACCTCAGTAGAAGCAGAAAAAGCATTTGATAAAATATATTACTCATTTATAATAAAAGCTCTTAAACTAGGAATAGAAAGAACGTTCTTTAACCTAATGAAGGGTATCTGTCAAAAACAGATAATAAACTAAATATTAACGATGAAGCATTAGAAACATGAATGTTGTTCTTCAGCATCATGCTGGAGATCTTAGCCAGTATGGTAAGCCATGACGAAGAAACAGAAAGTATAAGATTAAAAAGGAAGGGATAATGCTACTAGTATTCATAGTTGATGTTGATAATCAATATTGGAAATCCAGAAGACTCTATAATCAAATTAATAGAATAAGAGTTCAGTAAATTTGATCAGTACAAGATCATTATATAAAAATCAGTTAGAGCTTCCCTGGTGGTGCAGCGGTTGAGAGTCCGCCTGCCGATGCAGGGGACACGGGTTCGTGCCCCGGTCCGGGAGGATCCCACATGCCACGGAGCGGCTGGGCCCGTGAGCCATGACTGCTGAGCCTGCGCGTCCAGAGCCTGTGCTCCGCAACGGGAGAGGCCACAACAGTGAGAGAGGCCCGCGTACCGCAAAAAAAAAAAAAAATCAGTTACATTCCTGTATAATAGGCAACAAATAATTAGAAAATGCAACAAAAGATCTCTTTTAGAGTATTATGAAATCTCTAAATATCCAGGAACAAAATGAACAAAAGTTGTGTATGGCTTTTATGCAGAAAACTAAAAAGGTTTATATACAGACTTAAAAGAAGAAATGTAAATGAAGAGATAAATAATTTTTATGGGTAAAAATATGCAGTATGTTTAAATTGGCAGTACTCCCCAAATTAATCTATGAATTCACTGCAGTTCTAATCTAAATCCCATCAGAAATTTTCAGGGAGTGGACAAGTTAATTCTTAAATGTATATGATAGAGCAAATAGTCAAGAAGAACTAAGTTAGCTTTCAGGTAAGGAACATGGGTGTGTGGTGGATATTATTAATAAGATACTCATTTGGTTGCTTCTCAGAGACCAAGTGGCCAAACAAGAAAGGTTTACTTCTGTCTCATGTAAAAGTCCAAGCTGATAGGCAGGATGGAATTAGGTGATTATACTTGATGAGTTCCTTCTGTCTTGCTTTGATGTCTTTTAGATGTTGTCTTCCTTGGGATGTTTGAAGTTACCATGTCTACACTGCAATCCCCAGAAAGGGAAAGGGAGAAAGTAGCTCTTTTTTAGGATGTGATTCAGGAGTTGCAAACACATAATTTTTACTCACATGTAAGTGGCCAGAACTTAGTCATGTGTTCATGTCTAGCTGCAAGGGAAGCTTAGAATAGTCCAGAGCAGAACAAGCAAAATCCAGAGGTTGATTCCATAACTAAAAGGAGGAGAGAGAGAATGGATATTGGAGGCAGTTAGCCATCTCTGCTTCAGGGATTTGTCCTGCTGATACCCAGAGCTGGTTGTAAAGTTACTGTAATTAAGATAGTATGGAATTGGCCCAGATACAAATAGTCTAATCAGACACTATAGAGAGAACAGAAAGAGATACTCATTTACGTGGAAATTTATGTAAAAGGTGATATCACAATTCAGTGGTGTAAGGTTGGATACTTATTAAATGATGCTGGGACAGATGGTTATCCATATGGGGAAAAAAATGTTGGTCTGTACCTCATGCTTTAAACTAAAGTTCTATTTGGATTAACTTTAAAACTTTTAGGAGAATATTTGGTATACAATATGATTTCAGTGTGGAAAACAAGTTCTTGAGTCACAGAAAGCAGAACCCTGAAGGAAAAGATTGATAAATTGTACCATTTTTAAATTTAAATCTTTTGTACCATAAGAGATACTGTAAGCAGAGGGCAAAAAAAGCAAGCCACAAAATGGGAGATGCTGTTTGCACTGCATATGGGCAATGAAAGTTAGAATTCAAACTACATAATGACTTCTGATATATTTTTAAATTTTACTAATGTATGTGTGCCAGGTGCTGTTAAAGGTGCTGGGAGTAGAGAACATAGAAGTGGCTGCCCTCATGGAGCTTATTTTCTAGGGGAAGGAGACTAATAATAATTAAGTCATGTGTACACTATATTAGGCAGTGATAAGTGATATGGAGAAAGATAAATCATGGAAAGGGAATAGGGCTTGTGGCTTATCTCTTCAGGAATTTAGGGTGTTCACGGAAAGCCTTACTGAGAAGATTGAGAATGATTAGAGTGAAAGAAGTAAGCCATGCCAATATCTGAGGGAAGAGCATTCCAGGCAGAAGGAACAAGTGTAAAGACCCTGAGGCAGGAGTGTGCTTGGCTTGCCTGAAGAACAGAAAGGAGGCCAGTGTGTGGCTGGAACAGAGTAACAGAGAAAGGAATAGATAAAGCCAGACAAGTAATAAATAGAGGTCTAGGTTGTATAGGGTCTTGTAGGTCATGAAAGTATTCTGACATGACTGTAAATGAAATGGGAAGCCATTAAGGGGTATTAATATATCTCAAGTTACATTTTTCTTTTTTTAATCATGAAAAATTTCAAACATACAGAAAGGTAATAAAATAGTGAACCCATATAGACTCCTCACCTAAATTCAACAATTATATTCATTTTCTATGTTTGCTGCAGCTATGAATACTTTTTAAGAGACCAACTTAGTAGATTTTAGAATGTCCCACATTCTGGATTTAATTGTCTATAAATAATATAGAAAAATATGTGATAACATATATATGGTAAATGTAAGAAATGTATAACTTTTTTTCTACAAAAGGTGAAATATATGTATATTGTTTTATATCTTGCTTTTGTAAAAAAACCTAACTTTACATCATAGAGTTGAATTCAAATTAGTAGGTAGAGATCTCTCTTAGTCCTCTTCCTGGCTGCATTGTGCCCTATTCTATGAACATACCATAATTTATTTAACTAATTTCCTACCAGTGGAAATCGCTTTGTTTTAATATTTTTGCTGTTGGAATAATGTCACAATGAATACTGTTGTACATTTGTTATTAGTGGTCTGTTTTTAAGTAGATTTGTCTTAAAAATGCGATTGCTGAGTCAAAGAGTAATTCTTACACGAATACACGAATGTATAGAAATTGCAAAATTCTTGTCCTTATGCATTGTACCATTTTGCATTCCCACCAGAAATATATGAATTCACAGCTCTGTCAACAGAGTGTACCTTAAACTTGTGGATTTTTTTGTTAATCTGGTAAGTAAAAAATTGTAGTTCTGCGTCATTCAGATTTTCATTTCTCCTATAAGAGAGGTTGAGTATCTCTTTAACCTCTGTCTATAAAGTATATAAATGTTTGCATGGTATGATTTAAAGGACACTGGAAGAACCTGCTTCATCTGAAATGTTTTTCCTATCAGTGTCCCATGGTCTCTCATCTCCTGACATTTGCTATAATTAGAGTCTATCTGATCTTTAGAAATTCATTTCAAAATGTATTATGTGGTTAGAGAAGATGGAGAGTTATTCCTTGGTCCTCTTGCATTTGGATCTAAACATATTGCCATAGTGTGTCAGATATTTCACTTTAATTGTGGAAAGTGGGAAATTATGGACCTGAAGGCATACCCAGGACCTTGTGGAGAAGGGGTTGGGTAGATGGGTGAAAAGCAGAAGTGGGACAGTCTAGGACGTTGTCCAGGATGGGTAGGTCATAGATGCCAAGGGCAATCTAAATAGAGGACACTAAAGAAAAACTGCATCTGTACTATAGTTTTACTATAAGTTGCTTGGCATTGTCCCTATTTTTTCTCCATGTGTAGAGGAGACCCAAGCCTCCCTGGGTATTCTCATCCCTTTCTTGACTTAGGGTGAATAAAACAGTCTAAATCTGAAGGGAAAGGCCATATTAGTAATACGGTCCTACCGGTTGTGTGGCACTGTAACCTCTCCGTCTCTGTCTCACCAACCCCTGAGTCTAAGGTCCTAGAGTTGCAGACAAGGGCTGGCTTTTCTTCCTTTCTTTTTTTCTTTTTCCTTTTTGAGTTGGCTTCTATCGCTATTTTATTATGTCTTCTATCCTCCAGTAGCATTTTACTCTTTGGTGGAAGAGATGGTGTGAGTTTATGGGTTGCAGTGCCATGAAAGAGGTAGCAGTGGCAGGGATCCAGTTTTAGAGGTCCACGTGTCAGCTTTCTCCTTGTGTAGTTGATGGAAACCAAAAGCCTATAGAAGGCCTGCTGGTTATGTAGGTAGGGGATTGAATTTCTTGTGTTACCTTCCTCTTGTGTGTCTATGTATTCTTGTATATTTAATTTGTTCAGCAAGTGGTTAAGTGCCAGGTCCTGTTCTAGGTACTGGAGATATTGTGGTGAATAAGACAACTTACCCGCTATCCTGTAGCTTATATTCTTGGGGCTGATGGGAAACAGACAATAAACAAATAGGATTATTCTAGCTGACCATAAATGCTATTAAGACCAAAGAACAAACACAGTGGTGAGTGAGTGAGAGAGAGAGAGAGAGAGAGAGAGAGAGAGAGAGAGAGAGAGAGAGAGAGAAAGAGAAAGCGTGTGTTTGTGTGTGTGTGGACAGGACTCTTTGAGGAGATAACATTTAAGCTGATATCTACATGATGAGAAGGAGCTGGAGTGTGAAGGTCAGGGAAGGTCATAGTTAGAGAACAGGGAATGCAAGTGTTCTGAGGTGGAAACAAGGCTTGTCATGTCCAAGATGTTGAAAGAAGTATGGCTGGAAAAGTAGTGAGTGAGTAAGTGAGTGTGGAAAGTCTCACAAAATAAGATAGGAGAGATAGATGGTATCCAGATCCTGTATGGACTTATAGGCCATAGTAAGGGGTTTGTGCTTAGTTTGAAACACAATAGGGTGCTAAAAGAGGGTTTTAAGCAGGGGAGTGATGTGATTTGTTGGTAATACATGATCTGTAGGGGGTTAAACGTGGAAGTAAGGAGACCAGATAGGAAGCTATTGAAATAGTCTAGGTAAGAAATGATGGGGCTTGGGTTATGACGTTAGTTGTGGAGAAGTTGAGAAATGCTTAGATTTAGGATGTGTTTTACAGGTAGAATTGACAAAACTTGAAAGATTAATATGAGCAGGGGGCGGAAGGGTAAGGGAGGAAGACTAAGAGGTTTTGGCATCACTTCTGAACGGTGGTGCTATTAAGTGAAATGGGAAAGACTGAGGGAGGAGCTGCTGGGGCAGGGGTGATGATGCACAGAAATCAGGAACTCTGTCTTGGGCACGTTAGCTCTGAGGTGCCTATTTATCATAGATATCAGGAAGGCAGTTAGTTGGATATCTGGAAATCAGGAGAAAGGTCAGAGTAGGAGATAAATTTGGGGGTACGTGGTATTTAAAGCAGTGAGGCTAGTTGAGATCACCCAGGAAGTGAGTTTAGATAGAGAAGAGAAGACCAAATACAGGATTAATGTTAATACAGATTTGCATGTAAACATTAAAAAGATGTTTATGTTGTAGTTGTTGAACATGAATAGTTTATTATCTTAATGAATTTGTTATCTTTGGAATTAATTTTAAAACACACACTTAATGGTTGTCTTGCATTCTGCCGGGGATAATTGTTTGATTTTCTCAACTAAAAGCATCATGCAGGAATAAATGTTCTCAGTCAGTTTTAATTTAGTAGTTCTTCTAGGGGTTGGGATTTTGACAATTAGAGAGTCGACAAGGTAACAAGCCATAGTTTGTATACTAAGCGAATAGAAATGGTGTAGTTGAATTTCACCTTAAAGTGTTCTGTTACAAAGGAACTTGTGGTGTTGGTTTGTGTTAGATCCACTTTTGAAAGGGAAGCTGCAGCAAGTCTGAATTCAAGCAAAATTATGATGTATGTAACATTTGTCTTAATTATCTCTTTTCTTTAAAAGTTAAAGCTCTGATTATAAATCAAAGTAATGCTTCTTACATTGTGAATAAGAGCATTCTCTTAGCCCTTCCATCCTTTCCACCCAACCTACTCTCAGACGCAGAGACTCTTAACCCTTTTAGCTGTCTTTTTTCCTGCTTACCTTCATATTCTGAATAAAGTGTCTCTGTTTCTTGCTTTTGAAAATATTTAGGTATCTGTTGTTTTCCTGCTCTTGTAGGTAAAGAGTTAGTTCTGGTGGATTAGCATATTGGTTAGGTATATGGTTCTAGAATCAAGACTCATGGGTTCTAATACTGTCTTTAATGCCACTTATTAACTGTTTGACCTTAGGTGGGTAACCTTACGTATCTCACTGTCCTCATCTATGAAATGGGATAACAGTATTGTCTTCCTTGTGTGTTGTTGTGAGGATTAAACTAGTTAATACACGTTAAGTGAATGTGAGGACATTTATTGAGTAAAACCAATCAGTAAAAGTAAATAATAATAAATTCAATAATTTTAATCACTATGAAAATAATATTATTTCATCCTCTTTATGCAGTTGTCCACATCCCATTTCCTCTGTATAGTTGTATTTCAGTTTTAGTTTTCAGAATTTACATTTTTATGATCAATAATGTTTGCAGTAAAGGCTTATTACACAATAAAATTATATTTCCTTTTCTGTACAGCTTCACCTCTCCACTTAAAATACCCCTCTCTTTTTATTGTACACTTTTCAGGTACCCGCCTCAACTCCTCATTAACCAGAGCTCAGAATCCTTGCTGATTTCTCTGTCATTAACATTTTACTTCTGCCACTACTCTTCCCTCCATGTTGACATATATCTCTTCTGTATCTTATGTCATTAGTTAATGTTTTTCTGCTTCCTTAGGAAGTAATTAGTCAGTATATTGTATTATTTAAGGTATTGTTAGCTGCTATGTGAAGCAAACCCGAACAAATAATGACTTGAATACGATAAAGGTTTATTTCTCGCTTGTCTAAATCAGGTGTACCAGATTGCTACACCACACTCCTGAGCAGTGATTCAGGGATCCAGTCTTCTGTCTTGCGGCTCGGGCACCTTCATTGTGTAGTTTTGGAGGTTGCTGCATTCATCTGCATCAAGCAGGGGCTGTGGGAGAGGGAAGGAAGGGAAGGATTATGCCTAGGAGATGATTATGGACTAGGCCTGGAAGCAGTGCACATTCCCTCAGATTCATATCCCTTGTCAGTAATTCAGTCATGGCTACATCTAACCTCAAAACAGACTGGGAAATGTTAATGAACCAGTGAGCCCAAGAAGTACAGTGAGCTACATTCTCCCACTTATCAATGAATCCACTCTAATAGGCCCACTTTTCCCAAGTCTTACATGTTCTGTTTATGTTAAGGGTAATCATCTGGGTAAATTCCCTCTAGATGTAGCTGTGTACTTTAAAGGTGTGACTTCAGTGAGAGAATTTCAGGCTAAGTAGAAGAGGAGATTGAAATGGACAGATAGAATAAGGGTCTTTTGTTGTATTTTGTTTTGGCAGAGAAGGGGTTCTGAATCCTCTGATTTTGTGATTCTTTGGTCTTTGCTGGACTCTATCCCATTTTGCTGCTTTTCCTCATCTCCACCCAGTTGCCAAAGGGCCTTCTCCCTTCTTGCCTTTTTCTGCTCCAGAAATTGAGTTACAAAGACCACCAGACCACCAGTTTAAATCATGCTTGCCTTGTCAGCTCCCATGTATTGATACTTTGAGGTTCCTTCCCTGTGCTCTAATCTACTCAATTATTTATTTATTTTTTATATTTTCAGATTTAGGGTGGGCTTATTTCTCTGACTGTAGTTTTAGGTCAGCCTTTGGCCCCCTTGTCGTCTTCTCCCTTCTGTCTTCTCAGCAGTTTTTCTTTTTCTTTGCTCATGACAAAGCCTTTCAGTGGGGTTCGAGCTGGGGTAGGGATGTGAGAGATTGTGCCCTGTGATTTGTTAAGTTTTGTCTTTTTACTGACAGTTATTTTGAGGTTTCAGTATTCTCTGTATTCAAGTTATTCTGAGGACATGGCTTTTATATAGATTTACTTTTTACTTCCGGTTTTGTATAGTTTGGGGAGGAAAAATTGGGAGGCTTGGAGCTAGGCAGCTTCCATTTTTTGCAGATACTCAGAAATGTCTATGGTCTTTGAGCAAAAATTTTAATATTAATTTAGTCTGACTTCTAAATATTCTTTTTTTCATTCTTTCTCCTTTTCTCTCTTTAGCACTCTTTGAGACTTTGGGGGGGGAAATAATATATTACTTTTAAAAGTTTAAAGTCTTACCTTTTAAACCTTAAAGTCATATTTAAGTCATTAAAACAGATGAAATTAATTTTTTTACATGGTTGAGGTAGGAACCTAATTTCATTTTTTCTTTATAGAGTTCTAGCACAATTTGCTAAGTGTTCCAAATATTTCCCACTGTTCCATTAATAAACACTTATCTATTCCTTTACTTCACTAATTATTAGAGCTTTGTGATTCTTATCTATTAGGGCAGATTCTTTTTCTTTTTCAGTGGTGTCATGATTATTGCTGAGCCTTTGATTTTTTTGTATAAATTTCAGAATCAGTTTGTCCAGTTTCTCAAAAAGTCCTTTTGAAATTTTAATGAGAATTACATTGAATTTTTACATAAATATGGAGTTTAACTTCTTGTCTTGAACATGGTGTATCTTTGCATTTGTTTAATGCCTTTCAATAAAGTTTTAAAAATTTCTCTATAAAGATCTTGCATAATTTTTGTTAGATTTATGTTTAGAAATCTCATATTTTTTTGTTGCTGTGGTAAAAGAAATCTGATAATAGAAATGCAATAAATTTTTGTATATTGATTTTATATCCAGTCTTATTGCTAAACTGTTTTAATATTTCTATAGATATTTTGGGTTTCCTATGTAGACAGTCATATCACCTGCAAATAATGACAGTTTTATTTACTCCTTTTCAGTTATACTTTTTATTTCTTTGGCAGCTTCTAGGGAAAAATAAACAAAATAGAATTCTATAAGGATTCTCTGTTGTCCACTTCCAAATGCTTGACTAAGGATGATCTTAAAAATGGACAGTAGCAAGCGTTGGTCAGATGTGGAGAAATTGGAATCTTCATGTATTGCTGGTGAGAATGTCAAATGGTGCAACCACTTTAGAAAACAGTTTGAAATTCTTCAAAAAGTTAAACATATACGGTTGATTTTTGAACAACATGGGTTTGAACTGCACAGGTTCACTTATATGCAGATTTTTTCAATAAATGTACAGTCGACACCCCACATCTGTGCGTTCTGCATCTGTGGATTCAACCAACTTCAGATGGTGAACTTAATACATGATTGATGGTTTTCCGAATCCATAGATGCAGAATCGTGGTTACAGTGGGCTCACTGTGGACTTCAGCATCATTGGATTTTGGCATTCACAGCAGGTCCTGAAACCAATCCCCCATGGATACTGAGGGACAACTGTAGATATTAGATGACCTGGCAATTCCACTCCTAGGTGTATATTCAAGGGAATTGAAAATATATGTTCATATAAAGCTTGTACATGAATGTTCATAGCAGCATTTTTCATAATAGCCAAAACAGTAGAAACAACCCAAATATGCATCAACTGATGAATGGATTAAACAAAATTGGTATATCCATACAGTGGAATATTATTCACACATAAAAAGGAATAAAATATTGATGCAAGCCACAACATGGACACATCTTGAAAACATTATGCTAAGTGAAAAGAAGCCAGACACAAAAAGCCACGTATGATTCCATTCGTATAAAATGTCCAGAATAGATAAATACATAGAAAAATATACAGAAAGTAGATCAGTGCTTGCCAGGGCTGGGAGGAAGGAGGAATGGGGAGATATTGCTAATGGGTATGGGGTTTTCTTGAGGAGTGATGAAAATGTTCTGGAATTAGATAGTGGTGATGATTACACAACTCTGTGAATATACTAGAAACCAATGAATTTATACACTTTAAAATGGTTGCTTTTGTGATATTTGTATTTTATCTCAAAAAAATAAACTGCTTACATAGTGTAATTTTAGTCTTTTTTTTTTAAGCTAATTTTAGTCTTATTGGCCACTCTTTCTGTGCAAAAGTTTGCATCACCTGAAATTACGTTCCTTTGATGTTCATTACTTTAGATCGTTTATGTCTTTCATGAACTCACAATTAAGAATGCTATGCCTTACACAGGTGAATGTGTGTGTTAATATGTCCAAGTCATTTTAGCCTGGAAAGTGATACTTAGTTTTATGTTAAAGGACTCTCTGTGGTCTTGAATATAGTATTTTCTATGTATTAAGTCTGTCTTTATAGCATTACTGAGTTGAGTTTAATTAGTGTTCACAAATCAACATATAATATCCTAACGCAAATGACAACCTGTTTAGGAAATTGTAGAAAATAATTCTTGTATTAGTGGCTACAGAATAGGAGGTATCAGTGGTGAATTTTTCTCTTTAAAAATGAAAATGGCTTTATTTTCCGTGGGGAAAATGTATAGATGTTCAGATTTATTATCTGCTATATTTTTCCTTAACTAGAAGAAGATCACTTAGGTAAGCCAGTAAAATGTAAATGACTGGTCACAGTTGAGAAATAGTAACAGAGATCAGCTTTCTAATCTTTCAACCCGTTTGAATCAAAGACTGTCTTGAAGCTAAGTGGTCACCTGTGTGGTTCTTTGTGTGCTGCTCATCACTAGTCTAGATGACCCCGACCTTTTTGGTTTCTTCCAAATATGATCCTGAATAATAAAGTAAACCTCATCAGTTAACATCTTAGGGGGAGTAGTTATCACCCACCTGACAGAAGAGCCTTATATGAGTGTTGACAAGGTTGTGTTTGGTAGCAGTAGGGTTACAAGTTATGGGGCTGGATTAGAGAATATCTTCTATCCATTCAATTCTGATAGTTTCTTGTCCTGATACAGTTGTGGAGAGAGTACAAGGTATAAGAGAGAAAGAGAATTTGTAGACAATAGCTAGAGTGATTCTAGTAAATAGAGCTAGGAGGGGAAGCTGGGCGTGGTGCTGCCTTCCCCAGCTTTTTGACAATTAACGGAGCGTTTCTGTATGTTCTGTGCTTTTTCCTTTGAGTTGGATGCCACTGCTTTGTGGATAAATGGTAATCCAATTAGGTTAACATCCTTTCCTGCCTGTGCCCTCAGATCCTCCTTTTCAGCTGGTGGACAGATTTGTTCTCTTTCCTCCTCTTTCCCCTTCAGTGCAGTCTGAGCATTTCCATTTCCGTCTTTTACTGGTGTTTTTAGCTATCCCTTTTTGGGGAAACATTGGATAAGTATCTGAAAATGTAGATAATAATTTTGAATATAGAATTTGCAAAGTTATAGAACTGTATTGTGACTTTTGGGGGGCTGGAGTAGGGTAGGAATTTTTTGGTTAGTGACCACACTTCAAACCTTTTGTAGTTCTAACGATCCAGAGTAAAAGAACAATAAAAAGTACTTTTTCTTCTTTCTAGTATTTAGAAGAGCTAGTGTTTAGTAGAAAGAATCCACATTTTGGATTCAGGAGACATGGCTTAAATTTCCCAATTTGCTTTATCCAGGCTGGACAATTGAATAAGTCACTAATTTTTTTGAGTCTCAATTTCCTTATATATTAAATGGTGATACAATTAATGTTTTCTGAACTTAACTCACAAGACTTTTATGAGGACTGAATAAAACAAAGCACATGAAAGCATTTGTAGCCAGTGAGTTGGCATATGCATATTATTACCTTACTTAAGGGGGTAGTGACAGCTCTTGGAACTTGCAGACTCTTAGCAATGGGCCAGATGTATTCTGTGTGTATGAATCTGGAAGGTATGTTCTCATAGTTTCTACTGCTCATTCTTTTAGTGGTTTGACATTCAGCATTTTGAGTGTATGAGAGCTACTAGTGAGTTCACTAACATGAGTCTTCCAAAATGTTTCAGGAATTCATTTAAATGATGGAATATGTATATAGGAAACACTTTGCTGATCTCTGAATAAGGAAGTGGCTCCTAGTATGGAAAATTCTGACCACTAATATTGGATGTTGGCATATAAGCAGATCTCTATGTTCAATTTCTGTGCAAATCCAGTAAAATCATCCTTCATATATTGTTAAATCAACACTCAAAAGTGAAATACTAAAAGTTACGTAAAAATCCTAATTATGTTTTATTCCTCTGTTTCTTTATTGTGACTAAACAGTATGTTATAAATAATGTGCTCCTTTTCCCAGCATGTAATTTAGTTTGAATTTATCTTTTAAAAATATCTAGAGTCATAATATAGTTCTCCCTATTTATACTATTTTCATTTTTTCTGGCACTTAGGATAGCTTTCTTTCCCTTTCAGTACAGCTCAGTGACTTCTAGGTAGTGCTAATGAGAGATATTCTTTTTTTTTTTTTTTTTTTGCGGTACGCGGGCCTCTCACCGTTGTGGCCTCTCCTGTTGCGGAGCACAGGCTCCGGACGCGCAGGCTCAGTGGCCATGGCTCAAAGGCCCAGACACTCCGCAGCACGTGGGATCCTCCCGGACCGGGGCACGAACCCGTGTCCCCTGCATCGACAGGCGGACTCTCAACCACTGCGCCACCAGGGAAGCCCAAGAGATATTCTTGAGTTGAGGGGACGAATAGATTTTTGTAGTTATTGTGTTGGAGTACATTTTAAGTTTTAAGGTTTTTTTTTTTTCCTGGCTCAAGAATTTTCAATTAGGTTGTGAATTTATACAGCCTTGATGGTAACGAAGAATAGGGCTTTTGCTACTATAATTAAAATGACACTTTCACTTACAATTTAATAGAAGGTGGAAATCATGGAGCTGTATTTTCTTTGATTCATTCTCAGCTTCCTTGAACTTCTTAATGAGAGGTTTATGTGCACCCAGAGGGAAGAGAGCCTACTGCATTGACACATGCTTGCTATTTTTAGTTTTATATTCCAAATTGAGGCTGCTATAAGTTAATATCAGCATTAAGTGAGTAAAGCAGCCCCTCAGCAGTTGAAGGGGGAGGTTGAAGTTCAGGACTTAAGGGGAAAGAATGTATTGTGAAGGTCACAGGAGTACAAGAATCTGGAGTCATTGTCATAAAAACGGAGAGCACACTCATGAAGAGCACTGTGTGAGAGCCAGTCCTGTACCTCACCAGGTCCTTTCTTTCTCTGAAATACTTGTGTCTGAAAGTACCACTTACTGTCTTATCCTCTTATTTCTTTTTCTAAAGCCTGTGTTAGTTGGAGTTTTGTGAGTGTAAAACTAAGGTGTTTTGCAGAATGACATCTGTGGACCAACTTCATAAAGTTAAAGGCTCTTTCCAGTTTTCCTAAGCCAATATGCATTATTCAGCTATGTTATATACACTCTTTGATAACTGACCCTGAAAAGGGAAAGGAAGTTATTTATAGGCACTAGGGCAGAAGAACCAGAATGTTTTTAACTGCCCAGCCCTTAGTCCAAGGGAAGAGTTCTAGGCATACTTTGGCTCAGGATAGATGTCTCACTGATTTGAAGTGGAGATGTCCAGGGTATACTACCCATCCTTTTTTTTTTTTAACCCTTCAGAGAAGAGGATTAGGGATGGATTCTCGATGTCACCCTGACAATTGATGTCATACATACCAACCACTACTGCCATTATCAATAATAATAGTGCCCCCGTTATCAATTTAGTTTTGATTTCTCTCTCCTAAGGTTTTTTTCCCATTAGAAGCAGGGTAGGGGAGAAGGGAGATTTTTGTTGTTGTTCTTATGGATCTATTTCATCCTAAGACCCAGACAAAAGAGTGGGATTAACATTGGCTTAAGTACATTTTTATTTATATGAACTTCATATACAAAGAGATATATATGGCTGGGTTCTTTGAGCAATAAATTTAATTTTCTGGTTATTTATGCTGCCTTATGACCATTTTCAAGAGGAGGGAAAATATCTACAGAGGAAAGTTTCCATACATCAGCTGAAATATGCTTCATCTTTTCCACCTTTTTTTTTTTTTAAATTTATTTATTTTTGGCTGCGTTGGGTCTTTGTTGCTGCTCTCAGGCTTTCTCTAGTTGTGGCGAGTGGGAGCTACCCTTCGTTGCGGTGCATGGGCTTCTCATTGCGATGGCTTCTCTTGTTGCAGAGGACGGGTTCTAGGTGCTTGGGCTTCAGTAGTTGTGGCACGCTGGCTCAGTAGTTGTGGCTTGTGGGCTCCAGAGTGCAGGCTCAGTTGTTGTGGTGCACGGGCTTAGTTGTTCTGCGGCATGTGGGATCTTCTTGGACCAGGGCTCGAACCCGTGTCCCCTGCATTTACGGATTCTTAACCACTGTGCCACCAGAGAAGTCCCTCTTTTCCACCTTTCAACCCCCAAAGTTAGATTACCACAAACAGACTTTTAAGAAATGTGTCCACAGAGTGAGAGTGATACAGGTGGTGAATATGGCTTATGC
This sequence comes from Neophocaena asiaeorientalis asiaeorientalis, assembly GCF_003031525.2. Taxonomy (NCBI): domain Eukaryota; kingdom Metazoa; phylum Chordata; class Mammalia; order Artiodactyla; family Phocoenidae; genus Neophocaena; species Neophocaena asiaeorientalis. Next base: position 7,132,683 of record NW_020173731.1, on the reverse strand, counting down.
TTGGCATCTTTAGGATTTTCTACATGTAGTATCATGCCGTCTGCAAACAGTGACAGTTTTACTTCTTTTTTTCCACTTTGGATTCCTTTTATTTCTTTTTGTCTGATTGCCGTGGCGAGGACTTCTACTACTATGTTGAATAAAAGTGGTGAGAATGGGCATCCTTATCTTATTCCTGATCTTAGAAGAAATGCTTTCAGTTTTCCACTGTTGCATATGATGTTGGCTGTAGGTTTGTCATATATGGCCTCTATACCCACTTTCTTGAGTTTTTATCATGAATGGATGTTTAATTTTGTCGCAACCTTTTTCCGCATCTGTTGAGATGATCATGTGGTTTTTATTCTTCATTTTGTCAGTGTGTGTATCACACTGATTAATTTACAGAAAATGAATCATTCTTGCATCCCTGGGATAAATGCTACTTGATCATGGTGTGTGATCCTTTAAACTTATCGTTGAGTGTTGGTTTGCTAATATTTTGTTGAGGGTTGTTGCATCTGTGTTCATCAGTGATACTGGCCTATCATTTTCTTTTTTGTTGTGTCTTTGTTTCATTTTGGTATCACAGTGATGCTGGCCTTGTAGAATGAGTTTGGAAGCATTTCTTTCTCTGCATTTTTTGTAGTAGTTTCAGAAGAATAGGTGTTAACACTTCTTTAAATGTTTGGTAAAAGTCACCTGTGAATTTTTCTGCTCCTGGACTTTCGTTTCTTGGGTAAGTTTTGATTACCGATCCAATTTCATTACTGGTAATTGGCCTGTTCGTATGATCTATTTCTTCCTGATTCAGTCTTGTAAGGTTATACATTTCTAGGAATTCATTTCTTTTAGGTTGTCTGATTGGTTGATGTATAATTGTTTTTAGTAATCTCTTATGATTCTTCGTATTTCTTTGCTGTCGGTTGTAACTTCTTTTGTTTATGATTTTACTGATTTGGGACCTCTCTCTTTTTTTTTTTTGATGAGTCTGGTTAAAGGTTTTTCAATTTCATTTATCTTTCAAAAAACCAGCTCTTAGTTTCATTGATCTTTTCTATTTTTTTTTTTTAGTCTCAGTTTCATTTATTTATGCTTTGATCTTTAATATTTCCTTCCTTAGATTAACTTCAGGTTTATTTGTTCTTTTTCTAGTTCCTTTAGGTATAAGTTTAAGTTATTTGAGATTTTTCTTGGTTCCTGAGGTAGGCCTGTTTCACTGTAAATTTCCCTTGTAGAACTGCTTTTGCTGTGTCCCATAGATTTTGGAATGTTGTGTTTCCATTTTCCTTTGTTTCCAGGTGTTTTTAAATTTCTTCTTTGATTTATTCAGTGACACACTGGTTGTTTAGTAGCATATTGTTTATATTCCTGGTGTGTGTTTTTTTCCCCAATGTTCTCCTTGTAGTTCTAGTTTCATAGTGTTGAAGTCAGAAAAGATAGTTGATATTATATCAATCATCTTAGATATATTGAGACCTGTTTTGTGGCCTAGCATGTGATCTATCTTGGAGTGTGTTCCATATTCACACATTGAAAAGAATATGTATCCTATTGCTTTTGGATGGAATGTTCTATATATCTATCTGGTTTAAGGTGTCATTTAAGGCCAGTGGATTTTTATTGATTTTCTGTTCAGATGATCTGTCCATTGATTTAACTGGGATGTTAAAGTCCCCTACTATTATTGTGTTACTGTCATTTTCTCCCTTTATATTTGTTAATATTTCCTCTATTTAAATATTCTTATGTTGGGAGCATATATATTTACAAGCGTTATATTTTGTTGGATTGATCCCATTATCATTATGTAAGGCCTTTCTTGTTTTTTTTTTCTTGTTACAGTCTTTGTTTTAAAGACGGTATTTGTCTAAGTATTGCTACCTTTTTTTTTTTTTTTTGTGCGGTACGTGGACCTCTCACTGTTGTGGCCTCTCCCGTCGTGGAGCACAGGCTCCGGACGTGCAGGCTCAGCGGCCACGGCTCGTGGGCCTAGCCGTTCTGCGGCACGTGGGATCTTCCCGGACCGGGGCACAAACCCGTGTCCCCTGCATCGGCAGGCGGACTCTCAACCACTGTGCCACCAGGGAAGCCCTCATCTCTCTTTTTATTTCCATTTGCATAGAATGTGTTTTTCCATCCCCTCACTTTTATCTATTTGTGTTTTTAGATCTGAACTGAGTCTCCTGTAGACAGCATATATATGGGTCTTGTTTTTCTGTCCATTTAGCCACTCTTTGTCTTTTGATTGGAGCACTTAGTCCATGTACAACTAGCATAATTATTGATAGGTGTGTACTTATTGCCCTTTTTAAAAAAATATTTAATTAGTTTATTTTTGGCTGCATTGGGTCTTCGTTGCTGTGTGTGGGCTTTCTCTAGTCGCAGCAAGCGGGGGCTACTCTTCATTGTGGTGCGCGGGCTTCTCATTGCAGTGGCTTCTCTTGTTGCGGAGCACGGGCTCTAGGCGCATGGGCTTCAGTAGTTGTGGCTCGTGGGCTCTAGAGCACAGGCTCAGTAGTTGTGGTTCACAGGCTTAGTTGCTCCACGGCATGTGGGATCTTCCTGGACCAGGGCTCAAACCCGTGTCCCCTGCATTGGCAGGCGGATTCTTAACCACTGCTCCACCAGGGAAGCCCTGCCCTTTTGTTAATTGCTTTCTTGTTGTTTTTATGCCTTTTCTTTATTTCATTCTTCTTGTCTTGCTCTCTTCCTTTGTAATTTGATGACTGTCTTTAGTGATATGTTTGGATTTCTTTCTCTTTATTTTTTGTTTATCTGTCATTGGTTTTAGGTTTGTGGTTGCCGTGAGGCTCATATATAACACTCTATTTATCTATAGGTGTCTGTTTTAAGTTGATGATCTCTTAAGTTCAGATGCATTCTGACAGCCCTACGTTTTTACTCTCCCACCCTACTTTTTATGTTTTTGATGTCATATTTTACATCTTTTTATCTGGTGTATCCTTTGAATATTTATTGTATGTATAGATTATTTTACTACTTTTGTCTTTTAACGTTTCTTACTAGGTTTGTATGTGATTGATCAACTACCTTTACTGTATGTTTGCTTTTACCAGTGAGATTTTTCCTTCCATCATTTGTTTCTTTGTAGTTGTGGACTTTTTTTTATCCTGCTTAGAGAAGTCACTTTAGAATTTCTTGTAAGGCTGGTTTGGTGGTGATGAACTCTTTTAGCTTTTTGTCTGTAAAACTCTTCATCTCTTCTTCAATTCTGAATGATAACAATGCCAGATAGAGTTTTCTTGGTTGTAGGCTTTCTTCCTTTCAGCACTTTGAATATATCATGGCACTCCCTCTGGCCACTCCCTCTGGCCTATAAAGTTTCTGCTGAAAGTTAGCTGATATTCTTATATAAGTTCCCCTTGCATACAACTAGTTGCTTTTCTCTTACTGCTTTTAAGATTCTCTCTTTATTTTTAATTTTTGACCTTTTAATTATAATGTGTCTTAGTGTGGACCTGTTTGTATTCATGCTGTTTGCAACTCTCTGTGCTTCCTGGACCTGATGTTTTTCATTCTCCAGTCTAGGGGAGTTTTTAGCTATTTTTTTTCTCAGGTGTGTTCTCTGTTCCTCCCACCTCCTTCTGGGACCTTATAATGTGAATGTTAATACACTTGATGTTGTCTCTAAGTTCTCTTAAGCTATCTTTCATTTCTTTTAATGTCTTTTTTCTGTTCAGCTTGATTTCCAGTACTCTGTCTTCCAGATTCCTGATCCATTCTTCTGTATCATCTAATCTACTGTTGATTCCTTCTGGTATATTTTTCATTTCAGTTATTATGTTCTTCAGCACTGATTGGTTCTTTTTTATATTTTCTAATTTTTTGTTGAAATTTTCTCTGTTCATCAGTTCTTCTCTTAAGGTTGACAAGTATCTTTGTAATCATTACCTTGAACTCTTTATCAGGGAAATTGCTTATCTCCATTTCAGTTAGTTCTTTTCTTTGAGGTTTTTTTCTTATTTTTTCATTTGGAACATATTCCACTGTCTCCTCATTTTGCCTAATTCTCTGTGTTTATTTTTGTGTATTAGTAGGTGTTTTACATGTCCCAGTTTTGGAGAAGTGGCATTATGTGGGAGTGTCCTATGGGGCCTAGCAATATGCTCCCCTCTGGCCATCAGAGCTGGATTCTCCAGTGGTGTCCTCTATGTGGGCAGCATGCACCCTTCTGTTGAAGTTGGACTGAGTATTGTTGGCCCCCTGGTAGGTTGAGCAGGCTCCCTGTGTGACTGGCTCTGCAGCCTGGCAGTGTGCAACTGTTTTGGGCCTGCTAGTGGGTAGAGCAGGCTCCCCTTGAGGCTGGCTGTGTGTCCTGGCAATGCATGACTGCTTTCAAAGATTAGCAAGTGGGTCTGATGCAGGTGCCTTTCAAACTACTGCTTCTGTGCCCTTTAAGAGTAGTCTCTGTTTTCTATAGCCCCCAACTATCCTGAATGTGAGTCGTGCTGGGTTTCAAAACCAGATATTCTGGGGGCTCATTTTCTTGGTGCAGGACTCTGGGGCTGGCTCAGAACACTTGCTCCTCAGGGAGGACCTCTGCAGTTGTGATATCCTTTCTGTTTTGGGGTTGTCAGCCCTGACGTGTGGGTTCTGACTGGACTGTGTCTCTATCCCTCCTACCTGTCGTGTTGTAGCTCCTTGTTTATATCTTCAGTTGTGGAAAATCTTTTCTGCTTGTATTCAGGTCATTCTCATAGATAGTTGTTCTGTAAGTAGTTGTAATTTTGATGTGCTCATGGGGGGAGGGAGATGAGTTCAGGATCTTTCTACTCTACCATCTTGATCTCCCACCCCCTCCCAGTTGGGCTTTTGATAGAGATTTCGTTGACTCTCTAGATTGCTTCATGTAGTATTGTTACCTCAATATTAACTTTCAATCCATGAACAATGGATGTCTTTCCATTTATTTCCATCTTTTAAAATTTCATTCACCAAAATTTTGTGGTTTTCAATGTATACGTCCTGTGGTTTTTTGGTTAAATTTATTCCTAAGTGTTTTATTATTTTTGATGCTTTTCTAAATGGAATTATTTTCTTAACTTCCTTTTCAGGTTATTGATTCCTAACGTATAGAAATGCAGATGATTTTTTGCGTTAATTTGTATCCTTCAGCTTTGCTGAATTTATTTATTTTTTTGAATATTTATTTTTTTTTGGTGTGTGTGTGTTTGGTGTGTTTTTTAGGGTTTTATTCATATAAGATTATATTATCTGTGAACAGAGATAAGTTTTCTTCTTCCTTTCCAATTTGGATGCCTTTTATTTCTTTTTTCTTAGCTAATTGTTCTGGCTAGATGTTCCAGTATGATAATGAATTGAAGTGGCAAAAGCAGGCATCTTTGTCTTGTTCCTGATCTTAGAGAGTAAGCTCTCAGTCTTTTACCATTGACTATGATGCTAGCTGTGTGTTATTCATATATTGCTTTTGCCATTTTGAGAAAGATCCTTTCTATTCCTGGTTTATTGAGACTTTTTTTTAATTATGAAAGCATGTTGTATTATATCAAATGCTTTTTCTGCATCAACAGAGAGATGATCACATTTTTTTCCCTCCTTTGTTCTACAAATGACGCGTATTACATTGATGGATGTTGAACAACTCTTGCATTCCTGGAATAAATCCTACTTGGTTATAGTGCAGAATACTTTTAATATGCTGCTGGACTTAGTTTGCTAGTGTATTGTTGAGGATTTTTGCATGTATATTTTTAAGGACTGTCTGCCTGTGGCTTTCTTTTATTGTAGTATGTTTGTGTCACTTTGGTATCAGGTTAATGCTGGCCTCATATAATGAGTTAGGAAGTGTTCCCTCCTTTTCTTTTTTTAAAAAGTTATTTATTTATTTATTTATTTTTGGCTGCGTTGGGTCTTCGTTGCTGCGCACAGGCTTTCTCTAGTTGTGGCGAGCGGGGGCTACTCTTTGTTGCGGTGCTCGGGCTTCTCATTGCAGTGGCTTCTCTTTGTTGTGGAGCACGGGCCTTAAGAGCCCACGGGCTTCAGTAGTTGTGGCACATGGGCTCAGTAGTTGTGGCTCACGGGCTCTAGAGCACAGGCTCAGTAGTTGTGGCGCACAGGTTTAGTTGCTCCGTGGCATGTGGGATCTTCCTGGACCAGGGCTCGAACCCATGTCCCCTGCATTGGCAGGCGGATTCTTAACCACTGGGCTACAAGGGAAGTCCCCCTCCTTTTCTGTTTTTTGGATAAGTGTGAGAAAGTTTGGTATTAATTCTTCTTTAAATGTTTGCTAGAATCCACCAGAGAAGCCATGTGGTCCTTGGTTTTTCTTTTTTAGGAGGCTTTTGAGTTACTGATTCACTCTCATAGATTTATTCACATTTTCTGTTTCTTTTTAAGTCAGGTAGTTTGTGTGTTTCTAGGAATTTATTCATTTCATCTACATTATGCAAGTTGATGTACAGTTGTTTCTAATATTTTCGTATAATTCTTTCTGTTTCTGTAATGTTGGTAGTAATGTCCCCACTCTCTGATTTTAGTAATTTGAGCCTTCTCTCCTTTTCTTCCTCAGTCTAGTTAAAGGTATGTCAATTTCGTTGATGTTTGCAAGCAACCACCTTTTGGTTTCATTCATTTTTCTCTGTTGTTTTTCATTCTCTATTTTGATTATCTCCACTGTAATCTTTATCATTTCATTTCTTCTGATAGCTTTGGGTTTAATTTGCTCTTCTTTTCCCAGTGTATTAAGATGGAAATTAAGGTTATTGATTTGAGATCTTTTTAATGTATGTGTTAGAACTTTTCCTCTTAGCCCTGCTTTTGCTACATCACATAAGTTTTGATATGTTGTGTTTCTGTTTTATTCATCTCAGGGAATTTTCTAATTTCCCTTTTGATTTCTTCTTAAACAATTGTTTGTTTAAAAGTGTGTTAATTTTCACTTATTTGTGTATTTTCCAGTTTTCCTTCTGTTTCTGATTTCTAGTTTCATTTCACTGTGGTCAAGAATAGATCGATTGTATGATTTCAGTCTTTTTAAATTTAATAAGACTTAATTTATGGCCTGTCATGGGGGACTATTATATATGCACTTGAAAAGAGTGTGTATTTTCCCATGTTGGGTAGAATATTCTATATAGGTTTGATAAGATAGGTCTAATTGGTTTATAGTGTTGTTCAAGTCCCTTATGTCCTTACTGATCTTCTCTCTAGACGTTCTGTATTGAAAATGGTATATTGAAGTCTCCAACTCTTGTTGTAGACTATTTCTCCCTTTAGTTATTTCAATTTTGTCTTCAAATATTTAGGGACCCTGTTGTTAGGTGTGTATATGTTTCCAATTCTTACGTATTTTTGTTCTATTAAATCTTTTATTTTAATATAATATTCTTTGTTTTTGTGACCATTTTCTGTCTTAAAGTCTGTCTTTAATAATAATGTAGCCACCTCAGTTCTCTTCTGGTAACTATTGCATGAAATATCTTTTACAACTTTTTACCTTTGTGTGTTTGTATTTAAAGTAAGTCTCTTGTATACAGTTTCAGCATATAGATGGATCTTTTTTTTTTTTGGTGGTACGCGGGCCTCTCACTGTTGTGGCCTCTCCCGTTGTGGAGCACAGGCTCTGGACGCGCAGGCTCAGCAGCCATGGCTCACAGGCCCAGCCGCTCCGCGGCATGTGGGATCTTCCTGGACCGGGTCACGGACCCATGTCCCCTGCATCGGCAGGTGGACTCTCAACCACTGGGCCACCAGGGAAGTCCAAGATTTCATCTTAATAACTGTTTTTAAGCAATTTGAATATCATACTCCTTTTTGTAGTTTTCTTCATGATTCTTATACTTGGGTTCAATCAGCTTCTTTAGTTTGTCATTTTCATTAAATTTGTAAAAATTTTGAACTTCATATTTTCAAATGTTTTCTTCTCCCTTCTCTGGCCTCTTTTTTATGGACTCTAATTACATACGTATGTATTTGTGCACCTGAAGTTGTCTCACAGTTTACTGCTTTTCTGTTCATTTTCTCCATGTTTTTTCTTTCTGTTTTATTCAGATGCTTTCTATTGGTGTGTCTTCAAGTTGACTAATGTTTTATTTTGTTATATTTAATCTGCTGTTAATCTTTTTACCTCCGATATTATAGTTTTCATCTTTAGAAGGTTGATTTAGGTTTTTAAAAATGTATATCCATGCTTCTTAACACATTCAGTCTTTCCTCTAGCTTTTTGAACCCATGGGATACATCATAATAACTGTTAGTATCTGTGTCTAGTATTTTTGCTTTAACCATCTTTGCTGCAAGCATTTTCACCTAACTAATTGGGTGTAAGGCAGTTTTACCGTAAAAGATAAAATAACTCGTTGACAGTTTGCTTTCATTTCTCCATTGACGCAGTGCACCCATTTTTATATTACACAAATCTTAGCCCTCATAATGGTCTATACAGTGACCAGTAGGCGTGTGGTCTTAAAATAGTGCATGATAACAACTACGTATATTGAGTTGATAGAAAATATGGTGATAAAACTTACTGGAAGTGTGAAATAAGAGAGTGTAAAGCCAGATTGCATACTATTCTAGAAAATAATGTATTATTTCTCAAGTCCTTTAGCGATGTGAAGGTTCAGAGCTGAACTCACATTTCCCATAGAAGTTTGCAGTGTCTATCAACAGGCATGTGACAGCATACCAAGAACAAACAACAGTGTAGAACAGTGGTCTCCAACCTTTTTGGCACCAGGGACCAGTTTCGTGGAAGACAGTTTTTCCACAGACAAGGGGTGGGGGGATGGTTCAGGTGGTAATGTGAGCGATGGGGAGCAGCAGATGAAGCTTTGTTTGCTCATCCCCCGCTCACCTCCTACTGTGTGGCCGAGGTTGGGGAGCCCTGGTGTAGAAGGCTTTCACTGGAAATTCAAAGCTCAGTTTACAGGTTTGCATCCTAGTATTTGGAAACTGATATCTCTCTTAATGAAGAAAGAAATTGTATTGAAAAAGTACAAGTGCAGTGCCAAACAAGGAGGTGTATTCAGAAGGAAAAAAATGTATAAAATGCTGTGAATGAAAGACTTGGAGACAGTGCTTGTTACAACTCATAAAATAAAATCAGTTATTCATATAGTATTGCTATGAATTTTTTTACACGTTTTAAATATATCCAACATTTTAATATTTTGCTATATAGTCTTTTTAATTTATTAATTTTTATGTTTCATTATGTTCTTTTAAACGTCCTATTTTGTTGTTATTTTATCCTTTATGGCAAAATTACCTCATGACCAATTAGTTATATGGTGAAAATATTTATGGTTGATACGTAGCAAAGACGTATACAGCAAAGATGCTTACGGCGAAATTACCTATAACCATGTATCCTTGTCTTAATAATTCTGTCACCTTTCTGAGTCAGTTTTGTTTTATTTTTTCTAATTTTCATCCCTCTTCTTTGCATGCCTAATTATTTTTTATTGGATTCCAGACGTTTTGAAGTTTTCCTTGTTGTGTTGGCTATTTTGTTTATTTTTTGACCTTTGTTCTGTAATAGGTTGTTACTTGGAAACAGTTTGTTCCTTTTGGTCTTGCTTTTAATATTGTTTGGTGGGATCATACCCTGGTTTACTCTAGAGTTAACTTTTCCTCACTTTTGAGCAAGATATTGTAGTATTATAATCAGTGCCCCGTAAGGTTCGGTATTTTTCATTTTGGACTTGAGAATAGACACTGTTTCTGTGCTGTGTGATATTTGATCACTCTTCTCTTTAATTCTTTTGCAGGATTCTTTTCCCAGACTCTGGTGGTTTTCTCATGTGAATGTCTTTAGCAATATTCAGCTGTATACTCATGGGTGCCTCAGTGTGGCTTTCTGGACTTCTCTCTCTGCACAGTTTTCTATTCTCTGGTACTCAACCAGGCAAACTCTAGCCTCCTTAGCTTCCTTTTATCCCCACGTTCATCTCAGCTCAGGGAGACCACTGGGCTCTGCTTGGGTTCCCTTTCTCTTTGCTGCAGCCTGGAAACTTTCTCTAGGATAAGCTTGGAAAATAATAATCTCTTTTTTTTTTTCCTCAGTGATCACTGCCCTTTCTTGCCTGTGTCCAGTGTCTTGGTGCCATTATTTCATATATTTTGTCTCATGTTTTAGTGTTTTCAGGTAGTAGGATAAATCTTATCCCTGTTACTCTATCTTAAATTGGAATTTGAAAAAGTGATGATCAGAATAGGGCCATTTTTTGGTATCTAAATAGTTGATACATACATCTGGAGCAGAGGATATCAGGATAGAGACTAGGAAACTACACTTTTTTTTTTGCTGTGTTGGGTCTTTGTTGCTGTGCTCAGGCTTTCTCTAGTTGTGGCGAGCGGGGGCTCCTCTTTGGTGCAGTGCGTGAGCTGCTCATTGTGGTGGCTTCTCTTGTTGCGGAGAGTGGGCTCTAGGCGTGCGGGCTTCAGTAGTTGTGGCATGCAGGCTCAGTAGTTGTGGCTCATGGGCTCCAGAGCACAAGCTCAGTAGTTGTGGTGCACGGGCTTAGTTGCTCTGTGGCAGGTGGGATCTTCCCGGACCAGGGATTGAACCTGTGTCCTCTGTTTTGGCAGGTGGATTCTTAACCACTGTGCCACCAGGGGAGTCCTGGAAGCTACACTTTTTATTTTATTATTTTTTAAATAAGCTCTTTCAATTTATTCAACTGTAACATAATTCAGTAGTTCTGGTGAGATTCAATTATATAATGGCTTAATTGAAAGAAAATTAAACAAGTATATGTCTAAGTTCTTTCACACTAAATGAGATTTTAAATTACTCAAGGAACAGATATTTCAATTCTGATATGATGACTTTAAACAGGGTGGTATTTGATATTCAGAACAATCAATAAGAATTTCATAAACATTTGAGAGGTATCTTCTATTGATCTTGCACAAAATTAAATCAAATTCCACTTTATGCCCAGATGACCAAAGTAAAGAAAAAGAAGTTGAAAAGCCAATTCAAGCTTTGTTAAGTAATTTTAAAAAATGCCTTCCATGATAGTAGCAAGAATGGATTATCTTCCCTATCTTACCCCTAGTAACCAGGCAACCAGGAGTAGGCTGAAGCTGAGCACATGCTTATCATCTTACAAATTAGTTAGGTATTTATCGAAAAAGCCTGCTCTGTAACCACAGTTTCATACCCTTCATGTTTCTACATAAATATGGCTTCTTGGATTTTACATATATATATAAATATATACATATATATTTAACATCTTTATTGGAGTATAATCGCTTTACAACGGTGTGTTAGTTTCTGCTGTATAACAAAGTGAATCAGCTATACATATACATATATCCCCCTATCCTCTCCTTCTTGTGTGTATGTGCCACATCTTCTTTATCCATTCATCTGTCAGTGGACACTTAGGTTGCTTCCACGTCCTGGCTATTGTAAATAGTGCTGCAATGAACACTGTGGTACATGACTCTTTTTGAATTATGGTTTTCTCAGGGTATATGCCCAGTAGTGGGATTGCTGGGTTGTATGGAAGCTACACTTTAAATTGATATGCATTGAGAGAGTCCTGGATTAGAGAATAAGGTATGATGAAATTTAGTTAAGAACAGTACATAGAAATTTGATTATTGAGAAGAATTAGAAATCGGACAGTGTAGATTTATGAATGAAAAGAAGTAAAAAAAATATTAAGGTAGAAAATTAGTTTGATCTTCTATTTATCTTAAGGGAAGACATTCTCTAGCCACCTGACATTTAACTTTTGAACAGTTGTTTTAGAACATTCCAGCTTGATTTCTGAATGGAATTACTTATTTGTTTTATTATTTTTTTAATTTTAAAATTTGTGTATTTTCCAGTTTTATTACATAATGAAAAGAGAATATAACATGTCACATTTCTAATTCTTTTATTTTTTAACATCTTTATTGGAGTATAATTGCTTTACAATGTTGTGTTAGTTTCTGCTGTATAACAAAGTGAATCAGTTATATGTATACATACATCCCCATATCCTGAATTACTTATTTTAAATTGTAATGTTCCAGAAAGGGTGATACCAAGGTAATTGCTTATATTATTTTTCTTCACTTGAAAACTTAAAATTTAACAATGATAGAAGATAACATGTATCATATTTACTTAAAAGTTAGATATATTTTATAATACTTTTTAAACACATGGGGGAAAATTAGAGTTTAGTATACAGTTATGTTATCTCGTAGATATATGGTGCCATCTAATGGCTAATGTGAAAATCTGTTTGGTAGACAGCATAATGCTCAGCAGTTTGTTTTATGCTGAGTAAATTTAACACTGAAATCTTTTGGTGCTTTTAATGTCCAAGGTACATTTTTTATTTAAACACTAAGGTATATGTGTATTTTCATTTCAGTTTATAGTATCTTTAAAATTCAACTACATCAGTATGATTTGTCATCACATATAAAAGCATATGTTTGCAATTTACATATTTTAAAATTTATTCAGTATAAATTTTGCATGTAAAACCAATTTTAATAAGCATGTCAAGTTTGCAAATCTTTCCATCTGCTATCTTATATAGTTCTTGTTCCCTCTTCCTGGTCCCAATATGTACTTAGAAATTAACGCCTTGTGGAAGTTCACTACTATTGTAACATAATTCATTCTTCTTCCCTCCTTCACTCTCTATTTACATTTTATAAAATATATCCAGAATGTGAGAACGATAGAAGAGACTGGCAATTTTTAAGTGTTGCTCCAGATTCTTAGAGATTCTGTGGAGTCACTCCAGGGGCTGGCATGGAGGTGGCTAAGGTTGGAGAATTAGCATTTTGAGGGCTCTAGAAGTCCTAATCCAGTTTTTCCTAAATATATTTTATTATGGAACCGCTGTCTTCCTTATTTTGGAAATTGTTCTGTATTCCCTTTTATAAAGAAAATTATTACTTTTTATTATTAATTAATTAATTAATTTTGGCTCTGCTGGGTCTTAGTTGCAGCATGTGGGATCTTCGTTGTGGCATACAGGATCTTTAGTTGCGGCATGCAAACTGTTAGCTGCGGCATGTATGCGGGATCTAGTTCCCCAACCAGGGTTTGAACCCAGGCCCCCTGCATTGGGAGTGTTGAGACTTACCCACTGGACCGCCAGGGAAGTCCCCTGTATTCCTTTTTTTTTTTTTTTTTTTT
>NW_020173731.1:7087629-7119536 GCF_003031525.2 Neophocaena asiaeorientalis asiaeorientalis | reverse complement strand
CTTGGATTGATCCCTTGATCATTATGTAGTGTCCTTCCTTGTCTCTTCTAACATTCTTTATTTTAAAGTCTATTTTATCTCATATGAGTATTGCTACTCTAGCTTTCTTTGGATTTCCATTTGCATGGAATATTTCATTTCATTTTTCATCCCCTCACTTTCAGTCTGTATGTGTCCCTAGGTCTGAAGTGGGTCTCTTGTAGACAGCATATGTATGGGTCTGGTTTTTGTATCCATTCAGTGAACCTGTGTCTTTTGGTTGGAGTGTTTTATCCATTCATGTTTAAGGAAGTTATCGATATGCATGTTCCTATTACCATTTTCTTAATTATTTTGGGTTTGTTTTTGTAGATCCTTTTGTTCTCTTGTGTTTCCCACTTAGAGAAGTTCCTTTAGCATTTGTTGTAGAGCTGGTTTGGTAGTGCTGAATTCTCTTAGCTTTTGCTTGTCTGTAATGCTTTTGATTTCTCCATCGAATCCGAATGAGATCCTTGCCGGGTAGAGTAATCTTGGTTGTAGGTTCTTCCCTTTTATCACTTTAAATATGTCATGCCTCTCCCTTCTGGCTTGTAGAGTTTCTTCTGAGAAATCAGCTGTTAACCTTATGGGAGCTCCCTTGTATGTTATTTGTCATTTTTCCGTTGCTGCTTTCAATAATTTTCTTTGTTTTTAATTTTTGCCAATTTGATTACTATGTGTCTTGGCATGTTTCTCCTTGGGTTTATCCTGTATGGGGCTCTCTGCGCTTCCTGGGCTTGGGTAGCTATTTCCTTTCCCATGTTAATGAAGTTTTCGTCTATAATCTAAGGAAGGAAGGAAGGAAGGAAGGAGGGGGATAAAGTAAAGTTATTAAAATAAAAAATATTAAGAAAAAAAATTTTTTTAAAGAAACAAAACGGACGGATAGAACCCTAGGACAGATGGTGAAAGCAAAGCTATACAGACAAAATCTCACACAGACGCATACACATACACACTCACAAAAAGAGGAAAAGGGGAAAAAATAATAAATCTTGCTCTCAAAGTCCACCTCCTCAATTTGGGATGATTCGTTGTCTATTCATGTATTCCACAGATGCAGGGTACATCAAGTTGATTGTGGAGATTTAATCCGCTGCTTCTGAGGCTGCTGGGAGAGATTTCCCTTTCTCTTTGTTTGCACAGCTCCCGGGGCTCAACTTTGGATTTGGCCCCGCCTCTGCTTGTAGGATGCCGGAGGGCGTCTGTTCTTCACTCAGACAGGACAGGGTTAATGGAGCAACTGCTTCAGGGGCTCTGGCTAACTCAGGCCGTGGGGAGCGAGGGGTACGGATGTGGGGCGAGCCTGCGGCGGCAGAGGCCAGCGGGACGTTGCACCAGCCTGAGGCGCACTGTGCGTTCTCCCAGGGAAGTTGTCCCTGGATCCCGGGACCCTGGCAGTGGCGGGCTGCACAGGCTCCCCGGAAGGGGGGTGTGGATAGTGACCTGTGCTCGCACACAGGCTTCTTGGTGGCGGCAGCAGCAGCCTTAGCGTCTCATGCCCGTCTCTGGGGTCCGCGCTGTTAGCCGCGGCTCGCGCTCGTCTCTGGAGCTCCTTTAAGCAGCGCTCTTAATCCCCTCTCCTCGTGCACCAGGAAACAAAGAGGGAAGAAAAAGTCTCTTGCCTCTTCGGCAGGTCCAGCCTTTTCCCTGGACTCCCTCCCGGCTAGCCGTGGTGCACTAATCCGCTGCAGGCTGTATTCACGCTGCCAGCCCCAGTCCTCTCCCTGCTCTCCAACCGAAGCCTGAGCCTCAGCTCCCAGCCCCGCCTGCCCCGGCGGGTGAGCAGACAAACCTCCTGGGCTGGTGAGTGCCGGTCGGCACCGATCCTCTGTGCGGGAATCTCTCTGCTTTGCCCTCCGCACCCCTGTTGCTGTGCTCTAGTCTGCGGCTCCGAAGCTTCCCCCCTCTGCCACCCGCGAAGGGGCTTCCTAGTGTGTGGAAACCTTTCCTCCTTCACAGCTCCCTCCCACTGGTGCAGGTGCCGTCCTTATTCTTTTGTCTCTGTTTTTTCTTTTGCCCTACCCAGTTACGTGGGGAGTTTCTTGCCTTTTGGGAGGTCTGAGGTCTTCTGCCAGCGTTCAGTAGGTGTTCTGTAGGAGTTGTTCCACTTGTAGATGTATTTCTGGTGTATCCAATAAGTAGCTATATCCTCATGGACAATTTTCTTTCTTTCTCATTAAGGTTTTTTCCCTAAGGTTTTATCTTGTTCTTTTGTTTGAAATGCATTCCTCTGTTTCTTCATTTTGCTTGATTCTCTGTGTTGGTTTCTATGCATTAGATGGAACAGCCACCTCTCCCAGTCTTGAAGGAGTGGCCTCCTTTTTTTCCCTTTGTGCTTGGGCTATTTTCACTTGCTCATAGCAGGGATCGCGTGCTGAGGCCACACATCAGCCCTTCAGACCCGCGTTCCTCTTGTGAAAGGGCCGCGCGCCACACTTCAGCTTTGTGGACCCCGCACAGAAGCTCCGAGACGACCGGTAGAGTTTTCTATTCAAAGTTTTTCTGGGTCTGAAAATTGCTTTTTCAGTGGTTTTTAAATCATGAATCAAATTTTTTCGTAGTTTTAGGGCTATTTAAATTACCTATTTTATATTGGATAGCTCATACAGTTTGAGGAATTGTCCATTGCACCAAATTGTCAAACTTATGTGTGTAAGGTTGTTTGTGGCATGCCTCTATTATTCTTTTGATATCTGCAGGATACATAGTGACATTCTGTTTCATTCCTGATGCTGGTAATTTGAGTCTTCTCTTTTTTTTCTTTGTAATTCTTGCTAATCATAATCTTTTATCCAACTAGATTTACACATTTATTTTGCTTACTTAACTCTGAACGTATTTGAGTTTTCACCCCCTAATTTATAATATGTTTCATACAAAATATGTTTTGTCAGATTTTGATGTCAGAATGAGGCTAGCTTTGAAAAATGAACTTAAAGCTTTTTATCTTGTGTCCTAGAACATATTTGAAAACTTGCTTATAAATATTTTTGGGCCTAGGAGTTTTATTTAAGGTAATTCTTTTGTACTTACACATTTTTATTTTATGCTAATTTTGTAGATGTTTGGGAATGTATCTGTGCTGAAGTGTACAAAGTATTTGCCTTTAAAAATTTAAATATCATCTCTACCTATGGTTATATCCCTGTTCTTGTATATAGTATTCTGTATTTGTAAATGATATATTGGTTCAGATGATGAGATCTGAGTTAAAAAAAATCTTTGTTTGAATCTTGACTCTACCACTTACAACTCTGTGAATTTGAAATTATTCAGTTATCAAGTTTCAATTTTCTTTTCTTCGAGGGTTATGGAATATGAATGAAATATTACCTGTAAAATATGGTATAGTAAGACTTAAATTAGTGTTAGTTTTATTGTAATTGTTGATTAGACTTGCTAAAGGTGTGTATATTTTATTTTAGTTCTCCTCCACCCCCACCAAATCTAAGAAAAAGTTCTTAGATTCTTTTACTATTTTTACCTAATTTTAGTAATTGATGCTTTTATCTATTATTTCTTCCTACTGCTTTCTTTCTGGCTATTTTATGCCTTCTTTTAAAAACTTCTTCAGTGGAATGCTTCATAATTTTCATCCTCTTGCGATTAAAAATACATACAGCATTTAAGACTGAATTATGTTTTCACTAGCCTCCAAGTAATGAAGTTTTATTTTCAAGATATTTGTGAAAATACAGGAGATGAGATATCAGAAATTTAAGATCAGTGACTCTTGTTTTCATTGGGACTAGAAATCGAACATTGTTTTGAATCTGAGATAACCTAAGACCTTCATTTCAGTTATGAAAATTTGCAGTGATAAGTTGGCAGCTTTGCTGTCTTCCTCATTTTAAAGTGAGTGCTTTTGTGTTGTAATGTCTTACCTTTAATTTTGTTTTCTATTCATTTTTGGTAGATTCTCTTTGTCAAGCTAAGAAAGTTTCCCTCCATTCTGAATTTACTGAGTTTTTTCGTTTTTATGTTATAGACGGATGTTGGATTTTCTTAATGAATTTTTTACCTCTATTGAAATGATCTTGTGTTTTCTTTTTTACTTTGTTAGTGGGATGAATAATATCAGTTGATTTTCTAATGTTCCATCATGTTTGCATTTGGGGGATAAATCTAACTTTGTCTTGATATATTTCTCCAAGTCTTTCTGGATTTGGTTTTTGATAATCATTTTTTACATTTATGTTCATGAACATGGAGATCAAGCTATCACTGCAGTAATGCTACAGAACAATCCATTCTTAAATCTCTTATAAAAATAAGCATTTATTTTGACATATCTGAAGGTCAGCCGGTTTCTTGCCTTCTTGGAGCTTGCATTCTAGTAGGGCAAGAGCAATAATAAACAATTAACAAAATTAATAAATGATTTGGTACTTTTGAAAATAGATATGGAAAGTAGACTAGGGAAAAGGAGAGGAAAGTTTGGTAATGGGTTGCATTTTTCAGTAGGATAGACAAAATAGTTCTCATTAAGAAGGTAATGGAGCAAAGACTTGAAGGAGGTGAAAGAATTAGCTGTGTGACAATTTGGGAAAATGCCATCTAAGCAGAGGGAACAACCAGGCAAACAACCTGGCTAATATTTGAGGAACATCATAGTGGCCTGTGTAGCTGGAGTAGAATGAGCTAGTCGGGAAGCGGTAGGAGATGAGATCAGAGGAGTAATAGAGAGCCAGATCAGGTAGGAGATGGGGAACCATGGGGACGTTTTGAGCAGAGGATAGCTAGTTCTGATTTACATTTTGAAGGGCTCAGTCTGGATCCTGTGGTGAGGATAGACTAAGAGGGACAGGATTGGAAGTAGGTAGTCCAGATAAGAGCTCTTGCAGAGCTGGAATGATTTATCAGGTATCACCATAACCTAGGTAAACTGCCCCTAAGGACTATCCATAATATTAGTTCGTTTTTAATTTGAAGCATTATAAACATTAAAAAATAGTGTTTTGGAGCCAACACCTATGTAACTACTACCCAGGAAAGAAGTAGAATGCTGCTATTCTCTAGAAGTTCTCATGCACCTTTCATGATTTTATGTATATATGAAATTAATTTATAGGGATTCTTTATATATTTTAGGTATGAGCCTTTTCCCCCTTATATGTGTTACAAATGTATTATCCCATTCTTTGGTGTGCTTATTCATTTTATGGTATCTACTGATGACTAGAAATTCTAATTTTTAATGTAGTCATTTTCTTCTTTGTAGTTTGCTCTTGCTGTGTCTTGTTAATAAGAAATCCTTCTTTTCCCTGGTAAAGTACAAAGACTTGTCTTCTAATTGTGAAGACAAGTCTCTGTAATTAAAAAAAAAATACAAAGCTTTTCACATTTGGATCTGTAATCCATGTGGAATTGGCTTGTATGTAAATTCATTTCCCCCTATTCCTGGTTTTCCCAGCACAGTATATTGAGAAGATGTTCTCTCTCCACTGGTCTGCAGCCATCTTAGTCATACATCAGAATCCATATATGCATATGTCTATTTCTGGCCTGTCTATCCTGTACTATTGGTCTGTTGTCAATCCCTATGTCAGTATCACCTCATTTTAATTATTAAACTTCTAAAATAATTCTTGATGTCTGGTAGAGCATCACCAGACAGGTTTTTATTCTGTGCTCATCAGGCAACTTTTTAATTGCTGTTTCAGCTTTTCAGGTACCCTAATACCAGGATGATGGTTGTCCTGTTATTGTAAAAGAGTTTTCTCCAGTGTAGATTTTAAAAGTGGTTCATATATCCTCTCCCATTTGAACGTGGCTGCCGTGCAGCAGACTCTGAAAGATGGATTGATCATTTCTATGCCAAAATTTATTTTTATTCCTCGTATAGATCTTCTAGGCCCTGATAAAGACAAGTCTTGGACTTCTAAAAGTGACGACAAGACATTAGACAGTGATGAACTCGTCAAAGATAATGCTATTATGGAACGCTGCTTGCTGGCCCATCAGTTGCTAGCAAGTGCTCCTTAACTTGCTCCCTTTAATCCATTGCATGATATGCCTTAGTGGTGTTAGAATTTGTAAGTAAAATGTGAATAGTTTTGAGGGTAGATTATAAATTTTTTATGAGACAGTTATTCCTCATTCCTAAAACAAATGCTTAATGAATGCCTACCATATTCTAGGTCCTGTGCTAGGCATTAGGAAGGGAGACAGTGATGTATTTTAAAGTCCCTGTCTTTATGGAGCTATCTTTTGGCAGAGGTAGACAAATAAACTGGCAGTTACGATCCATTGTGATAAGTCCTATGAAAGAGGCATGTTCAGGCACCATGGGAACATACATTTAGAGCCTCTTACTCATCCTTAAAGTCCTATTGGGTTTTCTGGAGAAGTCCACATCTGAGCAGGGTCGTGAAAGGTAAGAGATTTGAATTGACAAGGTCAAGTGACGAGAGAAGGGAGACAGAGGGCGGTTCAACCAAGTATGTGGGAAAAACTGGAGTGAAAAAAAGGGCTGGGGCATATTGGAAACATAACACTTATTATGAATAAGCAACTCTGTCTTAGAAATTATCCTTCCTGATTTATAGGGAGTAATCGGCAATTTATCTTGACAGTTAGTAAAAGCTGTTTCTATTTCAGTGATTTGTAGGAGCGCTGATACCCCTCTTTTAAGTGTAAAAGGCTATTTGCATATAAAACATTCAAAGGAATTACCCCCATCGCCTTGATCTTTTGATATTTTCACTCTAAAAGATCTAGGGGAATGATGTAGTAAACCTCATTAATAATTGACTTAAGCCATCCATTTAACTAAAAGATGGTGATTTGTCCAAACGAATATTCTAATAAGTATCAAAGTTAATTGAAATCTAGTTCTCAGAAAATTTTTTTCCTTTAGGAATTTTTCACTGCTTTGAAACTAAAGGCTAAGTGGAAGAATATGTATGTTTTTATGTGTTGAGAGGAGTAAAAACATAGGAAGTAGTTTTCAAGCAATTTAAAGAGGTTTGGCTGTCACACTCGCCAAGACTGAAGGTGGGAGACTTAATAAAAGAGGAAAGAATGTGAGACAGGAGGAGTTGATTCCCCTTCTTTAATGGTCAGAATTGTAATAGACTCTGACCTGACCTTTAGGTCTTTACTTGCACCAGCAAAGACTTTGCCTTCTAACATTTATTAAACATTGCCTGATCTTTACAAATATCACTTTTCTTTGTTAATACTGTTTTCTTAGTTTCATTTACAAGTGCTCTTTTTAAAATAATTTTTCAAAATTTATTTTTATTTATCTATTATTTTTGGCTGTGTTAGGTCATTGTTGCTGTGGGCGGGCTTTCTCTAGTTGGGGCGAGCAGGGGCTACTCTTCGTTGCGGTGCGCGGGCTTCTCATTGCGCTGGCTTCTCTTGTTGCAGAGCACGGGCTCTAGTTGCGCGGGCTTCAGTAGTTGTAGCACACGGGCTCAGTAGTTGTGGCACACGGGCTCTAGAGCACAGGCTCCATAGCTGTGGCGCACGGGCTTAGTTGCTCGGCGGCATGTGAGATCTTCCCGGACCAGGGCTCGAACCCGTGTCCCCTGCGTTGGCAGGCAGATTCTTAACCACTGCAGCACCAGGGAAGTCCCCCATTCATCTATTGATGGACATTTAGATTGTTTCTAACAAATGCTTTTTCTGTTTATTTTCTTCTGCTGTTTTGACTTAGTCCTTGCTGTAACATACTCTCCAAATCCATCCTTTACTCTTCTTTTACAACTTTTCTGAGTTTCTGGATCTACCTTAGCATTTTTATACAATTATATTCAGCATTCTAATTATCATCTATCAATACTAATTTATATCCCTGTTTTTGAAAAGTCTCAAAATTCCTTTATGAATATGAACTTTCTAAATATCTTCATCACACTAACTTTAGCCATTTGGGACTTGTTTAAAACAGGATGTTCTCAGCCTTTCTCTCAAGCAAATTGCTAATCTCAATGCTCTAAGTTTTATATTCCTCCAGCCTTTCTTGATAGCCTGTTTTAGTTCTTAATCCTCACAGTTAAATAGTTATTTCTCTAATCAAGTTTTTGAGTATCATTACACATCATTTTCTATATTTTCTAATCTTAGAGTTCTGTATTATGTGGTCTAACTGTTCTGTATATACTAAAACCTTCAACACCTTTTGTCATTTCTTCCACAGTGCAAAGTAATTTCACCTTTGGCATAAGAACTTTTAATAGATATTTAATTATTTCTCTGTGAACCTTTTTATTGTTCTCGGTTGTATTTTGAAATTGGAGACCATACTGCATTAATAAGAATCTGATAGCATAACAGAAGACTTAGTTTTCACTTGTTAGAAACTTTACACTGCTGATTTC
The DNA here is from genome assembly GCF_003031525.2 of Neophocaena asiaeorientalis asiaeorientalis. NCBI lineage: Eukaryota > Metazoa > Chordata > Mammalia > Artiodactyla > Phocoenidae > Neophocaena > Neophocaena asiaeorientalis. The sequence goes on along the minus strand of NW_020173731.1, from coordinate 7,111,188 downwards.
TATCTTACTTGTGTTATACCGTTATTTTACATGTTTTCCTAGCATATTTTAAGCCAACATTTTCATTAACCTTTATCAGCGTTTGGCCCCTGGTGGGATAGTAACTTGCCATTATCTGTATTGAACTTTATTTTCTATTGATGTCTTATTTCTTTAATATATTGAGGTTCCTCATGTATCTTTCTTTTAATGAATTAGCCACCATGCCCGACCTAATGTTCCTAGCATCTTCTACAGAATTAATGACCATATTCTCAGTTCCTTCATTCAGGTTATTGGTAAAGGTATTAAGTTACAGTTTTATAGAATGATTCTTTTTAAGCTGATTATGAATCATTGAGTTTTAGATGTCATCTTACATCCTTTTGTGTAGATTCATTCTTTCTTTCTCTATCCATATCCATATCTCAACCCTCAGTCATGGCCACAGCTATTTGCTATTCCCTGACTTTAGTTTGCTGGGCCAGAAAAAGAGAATATTCAGTTAGGGAGGGAGTGACTTATATGGCCTCTTTGACATTAGACCTGGTCATCAATTAGGGCAATTATGATCAACTAGAGAGGTTGGCACAAGGCAAAACTGGCTCTAATATCAGTGCTCGCCTGAGACATAGCCTAAGTGGTATGGCCTGCCATGAAGCCCAGTGACTTACTTGTTGGAGTTTCAGACCTTCATCTAGAATCTAGATCCTGTCTGTAAGTTTGTAGATTAAATTGAAATTTCATTTTAGAGAAAATTGTGAGCTTTTCTCAAGAAAGCTAGACATCGTATGTGTTTTCCTTGTCTACATAACTAGTCATTCTTTCACAGAAAGAAATTAACAAGTTATCCTGACATATTTCACTGAGACATAAAGATTGTTCCTTGGTGTCACATGTCTTTCTAGATAATTGAAACTTGGTATTTTGATAACTTGTACTAATAATTTCTCATGTATCTGCCATGGTTGTCTTTAAAAAATAATAGCATTTGGCATTTAACCCACAGACTATATATTTCATTTACTTGAATATCAGTTGATATTCATAGAAGAAAGATCACTTGTCAAAGCATGTGAATGGATTGCCAACTTTTATATGCATTCACAAAATCTATAAGTAATTTATATTTTGTTAGATGAGTGTGATATAATGCCATGGATTGGACGTTCTCTGTCATTGGAAATAGAAGCATTAATGGAGCAAGTATAGGAAAAGTATTTAAAAATTAATATCGGTCCTTATATATGTGTTTTACCAGTTTATATATTTGAGACAGCCTGAAAGGTAGGCTCCAAGAAGTACCTTTTTCTTCTAGCCTGTTCAGTTGAGGCACCTAACATGTCAGGTATCACCATTTTTCGCTTGGATTACTGAAATTACAAAATGTCTTTTACTAGTCCACTCCCATCTTTATTTCTACACCAGAGTGAACTTATCACTTCCATGCTTAAAATACTTTATAGAGCCCCTGTTGTTTTCAGGATAAAGTTCAAACTCCTCAACAGTCTTTACAAGGTCTTTCATGATTTTGTCCTTGCTTACTATCCAGCTTTATCTCTTGGTACTTTACATTTTTTATTCTATTCTCTTAATATGTCATTATCTCTTTCCTGTGGGCTTTTTTTTTCAATACTATAAATACTATTCTTTCTCTTTGCTTTGTTTCTTCTTTCTTACTCTAGAGTCTTCATATTTCAGTTTAGGAGTCAGTTCCTTCGGGAAGTCTCTATCTCCCAAGCCAAGGTTAGGTGCCCCTGTAGTATTTTATTAAGCCTCTGGGTTCAGGGACCACATTTGTCTTATTCAGGCTTTCATTTCTATTTCTTAGTATTTATTGAATAAATTAAGATACAATTTAGTACTTCTCGGGGATTTACACTGACAGAAAAAAGAACATTTGCCCCCATGGGTACATAAAGATACCCACTAAAAGCATGAAAGTTTCATCATTTTGAATTTTATTTTTTAAATTTCCATAAATTTTATTATTTAGTTTTGTATTTTGTTCATTTAAAATATAAAAAAGTTTACTGACTAGCTAAATTATATAATATCTCCCTAGATCTCTAACTAAAATAGACATTACTGAAAGATGTGTCATGGTACACCACCAGATTTTATTCCTCTTAGTTTCATCATTCCATTGCTTATCTCTTCTCTTTTTGATTGACATATTCTTTCTTCAGCTGTGTGATTAATGCTGATTTTGTTACAGGTGATTTGGTTAACTTACAGAACCATTCTTTATTTTTAAAACATTTTTAATTAGTCCCTATTTTAATATTTAAAAATCGTATTCACAGCCTCTAAGTACCAAGACTCAAACTGCTTCCTGTTTGATTCCAACACTACCTTGCTTGTTCAGTAATGCTAACTGTAGCTGAAATCAGAGGGGATGTATTAGAGCTGTTTGCAAAGCTCTCAGAGTAATTTTTCTTTAAAATGTCAAATATTTTAGCTTTCATTATATCTGGTATGTTATATCAACAAAAAAGGTAGAAAGGCATAACTTTGCAAATGGAGCTCCACATTTTTATTCAATATGTGTTGGGAATTCAGGTAAATAGTCTTTAAATTTCAAATTGCTGTATTGAAGTAGGAATGCAATATGATGTTGAGCTTTTATCACCACTAAATAAAGTGTGCTGGACCTGTTTAGTGGTAAGAAGAAAACATGATATGCTGTTAAGGTAGATGCACTTTTGATTGCACACATACATATTCAGACACAGTAAATCCATATGCCTTATTTTCAGCAAAGGTTGTGTCTTCCCAAAATGGATCAAGTTTAGTGCTAAAGAAAGATTTTTTTTTAGGGTGAGCAAAGGATGTTTTAATCACTTCAGGAAGAGAAGTAGAGTGATGTCAGCAAGATAACGGATTAGGCGGTCCCAACACTTGTCCCCCCACAAAAACAATGAATAATCAACTAACTACCAATGAAAATAGCTCTAGGACAGCTGTGGAGTATAGTGAAGCAACTGGAGCTATCCAGTGGAACATAAAAACTGAGAATAGTTTCATAGGAAAGTATAAAAAGCATTTTACCTGAATCACTCCATCTCCAAGTCCACTACAGCTTGACACCAAGAAAGATACCATTGGCATGACCTCCCCTCGGGGGGAGAGACAAGCAGCAAGACTCTTCCAGCTATTGCCACTGCCACTGAGGAGCCTAGTGGCCCTCCCCACTGCTGTGGACACCTGCAGCTTTCACCCACTGAGGACCTCCACGATGTCAAAACTGACCTCAGCTGATGGAGCTGCCTGGAATCCACCCCACTGAGTCTCCTTGGAGTACCCACCACTGTGTCTCCTTCACCCCACTGCCCAGGAGTAGAGTTGCTGCAACACCTGTATGGGGGCTAGAGCCACCTTTTTGCTCCTCCCCACTTCCAGGCTGGAGCTACCATATCCTCCCTCCACCTCTCCCCAGCCTGGTGCCACTGTCTTCATGCCTCAGATCCTGGCTCACAGTTTTTTCACATGCACTGGAACACTACCAATTGAGATTTATCCCTGGCATGCAGGGGTGATTTAACATACACAAATCAATCAATTTACTACAGCACATTAACAAAATGGAAGGAAAGAACCATGTGATGATCTCAATAAATGCAGAAAAAGCATTTAACAAACTCAATATCCATTCATAATTAAAACTCTCAACAAAATTAGTATAGAAGATACTTATTTCAATGTGATAAAGGCCATATATGAAAAGCCCACTTACTATGATAAGTGGGGGGAAAAAAATGAAAACTTTCCTTCTAAGATCTGGTGCAGGGTACAAGGGAAGAATTCCCAATCCACCACTTCTTTTCAACATAGTAGTGGAAGCCCCAGCCATAGCAGTTAGAAAAGAAATAAAAGGCATTCAAATTTGAAAGGAAGAAGTAAAATTATGTTTGTAGATGACATTGTCATGTTCATATACATAGAAAACCCTAAAGACAATCCTATTCACAATAGCAACTAAAATAATTAAAAACTTAGGAATAAAAGCCAAAGAGATGAAACACTGTACACTGAAAACAGAACATTGATGATGGAAATTGGAGAAGACACAGATAAATAGAAAGATGTCTTGTGTTCATGAATTAGAAAGATTAATATTGTTAAAATGCCCACGTTACCCAAAGTGAACTATAGGTTCAGTGCAATCCTTATCATGATCCCAATGGCATTCTTTACAGAAATAGAAAAAAAAAAAACAGTCCTAAGCTTTGTATGGAATCACAAAAAAAAACCTCAAATAGCTAAAGCAATTTTGAGTTAGAAGAACAAAGCTGGAAACATCACACTTCCTGATTTCAAAATACATTACAAAGCTACAGTAATCAAAAAACTATGGTACTAGCATAAAATAAGACATATAGACCAGTGGAAAGAACAGAGAACCCAGAAATAAATTCATGCATCTACAATTCTTCCACAAGGGTGCTGAGATCACACAGAGGTGAAGGATAATCTCTTCAGTAATGGTGTTAGGAAAACTGGATATCCATATGCAGAAGAATGAAATTAGGTTCTTATCTCACACCATATGCAAAAATCAACTTAATGGATTAAACACTTAAATGTAGGACTTGAAACAATAAAACTACTAGAAGAAAACATAGGGAAAAAGCTTCTTGACATTGGTCTGGGAAAGAATTTTTTGGATATGACACCAAAAGCACAAGCAGTGAAAACAAAAGTAGACCAGTGGGATTGCATCACATTTAAAAACTTCTGCATGGCAAGGAAACCATCAACAAAGTGAAAAGGCTTCCTATGGAGTGGGAGAAAATATTTGCAAACCATGTATCTGATAAAGAGTTAATAACTAATATAATACTGTAGATCAACTATAGTTCAATTAAAAAATAAAATGAAATATATAAGGTACTTATACAACTCAATAGCAAAAAAATAAATAAATAACAAACAAGGACACACAAAAGAAAACAAAGCAAATAACCTGCTTCAAAAATGTTCAAAAGGGCTTCCCTGGTGGCGCAGTGGTTGAGAGTCCGCCTGCCGATGCAGGGGACACGGGTTCGTGCCCCGGTCCGGGAAGATCCCACATGCCGCGGAGCGGCTGGGCCCGTGAGCCATGGCCGCTGAGCCTGCGCGTCCGGAGCCTGTGCTCCGGAACGGGAGAGGCCACAACATTGGGGGGCCCGCGTAGCGCAAAAAAAAATAAAAAAAAATGTTCAAAAGAAAACATACAATTGGCCAACAGGTATATATGTAAAGATGCTCAACGTCATTAATGCAAATGAAAATAACAAGATATCAGTTCACACATATTAGAATGACCTTTATCAGAAAGACAAAAGATAACAAGTATTGAAGAGGATATGGAGAAAAGGGAACCCTTGCCACTGTTGGTGGGAATGTAAATTGGTACCAACATTATGGAAGAGTGAAAGTTCCTCAAAAAGTAAAAATACAACTACCTTATGATCCACCATTTCTGGGTATATATACAAAGCAAGTGAAACCAAAATCTCTAAGAGGCATCTGCACTTCCATGTTCATTTCAGCCATTATTTACAACAGCCAAGATATAGAAACAACCTAAATGTCCATCAATGGATGAATGGATAAATAAAATGTGTATATGTACAATGAGATATTTTTCACCCTTAACAAAGAAAGAAATCTTGCCATTTGTGACAATACGGATGAACCTGGAGGACATTATTATGCTAAGTAAAATAAGCCAGATGCAGAAGGACATATACTGTATGACCTCACTTAAATGTGCAGTCTAAAACACTTAAACTCATAGAGTAGAATGGTGGTTGCCAGGGCTGGGGGGAGGAGGAAATGGGAAGATGTTGGTGGAGGGGAGTACAAAGTTTCATTTATACAAGATGAATCAGTTCTGGAGATCTAATGTACAACAACGTGACTAAAATTAATGATGCTGTATCGTATACCTGACATTTGCTAAGAGAATAATTCATAAGTGCTCTCACTACACACACCCACAAAAATGATAACTATGTGAGGTGATGGATATATTAATTAGCTTGATCCTGGTGATTATTTCACAATTCTACCTTAAATATATACAGTTTTCTGTTGTCAACTATGCCTCAGTAAAGTTGGAAAAGATATATAAAGCCAAAAAAATTTTTAAAGAAGAGAACCAGTTGACATAATATTAAAATATAGGAGGAAGGTCTTAGGTTTGAAAGAAACTTGTTTGTATTTATCAGAATTTAATGGTTCAGAATTAAAGTCTGAAATAAGCATATCTGAAACTGTTTGACATCACAAATTGGCTTTAACTAGAAGATTCTCCTGCAGTTGGTGTTGAATTTTCAAAATCTTACTAATGAGGATCTTACCGAAAGGGATGGGCAAATAATTGTTGGAAAAGTAAAGTAGAGGAAGAAGTGGCCTCATCTTTTGCCCATACCATTTGACATTCAGATAATTTTGGAGAAATTCATATACATTGAATAGACAAAAAATTTGAAGCAGGGAACCCTAATTTGTTGTTTAAAAGAATGACTATGCTTTGCTATTGGGTGATTCACCAGGAAAAAAGTTTTCCTTAGTCTAAACTTCATTGGAATTATAATTCCGAAGCCTCAATCAAGACTGCCCTTGAAGACAAATCTCTCCCAGAGACAGAGCTTTATTAATTATTAATTAATAAGTATTTGCTTTAAATATATTATCATAAGTGTCATAAGTATATTATTATCAAGTCTAAGTCTTAAGTGTAAGGTTTAAATATATATTTGGTATTTCATACTTAATGTTTGAGGTTTTTTTTTCAAATTTTTTCAAGATTTAGTATTTTCTGCTGCTGTTACGATATTTGAATGAAATTTCAATTTACTACATGTTTCTTATAGGAAACAAAGGTTTAATTTATTGATGGTTTGACGTTTGAAACAAGTTGGGTAGCATCTATTTTATCAACCTTGTCAGGTAACTGTCTCCCAGGGGAGACAGACAGACACTAAGACTAAGATCTTAGTCAGTGTCCCACATCACTGCCATCTGTGCCTCCTCCCCCACCCCCATTGTCCCTTTAAATTACTCAGCAGTGAATTATATCACTTACGAGTAAACATTTTTTTTAACTCATTGTTTTTTAATAAAATCTAGTATTATACGGATAGATATGTATTATTCCTTTCTTTGATTTATATGTCATTCTTCCAGTTTTGCATCATTTATATTATAATATAAAAATTTCACGTAAGTTTTCATTTGTGGAAGTAACTGAGATGTTACAAAAGGTAATTTAAACAAAACATATCAAATTAATCTTTTATATTCCCACATTGTTTCTTGGAATCTCTGATAAATTCTCTATTTTATGTCCAAACCAGAGCAAAATAAATTGTGGATTTTTTCTGATTAAAATATGTGAAAAATATTTAGGCCTTATTAAATAGGAAGCAAGTATTTCTTTTAAAATGAAAGTTGACTTCTTTTGTAGTTCCCATTTTGCTCAAGAGATAGAATTGCATCTATTAAATGAATTATTAAAGTCTCCATGACTTTAGAGGACTAGTGTTTCCTGCCCAGTAGAACAAATCAGCAACACAGACCTTATAAAGCAAATTGTAAGTTGTTTCTTTTTATCCTTCTTTTTTAAAGAATTATAAGAATCATAGGTACTCCTTGTTTAATTTTGCATTTAAAATATAATGGATAAAATAGTTTTGTAATATTTATTTTGTAATTTATAGTTAATTTGTTTTGACACAAATTTTATTTAGAGAAGAATATTATTATATAAATAAGTTTATATTGAAAATATGTTGGCTTAATAAATAAATACCTTCCTTATAATTATATTTCTGTATATCTTTGTGTTTTTCTCATTAACTTTACATAGAAAATGTTCTTTTGTGACAACAGAAAGTAGAATTTAAGTAAATTCTACAATACTTTCAAAGTCAAAATAGATTTGATATTGCTTTTATTTTATAAGATTGTAATATTTTTGTTTCCATGACCATTTTATCAATAGAAATTAAAATGAATTTTACTATTATTATTGAAGCTTGAATTTTGACAAAAAGTGGTATTTTTTAGTTTATCTTTTATAAATATATATATTCATTTCTGAGTATCTAGTACAGATAACTACTAAAGCCATTTCCATCTACATAGCATAAATAATTATTAATCTTGGACAAGCTAAACTGTATTTTCTGGTGAAATATATCTTGTATGCTTCTTGACTTTTCAGTGTAGTCTTTAGATACTTCATATAGAGAATCATATAGTTCACAGACACTTTCCTTGTATTTTTATTGAGCATTACTAATACATATCAAGCTTATTGTTCTATAGAATACTTTTTGTTTTTAGATTTTTATTTATTTTATTAGCTTTTCAAACATGGTGTATAATAATAAGTATATAGTATTTATTTTGGCTTCTAAGCCGAGTTCTAAAGTTAATTTTAGAATATTTTGAAAAGTATCTTGAATAGGAAATATTATGATTCCAGTTTTATGATTTACATATTTATTTTGAGAAAGCTGAAATCAGTTGCTGTATTTCAATGTATATAAAAAGCAAAACCATGAAATGTTTTCTCATAATATATGTACTAAGCTATATTATTTGATCGCATGGCTTTCCCTTGTTTTTTATACTGCAGGTTGACATATAAGAAGGCAGTAGTGTTACTTGGTGTTTAAGACCATGGACTCTGGAGTCAAAATGTCAGGGTTTAAATCCAGGTTCTACCATTTCCTAGATTTGTGACTTTGGACAAATGTATTACTCTCTGGGCCTCAGTTTACTCATCTAAAGACTAAGATAATATATAGTATTTACCTATCACAGAATTGTTTTGAGCATTACATTTTAAAATGAAAGAGATTATAATAGTGCCTGGCAAAGAGGAAGCAGTAAGGATTAGTGTTTAACATTTTGGGAGCAGGAATCGGTGTGCCTGTATTCATATCAAGATTTTGTCACTGAATAATAATTTTAAGATCTGGAAAATTCTACTTATTCTTATTGAGCCTCAGTACCGATATCTGAAAAATTAGGTTGTAGTGAGGATTCAGTTAGATAATGCTCGTAGTGCACTTTCTAAAACAGCCCTTAGCAAATATTAAGCACTCTTTAAATGTTTGATGTTGTTAATTTTGTTATTTGTTGGTCTTGGTTTTATTGTTTACATTAAAGTTTTAAAAATTTGGATATGAGAAAACAATACATCAGTGAATTTTGACTTATTAACTAACTAAATTTGATTCAGCAAATTTATTTCTTCAAATCTGTAATATTAAGCTAAACAGTTTAGCTGTGCGCTGTTAGAGATTTTGGAGGTTCTCCTTAAGAGGTAGTGTACATTTTTAAATAGCATTTACTTGCTTGCAGTGGATGATCTAGAATGTTTGAAAAGAGTAGATTTATCTATAGATAAATTAATCATAATCTTAGAAATATGTCGAATGGCGTTATAAGCAGATTTACAGTATAAATAAGAGTTTGGAGTAAATTCCATCTTATACTGAATGAAAATATATTTTATATTTGTGAGATCTGAGTTAGTGTAATTTTATTTAACTTTTTTGATGGTGTATAGCATTCATATCTTTAGGGTAATTTCGGTGTATTTTTCTATTGTAGTTTTATGGACAGGTGGGGTTTATCAAATGTTTTTATACCTAGAACTGTTACTGATCAACTTCTGGTATTATCTCATTTGAAATCATAAATGCTATTTCAATCCTGAGATAAGGATGAAAAATAAAAGTCTGAAGCTTTTTAATATTTTCTATTAGAAAACTATTTCTTTTCTACAATTACATTACTGTTTTAATATTTTAAATGCAAAATGTTTTCAATGAAATGTAGGTAATGGGCATTTAGTCAAGCAATGGATAAAAAAGGAGTTGTATAGTATATTTACCTTAGTAGTATATTTGCCTTGTAAGTATAAGGCATCTTTCACCTTTTCTTAGTGAGAAAAGATTCTTTTTGTAGTTTGTTCAAATTTCATAGTATATATTTATCTAAAAACTTGTAAAGTAAGAGATTTACCATTAAAGCCTAGTACCTATCATCTACCAGTTTGGTTTGTATTTAGTCAGTGATGTCTTTGACATGCAATTGGATGAGCAAAGGGGAAAACTCCCAACTCTTTTATAACGAACCTGACCTTCATCAGAGCATTATCTGCATGTTTCCCTCTGTTTACTAGGCATCCACAGTGAAGTAGTCCACTGACATTGCTAATATAACATGTCAAAACCTAACCTTGGTACCTGCTTCTCTCCTGCTGCTCTCTTAGCTCCCATGCCCTAAACCACCTGCCTTTCCTCTTGTATTTTTTTCATTTTGGTAAATGCTGTTACTAATTCACCCATTCACTCAAGCCAGAAACTTTAGAATTATTTTCAACTTCTCTTTATCCTCATCTTCTACATTAATTGACTGGGTTATTATCAATTTTCCCTGAACAAAGTCACCCCTCTTCTCTGCCACCACTGCTACTGCTTAGTCTTCATATTTTGCCACCATTCACTCCCTGCTATTTTCCAGGTTTTCTATTGTTTTAAGCAATATCGTTCTACAAGTACAAAATATGTAGGATGGTATTCAAGGTTCTTTGACAGTTTGGACCTTGCTTTCATTTCCAGTCATAGCCGTTTATATATTCTTGGTCTTTCCTGAACACACATTCATTCGTGCATTTACAAATATTTGTATAATGTCAGCTGGTGGTGCTAGGTGCTTGGAGGATACAGAGGTAAATAAGACAGCCAAGAATGTTGCCCATTAGTGCTGATAGAATGCCATGCACACTGTCTCTCGTTTTGGATCATGCTCTTTCATCTGCCCTTTACACTTTAATAGAGTTTCTAGTAATCTTTCATACCCTACCCAAGTGTCATCTCCTTTCTGAAGTGTTACGAACTTTGCCAGGTAGTATTCCTTCTTGTGTTTCAGTAGTACTTTATATTCTATACTTCTGTTATAGTGCTTGCTATATTATACTTGTTTATAGTTGACCTTTCTCCCTAGGTTAAATTTAAAAGTGGGAGGGGAGGAGAGAAATGAAGGAGGAATACAGAAATAAGGATTAAGGCAAGGCATAGGAAGAGACAAGAAGGGAAGGAGAGAAGGAAAACAGGAGAAGCAGTATGAGCAGTAAAGACACAGACTCTGAGCGTGGCCTGTGCTTTTCATGCGTTGCCTCAGGGAGCACTTGCCTCATCAGGAAGCTCAGGGTGAAAGCACAGCTGCCAAAGCAGGAGTGAGAGCGACTTGACATTGGGAGGGAGACCCCAAAGAGGCTGCAGCCACAGGAGGCTGGAGTCCTGGCTGCTGTCGGCCTTCCCTGAGGGCTTCGACCGGGCCCCTCAGGTTGCGCACCGGCTGAGCACCGCCCGCCTCATTTACCCTGTCCTGCTTCATGTCACTGACCCAGTCGCCCTGTTGCCAGAATGAGCTGAGGTCTGAAAGTTGATCAGCAGGACCAGGCATAACATGGGCCTCTTCTCTTGCGGTTTCACTTGCCAATGACCACTATCTTGATAATTCCATGTAGCTGACAGGGTGTTGGTCCTCCCACCTGGTGTCAGGCCTGAGCCTCTGAGGTGGGAGAGCCAAGTTCAGGACATTGGACCACCAGAGACCTCCCAGCCCCACATAAAATCAATTAGTGAGAGATCTCCCAGAGATCTCTGTCTCAGTGCTAAGACTCAGCTACACCCAACAGCCAGCAAGCTCCAGTGCTGGACACCCCATGACAAACAACTAGCAAGACAGGAACACAACCCCACCCATTAGCAGAGAGGCTGCCTAAGATCATACTAAGTTCACAGGTATCCCAAAACACACCACCAGATGCGGCCCTGCCCACGCCAAAGCCAAGATCCAGCCTGACACACCAGAACACAGGCCACCAGGAAACCTACACAAGCCACTGAACCAACCTCACCCACTTAGGGCAGACACCAAAAACAACGGGAACTATGAAACTGCAGCATGCGCAAAGGAGACTCCAAACACAGTAAGTTAAACAAAATGAGAAGGCCAAGAAATATGCAGCAGATGAAGGAGCAAGGTAAAAACCCACCAGACCAAACAAATGAAGAGGAAATAAGCAGTCTACCTGAAAAAGAATTCAGAGTAATGAGAGTAAAGATGATCCAAAATCTTGGAAATAGAATGGAGGAAATAGGAGAAATGTTTAACAAGGACCTAGAAGAACTAAAGAGCAAACAACCAATGATGAGCAGCACAATAAATGAAGTTAAAAATTCTCTAGAAGGAATCAATAGTGGAATAACTGAGGCAGAAGAATGGATAAGTGACCTAGAAGATAAAATAGTGGAAATAACTACCACAGAGCAGACTATAGAAAAAAGAATGAAAAGAATTGAGGACAGTCTTAGAGATCTCTGGGAAAACATTATACGCACCAACATTTGAATTATAGGGGTGCCAGAAGAAGAAGAGAAAAAGAAAAGGTCTGAGAAAATATTTGAAGAGATTATAGTTGAAAACTTCCCTAACATGGGAGAGGAACAAGTCAATCAAATCCAGGAAGTGCAGAGAGTCACATACAGGATAAACCCAAGGAGAAAAACACCAAGACATATATTAATCAACCTATCAAATATTAAATACAAAGAAAAAATACTAAAAGCAGCAAAGGAAAAGCAACAAATAACATACAAGGGAATCCCCATAAGGTTAACAGCTGATCTTTCAGCAGAAACTCTGCAAGCCAGAAGGGAGGGGCAGCACAGCACATATTTAAAGTGATGAAAGGGAAAAACCTACAACCAAGATTACTCTACCCAGCAAGGATCTCATTCAGATTCGATGGAGAAATTAAAAGCTTTACAGACAAGCAAAAGCTAAGAGTTCAGCACCACCTAACCAGCATTACAACAAATGGAGAGGAATTTCTGTAGGCAAGAAACACAAGAGAAGGAAAAGACCTACAATAACAAACCCAAAACAACTAAGAAAATGGTAATAGGAACATACATATCAATAATTACCATAAATGTAAATGAATTAAATGCTCTAACCAAAAGATATAGACTGGCCGAATGGATACAAAAACAAGACCTGTATATATGCTGTCTACAAGAGACCCACTTCAGACCTAGGGACACATACAGACTGAAAGTGAAAGGATGGAAAAAGATGTTCCTTGCAAATGGCAATCAAAAGAAAGCTGGAGTAGCAATTCTCATATCAGATAAAATAGACTTTAAAATAGACTATTACAAGTACAAAGAAGGACACTGCATAATGATCAAGGGATCATTCCCAGAAGAAGATACAACAATTGTAAATATTTAGGCACCCAACATAGGAGCACCTCAATTAGGCAAATGCTAACAGCCATAAAAGGGGAAATCGACAGTAACACAATCGTAGTAGGGGACTTTAACACCCCACTTTCATTAATGGCCAGATCATCCAAAACTTTAACACCCCACTTTTACCAATGGCCAGATCATCCAAAATGAAAATAAATAAGGAAACACAAGCTTTAAATGACACATTAGACAAGATGGACTTAATTGATATTTATAGGACATTCCATCCAAAAACAACAGAATATACTTGCTTCTCAAATGTTCATGGAACATTCTCCAGGATAGATCATATCTTGGGTGACAAATCAAGCCTTGGTAAATTTAAGAAAATTGAAATCATATCAAGCATCTTTTCTGACCACAACACTATGAGACTAGATATCAATTACAGGAAAAAATCTGTAAAAAATACAAACACATGGAGGCTAAACAATATGCTGCTAAATAACCAAGAGATCACTGAAGAAATCAAAGAGAAAATCAAAAAATACCTAGAAACAAATGACAATGAAAACAAAATGACCCAAAACCTGTGGGATGCAGCAAAAGCAGTTCTAAGAGGGAAGTTTATAGCAATACAATCCTACCTTAAGAAACAGGAAACATCTCGAATAAACAACCTAACCTTACACCTACAGTAGTTAGAGAAAGAAGAATAAAAATACCCAAAAGTTAGCAGAAGGAAAGAAATCATAAAGATCAGATCAGAAAAAAATGAAAAGAAATGAAGGAAATGATAGCAAAGATCAATAAAACTAAAAGCTGGTTCTTTGAGAAGATAAACAAAATTGATAAACCATTAGCCACACTCATCAAGAAAAAAAGGCAGAAGACTCAAATAATCAGAATTAGAAATGAAAAAGGAGAAGTTACAACAGACACCACAGAAATACAAAGCATCCTAATAGACTACTACAAGCAACTCTATGCCAATAAAATGGACAACCTGGAAGAAATGGACAAATTCTTAGAAAGAGAAGAAAAAGAAATAAAAGGAATCCAAATTGGAAAAGAACAAGCAAAGCTGTCACTGTTTGCAGATAACATGCCACTATACAGAGAATCCTAAAGATGCTACAAGAAAACTACTACAGCCAATCAATGAGTTTGGTAAAGTAGCAGGATACAAAATTAATGCACAGAAATCTTTCATTCCTATACACTAATGATGAAAAATCTGAAAGAGAAATTAAGGAAACATTCCCACTTACCACTGCAACAGAAAGAATAAAATACCTAGGATTAAACCTACCTAAGGAGACAAAAGACCTGTCTGCTGAAAACTATAAGACACTGATGAAAGAAATTAAAGACGATACAAACAGATGGAGAGATATACTGTGTTCTTGGATTGGAAGAATCAATGTTGTGAAAATGACTATACTACCCAAAGCAATCTACAGATTCAGTGCAATCCCTATCAAACTACCAATGGCATTTTTCACAGAAGTAGAACAAAAAGTTCACAATTTGTACGGAAACACAAAAGACGCCGAATAGCCAAAGCAATCTTGAGAATGAAAAACAGAGCTGGAGGAATCAGGCTCCCTGACTTAGACTATACTACAAAGCTACGGTAATCAAGATAGTATGGTACTGGCACAAAAACAGAAATATAGATCAATGGAACAGGATAGAGAACCCAGAGATAAACCCATGCACATATGGTCACCTTATCTCTGATAAAGGAGGCAAGATTTTACAGTGGAGAAAAGACAGCCTCTTCAATAAGTGGTTCTGGGAAAACTGGACAGCTACATGTAAAAGAATGAAATTAGAACACTGCCTAACACCATACACAAAAATAAACTCAAAGTGGATTAAAGATCTAAATGTAAGTTCAGATACTATAAAACTCTTAGAGGAAAACATAGGTAGAACACTCTGTGACGTAAATCACAGCAAAATCCTTTTGGACCCACCTCCTAGAGAAATGGAAATAAAAACAAAAATAAGCAAATGGGACCTAATGAAACTTAAAAGCTTTTGCACAGCAAAGGAAACCATAAACAAGACGAAAAGACAACCCTCAGAATGGGAGAAAATATTTGTCAACAAAGCAACTGACAAAGGATTAATCTCCAAAATAAAGAAGCAGCTCAATATGAAAAAAACAAACAAACCAATCCAAAAATGGACAGAAGACCTAGAAAGACATTTCTCCAAAGAAGATATATAGATTGCCAACAAACACATGAAAGGATCCTCAACATCACTGATCATTAGAGAAATGCAAATCAAAACTACAATGAAGTATCACCTCACACTGGTCAGAATGGCCAGCATCAAAAAATCTAGAAACAATAAATGCTGGAGAGGGTGTGGAGAAAAGGGAACCCTCTTGCACTGTTGGTGGGAATGTAAATTGATACAGCCACTGTGGAGAACAGTATGGAGGTTACTTGAAAACTAAAAATAGAACTACCATTTGAGCCAGCAATCCCACTGCTGGGCATATAACCCTGATGAAACCATAATTCAAAAAGAGACGTGTACCACGATGTTCATTGCAGCACTATTTACAATAGCCAGGACATGGAAGCAACCTAAGTGTTCATTGACAGATGAATGGATAAAGAAGATGTGGCACATATATACAATGGGATATTACTCAGCCATAAAAGGAAACGAAATTGAGTTACTTGTAGTGAGGTGGATGGACCTAGAGTCTGCCATGCAGAGTGGAGTAAATCAGAATAAGAAAAACAAGTACCATAGGCTAACACATATATATGGAATCTGAAAAAAAATGGTTCTGAACAACCTAGTGGCAGAATAGGAATAAAGATGCAGATGTAGAGAATGGACTTGAGGACGTGGGGAGGGGGAAGGGTAAGCTGGGAAGAAGTGAGAGAGGAGCACTGACATATATACGCTACCAAATGTAAAATAGATAGCTAGTGGGAAGCAGCCGCATAGCACAGGGAGATCAGCTCGGTGCTTTGTGACCACCTAGAAGGGTGGGATAGGGAGGGTGGGAGGGAGATGCAAGAGGAAGGGAATGTGGGGATATATGTATACATATAGCTGATTCACTTTGTTGTATAGCAGAAACTAATGCAACATTGTAAAGCAATTATACATGGCTAATGTCTGGGCATAACTTCTTGTTTTTGGTAGCATGATCTGGTCCTCAACACCAGCCTCATATTCAGGTAGCACTGTTACCATTCCTGCCACCTTCTCCCTCACCCTCATTGCCCCTCCCTTACAATATCATTCTCTGCTCCATCCTCTGTGACAATATTACTGAGCCAGCTTTGAATAGGCTGTAATGTCATATCAGTTCTACACCTGGATGCCTGGCTTTCACAAATAACGAAAAGCTAGGAGATTAAAGCACTCACTCATCATTGACTGGTGGGTGACTTCATTTTTAACAAATGAGTTAGATGCTAATTGTCATGGCTCTTCTGATTGAAAGAAAAATCTTGAAGAAGATGACATTTTAGTTGCTGCTTGAGCAGTGGGGGAAGAAAGAATAGGGGATATTTGAAGCTTAAGATTCATTCTCAACTAATAGTTGAGTATTATATGGAAGGCATTGGTGGTAGAAAAATTTAGTTCCTGTTTAACTCCAAATGACTGGTGTAGAGAGATAATGCAAAAGTTGAAAGAAAAGAGATTGCTGAGGATTGGAGAAGTTGGAGAAGGTTTTGTCTGTTCTCACTCTACCAAATCTCCCTGGATGATTTTATGTATTCTCTTGAGATCAGATTCTCTTGAGAACCTGGTAGTTCATCATAACAAAGTTTCATGGAGTTTCTGGAATATATCATAATCTGCTGTCTCTATATGCACATGCTGTTTATTCTGCCTGGAATAGTGTTAAGTTGGCTAATTCTTAAAATATAATCACAGCAGCCATTACTTTCAGGAAAGCTTACTTGATCCTTCAACACTGGCTTAAGTATTTCTATAGTTCTCATAGTCCTTGTTCTTCCCCAATCATAACCTTTATTGCACCATGTTGTAACTGCCTTCACTAGACTGTTCAAGGAAGACAGGAAATGGGTATGTGATAATGCCTGGTATATGGCTGCTGCTCCAAAAATATTTGTTGGTTGAATGAATGAGTGGGATTTGGTAGAGAGGACACTTGGTCACTCCAGGCAAGGGGAAGAGGGCAAACAAAAACAAGGCATGGGGTAATGCATATAGCTGATTCTGAGGCAGTGAGTGGAATCATTTGATTGGAGTGTAATATTGAAAAGAGAGGCTGCAGCTTTCAATGTCAGGAAGTCCAGAGTTTGTTTAATAATAAAAGGCCATTGAAGCTTTTAGAGATAAGAAGAATAATATACATTCTCATAAATTTGATTAAGTGATAGACCTGTGCTTGGGAAATAAGTTTTTCTAATTCTTGTTTTAAAAATTTTGTAATACTTTTCAATGGACTTAAACATATGATAACTGCCTCTTTTAAACATATGATAACTGCCTCTTTTATAGACTCGTCTTTTAAGATTGTACCCACATAATTTATAGGGAAAGTTTTAGAAGATTTTAATACTCTTGAATAAATTGAACAACTCATTAAACTGTGCAATTTGTTTTTCTTATAAACTGAACTGTTGTGAACTATGAAAATTTTTAAATATAATTCAAATAAGGCAGTAATCTAACACATGTATAGGGGTTTCCTTCTTGTTTGTAACTTGAAGAAGAATAAATGCTTACAGCTGTGACTTTTTTTCCCCTCTAGTATCTCCAGAGGCAGTTGGATTTTTGTCAGCTGTTGGGGTGTTTATTATCTTGATGCTGCTCCTTTTTCTCTATATTAATAAGAAGTTCTGTTTTGAAAATGTTGGCGGGTTTCCAGATCTTGGTTCAGGATACAGTACCAAGAAGAATTCACAAGATAAAATTTGTAAGTATCATATCGCTGCTTTCCCTTGTTTGGTCTTTCTGTCTGTACTATTTATTACTTTCTTTAAAAAAATATATATATAATAAAAAGCTTGATTTTGACATGTAGTAAACTAACCTTGAGCCACTATTCTGAGAGTAAAAGATGTATTAAGTAAATTATGTTCAGTTATCTTTTTATTGCCCATGAATTGCTATCATAGTGCATAAAGATGAATTGTATACCATCATTGAATGACACTTTTATTTTTCAAATATAAGGTATGCTTTGGAGCCTGTTACATGAACACATATGCTTTAAGAAGAAGGGTATATCTTATTACATTTTATGCTTTAATCCATTGTCCAAATAGTTCCCTAGAGAGCTTTTTTCCCGTGTCCCTAGAAGGCTTTTGAAAGTATTCACCCTTTATCTTTACATGCTGTTGAATTCTCAGTGATGGATAATTTTATTGTTTGGAGAATGTGGTTTTCCCTGGTAACTTAGTGTATAAAGTCTGATTATGAAAATTAGTGTTCCTCTCCCTCCCTTGGCACCACAGGCATATTATATGACTTAGTGTTACTAGATAGCAGGAAAGATGAGGGCTGTAAAACTGTTCTTTCTCTTATGAAAACACTTTATATTTTAAAATAATTACAAGAGTTCTTTATTTGCTATTTCCAAAGACTGGCTTATGTAAATGATAACAGGAGTAAGTTGAAAATTGTAAAAGTAAGACATTAATTGAGAAGAATTGTAAGGAACACTAGAAGAGAAACCTTGCTTTTCTTGTCCATGAATATACGTTGAAGAGGTGCTTTTCTCTTATTTCTGATAACTTAAAAAGTGATAGCCTCATTGTTTATGAAAATCTTATTATCGAATTACGTCATGCAGCTTTTGCATTAGGAAACTATAGTACTTTATGTCGTTTTGGTTTGATCAAGTTTAATGTTTCTCCTACGTCACTTCAGTCCTGTTTTTTCATCATTTGTGTAGAATGAACTGGTTAAAGATACCTCTTTTAGCAGCCTCCATTAATTTTGTGTTCTAGCATTTTTGGTAAAAAATGCTTTTACCCTTTACACTCTTAAAAATTATTGAGGACCCCAAAGAGCTTTTGTTTATGTGAGTTATAGCTATTGGTATGTACCAAATTAGAAGTTAAAGGCTAAGAAAATTTTAAAATATTTTTTATCGATTTATTTTAAAATACCCAACAATAAGCCTATTACATGTTAATATAAATGTATTAATTTTAAAAACTATATATTTTCTAAAACCAAAAAAAAAAAAAGTTTGGTGAGAAGAGTGACATTGTTTTACATTGCAAATCTCTTTAATGACTGGCACAGAAGAAGGAAGCAACTGGATTCTCACATCTGCTTCTGCATTCAGTCTGTCATATGGCCTCTGGAAAATCCAAGTGCTCATTTGTGAGTGAATGAAAATGAAAAGTTACATATTCTCTTACTCTTATTGTAAAAATAGTTTTGACCTTGAGGATCCATTGGAAAGGTCTCGGGGACCTTATTAATTTTTCTGAGGCTGTTTCTTATTCACTTATTAAATAAGAATAATAATATTTACCTCCTAGAGTTATTGTAAGACCAAGTAAGATAAAATTTGTGAATCACAATGCCTTACATGTAATAGCAACTCTGCAAATGTTCACCCTCTGCTCTTCCCTATTCTAACCTCTATGCAAAATTGTTTAGATATGTAAACAAATATATATTTAGGGGAATATATAGGGGAAACCCTTAATATCTTTTTTATTTTGAAATGATATTGGTACTTTGTTGATAAGATAGGGTAGTTCCCATACATAGACTATTAATAAATAAACTAAAAAGTACATAATAAAAATCCTTTTTATACTTCTTCTTGCAGGTATAGAATAAAAACTCAATAGTATTTGAGGGGAAAATATTGTCTTGCTGCTGTTATGATAGCTGTGGAGTGGGAAAAAGTCATTACGTTTAAACCAAGTGGTTTGATTTTTTTTTTGAAGCGTCTTTACTTCAACATATTTCTTCCATTGCATAAGCATTTACAGAAAAATTAAAAGATACAATGTGAAATACTGATATTGGGCTAATGAATAGCACCATTTAAGTAAATGTTAAATTCAGACTTGAAAGTGGTTGATTTTTTGAGAAGAGAAAATTCCATTTTTGCACCTTTTAGGAACAAGGAATTAGAAAATGGCATTTTTCAAAAATTTTCAGCAGAATCTGCCTTCAGTGTCCTCTCTGGTGGACACAATCAGTAATGCTGTGGAAGATTTGACCACTGCTGTGGGGGAAGTCAGCTATGCTTTCACTGACTCGGTTGCTGAACAGGTAGCAAGTATGATAAGTGGCTTCCGCCCAGAAGAGGAAAGCCCTGCAGCAGCAGAAGCTGTAGATACTTCTAAACGAGAAAATACCACGTTACCAGAAGTCTCTAAAAACACTAATTGTCAGAAAACACAATTCGATTTAGAGCACCAAGCAAATCGAATAAATAGCTATAATACTTCAGTTTCACAAAAGCAAGATCAAGGAATGAATGAAGAAGGAGTATTTAAACATATTAATAATAGGCAACAGACACTATCAAAATATCAAGAAACCGATACTGCTGGTGATTCTTCTTTGAAAGGCCAGATGAGTGATGGTAGGATATCAGTTAGCAAGCAGTATGCAAGGGCTGGATCTACTTGCCAAGAACTTGAAAGTACTGACAGATGTAGAAAATATGGATTAGGAATTTCCAATAATGGTAAGCATGACCTAAAGGAGGTAAGATTTCAAGAAATGCAAGAAAATTATTTAAAGAAGGCTGAAAAACATATTAAAAGTAAAGGATCCAAAGGGAATAAGTGTTCAGGAAGTGAATGTTCTCCAAAAGGTATTTTGGGAAGCAATAGACATATGATACAGAAATCCATTAAGAAAAAAGACATACATCCAGCAGCATCAACTAATTCTAAAGGTAAGTGTTATGGAAAATCAAAGAACAAATAAATCCAACAAAATACTACAAAGTGAAAGGAGACATAAAAACAAAGAAAAACGAAGCCATTTCTGCCAAAAAAGGAACAGCAAAGAGTAAAGATGAAAAATATTCTGAGATAATACCAGAAAAAGGTGAGGTCTCCTAATGTGAGTTTGAGTGATAAAATTTTCTCTTGATTTTTTACGTTAGGAAAACATCCAAATTTCTAAATTTTTCTATACATGTCTGTATATCTAATTTAAGACTTTCTTGAATCCTCTTACTGGGAGACATTTTTAAAGTCATACAGTTTTTTCTCACAGTCATTTCAAAAGCATTCATGTCATTTGTATACCTCTAATTTAGTTACTGCCCCTGGTCCCTGCATTATTTGGCCAATTTTAAGGGCCTTAATTTTACTTAATGCCCATTTATTTTTCAATCAGAAATTCTGTGGTTTTCTTAAGTAGTGTGCATACTTTAATTGGAATTTATTTGGTGTGCTACAGTTAGATTTAAAATTTTTATATTTTTGTAACCAACCCTTAATCCCTTTATACCGTGTTGCTCTTCACATCTTTCCTAGTAAGAATGTACCAAACGTTTCATGTTTTTCCTTGAGAGCAATAGATTTTTATCTTATTGAATAACATGCTTCAGGATATGTATCTATTCATTTAGCCATACATTAAGAGTTTTATATGACATATGTTTCCAATGTGTATACATGAACAATCTATTATTATTCATGAGTTCTCTATGTAGAATTAAGATTTCAACTAAGCAGTTACAGTTTTCATCCACAATATTTGTGACAATTTTTAAAACAATTAGCTGACAGTTACTTGGTTTTGGTTGCAGAATTGCTTCATATCGCTAGTTAGTACACCTGGTTATCCTTTAGTCATTTTCATTAATTGCTGATCTGATCACAAGGCCAGAAGTACACTGGCTTTTATTTATAAAAGATACATACAGAATTTTTATGTATATTTACATTCTCATAAAATAACCAAAATACTGAGTAGCAGTAGAAACGAAGAAGACTGTTTCAGTTCTGCTACATGACTTTGTGCATAATAGGGTCTGCTATTTATCAATTATATGAATGTTTTTTAAATGATATAATAGAGGCTGATCCAGGATGGATGAGCTAAGTAAAAAGGAATGCCAATTTTTGGAAATACCTCCATTTTGAAGTCTATTCTTGTAGCAGTTTTTTGAATGTCAGATTCAGTGTTTTTTTTGGTAGCCTTGGTTTAGTTTTGGTAGCCTTATTACTTGAAGTAGCAAAAATTAAAAGAGAAATAAAATTAAGAAGAATAGTTTACATATTATTTTATTCATAAAATAACAGTAGAATGGATGCTAGTAATAAATACTGCAGTAGCAATACAGAATTTTAAATTTTGTTTTGATTTGTTTTCATTAAGAAACATGTGCTACCTAAAAGAAATCAAATATTTCTGAAGTATTCTAGATTATAGTCAGTACTAAACTGAAACATGTTATGTTCTAAAATCGTTTTGAAAATCATTTGACCCGTATGGATTGTCCCTTCATTAGCTGAACTATAATGTTGCTAGTACCTGTGTCCTAGGTTCTGACAGAGCTTACAAGGTATAATAAGAGGAAGAAGTTTCCTTCTCTGTTCCTGAATGCAGGGCTACTTTAGGTAATATTTTGTAGTAGGTGAATTTCTAGTTACCCTCCTCAGAACTCTCCTGCTGCCTTAAGACCACCACCATGGTATCCCACAAGTGCTAAACCCTGGGAGTCAGAATGCCTAGGTTCTAGACTAGATCTGCCATCTCAGCAGATGCCATCTCTGTCCAATAGAACTTTCTGCAATGATGGAAAAGTTCTACATATCTATATTGCTTCATACAGTAACCACTGTCTGCATGTAGCTATTGAGCACTTGAAACGTGGTTAGTAGCACTGGAGAACTAGATTTTAAATTTTATTGTTTCTACTTAGTTTAAATAGCTGCATGTGGTTGGTGACTACTAAATTGGACAGTGCAGAATATAACATCAGTCATAGTTTCACCCTTTGATGGTTTTATTTTGCTGAATTAAAAAGCAGGACTTAGACTAGTGACGTCCAAGCTCCCTTACTTCTAACTGTAAACATTCAATTTCTATCCCATATTTTAAAATTACTCATTCTGTGTCTCCCCACCTGAATTTCAAACATTGATTTGTCTACTGCAGATGACCTTAGCTGAGTATAATGAGAGAAATCTCTAGACTGAACTAATAAATTCTGACTGCTGTGGTCTCTTTATCCTTCTAGAGTTGTTTATAATTCTGAGAAGGTTGCATCATGGTCTGAATGAATCTCAACATGATGCAGTTTCAAAATTTTTACCTTAAAAAAATGGTAATAGTGCTTTTTTTTTTTTTTTTTTTT
>NW_020173731.1:6919767-7087604 GCF_003031525.2 Neophocaena asiaeorientalis asiaeorientalis | reverse complement strand
GGCCTCTCCCACTGTGGAGCACAGGCTCCGGACGAGCAGGCTCAGCGGCCATGGCTCACGGGCCCAGCCGCTCCGCGGCACGTGGGATCCTCCTGGACTGGGGCACGAACCTGCGTCCCCTGCATCGGCAGGCGGACCCCCAACCACTGCGCCACCAGGGAAGCCCCACTGGTGCTTTTAAAAATAATATAAAATTAATTAATTTATCTTCTGAAAAATTTATTTGAAATTTGGGTATATTTAAGTAGAATTTTCATAGTAAGTCTGCCTTTCACAGATAGTGTGTTAAGCTTGGTGTATATGCTTCCAGACGTTTTTGTATGTACGTGTAAACTTATACTGCATGTATGTGTGTATATGTTGCATGTAGGCATATGTATGTTAATCTCTTTTCTTCTCTTTTCTCTTAACATGAGAAAAGCTTCTCTTTTCTCTTAACATGATGTGGTAGTTATTCTTTCCCTGTTAGTACTTGTAAGTTCACCTCCTCATTTTTAATGACTGTATAGGATATCATTGCATAGATGTATCATAATTTACTTAACCAAGGCTCAGCGATGCACATTTAGCTCATATTTTATTTTTGTTTTCCTTTGCTGTTAAACACAGTGCAGTAAATTTTCTCAAATACATATCATTGCTCACTTGTTAGTTATTTTCTCAGGCTGAATTCTTAGAAATGGAATCGGTAAATTCCTAGAAGTGGGTCAAAGACTATGCAGATTAGAAAGTTTGATATGTATAGCCAGATTGCTCTCTAGAAAAGTTGTACCACTTATAATTCCATCAATAGTGTATGTCTGTCCATTTCTTTGTTCTGCTTCTAACACTGAGCGTCATCAGTTACGAAAATTTTGACTAAGATGATAACCAGAAACGTCTCTTGTAGCATGAATTATTTGAATCAGGTCCATATGTATTGGCAATACTTATAACTTCCTTTGTGTGCTACTGATGCTTTAAAAATAATTGTGTAAGACGGAGAGCCTTATTACTCTGTTTTCCTGTACCGTGGTTGGAAAATCCCTATGACTAATATTATTTATATAATTCAAATATACAAGTCAGTTTTTTCTATGAAAACATAAAAAATCTAAAGCTTGGGCTTCTTAAATGAAAAACTATTTTTCTAAAGCTGAAAATTCAGATTGTGTGTATGTGTATATATATGTTTATATATATATATATGTGTGTGTGTGTATGAATATATGTGATACATATATAAGCATGTAACATGTATGTAACTATAGCAAAATCGCTACATTTTATTGCGTTATATTTTGATCTGCTCTCCTTGTCGTTCCAAATAGATAACTCCTACATTGACAAAGATGAGCGTGGTTCATCCTCTGAAAGTGAAGATGAAGCACTGGGTAAATATCATGAGGCCTTATCCAGAACACACAATTCCAGACTACCATTGGCAGATGCTAGACGAAGGAGCTATACTTGGGAAACGAGACAGAAATACAGCCCTCTCTCTGCAGAGTATGATGGATACAGTAGCGAAGCATCAATAGATGAAGGTAAGATAGGTTACGTGTTTGTTTTTGTTTTTTTTACACTATAGTATTTGATTATTTGTTTCTAAAACTCTAGGTGTCTGTGGTTGTACAATAAATAAGAGATAGCATACATGGTAGGGTCACATTTCTGGGAATATAATTTATTCAAATTCAAATCTTTGGGCTCAAGCCAAAAACCAAAACTCAAACCAAAACACCCAAAAGCAAAACACCAAATAATTTAGATACAGTGGTAATTCTAGCTCTCTTTTCATAATGAACATATGCCTAGCAATCGTGAGATGGGAAGTGTGAATCTGCTGTTGTCTCACATGGAATCAGTTCCTAAATACCTGTTACAGGAACTGATATGGTCTAAGAATCTCACAGTGTTGAATATGATTCTAGTGTGTAAATGAATGCTTTTTCATTCAGTATGGGCCCTAACACGAGCCAGATACTTCATGTGGCATGAAGCAGAAGGATTGGTGATCTCTTCCATGTAGGAGGAAAAACTGTCTGAGATAGATTTATTGAGAGCCAGTACTGTATAGTACGAGACTTTAAGGGAAATTTAAGGAATTTTCAAGGATTTTTTTTGTCCCCTGTTGATTTTTGCCTCATGTGCCGACATTGACATTAGAAGTCAACCTATGTAGAAGATACAGGTCCACTCTCAAGTGTTTTTATATCTTTCTAAGAGAGAAATAAAAAAGGTTTTACCATTACCGAAAGCATTTTTATTTCCACATCTAAGTAAGTTGTTTGTGTGCTTGATACAATGTGTGACTACTCCTAGTAATTACTATATTTATGCCCAGATATGAAGAAAAGAGCAATATATTTTAAATAGCATTTTTATTATTATATCAAACACAAACTAACCTTAATATTGTAGCTGTGGTTTGTGTTTTGGGGCCTATTACTATTGATGACTTACTCTGGCATATACAGCTGTCAAAGGAGTTAAATTTTTGTATTTGGCTTCGTGCTAACTAAAGATTGATATACCTCCCTTTTATTTCTTCTAGTACATAGTACAGTAAGAAATTAATCAAATATGGAAGGCTCATTATGAGATGCTAGGAAAGAAATAAAAAATATTAGACATGGACTCTACCCTCAAAATTACCTTTCTTAGTACTAGAGAAAATAAGACATGTGCTTACAAAGATAACTAAATAATGTAAACCCTGGCTCATGAATAGTAGAGCAGAAAGAGAATGGGTCTTGAAGCCTGATCCTTGTTCACATTCTGGCCCTGTGACTTACCATATTAGCGGGCGAAACCTTGGGCAGTGTACTTAATGGGCAGTGTACTTGATAGTTTCTAGGTTTGTTTCATTGTCTCTAAGTGTGACTAATACCTTGCTGATAGGGTTGTCATGGACATCAAATGGTATGTGTGGTGTTTTTAGCGTAGTGTCTGGCGCGTGATAGGTAAGTGATCAGTAAATGGTAGTCATAGTTATGGGTGGTGAAGCATTGATGGTGATGATAGTGAGTAGCTGCTAGCAAGCCCTGAGTGTGTGGTCTGTGACCCTAGACACTTCCCTTTCTGCAGCTTCAGTTTAGGGTTTTATTTTTCCCTGCTCACTCCTTCTTCTGCCTCTCTGCTTCTTCCTTGTAGTCCTATTATTCTCGCGTGGCTCAACAATCTGTGGGAAAAGGGGTGAAGAGAGAAGCATAATCTCAGTGGCTCTTCTGTTCCTGCCCTCACCTCTGGAATCACCCTCTCATTTCATTTCACCTATATATTTAGGACCCACTTGTACTTTTCTACCATTTCTACCCTAAATCATTTGATAAAGCACCCAGGGTAGATTGATTTTAGGCATTCTGAAATTATTTATTTCATAAACATTTGTTGAAAGTTTTTTTATGTGCCATACTAGATCCTGTGGATGTAAAGATGAATAAAAACAAGCTTGTTTTAAAGAGCCCACAGACTGGAGGAGGATGCCCAGTGAGTACATGTGTAATGTAGTGTGTTAAGAGGTCTGCCAGTTACATGAACAACGTAATGTAGAAATACAGAGGAGGAGGACTGAGACTTTGTTTGGGAGGTGGCGAAAGGGGGTCTGATGTATGATGCAGTCTTCACAGGATAGGTGAACTAGACTTGAGGGAGAACTGTTCAACCACCATGTAATAGTAATTGCAGGAAAGCAGAAGACAGTGTGTTTCAGTGTCTTTAACCTAGGATCTGTGCTGAATGCCATGCTCACGAGTTTGGATGTTGTCTTATAGGGAATGTAGAACCCTGGAAGGTTTTTAAGTTGGATAGTGTGGCACTTTTAGGTCAGTGTGTTTAAGAAAGATTATTTAACTACTGTAATAGAAGATGAATTGGAGGTAGGAACTACTGGAGGCAAAAGGACTGGTTAGATAAACAGTGATGAGATCCTCATTAGCAATGTTAATTGAGGGACAAAGTATTTGTAGATTGAGGGGTGGTCTCAGAATATCCTGGTGAGTGACTGAACATATGCAATGAGTAAGGAATTAAGATTGTTTAATTAGTTTAGAAAGCATAAGAGAAGTAAGTTTGTGGGAGGGAGATAATTTAGTTTCAGTCGTGCTGAATTTGAGGTGTCTGTGGAATATCCAGGTAGAGATGGATATCCTTGTTGTTGTTAAAATACTGTCATTGGGATTTAGGATGGGGAGATGATCAAGTGGTAATGTAAGATAACAGTAGACTAGGAGGATAGTTTTTTGTATCACAGATTATTGCTAATTGAAAAATCAGAGATTGCTGTGAGTGCAAAATACACTCAACAGCAATCAGTGGAGTTGGGGAAGAATAGGAAAACTTGATGAGAGAGGGAGATTTCAGAGATCCAGATTTTAGAGAAAAGCAATTTCAAGTGATAGTAAGTTCTGAACATGCCCACAGGCAAAGATGCAGAAGTACGTATAAAATGCTAAAAAGTTTTAAGGAAGAGAGTGAATTACCATCCATTGGGGAAGATGTGAGAGAACATCCATGAAAATGGCAATTGGGTTCAGCTTTGAAGAATGGGTATAAAGTTGAAAAGAATAAGCAGAGGTATTTTAGATAGAGGGAAGTTCATAAACGCCAGAGTACGCAGTGGTAAAATGCAGGGACTATTTCAGGACAAGAGAAAAGTCCTCTTGGCTCTAACATAGGTGTATGTATGTATATGTGTGTGTGTGTGTATGTGTGTATATAAATATATATATGTATATGTATCATATATATACTGTATATCAGTATACACACACACACACACACACACACACACATATATATGTAAAATAAAAAGGAAAGAGGTGAGGTCTAAAGCCTGGAGTGCCTCACTGAGTAGAAGTTTGGATTTAATTTGTTAACCAGTGAAAACTCACTAAAAGTTTTTCACCGAGAAAGCATGACCAGGGATGTGCTTTAGAAAGAGTAATGTAGCAACAGGAAGGCTATAGGAAAAGACACCAATTAAGGAGGTCTTTGGAGTCGTCTATGTGGGAAATGGTAAAAATCTGAATTGAAGTAGTGGCAAGAGGAATATAGGAGGATAGGAGAGACATTACAGAGGTGCAGTTTACTGGATTTAGGAACTAAATGTATTTGGAACATTAGAAAGAAGGAAGGAAGTGTCAAAGATGACGCTAGTTTCCAGCAAGTATGACTAGGAAGATGATGAGGTCATTAACATAAATAAGAAATCCAGAGAGGGATGGTTTCTTCTTGGATAATGGGTTGGGGTGGAAGATAAAAGTGGTTTTGTGCATATGGTAAGGCAGAATATTTAGGCAACTGGAAATGGCTGTGGATCTTGAAATCATGAATGGAGTTTGGGAGAAGGTTTTTTCAGATTGTATATACTTAGAGAATAGGAACCAAGGGAAGGGATTAAATTGTTGAGGGAGAATGTATGCAGAGAAAAGATAAGAGAGTCATTTCCTTTCATTAACAGAGAATTAAGGATGTCACTTAAATGGAGAAGAGAAAGTAACAACCATAAAGTGGGGAATCAGGAGGATGTTGCGTTTCATCAGACACGGAAGGAGAGTTTTGAATGCTACACCACAGAGAAACTGGGGAGGATGAGAATTCAGACAAGCCCCTTTGTCCAGTAGAAGATGATCAGTTACTTTCAGTGTACAGTTTAGTAATGTAGAATCATACATGAGATTGAAGGTGGTTAGGAGAGAATAAGTGGAAGAGAGTGTACATTTGCTGCCTGCACTTTCATACCGCTTGTTCTGTATCAACTTTCAGAGTCAAGAAAGAGAGGTAGTTGAAGGGGTTCACCTTCTCCCTCCAACCCAACAATAGTAACCCTCCTCTGGTATATATTTGGGAAGGATGGGAATTTGCTTCTAATACACATTTGAGTCTCTGTCAGGTGGTTGTGCCTCTGCATAGTTGACTCAGGAGAAGTACTGCTCACTTCATGTCCGGTCACCTAAGAGGGCTACTGAGTATAGTTCTCTTATAGGATTTGGTTCATTCTCCTGAGGTACAAGGAAAGGGATCAGTAGAGTAGGTTATGCTTCTCCTTACTGCTCTGACCCTTTATTCTGCATACTATTCTGCAGGTTTATGAAGGTAACACTTGACTAATGTGGGTTGAGGTGACTAAAGGGAATTATAAGGTAGAAGGAAAAATATTTTTAAATGTACATTTTTTACATGACATATTGTTACCTCATTAGGGCTGGTAAAGAACCATTACCCCATTTCTCAAACTCTGAATAATTCTAGTAGAGAAGCTTTGGAACAGCCAATATTGGAAATATCTACAAGAGTAGAGAGGGTCAGGGAGGGCCTGGATAGGGATTAGGAGGACCAGTGCAAGAGAACTTTCTGATCAAGTAGGGAGAGCTACCATTCATTGAGTCAGTGTGCCTGACTCTGATAGTTTCTGTACACATTGTTTTACTTAGGCTTCACTGCAACACATTGTGGTAGATAAGATTATTTCCATTTTACAGAAGTGAGAGGAGATTTTAGATCAAATAAGTAATTTTTAACCTAAGGTCACACAGTAAGTTTATAAAGGCTGTACTTGTCAAGTCCACTGCAAAAATGAATGATGCTTTAGCTTCTGTTTGGTCATCACTGCTGCTTTAGTGTCCTCCCTAAGTCTCTTTCATTCATAATTAACCCCTTCAGTTGGGTCCTTTAGAGCATTTTATATATTATAAATCTGAAATACAGACACTGTAGAAAAAGTAAGAAAATATTATGGCCTCTATTTGTTGATCATATTTTCTCCTCTAGGTGGCCATGTTAATCTTCCATTTTTTGGAATACAAAAGGGGATAATATCTATAAGAA
Source organism: Neophocaena asiaeorientalis asiaeorientalis (assembly GCF_003031525.2). Taxonomy (NCBI): domain Eukaryota; kingdom Metazoa; phylum Chordata; class Mammalia; order Artiodactyla; family Phocoenidae; genus Neophocaena; species Neophocaena asiaeorientalis. Next base: position 7,080,794 of record NW_020173731.1, on the reverse strand, counting down.
ATTTTTCTAGGAAAAATAAACATTAAAATAATTTATCAAATTTCTTTGTTCACAATTTTATTTTACTTTGTTGTTCTTAAAATTAAGCAGATTTTCTGATAATCCTCTTATTCTAAAAAGGCCTAAGAGTTAGATAGTAGGTTGTGATATCTTGTTTAAGTTGGTAAGATAGAACAACCTTTGAAATTCCATTCATGCTATTTAGTACTTTCCATTTTTATATTAGATAGGAGAAGCCTATTAGATTTTATATAAACAAACTTAGGGTAAAATTATTAGAATGTCTCTGTTATTTATAGCTTTTCATTCTCAGTTCACCATAGAGATTACCAAGCTATATTTACATATGGCGGCGTAGCTATATTATTAAAAATCATATGATGTTATTTTTTTTGGTGAGTTAATTTTAAATGCTATTAAAAATAATTTCCAGCACCACTTGTGTCTTAAGGGTACAGGTAACCCATATATATACACACGCATACACTTGCCACTCTCTTTTTATGGCTGCTTCACAAGCTCCATGCTATTGATTTTGATGTTTTCTTAAAATTAGGGTCATTAAAACACATTTCTTTATTCCTTTTATTTAAATGTTACTTTTAAAATAATTTAATACTTAAGAGTAATAAATTCTTTGTTTATATTTTAAGTGTATTTTAACTGCTTTATATTGTTCTATTGATTTTCACAATTTCTGTGTGAAGAGGGTAAGTATAAAAAAATTGTGTCTGTGTTTTCCAGATGTCTTAGACACAAAAATTTTTAGTCTTAAAATAGTAAGTTATTTATATTACATGATTTATTTAGATTTTTGATAAGCCTTTTCTTTGACTTCAGGTTTTTGTTCATGAACATTTCTCCTCTGAAGAATTCTTTATTGTGTGTGTGTGTGTGTGTGTGTGTGTGTGTGTGTCTGCACTCTAAGTGTGACCAGTTTGGGGAGAAATTGATCTTGAAGACTTTTCCTGCGTCTTTGTGTTTTGGAGATCTTTTTATGTGATGAGATCAATTGTTACTAGTAGTGTAGAATTCTTTTATAGTTCTACTTTTGCAGGCCACCTGTGACCTGTAAAATGAGATGTCTTTGTGCAGTTTAGGTAAAGGCATAGCCTGCTGGGTGGATGAATTAGAAAGCAGTACCCCCTTTGAGCAAACAGTTCATCATGAGAATATAGTTCAGTTAGCAGATACCACCTATGTAAGAAGAAAAAGGCATTCCTTCTTCCAGGTGTAAGCTTTGGTGGACCCAACGCACACTGTACTTAAGCACCCGCCTCAGCCAGGTACTTATTGCAGTGCACAGCCTACACAGCCGTACACAGTGGTCCTAAAAACCTATTTTTATACACTTCCAGTCTTAAAATAAGCTGGTGGGATTGCTGTGTTTTCCATGGTAAATCTGTATATATCTTTCATAATTTTTTTTGTCTCGGATACTTATCTAGTAGTGGAATGATAGAAATTAAATCATAGACATTAAATATATCCTTAATTGGCTGATTACAAAACTGACACCTAGAGACGTGCAACTTTTCTAAGATCATACAGTTCATTAGCAGCAAAACTGAGGCTCTAAGTATTTGTAACCAGAGAACAGGTCAGTGCTTTTAAAAAGAACTATTCAGTAACCAAGCGAGTAAATAAGAGAGATACACTATAAATCGAACATGGCCTGTGTCCATTGCTAGGGGTTGAGGCATGTCTGGGAAGTGGAGGGATAATGCTAATGGCAATCTGACAGTTAATAGGACCTGACACTTTACAGGTTTCTGTTAGCAAAGCCTATAGGAACTCAGTCTCAGATACATTTAGGGAGCATTACATAGAGTCACAAATGGACTGACAATAGTCTTATTACCTGAGGGCAATAATGGGTGGTTTAAACTGACTAGAACATCTGTATTTGCCGTAAGTTTAAGCTTACCAACAAGGTACATCTCCTAGGAAACTGTCCCTAATGAGGGAGGCAAGTGTGTTTGTACTTTGTGAGGTAATCTCTTTAAGGAAATGGAAAACTCAAAGCTATTTCTGAAGACTAGGCCCAAGATGGCTGTCAACTTTGGAGCCCAGGGAAGAAACCCTCACTGGTTTAGAGTATAGTAGAAATCTGGAGGATAGCATGGTGGGAAGGCCCTATGGTAAAGGAGCCCTCCAGCCAGAGGGATGTTTATTAATGTGGCTACAGTAATATATATGTTTATTGTGTTTCAGGCTCTGCTGCAGTCTTTGTATAGAACTTAATTTTATCTTCACAGAGATATTTTGATTTTATTACTTACTTATCTGTTTAATTAATTTTGAAAAAGCAGCAGCTTAGAGAGGTACATTAACATGCCCAAGGTTGCTATCTCATCGTTCTAAGAGAATTTCATGAAGACTTTGGACACCTAGGAAAATCAAGAACCATACAACTGGGAAATATCTGGGGTTTTGGTCTCAAACTCAGATATGAAGCATATTATGCCTGCTGTATTTAGCAGAAAACTTGAGCAGCCCTTAAGGAAATACTGGTGATTTATTACTTTACCTGCTAGGCTTATTCCAAAAAGCCAGAGCTGGTTTTCTGAGATACTATAAAACTTCATGATGGACTATTGTTGGAAATCACTTAGGTAAGGGGAAAGATTTGGGGAGTTGGTTCCTATGGGAAGTATTCCAATTATCTTGGGTACAGAAATCTAGAACTAGTCTCCTGTCACCTGCAGATGCGATTGTATTAAGCATACCACAGCAAAGAGCATAAGGGTCTATGCAGGTGGCACACTACCTGTGCCTGCAGTGTTACACCTTAGTTTTATTATTATTTTTTAATGTTTGGCAGAAATCTTGACTGTAGACCTTTGCTTTAGAATATGTGATAGGAGATTTAGGAAGCTCCATCTAATATTGTCTTTGTAACAGTCTCAACAGTAATAAAGGTAACACTATCACTATGATACTTAGGTATAGTTCTAGGAACTGTGAGAAGGCAACTGTTGTTAATATGGGCATCTCTGATAAGAATAATAAACGAATCAACCAATAAAATGCTACATCTTCCCTTGCGATGGACTGGTAGGAACTTAAACAGTAAATACTAAGAAGTTAATGTCTTTCACTCATGTTCATACCACCCAGAATCAAGCACCATTAGTACTTTAGCATATTTTTTCCAGAAATTTTTTATGGCTATATTTTAAAAAACGTTATGTAGTAATACATTGGATACATTTTCCTTTTAAAAATTTAACCTGTTAGGGTGGAGAGGGACGAGTACTATTGGCTGCCACCTCATCACACTTCCAAGCTGGAAACATGCACTGTGGGGAGGGAGGCTGCTAGTACATGCAGTAGCTAGGCACTGAAACTCGTGTGGTTAGCCCTGGGAGAGGACTCCATCTAGGTGCATGGAGACAGCCCTGAGGGCCTGGGATGTGGTCTGGACCGAACCCAATGTCAGTACGTGCATAGCGGGACATGGCCATCAGAAAATACCTCGAGACAAACAATAATGACAGCACATATTAGGATGCAGCAATTGCAGTTCTAAGAGGGAAGTTCCTCAAGAAACAAGAAAAATCCCAAACAACCTAACCTACCACCTAAAAGAATTAGAAAAATAAGAACAACGAAACCAAATGTCAGCAGAAGGAAGGAAATAAAGATCAGAGAGGAAATAAATAAAATAGAGATAAAAAAAACAATAGAAGAGATCAATAAAACCAAGAGCTGTTTTTTTGAAAAGATAAAATTGACAAACCTCTAGTCAGGCTCACTAAGAAGAAAAGAGTTAGGACTCAAAAAAAAAAATGAAAGAGGAAAAATAACAAATGATACTGCAGAAATACAAAAAATATATAAGAAAATACTATGAACAGTTATATGCCAGCTAATTGGACAACTTAGAAGAAATGGACAAATTTCTGCCAAAACTGAGTCAAGAAGAAACAGATAATTTTAACAGATCAATCACTAGAAGTGACATAGAATCTGTAATAAAAAAAACTTCCTGCAAACAAAAATCCAGGATCAGATGGCTTCAATGGGGTAATCTACCAAACATAAAAAGGAGAACTTACACCTATCCTTCTCAGACTATTCCAAAAGATTGAAGAGGAGGGAAAACTCCCAAATTCATTCTGTGAAGCCACCATCACCCTGATATTAAAACCAAAGACACTACAAAAAAAAGAAAATTATAGGCCAGTATCTTTGATGAATATAGACGAAAAATCCTCAACAAAATATTAACAAACCAAATCCAACAGTACATAAAAAGGATCATACACTATGATCAGGGTGGATTCATTCCAGATTTGCAAGGATGATTCAACATATGCAAAGAAATCAGTGTGATATACACCACATTAACAAAAGAAAAGACAAAAACCATATGATCATCTCCATAGATGCAGACAAAGCAATTGATAAAATTCAACATCCATGCATGACAAAAACTTTCACCAAAGTGGGTATAGAGGGAACATATCTCAACATATTAAAGCCATTTACAGCAAACCCAACAGCCAACATAATACTCAGTGGTGAAAAGCTGCAAGCCTTCCTGCTGAATTCTGGAACAAGTCAAGGATGCCCACTCTCACCACTTCTATTCAACATAGTATTGGAAATCCTAGCCACAGCGATCAGACAAAAAAAAGAAGTAAAAGGTATCCAAATTGGAAGGGAGGAGGTAAAACTGTCACTATGTGCAGATGATATGATACTCTATATAGAGAATCCTAAAGACTTCATACAAAAACTATTAGAACTAATAAATGGATTCAGCAAGGTAGCAGGATACAAGATTAACATACAGAAATCTGTTGCGTTTCTTTAACAATGAAATATCAAAAAGAAAGTAAAAAACCAATCCAGTTTAAAATCATGTCAGAAAAAATACCTAGGAGTAAACTTAACCAAGGAGGTGAGAGACCTATATGCTGAAAACTATAAAACATTGATAAAGGAAACTGAAGAGGATTCAAAGGAATGGAAAGATATCCCATGCTTTTGGATTGGAAGAATTAATATTGTTAAAATGGCCATGTTACCCAAAGCAATCTACAGATTTAATGCGGTCCCTATCAAATTACCCATAACATTTTTCACAGAACTGGAACAAATAATCCTAAAATTTATATGGAATCACAAAAGACCCAGAATTGCCAAAGCAATCCTGAGGAAAAAGAACAAAGCTGGAGGCATAGCCTTCTCAGACTTCAGACAAGACTACAAAGCTACAGTAATCAAAACAGTGTGATATTGGCCCCCAAACAGACGTATATTATAGATCAGTGGAACAGAATATAGAGCCCAGAAATAAACCCACACACCTGTGGTCAGTTAATCTACAACAAAGGAGACAAGAATATGCAATGGAGAAAAGACAGTCTCTTCAGCAAGTGGTGTCGGGAAAGCTGGACAGCTACATGTAAATCAATAAAATTAGACCACTCCCTCACACCATATACAAAAATAAACTCAAAATTGTTTAAAGACCTATATATAAGACATGACACCATAAAACTCCTAGAAGAGAACATAGGGGAAACATTCTCTGACATAAATTGTAGCAATATTTTCTTAGATCCATCTTGCAAGCAACAGAAATAAAAGCAAAAATAAATAAATGGGACCTAATCAAACTTAAAAGCTTTTGCATAGCAAAGGAAATGATCAACAATACAAAAAGACAAACCTATGGAATGGGAGAAAATATTTTCAAGTAATACAACCAACAAGGGCTTAATTTCCAAAATATATAAACGACTCATACAACTCAATATCAGAAAAACAATCTAATCAAAAAATGGGCAGAAGACCTAAATAGACTTCTCTCCAAAGAAGACATACAGAATGGCCCACAGGCACATGAAAAGATGCTCAGCATTGTTAATTATTAGAGAAATGCAAATCAAAAGCACAATGAGGTATCACTTCACACCTGTCAGAATGGCTAGCATCAAAAAGTCTACATTTGGTGGGAATGTAAATTGGTACAGCCACTATGGAAAACAGTATGGAGGTTTCTTTTTTTTTTAATTTTTTAAAAAAAAATTAGTTATCTGTTTTATACATACTAGTGTATATATGTCAGTCCCAATGGAGGTTTCTTAAAAAACTAAAAATAGAGCTACCATATGATCCAGCAATCCTGTTTCTGGGCATATGTCTGGAAAAGACAAAATCTCTAATTTGAAAATATACGGGCACCCCAATGTTCATAGCAGCACTGTTTACAATAGCCATGACATGGAAACAACCCAAGAACCTATCAGTATAGCTAGTGGGAAGCAGCCGCATAGCACAGGGAGATCAGCTCAGTGCTTTGTGACCACCTAGAGGGGTGGGATAGGGAGGGTGGGAGGGAGGGAGACGCAAGAGGGAAGAGATATGGGAACATATATATATGTATAACTGATTCACTTTGTTATAAAGCAGAAACTAACACACCATTGTAAAGCAATTATACTCCAATAAAGATGTCAAAAAAAAACCCAACTTATCAATAGACGATTGGCTTACGAAGATGTGGTATCTATCTGTCTGTCTGTCTGTCTATCAAATGGAGTATTACTTAGCCATAATAAAGAATGAAATATTGCCATTTGTAGCAACATGGATGAATCTAGAGAATATCATACTGAGTGAAGTAAGTCAGACAAAGACAAATATGATATCATTTATATTTCAGAATCTAAAAAATAATACAAATGAATCTATATACAAAACAGAAAGAGACCCACAGACATAGAAAGCTAACTTATGGTTACCAAAGGGGAAAGGGAGCGTGGTGGGGAGGGGTAAATTAGCGGTTTGGGATTAACAGATACAAACCACTATTCATAAAATAGATAAGCAATAAGGATTTACTGTATAAAAGAGGGAGCTATGTTCGATATCTTTTAATAACCTATAATGGAAAAGAATCTGAAAAAAGTATATGTATATATAACTGAATCACTTTGCTGTACATGTGGAACTGACACAATATTGTAAATCAACTATAATTTAAAAAAATTTAACCTGAAAGCTAAATGTTCCCTTATCTGGATCCCTTCACCCTTTCTCAGAGGCAACCATTATAACTGGTATATATGCTTCTGGTCCTTGTTTTCATACTTTACATATACATATAAACTGTTCGAAGAAAGTATACTTTTGTGTGTTTTTAAACTTACATTAATGTACCTTTTTCCTTGTGGGAAGAGGAGTAAAGTAGATAGTAAAAGGAAGTCACGAAATATCAGTTAATGGAACAGCTGGATAAGATCAGAATTTTAACTCATTAGACTCTGAACTCCTTTAGACCAGGGACTGAGTCTTCTGTTTTTGTTTTGTTTTTTTTAAAGAATCAATTTTATTTATTTATTCATTTTTGGTTGCGTTGGGTCTTCCTTGCTGCACACGGGCAACGTGTAGTTTCTGTAGTTGTGGCAAGCGGGGCAACTCTTCACTGCGGTGCGCAGGGTTCTCCTTACGGTGGCCTCTCCTGTTGCGGAGCACGGGCTCCAGGCACACGGGCTTCAGTAGTTGTGGCACATAGGCTCAGTAGTTGTGGCTCACGGGCTTAGTTCCTCGTCATGTGGGATCTTCCTGGACCAGGGATCCAACCCATGTCCCCTGCATTGGCAGGCGGATTCTTAACTACTGCACCACTAGGGAAGTCCCGAATCTTCTGGTTTTAAATACACCTTTCCTCCTATCCCTTCGTGCCTAATGTAATCTGATTAAAGCCATTAAGTAATTTTCTTAGGGTGGGTTTATATCTCAAAGAGTTAATCTAAATTAATTTACAGTTAGTGGACCCGTGGAAGATTCATTATAGTTAGAAGTTTCTAAATTATCACTTGTCTATCTAAAACAAAAGAAGTTAAACAGGAAAAAGGGGGAAAGGAAAACCTAATCAGAGCATTAAAACATGAAATCATAATTGTCTATTTATGATGTTAACTCCTCATATATCTTTCTCATTTTTTCAGAAGTGATTCTGACTCTGTACTACTCAGTTAAAAATCCATCACTGAGAAAGAATGTAAATAATTATAAATGAATACTGGAACTGAAGAATATATCGGTGTTGTGTTGGTTCCTTATTAAAAACTTTATCGTGAAGACAATAATTAGAAATTGATTGATTTCCCTATACTGTTTTCCCAGTTTGCTCTTCCAAGTTTCTCATTCTGCACGTTGAGTGTGGTACAGACTTAACTAGGCATTTGCACTAAATTTATTTACCTGTCCTCTAAACTTGTTCACAACACTTCTGAAATTTTAGCACTTTTTTTTTAAAGAGTTTGTCTTGAAACTAAACCTCGGTGTGGGGAGAGATCATTCAAATATCCTTTCTTTCCAGTTTCTGCTATAACAAAAGATAGAATACGAAGTTAAGGGAAGAATAAGGAAGACAGTTATGACCACGAAAGCATGAACCAAATTGTTTATATGATAATGTCAGAAGGCTATGTCTTACCTGTCCCATGTTTGGGCAGATATTAATCATGGTTTGAATTTCAGAAGGAAAGGGAAAAGAGACCTGAGTGAATGCAAACTTTTATTGGGCAATGGGGATAGACTGTGAAAGTTGAATCAGACATATAACTATACAAATCATACATCATGGCATACTCCTGCTCCATTCATGTTGAATAATTACAGAGCTGTTTCAAAGAGGAAAATATCAACTTAATTATCAGTTTTTGGTGAAATGAAATTGAGGTTCTATTTTAATTTTAAAATTCTGAAAAATCTCTCATCTAAGCAGTCTTGATGTGGGGCTCTCCTTTGGAGACTTGCTGCCTTTGAGAAAATAAATTACATTGAAATCTCTGATGCGTGAATTCAAAATTACATTGAGAAGCTGAGAGGTGTTTTGATGCTTTGGCATATCTCTTTCCTTTTGCTTGATATCTACTCAAAGGATAACGATTTTCTTAGAACATATGGTTATATTTAAGTCTCTGAGGTGTTCAGAAATACCGTCAACCGAAACTAAGGTTAATTTAAATGGATTTTGAGAATTCGTATGGTAGTTATTTAAGGCCTAGACAGTTATGAAGAAAGTTCTTTTCTTTTTACAATTTAAACCATCTTTTAGTCATTGTGCCTTGTCTTAGTAGTTAAGAGAAAAACATACTATGGGATTTTGGTTATTGGTAACTTTGGAAATGCTTCTTTAAGTATAAATTTAATTAAGCATCAATTATCTGTGAGGAAAATATTTATAAACAATCTTTTAAAATTTCATAATGAACAGCTTTTTCAAGATGATAGATTAAAATATTTTTGAAGTCTAAAAATCTGTATTTTTACTACATTGACAAAAGATTAATTGCAGTTCCATAAATTACATTAATTATAATATGTTGAATGATTACACTATAGTAAACACTATTCTAAACACTTTACATAAATTAACTCTCTTAATTTTCACAATAATCCTAAGAGACAAATGCCGTCAGTGTCCATATTTAGCAGATGAGGACACTAAGCACAGTGAGGCCGAGGAACTTGTCTGAGGTTGTACAGCAACTGTGTGAGGGAGCCAGGATTCAAACACAGTCATCTGTCCTCAGATCTGATGCCCTGAACCTCTCCACTGAAATGCCTCTGTCTTTTTACGTAACTTTTACACCTAAATAAGTTCTTAATATTGCTGTTTTTATTGTGTAAGTAATACATGTTCATTATTGAAAAAATCAGAAGTTACAGGTGAACGAATAGAACAGTTACTCATATTCCCACCATCACAAAGCTGTTGCTTTCATTTTCATGTATCCTTTTGTAGATATTTCTCTTTGCATGTGTATTTTTAAATCAAAATGGCTTCTACTTTACACAGTGTGTAGTAATCTGCTTTTGTTCCACTCAAAAATGTAGTTTTCCTTGCCAATATGTATACTTCTATGACATCAAATATACAAATTGTATAATATATTACTACATGGATGTACCATACTTATTTAGTAATTTCCAGTTACTGACATTTAGTCTGTTTCTTATTTTTCCTTATCAATAAGGTTGTTCTTAATAATTCCTAAAATTTGACTTCTTTTCTACCGTGTTCTTTGACATTCTCTGTTCCTTCAAGATACTGACTTGAATTGCACTGCTCAGAGGAGCCTTTTTCATTCTGTGCTTATGTTTTTTGTGGGTTTTTTTTTTGCGGTACACGGGCCTCTCACTGTTGTGGCCTCTCCCGTTGCGGAGCACAGGCTCCAGACGCGCAGGCTCAGCGGCCATGGCTCACGGGCCCAGCCGCTTCGCGGCATGTGGGATCTTCCTGGACCGGGGCACGAACCCGTGTCCCCTGCATCGGCAGGTGGACTCTCAACCCCTGCGCCACCAGGGAAGCCCTGTGCTTATGTTTTTAATAAGGCATCTGGATGTGATTTGTGCATGTTCATGTTTGTATAGTGCCAAAAACAATTCAAGGTGCAGTACATTGTAGTGACTCAGAAATGGTGATATTAAAAATATTTAACAACTGGTATGATAATATAAACTAATATATTAATCAAGAGGAAATAAAAATTGAATATAGTCATTTTATTCTCTACCTAAAGTTTTTCTATTATAAAACTAATTACCAAAGGGTATAAGTTATAGGAAAAACTCTCAAGTTATTCTAGTAATTTCATACTCATTTAATTGTTTTTAGATATTGTTGCTATGATCTTCTGTTTGCTGCTATTACCAGCTAAATGATATGCTTTTCTGAGCCATTATTTGACATTGGGAACTATCTCAAACTCTTCCAGTTATTTTCCCAGTAATTTTAGTCATTAGTTGATTTGTCTTAATAACTAGAAACCTTCTCTTAATAGTAATGTTATTTATGATACAGAATCCTATATCAGCTTCTGCTGAACTAAAAAATTATATGAAAATGTTTTCTAGTCTGCATAATACTGACAGATATTTTTTATATATTCACTATCTCTAGAAACACTAAATGCACAAAAATAATTGATTGGAATGCTGTATTTAATAAAGTTGAATTTAATCCATTGAGGTAGATGAGAGAGAAAGAAAAAGAAAGAAAAAGAAAGAGGTGAACTTGGGCGCTCTGTTTTTGAGCTGCCCAGGTTTGAATCCTGACTCTGCCATCTTCCTCTCTGTGCTAATATTTTCTTATCTGGTAAACAGATGTGATGATGATAAAGATAATACCACAACAAGCTAATATTTGTTTATAACAGTGCCAGTCACTGGACAACTGATAGGTAAAGGTTAACTCTCATTTTTAGTAATGAAATTAATATTATTATGCCAGTGTTGGCTAGGCATTCAATGAGTCTGTGAAACTCAGAAGAATATTAGGAAAGGGTTCCCTGTCCTGGGCATCTCCCCAGCTTCGTATTGCCAGCCTACCGTGATCTCTGTCCCATTACAGGAATGTTTGCAGTGCAATACCAAGATGCTGCCTGCAGTGACTTCCATTACCACCTACTCCTCTGCCATCCTTAGATCTTTCAGAGCCAGTCCTATAGCGGCTGTAGTTACCATAAGGAGCTGCATGAGGGGATGTAGACAGGCAGCAGGTAGCTATAACTTGGGTAGACCAGATGGACATTGAGCATTCATTTTCTGGAGGGCCAGTGCCAATAGTGTCTCCTCCTGTAGTGTCTGTGGGAACATGTCAGGATAGGGCCTGGATCACTGCTGGGTGGGTGCTAAGGCATCCTTTACCCAGGGCTCCTGAGGTAGCCAGATACGAGGCCTTAGGTTAATCCTCTAGAGTCCCTGTGGTGTCCAGGAGATGGAACTTGTGGTGGCTACTTGCTAGACAACAACCAGCCTAAAGGAAGTTTCCAGATGAGGAAACTGAAGCTATACTGGTACTGTGTGGTGAATGTCAGCCCTGAGCTGATCGCTGATCATGGTTTGATTACTAGTGAAATAGGTAAAGCCCAATAATTTACCAAAAATTATTTCCTAGGGGTAGTATATGTGTGTAGGCAATATATGAATGCTTAATATTTACACTGCTATTGAGAGATCTCCAGCATATACTAAGTGGGGAAAAAAAGCAAGGTCCAGAAAAATGTGTGTGCTATACTACTATTAATGTGAGAAAGGGAGAATATGTTTGTATTTGCTTATATTTAAAAATAATGGGAGGGGAAACAAGAACTTTAACATATAGTTACCTGCGAGGAAGGGAGGGATGGAAGGAGGGAATGGGGTAGAGGGGACAGGGATGGAAACTAGACTTCTCTGGAAAGCCTTGTTTTACATAATTATAAAACAGTTAAATTTCAAAACACACCCTAAAAACCAAAAGTACAGTAAAACAAAGGAACTTAGTTGTGTATTCAGTTAGCTTAACCATACAGAGAGGGATGTTTAATTTTTTTTTTTTAAGTGAAAGTTGGTTGGTAGGAAGATGTTACTGTAATCCAAAGGGCATATCATAGTTATCGCCTGCAGTAGTAGCAGTGGGGATAGAAGTAGGGAGATTTGAGACATATTTTATTATGAAGATCGACAAACTTTCAATTCAATATGGGGGGGGTGACAGAAGGTGAGAAATCTAGGATAGATTCCTGGGTTTTCGGTTTATCAGTGAGGATGGTATGAGAAAAACTAGGATAAAAACAAGGATTTTGTGGACATGTTAAGACAATTTGAGATATCCACTGAAAATATCAATTTGATAGTTCACTCTATGCATCTGAATGCTGCAAGGAAAGATCTGGACTAGAAATATGAATTTGGGAATCATAACTGTATAGATGGTATTTAAAACAAGGGACTCTACTTTAATGATGCCTATTTATTATATACTACACTATAGTCAAATCTGCCTCGCAGACTATTCCAGGTTTTTGATTAGGATAATATTGACACAGTGAATTTCAGTAATGTGGACAAATGGAGTATGCTTTTTTTAAAAAAAAAATCATGTAAAATATTATACTCCTTTGTATTGGCATCTCAGTTTAAAACAGTTCCCCCTTCTCTGAGGACTATCTCTAATTTCTAGGGGTGGAGCCCCAGCAGTTACATCTGTATTTCATGACCTTACCCCTGTGGCTGTGGTTGATTGATCCAGCGTTCTAAAGAGAAGGTGCGTCAGCTTCCACTTTGGGGTCCCTAGAGGGATCCTGGTTCATGCCCCATTTTAAAGGCTTAGTTTTTCAGTCATTTCTTGGATCATGTGACATATATCCTTTTTCATATACATTTATATCTCTAGCCTACGGTAGCTCTAGTTGGTTTTTGTTGCTAACTAATACAGAAATGTATGTAGAGATCCTTGTGTTTTACTATCTGAGGCTCTGTATTGAGTTTCGTTAAATTTTGAGAACCTTTAGACATTTCACCTCAATTTTCCCCCCATTTAAGCCATTGCTGGCATCTGTCCTTTTGTGGAAAACTTCTGTTGCTTGAGACAATGTTTTAGTGAATCAAGGCCATAAGAATCTTTTGTTTCAGTTTCAGAACTTGTCAGGGTGCTTCCTCCAGCAAATGTGATAGATTTATTCTTTTTGGATCTAATAGTGTTGATATTAAAGATATCTTCCTGCTCAGACATTTTTATTCAAAGGATAAAAGTGTCTTAAAAGTTTTCCCCTTCCTTGGAATTTTCAGAAAGTGATTCTCTTTATTTTTTGATTTTTATTTTATTCATAAATTTATTTATTTTTGGCTGCGTTGGGTCTTTGTTGCTGCACGCGGGCTTTCTCTAGTCGTGGCAGATGGGGGCTACTCTTCGTTGCAGTGCGCAGGCTTCTCATCGTGGTGGCTTCTCTTGTTGCGGAGCACGGGCTCTAGGCACACGGGCTTCAGTAGCTGCGGCACACGGGCTCAGTAGTTGTGGCTCACAGGCTCTAGAGGGCAGGCTCAGTAGTTGTGACTCACAGGCTTAGTTGCTCCACAGCATGTGGGATGTTCCCGGACCAGGGCTGAAACCCCTGCATTGGCAGGTGGATTCTTAACCAGTGTGCCACCAGGGAAGTCCTAAGTCTCTTTAGTAATACTATATATTCTTATTGAATATATATATGTATAAATTTTTCACATGTATTTAGATTTTAAAATAATAGAAGCATTCAGTGCTGCACACATTCAGTTGAAAGTTTCTAATACAGTGAAAATTGTGGAAGTTAATTTCATCAGTGTGAATTAATCCACAAAATATTTTCCTAATGTATTTGACAAAACCTCGTCAAATGAAGATCTGTTTATTCAGAATAATGCTAAATATAAAGTAAATGCTTTTCCCAAATTAATAAGATTTCTGTACATATGAGGTGCTTTGAATGCGTTTAATTTGAAGTTTATTTATTTCAGAATGTTACATTTCCAATTAATACATTTTAAATTTTGTAAGTTTAGCATACTTTAAGGGAGGACATATTCTGTGTGTTTTTGTATGTGTGGGTTTTTTTGCATTCAGATAAAAGAAACTTTAAAAACAGAATAATGCTACCAGCATCTGTGAAGGAATATTCCTTCCTATGAGATGAAGGCTTGGAAAAAACCTTCCTCTAGCCATTTCATGTCTCTGATGTAATTGGAGTTACATGAGTAAACAAGAAGGGTATTTACCAAATGAAACAAAACTCCTCATCTTTCTGAACTCTGGTTTAGGATAGCATTTGGATGAGATCTACCCTTGTAATAAAAATTTAAGATCTCCTATTGTGTTCTCACCAGTCACACACACACAAAAAAAACCCACATATTTTTTAAAAATGGAGAGCACAAAGAAACATCTGGAGGTGATGGATATGTTTATTACCTTGATTATGGCAATGGTTTCGTGGGTGAATGCACATGTCCAAACTCATCCAATTGTGTATGTTGAATATGTGCAGTTTTTGTGTATCAGTTATACCTCAATGAAGCTGTTAAAAGAAGGAAAACTTTTAAATAGAATAGCACTTGGAGATAACACTTTGGAGGTGCATTTATCAGTAATAACTAGTAGACTCTGTGTATATGAAATCAAATGAAATATTAATAATAAATAAGTAAAATCATTATATTAAAACAGAAACTAGGGCTTCCCTGGTGGCGCAGTGGTTGAGAGTCTGCCTGCCGATGCAGGGGACATGGGTTCGTGCCCCGGTCTGGGAAGATCCCACATGCCGTGGAGCGGCTGGGCCCGTGAGCCATGGCCGCTGAGCCTGCACGTCCGGAGCCTGTGCTCCGCAACGGGAGAGGCCACAACAGTGAGAGGCCCACGTACCGCAAAAAAAAGAAAAACAAAAAAAACCAGAAACTAGATTTTCTAAGTCTTTACGGGAATATTTTTCTTTGTTTGTATTATAGGTAGAACATTTTCCAGTGACTTTAGAACTTCTAAATTTTTAGAAAATTATCATCTTCTAATTAATCCTCAAATATTTTGCAAATTTTATTGTATGGTCTATTTGTCCTTGGGAAATATATTCTTTTGTGTCTTATTTGATAATATAAATTACACAGTAAAAAAAATTACTTGATTTATTTTAATAGTAATTACTCATTATTGAATACATTTAGTAAGTATTTTTAAAAATCAGCTTTATTGAGATTATTTTACATATAAAATTTACTCATTTCAAGTGTGTAATTCAGCGATTTTTAAAGTAACTTTATACCGAATGGTACAACTATCACCTTAAATTATTTCTGGAACATTTTTATTCTCCAAAAAGATCTCACATGCACTCTTACAGTTAATCACTATTCTCACCCTTAGTCTCAGGCAATTGCTAATCTACTTTCTATAAGTTTGCCTATTCTGGACGTTACATATAAATGAAAGCATACAACGTGTAGTCTCTTGTGTCTGGCTTCTTTCACTTAACATAATGTTTTTGAGTTTTATCTCTTGATGTAGATGTGTCGGTAGTTTGTTCCTTTCTATTACTGAGTCCTGTTTCATTGTATAGATATACCACATATTCTCTATCCATTCATCGGTTGATGAACATTTAGTGCATTTTCAGTTTTTGACTATTGCAAATAATGCTGTTATGAAGTCACATGCAAGTCTTCGTGTGGTTGCCAGTAAGTATGCTAAGATCTTTATGTTTAATGCATTTAATCTTCTCAACATCTCTATATGTTAAATAGTAACATCATCCCCATTTTACAGATGAGGAAGCTGTAAAATTACATTAACATCATACACCTAGTAAGTGGTGGGCCCAAGTATGTAACCACTTTCATTAGTTTCTAGTATATCCTTCCTATGGTTTTGTTTTTGTTTTTGCAGAAATAGGAGTGTGTGTTTTATTTCCCCATTGTTATGTAAAAGGTAGTATACATATATATACATACACACGTGTGTGTGTGTATATGGATGTATATATATAAAATTTTTTCTTTTGCATCTTCCTCTTGTTACTTAGTATATCTAGGAAATTACTAGGTCATAGAGATCATCTTCCTTCTTTTTACACCTGCAGAGTACACGTGAATAAGTACATAGCATAGTCAACCAGTCTCCTACATGTCGGGGAAATATCTTTCAGACTACTTTTTAAAAATGTTTTTATTTAAAAAAAATTTTTTTAATTGAAGTATGGTTGACTTACAATGTTATGTTAGTTTCAGGTATACAGCAAAGTTATTCAGTATTTTTATATATATATATATATATATATACATACACACACACACACATATATATATTCTTTTTCTGATTCTTTTCCCTTATAGGTTATTACAAAATATTGAGTACACTTTCCTGTGCTACAGTAGGTCCTTGTTGGTTATCTATTTTATATACAGTAGTGTGTATATGTTAATCCCAAACTCCTAATTTATCCCTCCCTCCCTTTCCCCTTTGGTAACCATAAGTTTGTTTTCTATGTCTGTGGGTCAGACTACTTTCTATACAATATTAATATCAAGTTTCTTTGAAGACTAATCAGCCTTATATCTGTTACTTTGTTTCCTTTATACTTAATATGGTTGAGACTACTGAGTATATTTTAGTTGTTTTTGGCAGATTATTGAACTTTCTTGTTGGCTGTTATATATGGTAACTTTTGGGCCTTTTTTCACACACACACGCACACACGTATATATATATACAGTCAAATTTCTTGGTTTGTATTCTGAACTGAAATCTATCAGGAATACTCAAATAAAGTACTAACAATGACTTATTGAATTCTTTCCAAGAATTCTTATCTGTTAAGTTACTCTTTAAGAGCAGCTTATTTGAACTCTTAATTACAGAACTTTTAGTATATTCAGGCTCTTGGGTGTTTTTTCCCCCATGGTAAACTGTTTAGAACCAATTTTAGATATTAAAAGCTTCCTAAGCACAGAAACAATGGCAATTTAATAAATAATAAAGAGTTACCAGGCAGGAAGCATTGTGAATGGTTAGGGGTCCATTCAACAGATTGCTCACAGGAAATTAAAGAGGTATATTAATTAATAAAAAGTTCCACCGATCTATTAAAAGTTTATAAGTTTTCCTTTTTAAAAATCTCAATCCATAATGTGTTACCTTTAAGTTTTAGGTGTGACATTAAATGCCAAGGTCATTCTGCTGTATTCTCTACATTTTTTTACAACTTCCAGTATTATAATTTTATACAGAATCTGCTACATGGCTGCAGATTTTCTCCCTTCATTTGTTTACACATAAAGACATAGTCCAGATCCAAGAAGGCCAAATTATACCAAAACATGGAAATTTGGTATCCATACATACAATCCATTATTTACTTAATTCTTCTTTGCTCTTTTACTACAGTGAATTACTGATTTATGCCACGGTATTTTTTTGAATGCCTGCTGTGCTATGCATATGTAGAAAAATAGTTTTTAAGAGAAAATGAACTTCTTTCTCCTGAGTCTGAGCAGCGGCAAATGGTCATGAGTTGCTGGTAGTAGTAAAATATGAGACTGAAAAGTTGTTGGTATAGGTCATTTAGGTCTTCGTTGCTGGGCTAAGCAACTTAAACTTTCTTTACAGTGATGAAGAGCCATTGTAAGATTTTAAAATAGGAGCATTACACGACCTGACATTTGTTCTAGGAAGAAAGCACTGCAAAGTCTATGAAGAATGGATTAGAGATCTGAGAAATGAGAGGTAGGAAGATAAGTTAACTGTTCAGGCAAGAAATTTTTATGGTTTACTTCAGCAACAATAGGAATCTTGTCAAGTAGCTAAATGTAACAATTTCTAGCGTTCATTAGGCAATTTTGTGGATTATGTCTACAGAATGAGCGCTTAAATGTTCAACTTCTGGTATCAGACTCATTAAAACCTAAAGCCATTAGCCATTATTCTAACCCTGGTCTTACTATCAGAACACCTTTTAGTTTTTATAAAACTAATTCATGTAGATAAGTACATAAAAAATCAGCAGTCTTCTGGTTTACTTTCTCATTTTGGTGTAGAATATATCTTCCAGTAGCTTCCAGAGAAATGTTGTATTGAATGTGAGCTTTCTGAAATGTTGCACTTATCTTTATTTTAACTTCCTAAGTGATGGATGGTTTGGCCAGATATTTAATGCTAGTTTAGAAATCATTTTCCCTTAGGATTTTGAAGACATTGCTCTATCGTCTTCACATTTACAATGTTGCTGTAAGAAGCCTATTCCATTTTGATTCTCAGTCATTTTTCGATGACTTATTTTCTCTGGAAATTTCAGCATATTCTCTTTCTCTTATATTGTACAATTTTATAATGATGTACCTTGAGCACAACTTAATTATAACTATAGTTTCTGAGGCCATTCAGGTTTCTTTCTTAATAATAACTTTTATTTTTTTTAATTAATTAATTTAGTTTTGGCTGCATTGGGTCTTCGTTGCTGCTCACGGCCTTTCTCTAGTTGCGGCGAGAGGGGGCTACTCTTTGTTGCGGTGTGTGGGCTTCTTATTGTGGTGGCTTCTCTTGTGGAGCACGGGCTCTAGAGCGCAGGCTCAGTAGTTGTGGCATGCAGGCTCAGTAGTTGTGGCTCGCGGGCTCAGGAGTTGCGGTGCATGGGCTTAGTTGCTCCGCGGCATGTGGGATCTTCCCGGACCAGGACTTGAACCTGTGTCCCCTGCGTTGACAGGCTGATTCTTAACCACTGTGCCACCAGGGAAGTCCTGGCCATTCAGTTTTTCAGAAGAATCCTCCATCACCCTTCTTTTGGTAGGCATGTGGTAGATGCTTGACTGCCAGCTCTCTAGGAACTGAGTAATAATAGGCAGCTAAGTGTCTTGCCAATCATCATACAGATTTTCACTTATTCTCTGTTTTCAGTATGATGACTCTCCCTCGTCTTCCTGTGCCTATGTCGATGTCCCTTAGTTGGATACGTGGATGCTTAGTATGGAGGATGCAGTTTGAGGTCGGGATGCTAATTCCTTATCATGAAGCTTTTATGTGCCTTTCTTTGTTTTTGGCAAACACCTCCCCTACCACCTTCCATAGTACCTGAGCCTTTCTGGAGTTCTGTGGAGTGAATTGGTTTGTTTCTCATCATATTCTAACTTAGTCATATGAGTCAGGAAATGAATACAGTGTGGACAAACTTAATTTGAATCCATCTTTGATTATTATTATCGGTGTAACACAGTTAGCTTTTGTGAGTATAATTTATTGAAAAAACCGAGTTCATAAACTTGGAACTATCTACAGAAATGGGAACAGCTGGCTTTTCACTGATGTTTTATTAATCAGGAAAGCAAAAGTATCCCATTTTTTTCCTATCAGAATGTTACTCTTAAAAACAGAATTATCTCCCATCCAAAAAGTTAATTCCAGTTATAGTTACTGGTTAGATAGTTAAAATTTAAATTAATTTTAAATTAATTCTCAGTTACCATTTTCACTTCACCTCTGACAAACCTTTTAGAAACTACCTCTAAACAAGGATGTCTCTCTTCTTAGAGAACATTTAGAAACACCATGTAATTAAGATTTTTGATGCTATATTTTAAAAGGACTTTGCTCTTTTGCCTATAACCAGGATTTTGGTGAAAGTTCTTTAATTATACAGGTAGACGCAAAGTTTGCCTATTTTAAAATCACTTAAAATATTGATATAAATTAGACCCAAAGCCTTATTTTCATAAGTTTATGTTCTTTCAAGTACATTCGATGACAGTGTTAACAAAAGCTGTACTGACTTAAATATTTCCAACATTTAGACTAATGGAGCTGATGTCTCTCAAGAGCTTGCAGTGAAACCATGTATAAAGGAATCTAAGGGGTGTGAAATCAGATGAGAATTGGACCAACTAAAGCTAGTTGAGACCCCCAAAATATTCCACAATAATTTTAAACTTGTGCCCCTTGGATGGGTCCTGTGGATCCTTAGTAGTTTGCTCTAGGAGTGAGATCAAATGAGGGGTGGGAAATGAAAATGGGGAGATGGAGATCTAGCTCCTCATCTCTTATTGGTTTAAATAAGTTAGATTTTATTTGAGCATAGGTTTCTGTACCTAGAAGGTTTTTTTCTGAAAGGCATTAGTTAGTAGTACTGATAGTTGAAATCAAAAGATTGAAGACAAATTTGAGCATGAGGTAGTATAAATATCTAAATCAGGCTTTCCTTGTTCTCCTGTTGCTAAACACCTCCTTCGGTTGGTTATTGTTTCCTGTGGTCATCATGCTTTTTCCTGACTTTGTACCTTTGTTGATATTGTACCCAAATTTGGAATATCATAGTCTCTTTCTACCTAGTTAGCTCTATATTTCAAAGCAAAAGTTAAGGCCAGCTCCTGCCATGAAGCTTTCATACTAACACTCCTACACATCGATCTTTTATTCTCAGAATTTCTGTAGCTCTTGATTACATTACTTTGGGTTGTTCTTTTGTTACGTACGATAATTTATTTCACTTCACTACAGTGTGAATTCCAGTTTGTCACATAGCGCTCACAGGGTACAAATTTAATAAATCAGTAATTTTTTTATTTAACTGAAACAAAATCATGAACCTGATTTTCCCAATTAAAATCTCTTTTTCCCTCATTACCATGAAACATTAATTTCGTTAATTATTTGCATATTTGGACTTTTGAGTGTGATGCTTTAATGAGCTTTATGCTCTTTCTCCTTTTGCATTCATCTTGATTTGCCCCCAGAATGGAATGATAAATCATTCATATTTGACAGCTATACTCCTACTTCCCTATACCTTGGCAACAGAATTCTCCTTTGTATATGTAGATCCCTTTTGACTGTTTAGGGGTAAAGAGGATCATCCTTCAGAGTATATAGAATATGTATACTTTCTGTCCCTGTCTGCGCTCACATAGGCATTTAATCTTTTTAGTTTGTATATCAGGACCTATACTGCAACAAGTTACAGCGATGTTTGGGGATGATAGTTTATCCCTAGATCAGGATGTTTAATGGGACTTTTATTGAGACATCTGTTATTCTGTAATTGGTAAGTCAGGGCCCAAAGATGGATTGAGGACATGATACTACTACATTCCGCACACCCTGTCCTAAATCTAGAGCCAGCTGACAGTCTGAGTCAGAAACTCCCCTGAGTATTTATTACGAGGTGAGCCCAGACTGATTCTATTACCCCCAAATATTCCAACTCCCACATCTCCACTCCCATTCCATATCAGATAGAAGACTGAGAAAGGAAAAGAGAGAGTTGGGGTTTGAAAGTTTGAAGATGGTATATTAACAGCTCTTTTCCCATTCTGCCTCTCAGTGGGCTCTTAAAATTCTTGGAAGGCATGGAGATGTCTTCAAAGTTTCATGAGAAGGAGCATGGAAAGTCAAAGAGAGCATAGTCATGGGACCGGTCAGGCAACCAACAAGCTAGAAGTTGCCCTACCTAATAAGGGGACTAGGGGCATGGGCTGCTGACCACAGGGGAGGGAAGACATGGCTGCCCTATCCTGGGGAGGCTGAGGTGAGGCTGAACATCACCCAAGTGAATTATGTGCATCACCTGGGAAGAAACCACCACATCAGCAAAAGCTGCCACAGCTGGTCAGAACTCCAGTGAGGTTTGGGGTTCCCTACCACCTACAGGCAGCCAGTAAGGCAGTCCCAGCAATTCCTGCCATGTTCCCTCTTCAACACATCATAGTAATTAGAGTTGGGAGAATAAGGGGAAGAACGTGTCCCAGAATTAAGGTACCGAAGTGCTGGAGTAGAAGGAGGACTGGAAGTGCAGACTATCCTTTGTCCCCCACTCAAGGTTCTGTGTGTGGGAGGGAGTAATAAAAGCTAATACTTGTGTAGTGCTTACTGTGTAAAAGGTGCTGTTTTAAGCTCTTTTCTTGTATTAATTCATTTAATCTTTTAACAGCTCTATGAGCTGTTAACTATTAACTGTTATTAACTATTTTACAAATTAGAAAACTTATAGAGATTAGATTAGATTTGAGTTAGACCTGGGAATGGAGTTTTTAAATTCTACTAGCTTGAGATTTCTTACAAGCAGAAAGTGACTGGGAGTGTATGAACTTTGCCCTAAGACCAAATTAAGGTCAGTATGGGGAAATTCAGTATCATACCACTGAAAGATAGAGGTCAGAGAAAAAAAATGTGGTACTTCATGCTGTAGTCTACTGAATTGAGAATGTTTAAAACACTGCTTACATATTTAGAATCAGTTGGACTCAGCTTTCATGTATTTAAAACATATATAATAAATACAAATATATATAGTATATAATGAAAACCCAGCTTTTTATGTTTTTCTGTAATTAATGAAATCCAATATTAGAGTTATAGGGTATATAATATTTAGTAACTTGGCAATCAATTTAATATTTAAGTGTTGATAAACTCATTCCTGCTAACCTGAATGAGAGAATGTGTGTGTGTGTATGTGTGTATCCATCTCAAATATTGCCAAGTTTCTCTGTCATGTGGACATGAATAGGCTCACATTAGCATTAATGGTCAAATTTTAGTAATACCAGCTTTACCTATGCATGCAGACACTCTAATCTCTTGCATTTCCCATTCCTTCAACTATTTTAGGGCGTTCTCAAGGGGTGCCATTTAGGCCAGGTTGCTACTCCCTTTTTACCTCTGTTGCTCTAAACCGATCTTCTTTCTTCTGCCACCCAAAACACATTGTCAGCACTGCTTTTAACTGTACTAGTTGGTCTCTACCACCATGACACTCAGTAATCCCTGAGACATGACAGCTCAGCATTCTTTTGCAAGCGAGAAAAAGAATTACCTTTTTGCATTATGCTTAGTTTGGGGAATCCTGGCCAAGTTGTGAGCTCCAACGTGTTAACAGGGTCTAAAGAGGCTCTTCTTTCAGTTCATGCACAGCATGTTTTCTTCCCAGAGTGTGAATACCTGGCCACAGTAGTTTGGCCTGATGGGTTCATCGCCTTGCGATGAGGGGGTCTCCTCTTTTCTCTAACTCCAGGCTCTAAAGCTTAGTGATTTTCTGTGACAGGTATCTCCTTCCCATTGCTCCTCTCAGAAATTTGGATTGTCTCATTCACTTCACTCTCTAATAGCCCAGACACACTGGCATGTAGTCTTAGCTTAAGATGTTTTCCGGGAGGCTTCTCGTCCCTGAATATAAATCAGTGGGTGCAGGTAGCTCAACAGGGAGTGGAGAGTGGAGAAATGTGGGGATGTGAAGTGGGAGGTGGGAAGTTGGGGGATAAGCGTGTCATCTAATTCCGTACGTGAGCTGTATCTGCATCTTAGCTCTAGTCTAGCTTTGGCCTTTGCCATATCTATATTACTGTTAAAACTTCATATGCAACTTCATTATTATTATTTTTTTTGCTTAAACCTATTTAAGATAAATGGTTCGAGCCACCATGTATGGTTGTACAGGTGTGTACTCAGCAGCCCTTAAGTGGTAGGTATGGCTTCTCACCCTACCCTTCCTATAAACTGTTACTTTGGGCATGTCACAGGCTCTCTCTGCTTCCTTTTGCGGAAATGATAGGGTTGAGCAATATGACCTAAGGCTCATTCCAGTTCTCACATTCTGAGGTCCTGTGTTCCTAAGTAGAACTGTTAAATTTTCATTTTATTGCCCTCATAATTTCCAGTATAATAGGTGAAGTGAGTTGTGAAAAATAAATTATTTATGTATGCAGTTTATAGTCTGTAATCATTCTTTTAGTTCTTATTTGTTGACTAGTAGCCTCTATGTCCAAATTAATATGAAAATACTCTGCTCTTTGGTGCTGTACGACAAATATTGTCCAAAGTAGGTTGTAAATAAAGGAAGAAAACTCTGAGCTAATAATTTATCTTTGGAGAGCTTTAAAAATATTACATGGTTGTAATTGTGGGCAAGAAATACAGAAATTTAAAGGGAAATATCCTCTAAAGGAAGGAAAAGCCACTGTTCTGGCTAGGTGATAGCGAACTTCCATCTTTTTAGGGCAGTTTTCCACTTGCTATTGCTATTGTAATTTTGAATTTCTGTGCATCAGTTTCTCTAGCGTTAATTGGTCGTTGAATTACTCTAAAACTTTTTTCCTGCTACTTTCTTACAGAATAGTTCTTGGACTGGGTGGCTAATAGTGCTATCTATAAGCTCCTAATTAAATTCAGGTCTTAATCAACGAGGATATCTTTGATTTATCCACTCTGTCATCTGAACTTTTGTTTAAATTTTCCATCTCTGCAGGAAAACTGAAAAGATATATTCTGTGTAAGTGAACTAGATTCTCTGTCTTCATTGAAAGGACTTCCATGCCTTTACTGTATTTCCCAAAGGCCTGCCATTTAATCTTTTTTTTCATTATCTCAGATACCATTGAATCCTTTCTCACCATCCCATTAATTTCATCCTTCATATTACTGTACCTTGATATTAATGGACTGTCATGGTAGAGGATATTGTGTTTGGTATGTCTGTAATACTGAATAGCACTAATAGGAAATTTTTATAATTAAGTTGAGTTGCCCAAGCAAGGTTGTCGTTCATATCTGGAGGGTTTCTTTAAATGACGAGTCAAATTTGAAGCTTCGAGGAGGAAAAACTATCAAAATATATACATTTATTCTTGTTTATGAGAATTTTAGTCCAGAAGCGCATCAATTATGTGTCACGTTTCAAGTTATTGTGAGATATAGTTATGTTTTTAGTAGCCTCAAAAATAGACCTTTATAGATTAAGACCCAGTTATCTTTCGTATTTTATTTTTTAAAAAGCAAATA
Source organism: Neophocaena asiaeorientalis asiaeorientalis (assembly GCF_003031525.2). Lineage (NCBI taxonomy): Eukaryota > Metazoa > Chordata > Mammalia > Artiodactyla > Phocoenidae > Neophocaena > Neophocaena asiaeorientalis. The sequence continues at coordinate 7,055,725 of NW_020173731.1, read as the reverse complement.
TCCCCTGTGAGGTGACAGAGACTAGAGTCTGGTATTGTAGATATTCAGGGCTATCTCTTGACATACTTAGCTGATAAACCTCAATTTAAATTCTTAAAAAAAAAAAATTCTTAAATAGAATCAAGCCTTCCTAGACCTAGGCCATTTCTAGACATATTACTAGTTATAGAAATTTAGTAGTTTTTATTTAAGAAATTTAAATGGAATCAACTTTACTGATATTAAAACCATAATCTGAATTTAAGTGTAAAAAGAACTCCCAATTCACAGTATAACTTAGATCCCTGATTTTGTAATTTTATGTATGTTCTGGTTGTTGGCAAAACTTCATATAATCTATTGTTATATTGTGAGCTTTGCTATTTGACTCGTGTTCAGCTTTATCTCTTTCACTATTTAGAATTAATTTTCTAAGACTACTGTAGTGCCTTATTTATTTTTTCAATTATCTCTTTATTCAATAGTGTAAAGATCTATTATACAGTGGCTTTGCATTTTTGGCATTCCATTGCAGAAAGTATCAATTTGTCACATAAAAAGAAAAATTAGATATACTTTATTCATGTTAAAGTCACACCCTAGCTTTTTTAAAGGCAGCTTTGACTTAGATTTGCAAGCCTGAGGATATTGATTTGAATTATGCATGACTGTCTGGTGTGCGGTTGCATTAGCCTGCTGGATGGATAATGTAAACATGTTCTGAATTTTAAGTACATGACAGTATATGAGTGGCAGGTTAAAAATAGAACTAATAACCAAGTGCATATTTGGATATTTGATTTTTACAGTGTAAAACTATACAGGGATGATCTCTGCAAATGGTTGACTGCCAATATAATAACTTGTTTTGTATGTTATAAATATAAAATATGTTATCTGATAAGTGTACGAGGTCAGTAATTTTTTTTCTAATTTGTTGAACTTTTGACAGTAGAAAACAAAAACGCAGTAATGTGCAAGTGAATAAGGATTACCTTTCACAGATTATGAGTTGATTGCTTAGGCATGCCATTTCCTACACGTGTGGGGTTTGTTTTTTTTTTTTGACTCTTTGAAGGGTTGGTTTTTTTTTTTAATTGGGGTATAGGTGCTTTACAATGTTGTGTGTGTGTGTGTGCGTGTGTGTGCTTTAAAAAGTCAGGAAGCTTTTTGTTGCTAGTTATAGCACTTTACCACAAGCATGTGCATTTTGAATTCTGGAATTGCAATGGGTATAACTAAACATTGTAGTTTACAAATGAAATTTGACATTCTAGCCTCTTAAAATCCTGTATGTTTCATTTCCATGGAAATTGGGAAAAAACAGTCAATTCTAATTATGGTCCATATCTTTGACACCTATATTTTATTTTACATTTCTAAATATAAATTTCCTCTAAAGCTATAATCGCTCTTAAATTGTGAAAAGAATTGCTAGTTCTAGAGTTTGATATTAAATGTTTTCACTTCTGAAGTTTATGTGCTTGTATTACATATGTATGTATTAATATATTTGTGAGTTAGTGTTGGTAAATTTGACCCATTTTTCTTTTGCATTAGTAGTATTGATAAGAACCTATGGATATTAAGAAAATTAGCCCTAGTTGTTTGTTTGTTAATAAATATTTTTGTAGTTGGTTTTTTTAATATTATTGATACTGATTTTCTAACCCAGAATTTTAATGTTATGTTAAGTTTTTTTAGTCTTTTTACTTTGGCTTCTGGATTTTATGTTAGGTTTAGAAAGACCTTTCATATTTTGAGGTTTGGAAAATTTTTGTATGTTTTCTTCTAGTATTTTTATGGTGTCACTTTTTACCTGTAAATCTTTGATCCAGCTGGGATTTCTTTTGATATAATGACTGAAGTGGAGATCTAGCTTTTTTCTTTTCCAAATTACCAGCCATTTATTATTACGTTATTTACTGAACAATATAATATTTTAACTACTGATTTGACATACACTAAATTTCTTTTTGGACTTGTGTCTATTTCTGAACTTTATTCTGTTCAATTACTTCCTCTATTACAGTGTCTAATGATATTCGGTAACATTATATTATTCTTTGTCAAGTTTTTTTCTGGTTATTCTTGTACATTAATTTTTCCAGATGAACTTTAGAACAATTCACATGCTATTTTGATTGGGTTTCTTTTTAACACTAATTTTAATTACCAATGTGAAGTTTTTCAGTGCCCCTTCTGTCCACTTCAAAATCTTTGTATTTTTTCTATCATCTCTACTACAGGTCAAATTTTCCTGTGCTTTTGCTACTTTCTGCGTATGACCTCAGCTAGAATCAGTTATCAGCAATCACTTATCCTTTTTTATTATACAACTTAATTCTTTCCATGATTCACTTCCTTCTGTTCTTAAACATTCCTAGTTCTTCCTACATAAATGGTGTCCATCCTTCTAATTTTCTTCTTCTGTGTTTTTTCTTAAAGTATTTTTTAAAAATCAACTTAAGATAATATCTTTCTAATCTTTTGAGTTACTCTGTGCCAACACCCTCTTTCCTTTCCTTATAAATTCTCTTTAAAAGCTAGTTAACAATGTATTCATATCTTTACCAGCTATTATTTCTAGTCACTTGAAAGCTGGATTTTAACTCTCTCACTCTAGTGAAATATTTTTAAATTAATTTTGTTATTATGGTAAAATATACATAGAAAATTTACCCCATAGAAGCAGAACCATAAAATATTACTATTTTTGTGTCTGGCTTATTTCACTTAGCCTAGTGTTTTTGAGATTCTCCCATGTTGTATTATGTATCAGAACTTCATTCCGTTTCATGGCTGAATAGTATTCTACTATATATATATGTGTGTGTGTGTGTGTGTGTGTGTGTGTGTGTGTGTGTGTGTGTGTGTGTGTGTGTGTGTGTGTGTACCACTTTTGTTTATCAGTTCATTCATCAGTGGACACCTGGGTTGCTTCTACTTTTTGGCTACTGTGAATAATACTGCTGGTGAACATTGGTGTACCAATACCTGTTTGAGTCCTTGCTTTCAATTCTTCTGGGTATATACCTAGAAGTAAAATTACTTGGTTCTGTCAGCTTTTACTTTATTTATTTTGGTGCTCTGTCATTACTAGGTGTTTCTATGTTTATAATTTGTTATATATTTCTGCTGGATTGACCCTTTTATTACTATAAAATGTCCTTCTTTATCTCTAGTTAACAATTTTTTTTGTTTGTTTTAAAGATTATTTTTCTGCTATCAGGATAGCCACTCCTGCTTTCTTGTGGTTGTTTTGCAAAATATATCTTTTTCTAACTCTTTAATTTCATTTTGTTTATACCTTTTAATCTAACGTGTGTCTTCTGTAGACAGCATATAGTTGATCATGTTTTTCTAAATCCAGACTGACAATCTGTACCTTTTGATGGGATTGTTTAATCCATTCACAGTTATGATACAATTAGAATTATATCTGCCATTTTATTTTGTTTTCCTTCGTACCTCAAGTCTTTTTTGTTTCTCTGCTCCTCCTTTAATACTTTCTTTTGCCTGATGGGGATGTTTATAATGTAGCATTTTAATTTCTTTAATTACTTTTTCATTGCATTATTTGAGGTTGTTTTGTTTGTTTGTTTGCCTAAGGGTTTACCGTATACCTCTTAACTTTTCCAAATCAGCTTCAAATTTGTTAGCTTAACTCCAGTGATATATAGAAACATTACTCTTAGCTCTGTTCCTTTTCCCCTTTTATGTTGCATTATTATTATACATATTATACCATTAATTTTACAACTTGAAGAATGCATTGTTAACAAATTATTACTTTACCATTGTAGTCATTTCCTTAGCCCAATATAGTTTTACTTCCACCTACCACACTTTGTGCTGTTACTAGCAAATATATTACATACATATTACATTTCTATGTATTATAGGCCCAACAATATACTATATACATATTATTTCATACAATTGCTTTTAAATAAGTTAAGAGAATAAGGAGAAAATACACATTTCTATTGTCTTTTATAATTAATTACCTTTACCATCATATATTTCCTTATGGATTGGAATTACCACCTGGGGTCACTGGCTTTCAGCCTGAAGAACTTCCTTTAGTATTTTTTTATAAGGTGAATCTGCCAGCAGCATTATCAGTTTCTGTTTATCTGGAAAAGTCTTTATTTTGCCTTCATTTTTAAAAGCTAACTTTGCTGGATATAGAATTCCTGGTTGACAGTTTTTTCTTTCTTTCTTTTTTTTTTTTGATCGTTTTGAATATTTTATCCCATTGCCTTCCATGTTATTGCTGAGAAGTCAGCTGTTAATTTTATTGGATTCCTTTATACGTGAGGAGTCATTTTTCTTGGGCTAGCTTGCAAGATTTTCTCCTTCTTTTTGACTTTCAGCATTTTTACTATGATATGTCTGTGTTTCTCTGCCTTTATTCTGTTTGGAGTTTGTTGTACTTTCTGAATGTGTAAGTTATTGTTTTTCAGTAAATGTGGGGAGTTCTTTGACATTAAATCTTTGACTATTTTTCTGCTTTTTTTTTGCTCTCCTTCTGATATTCACATTTCTTGTAGTTGGTGTGCTTAATGGTGATCCACTTTAAAACTCTCTTCATTTTTCTACGTTCTTTTTTCTCCTGGTTCCTGGGCTTGTAAAATCCGTATGTATATAGCTCATGTTCACTTATTCTTTCTTCTGCCAGTTCATATCTACTGTGGAACCCTTCCAATGCAATGTTTATTTCAGTTACTGTAATTTTCAGCTCCATAATTTCCATTTGGTTGTTTTTTATAATTTCTCCTCTTTAATGATATTCTGTATTAGATGCAACATTCTGATCATACCTTCCTTTATTTCTTTAATCATAGTTTCCTTCAATTCTGTGACTTTTTAATGGCTACTTTAACATCTTTGTGATAAATGGTGTTTCTCACAGACAGTTTCGGTTGCCTTTTTTTTTTTTCTAGTGTGTGATTCATACTTTCCTGTTTCTTTGAATGCCTCATAACTTTTTGTTGTTGAAAACGGGGAATTTTATATAATATAACAACTCTATGTACTGATGCCCCCCATGCTGTGGGCTTGTTATTGCTATTTGCTTATTTTCTTGTTTAGTGACTGCCTGGGTTGTTTTCATGAAGTTTGTTTCTCTACCACGGTGTTCAGCTCTGATGTTAAACCACAGCTTTGGGGAAGGCCCACAGTCACCCTGGGTTAACAGTGGTTTCAGTAAGCCTCTCTTTCTCTCTTTCCCTGGCCACACCCAGCTGTTACACTCCATTAACTTCCAGCTGATTGCTCTGGTACTTTTAAAAATGCCCTGAGTCGGGGCTTCCCTGGTGGCGCAGTGGTTGAGAGTCTGCCTGCCGATGCAGGGGACACGAGTTCGTGCCCCGGTCTGGGAGGATCCCACATGCCGCGGAGTGCCTGGGCCTGTGAGCCATGGATGCTGAGCCTGCGCATCCGGAGCCTGTGCTCTGCAACGGGAGAGGCCACAACAATGAGAGGCCCACATACCGCAAAAAAAAAAGGATCTGCTTGTTCAAAAATGCCCTGAGTCATAAATTGCTCTGTAAACTAATCTGGTCAATGTCTACCTCCTTTGAAGGAACAGTTTCTGAGGTCAGTGTTTGATTTTTTTTTCTGACCTTAGGAAGGCTTCTCTCAGTTGTCTCAGTCCCCTGTTCTCGCCTGCAAAATAGCTGGCCTACAGTTTAGCCTGCATCCTTATTGAATCTAAACCTCCTCATTGTCTTTTACCACAACCTCCTCTATTTTTGAGAGCACCTTTAGGCTTGAAGTTCTTCACTCTTTGTTGCAAAGAAGTCAGGTCTTTTGAGATTAGATTAGGAGCTAGGTAGATTTTATGACCTGTTTCAACCCCTGGCTGTACTCTGAGCCGGGACTTGGGAAATGGAGAAATGGGGGTGGGGACAATGGCAGGCTTCTCTCTGACAGACACTTCTGCTCTAGGAGCTGAGTGCTCACTATGGGGAGGCAGCAGCCTGAAGTTCTTTTTGACTTCTCTCTCCTGGTGTGGAACTCTGCCTCACCAACCTGGACAAAGGTGATGAGAGCGGCAGTATTCTCAGCATGCCATGGCCAGGGTTAGAACCCTGCATTCCACGGTTAGGGGCTGGGCAGAAGAAGGGAGCCCCATCTCTCAGTTGCACTTGCTTGGGACTTAGCCACAGCAACACTGGAAACAGGATGAAAAATGCTGATACTTTGCTCCTCCTTGGCAAGAGCCCTCCATCTGGGGCTGAGGGGAGATGGAACCTTTGTTCTTGGCTGCAGCTATCTGGAGTAGTCTCTGCCTCGCTAAACTGGGAGGGGTAAGGGAGGGGAGCAGTCTTGGATCAAATACTACAGACTCTTGTCTGTCTTTGCGAATTTTCATAGATATTCTTGAATAGATGTTTCTTCATTTGCTGTTTGTTTCCAGAGATGAAAAAAATTTTTTTTATAGTTTTCACCAGTTTCGCTGGAGAGCAGATGAGTAGAGCTCCTTATATTGTCAGCCAGAAGTTGGTCTCCTAATAATTTATTTTTAAATTAAATATTTTAAGCATACAAATAAGTACAGATAATTTCATAATGATGCACACATTCTCTAGTTTTTTTAGATTCTAACATTTTATTATATTCCGAGAATTTTTTTTAAAGAGATGAAACCTTGGATAGATTTGAAGACTTCTGTATATATACCTTTGTAGTCTATAACTTGGTATTTATCATTCCCATGCATTTTTGACATATTTTAAAATTTTACCCTCCGTTCACAGTGTGTAAGCCTTGCTACTGATCTTTTATATGTTCAGCAACACTTGTACTTGCCAGACTTCTGCATTTTTGGCAGTCTAGTAGATGGCATTCAGCATTGTGGTGGAGTTCCTAGAAAGAACAGATAGGACAGAAAAAGAAATGAAATTTGTAAAAATTTGAAAGGAAGAAATAAGATAGGCATTTCTGGGAAGTACGATTGTTTGCCTAGAAGAGGAACAAGACTGTATAGGCAATTATTAGAAAAGATATTTTATCCAGCATCTTTGTTCATTGTTTCTAATAATTTGTAATAATTTGCCTCTAGCTCTGGCTAGGAACTCCTGTACAGCGTTGAATGCCAACAAATGCTTCTCGATCCTGTTTTAAAGGGATTTCTTCTAATGTTTTCCTTTTGTTATATTTGCTATAGGTATATAGAAGATATTATTGATTGAGTTAAGTATAACTTAAGGATAACCCTTCTATTCCTAGTTTTCTAAGACTAATTTTTTAGTCATAAATTGATGTTTAACTTTATCAGTTGCATTTTCTGATTTTACAAGATTACATAGTTTTTAACTTTTAATCTGTTTATGTTATAAGTTATATTTAAAAGGTATTCCTATGATAAACCAACCTTGCATTCTTGAGATAGAATCAAATTGTCATACTATATTTGGTTTATTGTTGTTTTGTTTCCCTTAGGATTTTTACAGCTGTGTTCCTAAAGGGACTTACTATAAACTTTACCCTTCTCATATTGCCCTTTGTTGAGTTCTAGAATCAAGATTTTACTAAAATCATGAAATGAATTTTAAGTTATTTCCTCTTTCCCATTTCCTTAGAACATTATATAAAATTGAGTATCTGTTCTTTAAACGTTTGGTAGAATCAATCTGTAAAATCACTTGTACCTTATAATTTTTTTGTGGGTAGATTTTTTATTGATTCAATACTTAAATGTTGTAGGCATAATTGGGTTCTTTTTTCTTCAATCAGTTTTGGTAAATTATATTTTCCCAGGAATTCTGTTTTATTTTTATACATTTTCAAATTATGCTTATAAAGTTATTCATAGTATTCTTATTTTGGCCCAAAGGGTTATTTTTTTCCTTAGTTTTTTCAAGGAACTTGGTTTGGGTCTTTAGCAATCTTCTCTGTTGAATATATTTTAAAATTTTATTTATTCTGTGTTTTTTACTATTTCCTTTTTTTCCCTATTTTCTTTGGACTTAATCCTTTCTTTAACTTCTTGAGCTGAAAACTTTATTATCCTTGTCTTTTTTGTTTTCTAACATATTGCAATTAAGGATATACATCTCTTTACTACTTTAACTGTATCACACTAGTACATAATATATTTATTTACATTTGTTTCTATGATTTCCTTAATTTCTGTCATGATTTCTGTTTTAGTTCATAAGTTATTTTGAAGTTTAAAAAAATATTCAAACTTACAGAAGATTTTGTATGGATACCAAGGGGGAAAGCAGCAGGTGGGAGGAATTGGGATTGACACATATACACTATTGATACTATGTATAAAATAGGTAGTTAATGAGAACATACTGTATAGCACAGGGAACTCTCCATAATGCACTGTGGTGACCTGAATGGGAAGGAAGTCCAAAAGGGAGGGTATATATGTATATGTATGTGGCTGATTCATTTTGCTGTACAGTAGAAACTAACACAACATTGTAAAGCAACTATACTCCAACAAAAATTAATGTTTTAAAAAGGATTTCCAAATATATTGAACTTTTAAAAAATCTCGTTTGTGAGTTCTAAGTAATTATGTTGTGATCAGATAACAGAATCTATGTGATATTGACTCTTGCAATTTGTTAAGACTTGCTTTTTATGGTTAATGTATTTTTTTTGGAGGAGGGGAAAGGTTGTCAATGTTCAATATCTCCATCAAAGGAATATGTTTTCTTTAATTCTTGGCTGCAAGTTTCTATGAGTGTCCTCTAGTCAAACTTACTGTGTTCAAAATGCTGTATCCTTCCTAAATATTTTTCTGCTTTACCTTTTTTTTAACTTGAAGTATAGTTCATTTTCAATACTGTGTTAGTTTCAGCTGTACAACATAATGATTCAGTATTTTTATAGATTATACTCCATTTAACATTATTAAAAAACAATGGCTATTTTTCCCTGTGATGTACAATATATCTTTGTTGCTTATCTATTTTATACATAGTAGTTTGTATCTCTTAATCCTGTACTCCTAACTTGACCTTACCCCCTTCCCACTCCCCGCTGGTAACCAATAATTTGTACTCTATATTTGTGAGTCTGTTTCCATTTTGTTATATGCGTTTGTTTATTTTATTTTTTAGATTCCTCATGTAAGTGATAACATACAGTATTTGTCTTTCTCTGTCTGACTTATTTCATTAGCATAATATTCTCTAGGTCCATCCACCTTGTTGCAAATGGTTGTTTTTTATGGCTGAGTAATATTCTGTTATATAAAATTTTAAAAATATATATTATATACATATAAAACATATATATTTATATATATATAAATAAAACGTCTTCTTAAGCTAGTCATCTGTTGATGGATGGCTTAGGTTGCTCCCATATCTTGGCTATTGTAAATAATGCTGCTATGAACATTGGGCTGCGTGTATCTTTTTGAATTAGTGTTTTCATTTTCTTTGGATATATACCCAGGAGTAGAATTGCTGCATCATATGGTAGTTCTCTTTTTAGTTTTTTGAGGAATATCTGTAGTGTTTTACATCATGGCTGCACCAGTTGACAGTCCCACCAACAGTGTACTGGGGTTCCCTTTTCTCCACATCCTCACCAACAATTGTAATTTGTGGTCTTTTCCATGATAGCCATTCTGACAGATGTGAGGTAATATCTTCTCTCACTGTGGTTTTGATTTTTCATTTATCTAATGTGTATCTGCTTTACCTTTCAATCATTGAGAGAGATGTGTTATATCTTTCACTATTACTGTGAATTTATCCGTTTTTTCTCTTGGAATTCTGTCAGTTTTTCCTTAATTATTTTAAAGTTATGTTTTCAGGGACTTATGTTTATAAATTTATATGTTCTGGTAAATCATCCCATCTATCATTATGTTGTATTAACTATCTTTTTATTTTTATAACTTTTGGAGGAGGGGCTCAAAAACTATTATGTTACATATATTATATATAGTATTATATATTTCCTATATATTTATTGCAAAACTTATTGCAGTTATTCACATGTTTGAATTTATTTCCGCCATGTTATTTTGCTCTATTCACTCCACTTTTTCTATGCTGCTTTTTTTTTTTTAAGATTTCTTTATTATTTATTTAATTTATTTTTGGCTGTGTCTGCACTTAGTTGTGGTATGAGGGATCTTCATTGAGCCATGCTGGATCTTTTGTTGCAGCGTGGGTTCTTCGTTGTGGCGTGCGGGCTTACCTCTAGTTGTGACGTGCGGGTTTTCTCTCTCTAGTTGTGGTATGTGGGCGCCAGGGTGCGTGGGCTCTGTAGTTGTGGTGCGCGGGTTCCAGAGAGCGTGGGCTCTGTAGTTTGCAACACACGGGCTCAAGTTGAGGCACGCGAGCTCAGTAGTTGTGGCACGCGGGCTTAGTTGCCCCGTGGCATGTGGGATATTAGTTCCCTGACCAGAGATCGAACCCTCATCCCCCCTGCATTGTAAGGCGGATTCTTTACCACTGGGCCACCAGGGAAGTCCTTCTGTGCTGCTTTTTCTTCTCCTTTTTGCCTTTATCCTGATGTGATTTTTATTTGATGGCATCTGTGTCTATAGAAATATCCTCAGAAAAGAGGATATTACTTCTGAGATCTAGCATAATATTAATGTAAAATGTCTGAAAAATGTAACAGTCACTTATATTACTTGGTATAAACGTCTTCTTCTCAGGAGGGCAAAGCGTTTTTTATTCTTTTCCTCTTTTAATCTTTACCTGTAACCTTTCTTGACATGCTTTCCATCCCCTTTTGCATTGTGCAATCACCATCCATTTATTTGTAGAATCGCGAAGCCAGATAGGATCTTGAGAGCTATGGAGTTATGCAGGAAGGTCTACATCTCAAATATCAAAAGCAAAAAGTAGTTTTGAGCAAATAGACTTCAAGAAAGTAGAAGTCTAGTCTAGTTCTCTCTTATAATTCATCACATCTTTAGTAATTTTCACTTTAATTTCTTATTTTATTCCAATTCCAAAGTGGAGCTGTTAAATGTTATGGATTCATAATAGTTAAAATTGCAAGGATGGTTTTTTTTAATTGTAAAGATCTTTTAAATTATAAACTCATTTTCTTCATTTTATGCACACAGGCCCAGAGTTTATATGCTTACTTAGCTTCTTAGTAGCAGACCATAGTTTCAAACCCAGATTTCCTCCCTCCCTGTTCAATGTCCTTTATCTTTTCTTCTCGTCTCTGACATAAAAGCAAATTAGGTTTTCTTCTGGGGGCCAATGGAGTTTCAGTACCTTGCGTAGTGCCTAGCACAAAATAGGTACCAAAATAAATACATTTACCTTTTTCTGAAAGAGAAAGATAGGTAAACTTGGAATTGCTCTGTTTTAAGTGTTTTACACTTTGTTATATGTGAGCACAGAAGAGGCCCGCTGAAATCAGGTGGGCGCTTTTCAGTATGGGTCTGCATGTTATTTCTCCAAACCACTCTTAACGGAACATGGCTTTGGGTCTCCTGTGGAAATCATGAGAGAAGCTAATTCAGGTGGATACATTTTCTCTGGTATTCAGCTAAATTCAACAAGGATAGTTTGAGTATAATTTTTTCCCCAAACTTTTGCTGCAGTCATTAGTGGTAAAGAAAACAGATATTAAATATTTCCTGTGAGTCCTTATAAGAATTTCAGAGATGTATTATTTTTCCCTCAGCCAATTCTGATTTAAACCAAGTAATCCCATTTCCTTTAACCATTCTTATGGTTTCTATTTAGAAACTTTCATAGTCTTTCAGTAACTACAAAAGATGCTTTCCCCCTCTACAGATGGAGAAACTGAAGCAGTACGAGGTTTGACTTGGAACTTGTGTGTAGAATTCACTGTATTAGACTGAATTTGTGTATTATATGTGCTGCTTATAAATTCAAGAGCTTTCCTTAAGTAAATCAATGTTTGTGTTTACTTAATCTATATGATCTCTAGATCACAAGTCCTTATAGATGGAATAATATGTATTACCAGGTTGATGTTTCTTAATCATAAAATTTAGAATAATTAAACGTTAACTGAAGGGCATATCTGTCCACTGAAGGACATATCTGTCCATAATAAAGTAGTTCTTGCAAATTGTTAATGTCATGTGAAGAGAAGGAAACTGTGTATGTACATTTGTCTTTAAAAGTAAAATTATATAACTCTATAGGAAGTCTACCTCACCACCCCTTACGTATTTATATTATTTTTTAAAAATGTAGGTCACAAAAGGAGATACTGAAATTATTTCTTGTTAGAAGTAGAGTTTGATCTTAAATTCCTGATTTTTTTAAAAAAATGTTTTATGTAGTGAAAAGTTTTAACTTATTAAGAAAATTAGATTGCTACAGTAAGGAAGAAAAAAATGTAGATAGAATGAGATGATTTCTGAAATTGTCCAAATAATTTTTTCTGGTAATTTTGCCTGATAATACAGATTCTGTCCTATTTTGCAATGGTGTTTTTGGTACAAGGCAGCAGTTAACTTTGGCATCGTATATGTTCTCATAAATGAGTTCTTCTGAAAACTTTTATTGTGGGCTATATAATATGAACGTCCCTGTGAGATATTTTCTTTAACATAATTAGAAGTGTTCAATACTAATGATCTCAAAACCTAAGTCTAAGGTTCACTTTGGACCCTATGAATTACTGATGGACTGTTGTACTAGTTTATTTTAATATTTGAACCTTTTCTTTTATAATACCTTTTTTTTTTTGCCCAGTGATTTGTTATCTACTCAGAGTTTTAAAATAATTTGCTGGTCAGCTGGTTTGTTTACTTAAATTTTTTTAAATTTTTTTAAAACACCATGAATAATGGTACAAACAATTAGAAATTCATGGTATCTAGATGGCTTCATTCCTGCCATGTCAGTTTTCTTGTGTTTGATGAGACACATAAAGCAGTTGTAGGAGAATGCTTGTCACTGGTATCCATGGTAACTCCAAAGATACTTTGGAACTCAGATGGATAGAGTAAGCCACAGTAATAGGTCTCATTATAAGGGCAAAATACATAAAAGGTTCAGGCATATGCTTTTAATTAGTTTCCAAAAATAGCTAGGACTGGAAAAGATGCAGTGAAGTAATATTTTTCAGTGTTGGAAATAGTATGGGCAGCATTGGAATATGATGATTGTTTTTTTTTTTAACTAAAGTAAGGGAAATGTACACTCTGAATACTCATGGTAGTATAGTTTCTTTATCACAATTTGATCATGAGAGTACACACTGATAAAAGGTAGGCTTAGTTTCATATTGATACAAATGTGGAATTTGCTTATCATTCTTAATTCTTATCCCTACAACATAGTTTATTCAAAACAGCACTATTAGGCTTTTTCTTATAGATTCTAATGTACATAGGAAACATACTTTCTATCTACACAATGTGCAAGAATGAGTCCATGCATTTTTATTTTAAAATGCAAATAAGACAGTAGCCAAAATTCTTACTGTTCAGGTATATTAAATTTTCAGTCTTCTTTGGAACATATTACATTTGAATGAGTTAAGATAGGATTCTGGAAAACTAGACTAGAATAATTAAGTATTTTCTGTTAGAGAATTATGGTGGATAAAAGATTAATAACTCTTTTAAGACAAAATTCTTTAAAGATTTCCTTTTGAATTGCAATCTGTAACGAATAATCTTGTATTGCATTGCAGTTCAACACATTATTTCTTCCTGTTGCTATAGAAACTAATTCTAGTGCAGCTGTGATTGCTAATCAAAATTCTAACATTATACAACCTTTTTTCCCCTTAGTGCTTCATTTTATTTTTAGTTACAAAATAATAAATTTCAAATGGTGAGTTCATAACAATGGTCAAAACATTAATGGAAATTTTTTTTAAAAATGAGCCCTTTTCTATGAAAATAGAGGTATTCTTATTGTATAGTTTCAATATGAATAAAAAGAAAACAAAACCTTTCAGCTGAATTACAAAGGTCTGTAATTGCCATATTACATCAACATTGTGAAGCACTTAACTGCTTCATAATCCTAAATTGCTACTATTTCAACCATCTATTTTTGAAGTGTCTGGTTACTTGGTATTATAAAAAGTGAAAAAATAAAAATCCTTGGAATGCCTGAAGTCTTTTTACACAAAATGGTAATGAAATCTGCCTTACTGTTTCATTCTCAAAGAATTGAGATCACATCCCCCGTTTATGTCAGAAGGAAAAGCTAATTAGTTCTCATTCTTGCCTTATTAGTATATAACCACCCCCCTCCCAACCCCACCCCAAACTATACTGTTAACATCACCCAGTATAAATCTGTGCATATTTTACAGGCCAGAACTGAACTCCTTTTTTGTCTCTAAGGATATTGGGGTTTCTTTTCCGTTTCATAAAACAATTACTCACCAAATTATTCATAGCAAAAAATGTAGTATATAAACTCAACAAGACTTAAGCTCGATTTTAAAATTAAATCTTTGGAATGTGTTCTAGTATTATTTGCATATATGGTACTTAACATTTTTATTTTCTGATTTAATACATTAAATAAGGCAAACAGCTAAAAGTTATTATTTCAGATTATTGACTGATTTAAATTAAAACACATGTGAAAAAATCTGTTATCTTCTTTTATATGAATAAAATAAAACATAATGGGAAATGTGGCAGATAGGATTTTTTTAATGTGTATTTATTTATTTATTTTCTTATTAGTCATCCATTTTATATACATCAGTGTATACATATCAGTCCCAATCTCCCAAATCATCACACCACCACCCCTACCCCACCCCATCGCTTTCCCCCTTGGTGTCTATACGTTTGTTCTCTACATCTGTGTCTCAATTTCTGCTCTGCAAACTGGTTCATCTGTACCATTTTCTAGGTTCCACATATATGCATTAATATACGATATTTATTTTTCTCTTTCTGACTTACTTCACTCTGTATGACAGTCTCTACATGCATCCACATCTCTACAAATGACCCAATTTCGTTCCTCTTTACGGCTGAGTAATATTCCATTGTATATACGTACTACATCTTCTTTATCCATTTGTCTGTCGATAGGCATTTAGGTTGCTTCCATGACCCGGCTATTGTAAATAGTGCTGCAGTGAACATTGGGGTGCATGTGTCTTTTTGAATTATGGTTTTCTATGGAAATATGCCCAGTAGTGGGATTGCTGGGTCATATGGTAATGCTATTTTTAGTTTTTTAAGGAACCTCCATACTGTTCTCCATAGTGGCTGTATCAATTTACATTCCCACCAACAGTGCAAGAGGGGTCCCTTTTCTCTACACCCTCTCCAGCATCTGTTGTTTGTAGATTTTCTGATGATGGCCATTCTGACTGGTGTGAGGTGATACCTCATTATAGTTTTGATTTGCATTTCTTTAATAATTAGTGATGTTGAGCAGCTTTTCATGTGCTTCCTGGCCATCTCTATGTCTTCTTTGGAGGGCTGTCTATTTAGGTCTTCTGCCCATTTTTGGATTGGGTTGTTTGTTTCTTTAATATTGAGCTGCATGACCTGTTTATATATTTTGGAGATTTCTGTGCATTAATTTTGTATCCTGCAACTTTACCAAATTCATTGATTAGCTCTAGTAGTTTTCTGGTGGCATTTTTAGGATTCTCTATGTATAGTATCATGGCATCTGCAAACAGTGACAGTTTTACTTCTTCTTTTCCAATTTGGATTCCTTTTATTTCTTTTTCTTCTCTGATTGCCATGGCTAGGACTTCCAAAACTCTGTTGAATAATAGTGGTGAGAGTGGACATCCTTGTCTTGTTCCTGATCAAGAGGAAATGCATTCAGTTTTTCACCATTGAGAATGATGTTTGCTGTGGGTTTGTCATATATGGGCTTTATTATGTTGAGGTAGGTTCCCTCTATGTCTGCTTTCAGGAAGTTTTCTTTTATCATAAATGGGTGTTGAATTTTATCAAAAGCTTTTTCTGCCTCTATTGAGATGATCATATGGTTTTTATTCTTCAGTTTGCTAATATGGTGTATCATGTTGGTTGATTTGTGTATATTGAAGAATCCTTGCATCCCTGGAGTAAATCCCACTTGATCATGGTGTATGATCCTTTTAATGTGTTGTTGGATTCTGTTTGCTAGTATTTTGTTGAGGACTTTTACATCTATATTCATCAGTGATATTGGTCTGTAATTTTCTGTTTTTATAGTATCTTTGTCTGGTTTTGGTATCAGGGAGATGGTGGCCTCATAGAATGAGTTTGGGAGTTTTCCTTCCTTTGCAGTTTTTTGGAAGAGTTTGAAAAGGATGGGTGTTAGCTCTTCTGTAAATGTTTGGTAGAGTTCGCCTGTGAAGCCGTCTGGTCCTGGACTTTTGTTTGTTGGAAGATTTTTAATCACAGTTTCCATTTCATTATTTGAGATTGGTCTGTTCATATTTTCTATTTCTTCCTGATTCGGTCTTGGAAGGTTATACCTTTCTAAGAATTTGTCCATTTCTTCCAGGTTGTCCATTTTATTGGCATAGAGTTGCTTAGGATGCTTTATATTTCTGCAGTGTCTGTTGGAACTTCTGCTTTTTCATTTCTAATTTTATTGATTTCAGTCCTCTCCCTCTTTTTCTCAATGAGTCTGGCTAATGGTTTATCAATTTTGTTTATCTTCTCAAAGAACCAGCTTTTAGTTGTATTGATCTTTGCTATTGTTTTCTTGTTTCTATTTCATTTATTTGTGCTCTGATCTTTATGATTTCTTTCCTTCTACTAACTTTGGGTTTTGTTTGTTCTTCATTCTCTAGTTCCTTTAGGTATAATGTTAGATTGTTTATTTGAGATTTTTCTGGTTTCTTGAGGTAGGCTTGTATAGCTATAGACTTCCCTCTTAGAACTGCTTTTGCTGCACCCCATAGGTTTTAGATCAACGTGTTTTCATTGTCATTTGTCTGTAGGTATTTTTGATTTCCTCTTTGATTTCTTCAGTGATCTCTGGGTTGTTTAGTAACGCATTGCTTAGCTTCCATGTGTTTGTGTTTTTTACGTTTTTTTTCCCTGTAATTGATTTCTAATCTCATAGCATGGTGGTCAGAAAAGATGCTTGATATGATTTCAATTTTCTTAAATTTACTGTGGCTTGATTTGTGACCCAAGATGTGATCTATCCTGGAAAATGTTCTGTGTGCACTTGAGAAGAAAGGGTAATCTGCTGTTTTGGGGATGGAATGTCCTATAAGTATCAATTAATTAAATCTATCTGGTCTGTTGTGTCATTTAAAGCTTCTGTTTCCTTATTAATTTTCTGTTTGGATGATCTGTCCATTGGTGTAAACGAGGTGTTAAAAGTCCTCCACTATTATTCTGTTACTGTCAATTTCCTCTTTTAGAGATGTTAGCATTTGCCTTATGTATTGAGGTGCTCCTGTGTTGGGTGCGTATATATTTATAATTGTTATATCTTCTTCTTGGATTGATCCCTTGATCATTCTGTAGTGTCCTTCCTTGTCTCTTGTAACATTCTTTATTTTAAAGTCTATTTTATCTGATAGGAGTATTGCTACTCCAGCTTTCTTGTGATTTCCATTTGCATGGAATATCTTTTTCCATCCCCTCACTTTTAGTCTGTATGTGTCCCTAGGTCTGAAAGTGGGTCTCTTATAGACAGCATATATATGGGTCTGGTTTTTGTATCCATTCAGCAAGCCTGTGTCTTTTGGTTGGAGCATTTAATCCATTCGCATTTAAGGTAATTGTATGTATGTTCCTATTACCATTTTCTTAATTGTTTGGGGTTTGTTTTTGTACGTCCTTTTGTTCTCTTGTGTTTCCCACTTAGAGAAGTTCTTTTAGCATTTGTTGTAGAGCTGGTTTGGTGGTGCTGAGTTCTCTTAGTTTTGCTTGTCTGTAAAGCTTTTGATTTCTCCATCGAATCTGAATGAGATCCATGCTGGGTAGAATAATCTTGGTTGTACGTTCTTCCCTTTCATCACTTTAAGTATATCATGCCACTCCCTTCTGGCTTGTAGAGTTTCTGCTGAGAAATCAACTGTTAACCTTACGGGAGTTCCCTTGTATGTTATTTGTTGTTTTCGCCTTGCTGCTTTCAATAATTTTTCTTTGTCTTTAATTTTTGCCAGTTTGATTACTTTGTGTCTCGGCGTGTTTCTCCTTGGTTTTATCCTGTATGGCACTCTCTGCGCTTCCTGGGCTTGGGTGGCTATTTCCTTTCCCATGTTAGGGAAGTTTTCGACTATAATCTCTTCAAATATTTTCTCGGGTCCTTTCTCTCTCTCGCTTCTCCTTGTGGGACTGCTATAATGTGAATGTTGTCTCGTTTAATGTTGTCCCACAGGTCTCTTAGGCTGTCTTCATTCGTTTTCATTCTTTTTTCTTTGTTCTGTTCCGCTGCAGTGAATTCCACTATTCTGTCTTCCAGGTCACTTATCCGTTCTTCTGCCTCAGTTATTCTGCTATTGATTCCTTCTAGTGTATTTTTCATTTCAGTTATTGAATTGTTCATCTCTGTTTGTTTGTTCTTTAATTCTTCTAGGTCTTCGTTAAACATTTCTTACATCTTCTCAATCTTTGCCTCCATTGTTTTTCCGAGGTTCTGGATCATCTTCACTATCATTATTTTGAATTCTTTTTCTGGAAGGTTGCCTATCTCCACTTCATTTAGTTGTTTTTCTGGGGTTTTATCTTGTTGCTTCATCTGGGACATAGCGCTCTGCCTTTTCATCTTGTCTGTCTTTCTATGAATGTGGTTTTTGTTCCACAGGCTGCAGGATTGTAGTTCTTCTTGCTTCTCCTGTCTGCCCTCTGGTGGATGAGGCTATCTAAGAGGATTGTGGAGGTTTCCTGATGGGAGGGACTGCCAGATAGGATTTTATAATACAGTTGTATTAATTTTTTACCTCCATTTACTGATAATCATATTTTATGTGCTGATTGACATGAACATATAAAATTTTAGGAGCATGTAATATGCTGGACACTTGAGAAAGTACTGAATGTCTAAACTTTGCACTTGGAAATAAAGTCAGCTCTACTCTAATAGATTTGTTGCATCTCTGATGTAACATAAATATAAATACTATGTAATCTGATGTAATGTAATATAAATACTATGTGTCCCAAGCTATCTATATTCCTCAAAGATAGCTGGGAATTCTTTCCTTAAGCATGATAATTCTTTAATTTTTTTAATGGAAATCTTTCTGATTTGTATTTTATATGTAGTTTAATTGAATCTTTAATGGTAACTTAGGGTCTTCATTAATATTGATTACTAGGTAAAACCAAAGTATGTATGTAGAAGTAAAAATATATGAAAATAGCACAAAAAGTGGGAGGAAAAGTATTCTGTTGTAAGATTTTTGTGTTATAAATGAAATTATTTGAAGATAGATTGTGATAAGTTAAAGATATATATTGTATAAATCCTAGAAGAACCACTGTAAAATAAAGCAAAACTTAAGGCCAATAAGCTAATAGTGATGAGAGAATTGAATTATAAAAGTACTCAATCTAAAAGAAGTCAGCAAAGGAAGAAAAACGAACAAAGAATAGTTAGGGCAAATAAAAAACAAATTACAGGAGGGTAGATTTGTACTTAACTATATAGATGAGGTATTGACAAACTATTCCCCATGAACCAAATTTGACATGCAGCCTGTTTTTGTATGGCCTGTAAGCTAAAAATGACTTTTACTTTTTTCTTAATTATGAAAAATATATGTAACAAAATTTACCATTTTAAACATTTTAAGCATACAGTTCAGTGACACTAAGTAAATTCACATCACCATCACCACCATCCATACCTTTTCATCTTCCCAAACTGAAACTGTCTACCCATTAAACTGTAACTCTCCATTGCCCATCCCCCAAGATCCTGCCAATCACCATTATCTTTTCTGTCTCTATGAGCTGACAACTGTAAGTAACTCATAAAAATGGAAACATACAATATTTGTCCTTCTTTTGTCTGGTTTATTTCACGTAACATAATGTCTTCAAGATTCTTTCATGTTATAGCAAGTATCAGAATTTCATCCCTTTTTTAAAAATATTTTTAGATTTATAGAATAATTGAGCTGATAGCACATAGAATTCCATATACTTACCCCACTCCCACCCCTTAACCCTTTATTCCCACACAAAGTTTGACCTATTATTAATATCTTGTATTAGTGTGGTACATTTGTTAAAATAAATGAGCCAATATTGAAACATTATTATTAATTATAGTCAGTAATTACATTGTTTTGTTCTTTGTGTTGTACAGTTATAGGGGTTTTGAAAAATGCATAATAACATGTATCCACCATTAGTTTTATACAGAATAGTGTCAGCACCCTGAAAATTCTGTGTTCAACCTATTC
This sequence comes from Neophocaena asiaeorientalis asiaeorientalis, assembly GCF_003031525.2. Lineage (NCBI taxonomy): Eukaryota > Metazoa > Chordata > Mammalia > Artiodactyla > Phocoenidae > Neophocaena > Neophocaena asiaeorientalis. The sequence goes on along the minus strand of NW_020173731.1, from coordinate 7,035,448 downwards.
GTGTCATACCTCCCTCCCTTGGAATCCTTGGCAACCAATGATATTTTATTGTCTCTATAGTTTTGTCTGTTCCAAAATGTCATAAAGTTGAAATCAATAGTATGTAGCCTTTTCAGACTGGCTTCTTTCACTTACCAATATGCATTTAAGGTTCCTCCATGTCTTTTCATGGCTTGATAGCTCCTTTCTTTTTATAACTAAATAATATTACATTGTATAGATGTACCATAGTTTGTTTATCTATTCACTTATTGAAGACATATTGATGGCTTCCAGTTTTGGGTGATTGTGAATAAAGCTGATATAAACATTCATGCACAGATTTTTGCACAGACATACATTTTCAACTCAGTTGGGTAACTATCTAGGAGCGCAGTTGCTGGATTGTAAGGTAAGACTATGTTCAGCTTTGTAAGGAATTGTCAACTAAAATGATTGTAGCCATTTTGCAGTCCCACCAGCAATGAATGAGAGTTCTTGTTGCTCCACATCCTCACCAGCATTTGATATTATCAGGTTTTTTTAAATTAATTTTTACTGGAGTATAGTTGCTTTACAATGTTGTGTTAGTTTCTGCTGTACATCATCCCTTTTTATGGCTGAATAATATTCTCTTGTATGTATGTACCAGATTTTTCCAGTTTTAAAGTATTATTAAACACACACAGAGAATGTGTGGTAGACACTATATGTGGCCTACAAAGTTTAAAATGTTTATTTTGTGTGGTCTGTTAGAGAAAGCTTGTTAGTCCTTGATTTTGATAATTACACTAAATCTAAATGATTTAAATATGCCAATTAAAAGGCAAATATTTTTTGAGTTTTTTTAAAGCAATATTCAAAAATATATTGTGTATGAGAAACCTAATGTAAATATAAAGGCATAGATAATTTAAAAGTTAAAGGATAGAAAAAAATGATATACCTACCATGCAAACATGAATTCAGAGGAAGCTGAGAAGGCTGTATTAATATCAAAGAAGACGTTAGAATAAGTATTATTATCAGGGATAAAAGGGACATTTCCACAAGAATTTGAGTCAATTCATCAAGAAGACATAATAATCCTAAATAACAGCTTCAATAAACTTGAAGCAAAGGAGAAACAGAAATTCACAATTATATTATATTCAGAGATTCAGTACTTCTCTCGGTAATGAATAAGAGAAGTAGACTGAAAATCAATAAGGGTGCAGAAGACTTCAGCCACAAAATCAACCAGTTTTGTTTTTGTTGACATTGATAGAACACTCCACTCAGAAGTAGCCAAATACACTTGATGGAGAAATGTTTTTGACTGTATTCAACTTCGATTCATGATAAAAACCTTCCATCAAACTTTTTCAATCTCTGATTACAGGCTCTAAAAAATAACAAAATTTTAAAATCCCACAAGGCTAATAATATTTAGTGGTGAAATATTGAATGCTTTTTTTTTTTTTGGTAAAATCCAGTATATGACAAGAATTTCCACTCTCACTACCTCTATTTAGTGTTTTTAATTGAGAGTCTAGCTAGAACAATAAGGCAAGGGGAAAAAAAGTCATAGAGCTTGGAAAGGAAGAAGTCAAACTATCTTTACTTGCAGATGATATGATTATATAGAAATTTCTAAGAAATTTACAAGGAATTTTTAGGATATCAGGTCAATATACAGATATCAAATGTATTTCTATATATTAGCAAAAACAATTGGGAAATATGATTTTTAAAACAATATCATTTATAGTAGTATCATAAAACCGAATCCTTAGGAATAAGAGTAATAAGCAAGACACTGAAAACTACAAAACATTGTTAAGAGACTGTAAACAAGAATTAAATGTAGTGGTATAGCATGTTAATTGATTGGAAGATTCAATATTGTGAAGATGTTTATTCTCCCCAAATTGATCTGTAGATTAAATATGATCTCCATTAAAATTCCACCAGGCCTTTTTTTATTTGTAGCATATGACAGATTAAAATATTTATGGAAATGAAAGGGGCATAGAATAGTCAAAACTGTGGTGGAAAAGAAGAGCAAAGTTAAAGGGCTTACACTACCTGATCTCAGGATTTAGTGTAAAGCAACAGTAATCAAGGAAGTGTGGTATTGGCACAAGGATTGACATATAATTAAGTGAAACAGAAGAGTCTAGAATGCAGACTCACATATATATGACAATTATTTTCAACAAGGTGCTCAGGTAATTCAATGAGGAAAAAAGTCTTTCAGTAAGTCGTTTAGGAACAACTGGATATCCATATGGAAAAAATAATAAACACCAATCCTTGCTTCACACCATACATAAAAATTAATTCTAGATAGGTCATAAATATAAATGGTAAAACTTATTTAATTACTAGAGAAGACATAGATAATCTTTGTGACTTTGCATTATGCAAAGATTTCATTGATAGGAATCAAAAGGCATGAATCATAGAAGAAAATTGGAATGATTGTGACTACATTAAAACTTTTGCTCTTCAAAAGACACTATTAATAAAATGAAGAGGCAAGCCACAGACAAAATATTTTAAATGTATTGCAAGGGAGAAATAGAAATTCACAATTATATTCAGAGATTCAGTACTTTTTCTCTCTTGGTAATGAATTTCTCGTTTGCAATAAATGCATGAAAAGATGCTCAAATCATTAGTCATTTAGGGAAACACAAACTAAAACCACAATGAGATATCACTACACAGCCAGTGAAATGCTTAAAATTTAAAAGACTATCAGTACCAAATATTGGTGAGGATGTGGAATAAATGGAACTCTTACGCATTGCAGTTTGAATGCAAAATGGTAGAGCCAATTGGGAAACAGTTTAGAAAGATAAATTGTATCCCTACAGTAGAATACAGATTAACAAAAAGTAACAAACTTCTGATAGATGCAAAAACATAGTTGAACCTCAGAAGCATTTGCAGGAAGTAAAAGATGCCAGATACAAAGGACTATATACTGTATGAGTCCATTTATATGATATCCTGTAAAAGGCATAACTATAGTGAAGGAAAGCAGATCAGTGGTTGGCCTGTGGCAAAACTTGTGGGAGACCAAGGGACATGAGAAAACTTTAGGGGAATGGAGACATTCTATATCTCCTTTGTGGTGGTGGTTACAGAACTATATGCATTTGTCAAAACTCATTGAAGGGTACATCAAAGTGGCTGGATTTTATTGTCTACAAATTATACCACAATAAAGAGGATTTTTTAAATGGAGGACTTAATTGTAATCCTCTAACTAACCATTATGGGAAGGCACTCTGAATTCCCCCTAGCACTGATTGGCTTCTAATACCTCTGTTACTGCTACCTGGTAAGCCTTGGGTGGTCTGTCTTTGCACATGTACAGCTAACTCTTCGTCACAGACTCATTGGGGTCCTCCACACAGACTTTGGAGGCCCCGTTCTCTGCACAGCTTTCTCCTTTTCAGTGCCCTGCCCCACCATTTCCAGCCACTTCAGCTGCCTCAAATCCTTCACTTCAAACTTCACACTTCAGCTCCCTCCTCAGCTCAGATGACTGTTTTGGCCTGCTTAGACTCTAGTTCTTGTTCACAGAAATAATGTGACATGCTTTAATTAGAAGAGTTCTAAAATGTTGGACAGTTAGTGACATCTTGTAATATCGGCAGTTCTTTTATTTCCTTAATGTTAAAACAGAAAATACGGTTTGAGTTCATGGTCTGTAAACCCAGAAGTCTCACTGCCTTGCCAGTTAGGTTTGGGTCACATTGAGATCCCTCTGCAACAATTATTTTGCCCATTAATCAACAAAAATGTTTAAGGTAATATACTGTGTTTCAAGCTTTGTGTTGCTAGGCACTGCAGGTACGAAGGTAAAAGAGACAGTACCTGCTCTCTCAGGGAGCTCACAGTTCATAATATCTGAACAGATAAATACAATACAGTATACACGATAGAAGCAAAGTGCGTTGTAGAAATATTTAGTAGGAACAGTTAGGCTAATCTACATGCATGGATGTGTGTATTTGGGAGGAGGGTGGATACATTTGGGGGGTAGGTGATGAATACAACTGAGAAGGCTAGGAGAGAGTTAATGTGAAATGTTTATATTTTAAATCCTATTGGATAAAACTAGGAATTCCAATCTAAGGAGCAGAGCAAAAAAGTAAAGTAATGCCGTTGTTATACAACTTAGAAACTTCTTCAATCTGGGAAAGAATTCGAATGTGTGAGGTTAAATTTTAGAAATCATGTTATCTGCTGCATATTTGTGTTTTAAACTATATTGGAAATGTAAATATTTTCAGGCACAAGAGCCATTCTAGGTTTGCCAGTCTTTCTTCTCCTAAGTTCTTACATCCGGCCGGACCCACTAATTGAGGCCAACTTTTATTCTAAGCAAAGTTGAAAACCAAACGGACTGCTACAAATTCTATCCACTGAGAAGAGTTTCCTTTTTTCTTATCTTTCAGGGCCACCTCTGAAAGATTATAAAGATTATAATCCTATATAATACCAGAAAATTCCAGTTCTGCTGGTTTGGGGCATATCATTAGACATCATTTTTTAACCCTCAGTTAAGTAGTCGTAGCATACTTTGAGACTGTGCATGCAGGTGAAGCAAGATACGGCAGGAGTAACTATCATACCTCCCTGTGCCTTCAGAGCCTACTTAGTCCTCATGCAAGATCTGCCAATTCCCCTTGATGGTGGAGTACAGCTTGACATTCGTAACTCAATAGCTAGGTGATCACATGCCATCTGCTTCATACTGGACAGGTTGGATCACGTTGCTACCTGGTGTCCCTTGATCTTCCAGTTAGTCTCTGTTTGACACTAATATTTGGTCAGGAGCTGTTTCTCAACAACAAACCACTTTTCATTTCACTTGTGGAAGTGAGTATGATCTTTTATCAAAACCTAAGAGTCAAGAAATGAGAGGCAATGAATTGATTTTTGACTCAGAAAGTAGATGTGCTGAGTAAGATTGTACTGTTAGAAAGTCAGTAGCTACATGCGAAGTATGGTTTGAATCAGGAATTATTTCAAGCTACCAGGGAAATAAAGTAAGAAACATTAGGGTTTCAAGGCATGGTGCAAAAGTAATCTGAACTGTGTCTTCTAATAAAATGTGTTTGGAGATACGAAAACATCATAATTAAAAATATCTAAAGGCCTCCAATGCAATTCTACCATCAGAACTTCTCAATGATACTTTTTTTTTTTTAATTTTATTTATTTATTTATTTATGGCTGTGTTGGGTCTTCGTTTCTGTGCGTGGGCTTTCTCTAGTTGTGGCGAGCGGGGGCCACTCTTCATCGCGGTGCGCAGGCCTCTCACTGTCGCGGCCTCTCCTGTTGTGGAGCACAAGCTCCAGACGTGCAGGCTCAGTAGTTGTGGCTCACAGGCCTAGTTGCTCTGCGGCATGTGGGATCTTCCCAGACCAGGGCTCGAACCTGTGTCCCCTGCATTGGCAGACAGACTCTCAACCACTGCGCCACCAGGGAAGCCCTCAAAGATACTTTTAAGCATCATGACCTATTGCAGACATTTGAAGACCATTTGGTTTGCTGAGTCTTAAAGGTTACGTGTAGCGCTTATGCTTCTGTACCTGGATCATCTGGAGAGACTTGTCTTGCTCTGGGTGCTACTCAAAGCTAATAGCTTTTTATTTTACCTTATAAATGGATCAGAGCTATACATTCAGTTATGGAACATGCTGCTCTCAAAGTTTAAAGCGGCCAACCAAACTTTTTGTCTCCTTCTTAGTTGGAGGCAGACAAGGGGTAGCAAATTCTCTTTGACTTTGAGAGGAATATTCTAGCATACCCTGGATCCTCAAGAACTTTATTGAGGAGGCAAGCCCTGTGTTTTCTTAAGATTTAGTCCTCACTTCTGTTACACATGTATATTTACCAAGAAACTTCATCTGTCAACTCTTCTACTCTTACAAATCCTAATAGATTGCTGTCTTCTAGAGCAGGATTAAGGAGATGGAACGTGGAATGTGGAGGCAGCCAAAGTCTCTGCAAAAGCAGATCATGGCATAGAGCAAGAATATTTTATTATGTTTCCCTGAAGCAGGGCAGTAGACGTATCTGTCCTTACCACATGTAAATAACCTGTTGCTTTAGTTCTCTCTGGATTATTATGAAGGGAAAAGCATTTGCTAAATTAAAGCTACATATCAAATACCAAGGCTGTGTTAATTTGCTCAGTAAGGAGGCTGCATCTGGAGTGGCACCTCCAGTTAAGTCATCCTCTAATTAACTTTATGATAATCTGCCATTAATTTTCAAGCCTATTAATTTTTGTAGAGGCCAAACTAGTGAAGGCAGTCACCAAACCTGCAATTCTCAAGTCTCTGACTGAGACTAATCTCTGCTTTACCCTTGGGATGTCTTGTTGCTGGAGAAAGGAAACTGCAGTGTTTCCAATTGTCCCTTCCTGTAACATATAGACGCTGCTTGGAAAGCCAAAGTGTGGATTCTGCCAATTGCTCAGAGTACACATTCTAACTGTAAACCCAAGAACTGGAAAAAGAGCAGCAAGCTGATTTCTGAAATTTACTCTTAGATATTTGATATTATCTGATGCTATTATATGTGGAATTGGTTTTAAATTTCACTTTCTAATTGTTCATTGTGTGTATGTAGAGATTCAATTGATTTTTTAAATATTAATCTTGTATCCAGTGTCCTTACTAAATATGCTCACTAACTCTAATAGCTTATCTCTAAATTATTTTGAGATTTCTACATCACAGTCATCATCTAAGAGTAGTGACAGTTCTATTTCTTTCTTTCCAATCCCTTTACATCTTCTTTTTCTCACCTTATTACACTGGCTAGGACCTCCAGTACATTGCTGAATAGAGGTGGTGATAAAAGGCATCCTTGTCTCATTCCTGATCTCAGGGGTAAAGTTTTCAACATTTCACCAGTAAATTTGTTGTTTGCTATAGGACTTTCGAAGATACCCTTTATGAGTTAAAATAAATTGCCTTCAATTCCTTGTTTGCACAGAGATTTTTTATCATGAATGGATAATTAATTTCATCAAATCCTTTTTAAAATCTTTACTTTAAAATAATCCAGAAAGGATGTGTGTGGAAAATGGAAGGCGTAAATGAAATACATTTTTAATAATTATTATTACATTATACATTTTTATAATTATTAAAGCTGGATAAGTAAAAAAACCAAATTCTTACAATTATCACATTACTTTTATTCTTTAAATGCAGTGAGTTTGATAGATTAATTTTCTAATGTTAAATCCATCTTGCATTTATAGAACAACTTTACAGTCCTTTTTACCACCTTGAGTCATTTGAGGGTAAATGGCTTGCTGATCTGATGCTTCTTTACCCCCAAATACATTAGTGTATATTTTTTACAAGTAAGAATATTCTCTTACATAACTGTAATCCAACCATCAAAAGTAAGACATTAATACTGATATATTTTTAACATTTAATTCTTGGAACCCACTCAAGGTCAACAGTTGTCCAAATAATGTGCATTATAAAAGGATCTGGTTCAAAATCATGCCTTGCATTTAGTTACCATGTCTTATTAGTCTCCCTCGGTCTAGAACAGTTCTTCGGTCATTCCCTTTTGGAGATTACACTTGTTTTTTAGAATATCTGAGTTTGTCTGATATTCCTCACAATTAGATTCAGGTAATGCATCTCTAGCTGGAAGTGGTACCATATTCCTCTCATTGCGTCTTATCAGGTAATGCACAATTTTGATTTATCCCGTTACTCAGAATGTTCAGTTTGATCTCGTCATTAAGGAGGTGTGTACCAGGCTTCTCTACTAAGTTACTCTTGATAATTAAGTCCTTTGTCAGAATGTATTTCTAACTACATAAATGACGTATTTCTCAAAATTCTTTCAGTTTATTCTTATATTTATATCTAGATGGATTCATGGTTTCCTCTTTTTCTCAATGTCTTATAATCGGTTACTATAATTATTTATTTTGAAGCTCAAATTGTTAGTGGGATTTGGTCAGTGTGAACCCCTTCAAGCTGGTTTCTTTGTCCTTTTGACACGACCCCATCATTCTTTGAGTGTGTCCTTAACTCTCAACACAAGAGGCTTGTCTAGGCTTGTCTTGTATTTTCCTTTTCTCAGCCCTGGAATTAGCCATTTCTTCATGGAGTCATGGTTCCTTTTAGTGAAGAACTGATTGAAAAGCCAAGATCTGGGCAATAGGTATGCTCATTGCTATCAAAGTGTTGTTCTTAAGCCCTCTCAGCAGATAGAGCTAGTATACTCAGGAATGTGTGTGTGTGTACACACATTATATGCATATTTACACTATAGTTCTACCTATTACTAACAACCTGAGTTCACACTGATATCTTTTCATTCTAATCCAACACCACAGAGTTTATTCTAGTGTTTTCCCTTTCCATATTTGTAACTCCCTTTTCAAACACTGAAAGAACTGACTCGCATTAACCATTATATATTGTTTAATCACCACCACACCACTCCCCATCACTCTGCACACATCCCCCTTTTACCCCATTTACGTTCCAGTATCACATGCAGCCTTTTCCACTCCTGGATGTCCTTGTAACCCTCAGAACATGGACTCTGACAGCCCAGGCCAGCTTGCCCGACATTGAATGTCCTCATCATCCTACCTAAGCTCTGACTTCCTGCTTGGGTTCTGACCCCATACTGCAGGACTTCCCCTTTTCCCACTTGGACTCAGACAGCGCACTCCAGGCTCTCCTCACACGTGGATACCCTCCCCATCCGGCTGAGGTTCTGGTTTGCCTGTGTCAGGCCACCTGTTTGTGTGGATGCCCTCCTCAGCCTTCCTGGGCTTGACAGCCCACACCAGTGCCCCCTCCATGGCTCTGATCCTACTCAGGCTCTGGCTCCCCTTCCCTCGGTGTAGACACACTCCTCACTCTGTTTGGGCTCTGTTGCCCCAGACTAGGCTTCCTGTCCATGGGGAACCTTCTTATCCTGCTGAGGCTCCGGTTCCCTATGCTGGGCCTTTCTCATCCAGATTGGGTTCCATCATGCTGCATGGTGCTGCCCCATGTATGGATGTCCTCTTTGCCCTCCTTGTGCTCTGACACCTCACTTCTGGCCTCTCCCTGAATGAAGGCCCTCCTCGCCCGACTTGTGCTCTGACATAACGGCTCCGGGCCACTGCGGCTTCTTGTGCCACCACCAGGGCAGACCACTGCCTGCCTCTGCCCCACTGAAGAGCTTTAGGACTGATAAATTTCCAAAAAGGGAAGAACAAAGGGAAAGCTTGCTATCTTTTTAATGTCTAAAGGATTTGAAATGATGTCCTCCTTTTTACTCTTGATATTAATAATTTATGCCATCTCTCTTTTGTTCCTGACTAGTCTCTTCTAGCAGCTTATTAATTTTATTAGTGTTCTCAGTGAATTTTATTTTGGTTTGCTGATGCTTTCTATTGTATGCGTGTTTTCTCTTTTTGATTTCTGCTCCTAATTTCATTCCTCCTACTTTGTTTGAGTTTCACTTGTATGTTTTTAAAATTTTTAATGTCTTGAAATGGGTACTTAGATCACTGTTTTCAGCCTTCATCTCTCCCCTGCCCTCCCTGGCATATGCATTTAAGCCTGTAAATATCCTTCTTAGCCACATTCCACAAGTATTTCTTTTTGTTGTTGTTAGTTTCTGCTTTATAACAAAGTGAATCAGCTATACATATACGTATGTTCCCATACCTCTTCCCTCTTGCATCTCCCTCCCTCCCACTCTCCCTATCTCACCCTTCTAGCTGGTCACAAAGCACCGAGCTGATCTCCCTGTGCTACACGACTGCTTCCCACTAGCTAGCTATTTTACATTTGGTAGTGTTTATATGTCCATATATACACTACTGCTCTCTCACTTTTCCACAAATATTTCTGTGGATTATTTTTAATATCATTATTTTCAATATGTTTTCTAATTTCTATTGTGATTTCTTTTTTAATCCATGGGCAATTTAGAAGTTCATCTTAATTTCTTGTTATTTTATCTAGACATCTATAGATTTTTTAGTTATATTTTTGATTGTGATTTCTAGTTTAATTCCACTGTGGTTAGATAACATCCTTTTTACACTTCCAGTTTTGAGAAGTGTGTTGAGCCTTAGTTTATTACCCAGTGTATGATCAATTTTGGCAAGTTTCCCCAGGCATTTGAAAAGAAATGTGAATTCTACAGATGTTGAATATTCACCACTTTTTAGAGCTGCAGTTCCCAAACTCTGAAAACCACTGTCTTAAAACATGATGTTAAGAACCACAGGTCATATTCCTGATATGCACGCATCCTGTTTCTTTCTAGAGTAGGAAGATACTTTGTCTTATTTTGTAGGTACCGTGCAATATGCAAATGGCAAATTAAAATGCCTAAAATATATTAATGCATGAACCCTTTTATGGATATATCATTTCCATAAAATAGGGTATGAAATTTGGTTGTAAAATGAGGGATAAAGTAATAGTAGGGCATCGTCATCATTTTGGTGTTTGATAGTCCCACAAAAAATTTCTTCCCAAGGCTGGATGTTTACAGTGTAATTTAACAACTCCGACATAACTTGTGTTATTTTATAAAAACAATTGTCTTAAAATGTTTGCAATAGCAATTCATTTTAAGCCAACTCTTAGTTATTACACTGTATAGACAATATAAAGCAGTTATCAACTAGAGAAAAAAGATATTATTGCAAAAGTTAAAAAAGGAGAAATCCTCATAACTATCTTTTTTATGAAATTTAGATTCCAGATACATTTGGTGTTCTTCACTTTGAGAAGTAAAGTGCAAGAGTAAACTGAAAAGGAAAGAGAAAAGTGTGTTAATATTATTTTCAAAGCTTTGAGGATTTATACAATAATATATAATTATATAAACCTACATATATACAATTTATATATTCCAATGTTTATATATATTATATATATATATATATCTCATTTATATGTTCCAAAATATTTTACATATTCCAATTCACAGCTTTAAAATTGTCTCTCTCAAATCCAGAAACAATATTGAAGTCTACCCATGGAACCTACTTAGCACCTTTAAATATCACTGAACTTCTTTGGAGTAACTTGTGCCTTGGTCTTTGGAGCACATTTACACTAAATCTAAATGAGAGCCAGACGACTGGAGCTCAGCTGTGTAAGTCCCATAGTTGGTGGCAACTAGGCAGGGACCTGATACATTAAAAGTAAACCAAAGGAAGTAAGGTATAACATAATCACCAGACAGAAATTGTATCGTGCTGTCCACATAAGAAGTTCAGAGAAGGATTATTAAAGTGGAAAAAGAGCTACAGAAAGAGAAGATATTTTAATAAAAATGAAAACTGAAATCAACTGCCAGACTGATGTATAAGGAGGGCAAGGATCCTTTATCTTTCTCCTGCCTGGAATCTTTAGGCATCTACTTTTTTGTTTTGTTTTGTTTAATGTGTGTGTATTTTTATACTCCCATTAGTGTATTTTGGAACGGAAATATTGAGTCTTTTTTACTTTTCCAGTTTTATTGAGGTTTAATTGACATACAACTTTGTATTATTCCAAGGTGTACAACATACTGGTTTGATATATGTAAATATTGCAAAATGATTATCACAGTAAGTTTAGTTAACATCAGTCACTTCACGTAGTTACAAATTTTTTCTTCTGATAAGAACTTTTATCTACTTTTATTCTACTCTCAACAAATTTTAAATATACAATACAGTAGTAGTAACTGTAGTCCCTGTGCTATACATTACATCCCCAGGACTTATTTATCTTATAACTGGAAGTTTGTACCTTTGGACCACCTTCACCCTTTCCCCCCCACCCTCATCCCTGCCTTTTTTTGCCAACCACCACTGTTCTCCGTATCTATGAATTCAGTTTTTTTAGATATAAGTGACATCATACAGTATTTATCTTTCTCTTTCTGACTTATTTCACTTTGCACAATGACCTCAAGGTCCATCCCTGTTGTCACAAATGGTAGGATTTCCTTCATTTTTATGGCTGAATAATTGTCTGTTGTGTGTATATACCACATTATCTTTATCCATTCATTCGCTGATGGACACTTAAGTTGTTTCCATGTCTTAGCTATTATAAATAATACTTCAGTGAATATGGGAGTGCACATATCTTTTCAAGATAGTGATTTCATTTCCTTCAGATAAATACCCAGAAGTGGAAATGCTGGATCATATGGTAGTTCTATTTTTAATTTTTTTGAGGAATCTCCATATTGTTTTCCATAGTACCTTCAACAGTTCACACTCCTACCAACAGTGCACAAGGATTCCCTTTTCTCCACATCCTAGCCAGCACCTATTATCTCTTGTCTTTTTGATAATAACCATTCTGACAGGTGTGAGTTGATAGCTCATTGTGGTTGATTTGCATTTCTCTGATGATTAGTGGTTTGAACACCTTTTCATGTACATATTGGCCATTTGGATATCTTCTTTGGAAAAAGAAAGGTTTTACCAAAGACATTTTTTAGTTTCTCAACCCATTTTTTAATCAGATTGTTTTTTCACTGAGTTGTGTGAGTTCTTTATGTATTTTGGATATTAACACCTTATCAATATATGATTTGCAAATATTTTCCACCATTCTGTAGGTCCTTTTAATTTTCTTGATTGTTTGCAGTGCAGAAGCTGGTTAGTTTGACGTAATCCTTCTTGTTTATTTTTGCTTTTGTTGCCTTTGCTTTTGGTGTCAGATCAAAAATATTGTTAAGAACAATGTCAAGGAGCTTACCCACTATGTTTTCTTCTAGGAGTTTTATGGTTTCAGGTCTTATGTTTTGAGTTGATTTATGTATATGATGTCAGACAGTAGTTCAATTTCATTATTTTGCATGTGGCCGTTCAGTTTTCCCACCACCATATATTGAAGAGACTGTCCTCTCCCCACTGTATATTCTTGGCTCCTCTGTCATAAATTAATTGACCATACATGTGTGGGTTTATTTATGGGCTCTCTATTCTGTTCTCTTGATCTATGTGTCTGCTCTTTTGCCAGTACCATACTGTTTTGATTACTATAGCTTTGTAATACACTTTCAAATCAGGATGTGTGATACTCTTTTTCAAAATTGCTTTGGCTATTTGGAATCTTCTGTGTTTCCATACAAATTTTAGAATTTTTCATTCTATTTCTATGAAAAAAAATGCCATTGGAATATTGATAGTGATTGCATTGAATCTGTAGATTGCTTTGGGTAGTATGAACATTTTAACAATATTCTTCCAATCCATGAGCACAGAATATCTTTCCATTTTTATTTGTGTCTTCAACTCCTTTCATCAGTGTCTTACGGTTTTTAGTGTACAGGTCTTTTCACCTCCTTGGTTAAATTTATTCCTCGTATTTTATTCTTTTTAATGCAATTGTAAATGGGATTTTTTTCCCTTAATTTCTTTTTATGATAATTCATTGTTAGTTGATAAAAACACAACTGATTTTTTTATATTGATTTTGTATCCACCAACTTTACTGATTATGTTTATTAGCTCTAACAGTTTTTTGGTGGACTCCTGATGGTTTTCTGTATATAATATTATGTCATCTGCAAATAGAGACAGTTTTACTTCTTCCTTTCCAATTTGGATGTCTTTTTTTTTTCTTGCCTAATTGCTCTAGCTTCTCCTACCAACAGTGCACAAGGATTCCCTTTTCTCCACATCCTAGCCAGCACCTATTATCTCTTGTCTTTTTGATAATAACCATTCTGACAGGTGTGAGTTGATAGCTCATTGTGGTTGATTTGCATTTCTCTGATGATTAGTGGTTTGAACACCTTTTCATGTACATATTGGCCATTTGGATATCTTCTTTGGAAAAAGAAAGGTTTTACCAAAGACATTTTTTAGTTTCTCAACCCATTTTTTAATCAGATTGTTTTTTCACTGAGTTGTGTGAGTTCTTTATGTATTTTGGATATTAACACCTTATCAATATATGATTTGCAAATATTTTCCACCATTCTGTAGGTCCTTTTAATTTTCTTGATTGTTTGCAGTGCAGAAGCTGGTTAGTTTGACGTAATCCTTCTTGTTTATTTTTGCTTTTGTTGCCTTTGCTTTTGGTGTCAGATCAAAAATATTGTTAAGAACAATGTCAAGGAGCTTACCCACTATGTTTTCTTCTAGGAGTTTTATGGTTTCAGGTCTTATGTTTTGAGTTGATTTATGTATATGATGTCAGACAGTAGTTCAATTTCATTATTTTGCATGTGGCCGTTCAGTTTTCCCACCACCATATATTGAAGAGACTGTCCTCTCCCCACTGTATATTCTTGGCTCCTCTGTCATAAATTAATTGACCATACATGTGTGGGTTTATTTATGGGCTCTCTATTCTGTTCTCTTGATCTATGTGTCTGCTCTTTTGCCAGTACCATACTGTTTTGATTACTATAGCTTTGTAATACACTTTCAAATCAGGATGTGTGATACTCTTTTTCAAAATTGCTTTGGCTATTTGGAATCTTCTGTGTTTCCATACAAATTTTAGAATTTTTCATTCTATTTCTATGAAAAAAAATGCCATTGGAATATTGATAGTGATTGCATTGAATCTGTAGATTGCTTTGGGTAGTATGAACATTTTAACAATATTCTTCCAATCCATGAGCACAGAATATCTTTCCATTTTTATTTGTGTCTTCAACTCCTTTCATCAGTGTCTTACGGTTTTTAGTGTACAGGTCTTTTCACCTCCTTGGTTAAATTTATTCCTCGTATTTTATTCTTTTTAATGCAATTGTAAATGGGATTTTTTTCCCTTAATTTCTTTTTATGATAATTCATTGTTAGTTGATAAAAACACAACTGATTTTTTTATATTGATTTTGTATCCACCAACTTTACTGATTATGTTTATTAGCTCTAACAGTTTTTTGGTGGACTCCTGATGGTTTTCTGTATATAATATTATGTCATCTGCAAATAGAGACAGTTTTACTTCTTCCTTTCCAATTTGGATGTCTTTTTTTTTTCTTGCCTAATTGCTCTAGCTAGGACTTCCAGGACCATGTTGAATAAAAGCAGTGAGAGTGAGCATCCTTGTCTTGTTCCCAGTCTTAGAGGAAAAGCTTTCAGCTTTTCACTGTTGAGTATGATGTTAGCTGTGGGCTTTTCATATATGGATTTTATTACGTTGATGTATGTTCCCTCTGTACCCAGTTTGTTGAGGGTTTTTATCATGAATGAATGTTGAATTTTGCAAAATGCTTTTTCTGTATCTATTGAAATGATATTATTTTTATATTTCATTTTGTTAACGTTTTTTATTACATTGATTGGTTTTCATATGTTGAACCATCCCCTGGAATAACTCCTACTTGATGATGATGTATGATCCTCCTAATATATTCTTGAATTCAGTTTATTAATATTTTCTTGAGGACTTTTGCATCTGTATTCATCAGGAATATTGGCCTGTAATTTTCTTTTTTTGTAGTGTCCTTGTCTGGCTTTGGGTAATGCTGGCCTCCTAAAACGAGTTTGCCAGTGTTCCCTCCTCACCTGTGTTTTATAAGAGTTTGAGAAGGACTGGTATTAATTCTTCTTTAAGTGTTTGATAGAATTCACCAATGAAGCCATCTGATCCTTTACTTTTGTTTGTTGGGAAGTTGATTACTGATTCAATATCCTTACTAGTAATTGGTTTGTTCAGATTTTCTATTTCTTCATGATTCGGTCTTGGTAGATTGTATGTTTCTTGGAATTTATCCATTTCTTCCAGGTTGTCCAATTTGTTGGTATATAATTTTTCATACTAGCCTCTTATGATCCTTTTTATATGTGGTATCAATTGTAATTTCTCTTCTTTCATTTCTAATTTGAGTCTTCTTTTTTTTTCTTGGTGAGTGGCATCTACTCTTTTCCATATAGATATGAACAGTGAAATGGATCCCATCCCCAGCTTCAATTTGATGGCTTCTGATTAATCTAAACCATTTATGGTAATCACATTCCCCCTACCACAGATGGGTTTAGAAATAGACATGTGACCCAGTTCTGTCCAGTGAGATCTGTGGGGTAATATGCTGAGAGACTTCTTGGAAAGATCATCTCTCTTTTTGAAAAAATTAAGGTAAAGGAAAAGATGGCATGCTGATTCTTAGAACCACTACATTGGGAATTTTTTGATTGACTTCATGGTACAGTAAGTATTTAGATATTACAATTTAACTTATAATTCAATGGCTGATTAAATATACATTTTAAAGGGAGAGAAGATGTTGTTTTAGTGATTTAAAAACTATCAGTAGAGAATATATTTAGAAACAACAGAAAATTCAAATATCGGGTTTTGTTGTGTTTTTTGTTTTTTGGCCATGCCGCGAGGCATGTGGGATCTTAGTTCCCAGACCAGGGATCGAATCCATGCCCCCTGCAGTGGAAGCACAGAGTCTTAACCACTGGACTGCCAGGGAAGTCCCTGTTTTTGTTAACAAAGAGGGATTTATTTGTCTCAGGCATCAAGAAGTTTGGAGATAGCTACTTAGTGACTTTTCAGATGCTTCTTCATTATTCTTAGTTTTCATTCTCATGCTTGTTACTTCATGGTTACAAGATGAGTGCAGCACCTCCAAGCAGGAGGAGGGGGAAAGGCCAGTGGACAAAAGGGGCATGCCAGATGAGTCTGCCTGCTTTTGTCAGGAAAACAAAAGTTTTCCTGGAAGCCCTGTTCTGAAATCTGGTTTATTGTGTTTTATTAGCTACTATTTGCAATCCATCTATTTAATCTATTCTATCTTCTCAAATTCAGCTTCAACTATATTAAGTCATTAACTTTTCTACTTTGTGCTTATGTTTTCTAAAGTGGGTATGTTAGACTCAGTAGGTGAGACATTTAATTTCTTTTTACAAAATTAGGGCTTCTGAGCAAATATGTAAATCTATGCTAAGTTCAATATTTTTCATTTGAACCAGACATTGTAGTAATTTTTCAAATGAGTTTTATAGTTCTTATGTAAAGTTTTTCTAAGGAAGAACAGAAGACCTATTGAACATTTGAACTGAACTCCATTATAAGAATTACAATACAAACTACTTTTTTTCAGAGTCCCTTTTGAGAAAGGAGAGTCACAGTCCATTAAAGGAAGAAATGAGCAGTGTTTAAATTTAACATCTGTTATTGTGTCCAGGATTTATCTACACAGACTTAGCTATTCCTAAGTTGTATACTGAACTCTATTTCCTTACATACCCTCCTGTCCCCACCTCTATCCTGTTCACAGACATGTTTATTCTCAGTTATTTAGATAAATCATTACAGTAAAAGTTAAAAGCATAATTTAAGAGAGGAAGAAAATGTAGTTTCAAATTAACTGCTGGAGGTGGAGATGTGTGCTATGGACAAGGTGGAGCCACACTTTAGAAGGAATACAGATTCAGGGTGTGGTGGAGCAGGGTGTGGCCTTTTTATAGTGCAGACGGGGTGGAATTCAGACTTCAGGCTTTGCTGGGTATGGGGGAATTAGGCCTCCATTCAGAGTGCACCCATTCCAGGATTCTGGATCTAGGATAGATGTGGAAAAACAGTTTCCGACTCTGCTAAGATGAATGCTAGTTTAAGTTCATCTCAGTAATTGAAGACAATAAATGAGGTTTATATTTGTTTCACCTACCATACTTTTACTATTGTGGCTAGAGAGGTCACAGATCATAAGGGAATAAATGAAGTTTGTATGCTCTAGGATTGTTTTGAAAGAAAGACCTAAATAAATCATCAATTTCACTAGTATTTTTTGCTCTCCCATTTTTATAGTATAAAACAGGGTCTCGTTATATAACTTTTACTTTTCCTGATCTTATTATGCAGGAGGAGAGGAATGGGAAACCAGATTATTTGATTTCTGCATCTGAACTAGGGAAGAAGACAACTCATTAGTAAATCTGGTAGTTAACTTTGCCACAGAATTTTAATCCAGTTTTTTTGAGTTATTACAATTATTGTGGACTGTACTGCATGTCGAGGCTAATTGGAAACAGTGACCAGATTCTTAATCATTATCAGGAAACTGCATTCAGAGAATGAGAAGAACACCCCCACTGGATGAATTGCAGCCACCACCATATCAGGATGACAGTGGTTCTCCCCATCTCTCATGTACACCCTCAGAAATTGGGGACAGTAAATGTGAATTTTCCCACTGCAGCAACAGTCCAAGATGCTCATATAACAAGTGTCCAAGTGAAGGAAGCACAGGTCATGAAATAGAAAGTTTTCATAATAAAGGATATGAAGAAGATGTTCCAAGTGACAGCACTGCAGTCCTGAGCCCTGAAGTAAGTAAAAGCACATAGAATTTTCAAAATGAATGTTATTTGGAAGATAATAATCCTGTGCTTATCTTCTTGGTCAGAAGGTTTTATCACTGTCTTGTCCTTTATGGCTTATGGTACCAGTTTCTATTTTTATCCAGCAGATTTTTCAGGGCTGTCCCAACCATCCTTCAACTCCCTTTCAAAAGAGGACAGGTAGATAAAAATGAGAGCAATATGCAAGATATTGAGAAGTATCTTGCCTCAGGGTTCAACCTCTGTAGGGGTTTAAAAATTTTTTTTTAACATTTTACATAAAACATTCTGGAATTACCCATTTCTTTTATCTTAAGGTTCCTATTTATGTTTGTTTATTTTTAAAATTATTTTATTTGGATATTTTTACTATTGAGAGGTGACCCTTTAATGTTTTACAAGCCTTTCAGAATAATGTCTGCATTTCCATACCATGGAATATGGAAGGGATAAGTGATGCTCAGCTTTACTAATGAAATTTGAATTCATGGTATCATGCATTCAGAGTGGTTGGTTGGTTGTGTTTTAAGTTATTTCCTTTTTTTGGAGCAAAAAATGTGAAAACAACAACAAAAATAGGTGTGTTATACTTTTGAAGTCTTTCCATGTTCTAAAAAGGATTTGTTTTAATCTTTCAATGATGTTAAAAACTATAAAGGTAATCTAGAGGTTTTCATTAGGCAGTATTTACTTTTAGGTTTCCTTTTTTTCTAGATGGCAAGTTTTTACAACTTTTGTCCCAGACAACATTTCATGATACTGCAGTGTGTCAGTGTTCTTACTAGGTGAATTTTTACCTACTGCCAAAATTAAATAATGAAAGTACAGCTCTGAATAGAATTTCCTCAAAGTTTTTCTTATATAATTTCTAGGAACACTTTTTATCTGTTACTACTCTTCTACTATTTCTAATATTATTATATAGTATCTAACTTATCTAACTTAGAAGGAAATTCTGCATTGGTATTATAAATTTAACATAGTAGTATTTCATCATTTTCCACAAAGAATATTTCTCCATGTTTTGTACCTGAGCAAATTTGAGATAACTATTTTATAGATTTGCAAGCTATATAGATAGCCAATACAAAAACAGTGAAACCTGGATTGTGGAACTGACAACAACAATAATAGCTATCACCAGTTGTGCCAAGAACTTTTCTATAAGCTTTACATAGCTCATTTAACTCTAACAACCTCATCTTCAGAAAGTTATTTCCATTTTAGAAATGAAAACATTAAGACTCAGAGAATTAAGCAAGTTGCCCGGGTATAAGTAGCTCTTAAACAGTGGAACTGTAATTCAAAGCCAGGTCTGCCTGACTGCAAAAACAGTGGTCTTAACAACTATGCTCTACTGCCCCTCTTGACATGAATCACTGTGTGCGAAATTACTTTGAAGCATTGGTACCCTCCAAGTACACCACCAGGCAAGCTATCCCCGAGGACTCACAGACCAAATTAAGATGCTCAGGTTACACTTGTGTGTGTGCATGCATGTGTGTATGTGTGTTTTAAGCTATTTCAAATATAAAGCAAGAAGGAAGAGGAGCAAGATAAGGTAGGAGAACACACTTAGGATAGGATGCCCTTAGGTACAGGTGGCGAGACAACAAACACCGTGAATCCTGGTTTATATAATGTCCTTATGTTCAGTCTTACTCTTTCTGCTCCATCAGCATTCCCTAATTACAGCACGGTAACAAGGACAAAAGTTGAGATTTGAACAAGGGTGCCAGGGGCCAAAAACACATACTTGTTTTATGGGAGAGATGCAGGGGCAAGTACTCCTGGCCACAAGTGAAACTTGCAGTTCGTCTACTAAATAGACATAGATTTTATCTGCATTTCTTAAATAGAACACGTGGGTGACAGAGCTGTCAGCCCAGAGGTGACATGATCACAGCTTGGCCTTTCCATCCCTTTCCATAGGTAATAGTCGTTTGTTCTATCTTATTTTCTGTTTATTCTGTCTTTGACATATCTTAAGTTATTAACTTAGTTATTACATATATTTACCACATCTTCTGAATTCTGCCTGTGTCTCTCAAGTTACTTCCTTACTTATTACCTGTAGTTAACAGAACCTGTGAGTTTTGCCCATATTTCAGAAGCTTGCTGTGTTAACACTTCTTATTGAGCCTCCTCCATCCTGTTTGTTTTTGTGTCTTCTACAGCGAAATATGTTCAAACTACAGCAAATGCATGTCACATAAATATTTAGGTGCTGATAGCCTGTGTTAGTGTAAAACTCATTCTTCTGTTTTTTCAAGTTTACTTTGCTTCCTACCATTCCTTTAATAGATATTATTTATCAAATAGAAGATTCTTACCTTCCTATTGGTTTAATCCAGGATCCAGCTATTTTAGAACCTATCTTCCTACACAGTTGAACTGGGAGAGGAGTGAGGAGGGTTCAGAAGGATTCCCTGGCAAGGAGTTCATTAACTGTATTGATGACCTGTTGCTGGCTAAAGATTATTGAAAACTTTGACTCAGAACCTTGAAAAGAGGGATTATTTTCTAATTATCTGTTTGTAGAATACAAATAGTAGCTTTTATCTGTAAAAGTCCCACCCTTTTAACCCTCAGTTTCACAAGGAATGCCCAGGGAAAAAAAAAAAAAAGGGAGGCACCAAGAGAAACAAAATTCAGAAATAGTTATCCGAGACCATATAAAAAAATTTATTGCCTTGAAAATTAGCTGTCATTAACTGTTTTAGAAAATATTTAATTGAAAAATAAATTAATGTAATTAATCATTTAATTAGCAATTATGAAGTGGCATGCATTAAAACATTTTGTTCTAAACTGTCAATTTAACAGAGTAAGAATATTTTTACCCTGATGTAATCGTATTGCATAAAAAACTGAATTATTCCATGAGAGTTTGTTCCTACTCCTAAAGTATTCTTCTTCACTTGTCATCTTTTCTTCCATACACCATATACAAAATTGAGTCATCGTAGGTAGACATGTAAGATCTATGAGGTCAAAGACTTGTGTCTTTTTGGTTCTCTGCTGCATCCCCCACCCAAAATATGTCCTGGCACATAGTAGGTGCAATAGTTAGGCACATGTTAAGCTGCTGTAACAAGGAGACAAGTACAACGGCAAATACAGATACAAAACCACAGAAGATTGATTGTCTTTCACTTAACAATACTCCTGGGTGAGTAGGTGACTTTGCTCTACATCATCATCCAGGGGCCCAGTTCCTGCTTTTTAGTCACTCTTCTGTCCCCTAGGGTGTTGTCCTAATCCACATGGTCCAAGCTGACCCACACATCCTATCTGTGTATCTGCCTGTGGGAAGAGTGAGAGAGAGTGAAGAGCACGTAATTTTTTCTACAAACCCGATCTGGATGTTTCATACTGAACTCTGTTTCTCTCTCTTTGGCTAGAGCAGTTTCATTGCTATATCAGTTGTAAGGAAGACTTCAAAGTAAAGTTTCTTGCCAGACAATGTGTTTCTGGCTAAAACCCAGGTAGTTTTTTTGAGGCATGCGAAAAGGGAAGACCAAGAGTCAGTAGTAGTGCCTACTACAGTACGCATTAAATAAAAGTTCAGAAAAATTCGGAAAATTATAAAATTGGCCCACATTTTAAAATGAAAAACACTTAATATTTATTAAAATATTTGAAGGGGTGAGGTGGTATAGCTGGAAAGTCAGAGACCTGAATTTGGCACTGTTAGTCACTAGCTGAAACTCCTATTACATTCCAGATAGTTAGACTAGCAGGAACTTTAGACAGTTCCAGGCAAAAGAGATACAGTTTCTTTTAATCTTACAATTAAAATATATAGTTTCATGCTTTCTTGAACTTTTGGAATATGTATTCTGCCATTTTCAACAGTAATTAGTATTAGAAAATAATACGTAGTTTTAAATTCTGGTTAAAAATTGAAGTAGTGTGTGTGTGTGTTATGGAAAATAAATATTTGGCTGCAAGTATTTTGAGGCCTTTGTGTTTATACTTTCATATTTTACACTTCCATTGATTTTCAAGCCTAAATGTGTTAGCATTCTATTACAGATGGGGGCATTTGAAACAAATCTGAAAATGGTACCAAATTTTTCAGTAGCATTATACATACTTTCATTTATGTTCTCTTTCTCTCCAGCCTAATATTGAGCTGTCAGTTGTTTTGTTTATAATGTTACAAATGTAGTAATTTTTTTTTGTAAAAGGAGCAGAAATCTACATGGAAGTATATATTTTCGTTTCTCATGATAAAAACGTATATCCAACTTTCTCAAAATTGTGATGGTGGATATTAAATTCTATGTCTTTATTATAATAAGTTTTTGAGTTTAACTTACCACTTACATTACTTTGTCCCCATAGAGTATCTTTTGATTGTAGTTGGCTGTTAATTATTATTACTTTCTTTATGATAGCAAATAAAAACAGTTTTCATATCATTCTTCTAAAGAAATATCAGATACTTATTTACATGCTAGATTAAATAATAGAGTTAAAAATTGAAAACATTTAAATTTGCTTTTCTTAGGATATGTCAGCTCAAGGATCATCTTCACAGCTTCCTAAACCTTTTGATCCTGAGCCAGAAGCTAAATATGGCACACTGGATGTGACTTTTGACTATGACTCACAAGAACAGAAGCTTCTGGTAACAGTGACAGCTGTCACAGATATCCCAACATATAACAGGACAGGTGGCAACTCATGGCAAGTACACCTTGTTCTTCTACCTATAAAGAAACAGAGAGCAAAAACCAGCATCCAAAGAGGACCATGCCCTGTCTTCACAGAAACATTCAAATTTAATCATGTTGAATCTGAGATGATTGGAAATTATGCAGTTCGGTTTAGACTGTATGGTATACATCGCATGAAAAAAGAAAAGATTGTGGGGGAAAAGATTTTTTATTTAACAAAACTGAATCTTCAAGGGAAAATGTCATTACCTGTGATATTGGAACCTTCTTACAATCATTCTGTGAGTATCTGATCAAATAGCCCAAATACAGTTTATGTCATGGTATATAATATACACAATTTTTTAAATCTGTGATCAACCCAACAACTTTCTCAGCCTATTTTTTACATAGTAATCATACCTACAAAATTTCTAAGTCCTAAATAGGTAGGTATAACTTTCTGTCATCTATAAAAGTAGCCCTTGAAGATTATGTATGATTTATTTTATGTATTTTATTTTATCTTCACAGAGTCTGGCCTGATGTCTTACATATTTATTCCTTTGTTAAACATTTATTACAGGATTGCTTATGATATCATCTGAACTCCTTATAGAATTTATTGTTTTCTTTCCAGGTTAAAACTAGGTGATACTTTAACAGCTATCTAGCCCATATCTTATTTGATATACTGCAGAAATTATTTGCTTTTATAGAATTTGTGCTGCTGCCTAGGTCATAACTGATTATCCTTCCAGAACTGCTATGAAATTATTTTTAAAGCTTCAAAAAGAACTCTGCCCTTGTTATACTTTCCACTTTTTTTTTCTTTTAAACAAAGATTTTGCAGTGTTTCTGAGAGAATACTTCTGTTTAGTCCTATGAGCTATTCTCCCTTTTCTCTTTTTTCCTCCAGGTACTGATCACACACAAGTGTCTCTCCCTCACTGTCTGTCTGTCATCTCTCTCTCCATATTTTTAACTAAAGTCCTGCAAGGCATTGCAAATCGCAGGAGAGTTGCACTGTTTATTTAAACCAGGGAGATACACTATGCCACATAGTTATTTAGATTATGAGAGAATCTGTGATATGCTGGAAATATAGATTTTGAATTATATTTATTCCTCTCATAATTGAATAAGAAGCATTTTTACACGTAAATATACAGATTTGGAGTAGACTTATATATTAACATAAAGGTATAATATTTTAGAGTTGTTTTTAAGCCTTTAAGTGTATTAAGCACAAGTGCAAGGTTAGAGTCTCACTGAATGTATGCCAGGCAGCATTCGATCTTATAGGACCTTCATTCCCAATAGAACCATACCATTTTAGCTAGATGATTTCAGCATCTTTAAAAACCAAAAGGTGATAATAAATATAGTACATCCCTATGGGTTTTTAATATAATGTTTATCCTTTATTGGGTAAATTGATAACTTGTTTTAATTTTACATTTTAGAATTACTGTTTAGGGAAAATGTCTTTTTTAAATGATATCAGCAGTTTATCCGAGGAGAGGCAAAAAAAGTGCAAGCACTGTTTCAGAGGGAAGAAGATAACTTTTAATAAAATTGAATATTCTATAATTCTTGCTATGATTTTTAAACTTTCTCATTGTTTGGTTTGAGTGATCACTAGTTAATCTGTGGAAAATGCATCCTTATATATAGAAATACCTGATTTATATTAGAAGAGAATGACTGTATCATCAAGAGGTATGTATTTTGTGTTTCTTTATTTGCTCTGAGTTATCTGTTCCCAATTCTGTATTAATTATCTTCTTTTCACAAAGAAAATGAAGCCATACAAAATAATATGTTTTTTTCCTCTGGTCGAACTAAATGATTTCTATCCACACCTACATCACATGTGTTGGCTTATGGGGTTTTTTTCTTTTTCTTTTTTTTTTAACATCTTTATTGGAGTATAATTGCTTTACAATGGTATGGTAGTTTCTGCTTTATAACAGAGTGAATCAGCTATACATATACCCCCTTGTCCCCTCCCTCTTGCGTCTCCCTCCCACCCTCCCTATCCCACCCCTCTAGGCGGTCACAAAGCACCGAGCTGATCTCCCTGTGCTATGCACCTGCTTCCCACTAGCTATCTGTTTTACATTTTGCAGTGTATATATGTCCATGCCACTCTCTCACTTTGTCCCAGCTTACCCTTCCCCCTCCCTGCGTCCTCAAGTCCATTCTCTGCGTCTGCGTCTTTATTCCTGTCCTGCCCCTAGATTCTTCAGAACCATTTATTTTATTTTATTTTATTTAGAATCCATATATATGTGTTAGCACACGGTATTTGTTTTTCTCTTTCTGACTTACTTCACTCTGTATGACAGACTCTAGGTCCTTCCACCTCACTACAAATAACTCAATTTCGTTTCTTTTTATGGCTGAATAATATTCCATTGTGTATATGTGCCACATCTTCTTTATCCATTCATCTGTCGATGGACCATGTGTTGGCTTATGTTTGATTCTGTATTTCTATATGTCTGACAACCAGTACAATAAATTTCTGTGGAGTGTTCAGAAAAAGAAAAAAGTGCTAAATAGATAGCTTCTAAGACAACATTTAAATCTGAACAAAACTATTTATCTTCTGCTCTTAGAGAATTTTTTCTCTGCATTGCCGTGCTTCTCAGAGTTAGTGCATGTGTTGAATTGTTGCTCTGTCTTGGCCTTCTTTCTTTCTCCACCTGCTCAAAATCTCATTGCTTGTTTTTGGCTTCTGTTTCAAAAACAACTAGTGTCAAAAACAGCTAGTGTATGACAGTTGTGAGGTTAAGACTCATAATTCTGTCTATCAGCTGTCTTGTCGTAAAAATAAAATACTAAAAGAATGTATGTGTTCTGTCTGTGCTGTAGTGTTAATGTTCTCTTTGCTTAGGTGTTGATATTAACTGTATAGAGAAATTATGTGATTGTGGATTACTTAGGTGATTTTAGCTCTAATTTTGTAAGATGTAATAATATATGAGTGAGAGGTACTTTCATAATTAAACATTTATTCTTATAGCTTTTGAATAATTACTTCTTCTTGCAAGAATATTAGCCTTTTGGCAAGGGAAAGTTTTAATCCAGTTAAAAAATTTACAGACTATGGTTAAAACATATTCAAAGCTTAATTACAGTTCATTTTCATGGGTAATAATAGAAAATTAGAATTCTGCATATAGAATTTAGTTTCACAGCTAGTTTTTCAGAAACTGATCAAATCAATACATTGAGAGAAAAATGACCAGTATCACCAAACTGACTTTCTGAGAACTAAGCCCTGAGTTTCCTTGAGAGTAAAATTTAAGTTTGATATTAAGATAAGCATATAGTTTGATCAGTGAACAGTGGAAAATATATGAAGGGTTGAAAAGCATGAGTTCTTTCTACTAACTAGTTGTGTCAGTTTGGATAAATTATCTAATCATTTTGAGCATCAGGTTTCTTGTTTGTAAGATGAGAGAATTAAAACAAATGATCTCTAAGGTTCTACCCAGCACTATATTCTCTGATTCTACTAATATATATTGGGAGAAAAGTTAATGGATTTTAGGTGAGTTTTGTATGCTTAGCGTATGACATTTTGTTGTGGGCATTTATTATGTTTTCTCACTCCTTTGTACTTTTTTCAGCAACCTTCTAATGTCTGAGGAAGTCCCGACTAAGTCCCACCTCCCTAAGTTAAGCTGTATAATTCACTTCCCTAGTTTCACTGGTAGCTAGGGCGTGAGCCATGTTACCTAGACGCTCCACTCATATTCATCTCTAGGAAACCTCAGCACAGACTGAACAGAGAAGCAGATGCTGCACTCAAATTATGTTCTCATCAGGTTGAAGGAATCTGGTATCGAGTCATCAGTAATTCTGAAATAGATTTGCTGGTACAGAAATTGTATTGGTGCTGAATGATAATAAATAATAATTACAGGAAAGAAAAGGCCTTGGCATAGAAGTGTCCAGTAGAAGCAGTAGCAGATTTCCTCACAAGGTCAGTTCTGCAGTATGGGTTTAGGGTTTTCTCTTGAGAAGCTTAGACATAAACCTGGTTCTCTAGTCATACCAGTCCCTTTAATAAATTGCTGTTCCGCTTAGACAGTTAGCTTCCAATGATTTCAAATAAGAACCCTGACTGGTAAATGTTGAAATAGCCATATGGTTTAATATTTACTTGCTTTAGTCAGTTCTTAAGTTATACTCAATAGTTACAATGTTGTCAGTTACCCTTCCTACCATGGTATATCCCTCTCATAAGCTGAATTTTTCTCATACGCTCAACTTGTTCGTATGGCATTCTTTCCTAGTGTATAACCCCAGTTGCTTTCTTCACTTGCATTTTTGGTACCATATAGTAATCTCTCTATTACAGTTATCTGGAACAGCCTCTCGCTTTTTCCTCCCTCAAGTTTTATTTCTTATTCAATTTATTAATAATATTATATGTAGTCATTATGATTTATTAATAATGAAGCTTTATTCTTTCTCTCATAAACATAGAACCCTTCCGGTATAGACAGTACTTAATTAGTATAATCTATGCAAAGTAGTCTGTCTAGCTAGAAAATTGGGACTTCAGCCCTGCAACTGCAAAGCACTGAATTTGGCTAACAACTTGAATGAGCTTGGAAGTAGATTTCTTCATCACAGCCTCCAGATAATATCCCAGCCCAGCTGAAACTTTTATTCAGTCTTGTGAGACCCTAGGTGGAACATCCACCTGAGCTCATTTGGACTCCCGACCTACAGAAAATGTGTTGCAACTTAAGTTTTAGTGATAGAGGGTACTTAATATGTGCCTACATGTCTATAGTTCATTAAATCTGGCTCCATATTTCATTTCTGTGTGAACACATAAGAGTTATAGGAAATAGACATGGGAGTGAGTGGGATTGTCTTGGGTGAGAAGAGAAAATCCTCAGGAATTCCTAGATGTAAAGATTGGAGAAAGGTGGGGGTAGAGTAGGAAGAAAGAGATAGTAAAATATCACAAAATCCAAGAATGATGTTTTGAAGGAAGGAATACTCAACTTTGTCAAATGCTCCAGATGGAACCAATAATCTGAGTGCTGAAAACTGTCTACTGAATTTAGGATATGCAAGTAATGGGTAGCCTTAGAGAGACCTGTTTTGGTGAGGTAGAGGGGTCAGAATCCAAACTAGAGTGGCAATCACGTAGACAACTCTTCCACCAAGTTTGCCTGTGAAAATAGAGGGCGGGGGGCGTTCAGGAAAGATGTTTCTGAGGTTAGGGGAGATCTGGGCATGCTTAAATACTAATGCAAATGGTAAAATATGGAGTGTAAGATATAGGAGAGCTAATTGAAGATAGCTATTAATTGAGGTCTGGGATGAACAGAGAGGCAAAAGTGTTATGAGTATTTTCAAGCCATTTATTTTAATTGTAGACCATGACATCTAAGTGGAATAAAGAGAGAAGTGAAGCTAGAAGGGGACTAACAGGCAGTGGAAAGTAGAAAGGTTAGTGGACTGAAAGCTCCAAGGATATCAAGGAACAGATGTGAGGGTAGTAGTTGAGCAGGAATTATGGAAAGATAAGGGGCTGTGGTCAGAGAGGAGAATGTTTTCAGTTAATGTGATGTGATGAGAAGGGTTCAGAGTATGATGGTGGGAGTGGGCAGCTGAGATGGAATAAAAGGTAAAGACACTGGAGATATATAAGTTGGTCAAGAGAGGCCAGGTTCTTGGATAGGTTATCCACATGGACATTGATTGAAGTCACAAAAGATGGTGGCAGCAGTTGAAATGTGAGAAAAGATAGAATCAAGGATCATTGTTCTCAAGAAATGAAGAAAGAATGTTCAGGGAATGAAGAGGAAATGTCTGTGAGAGAATATCTATGAAGACGGGATAACAAGAGCCTTAACGGAAATTAGTTATTCTTTTCCACAATTCTAGGGAAGCAGTGTTTGACAAAGCAGCAAAGAACTTTGCTTCTTGACTCTGAGACACTTTGGGTATGAGAGAATAACCAGGATGAAAAGTCTACAGAGGGTGATATATCCTCAAGGAAGAATTGGAATTCAAGTAAAGCAAGGTGTTGAGGGTTCAGGGAGGCAACTCAAGCTCTGGATGAGTCTATCATAGATCAGGAGGGCCAGAAGGCATAGTGAAAAGATTCTGAAAAGGAGGAGCATGATGGAAGTTTGTGTTAGTGAAGAAGTACCAAGAATAAGAGAATGAATGTTAAAGTAACAGAGATGGCCAATATCATCAGGGATTTGCCTTCATTTATATTATACCAAAATGTTCATCCCAATCATAATTTGAGTCTATTTAATTTTTGTTTCTTCTCTTTTTTTTTTTTTTTTTTTTTTTTTTTTGCGGTACGCGGGCCTCTCACTGTTGTGGCCTCTCCCGTTGCGGAGCACAGGCTCCAGACGTGCAGGCTCAGCAGCGATGGCTCACGGGTCCAGCCGCTCCGCGGCATGTGGAATCTGCCCGGACCGGGGCACGAACCCGTGTCCCCTGCATCGGCAGGTGGACTCTCAACCACTGCGCCACCAGGGAAGCCCCCATAATTTGAGTCTAGTTAAATCTCCGATTTCATTTAAAGTCTAATTTAAATAAAATCTTTTTGAAAATGTATTAGATTATTTCAAATATACTTTAAATTAGTTGATCTTATCTATCTTTGTATACCAAATATCTAGTACTGGTTATTGCTGTACAAATGTTGAATGGATGGATGGGTGATTAGGTGAATACAGTACATAATATTTCTGAGTTATTGCCTCTGGTGCTGATTTTTGCAGCTGGTCATGTGTTTTCTTGTTCTTGAACTTATTCCTTCTAGATTTTCAACACTTTGAGAATAGATACTGTTGTTTTACTTATTTAATATTGTTCATAGAACCTAGAACATAAGGGAAATTGATTCATCAACATGTTCAGATAAACCTAATCATTTAAAAATTCTTAGTAAGTTCCATATAACATTATTCCCTAATAGGTATCACCATGCTTAAAACAGCTCTATTAGGACTATTTTACAACTTGGTATTCAATAAGCATGCATCTCAGGGTAACTAAATAGGAACACATCAGGATTTGCTTTATTTTTAACTCATAATTGACTAATTAGGGACATAACATACTTATATAATTTCTCATTCAAGAGTACAATGCCACAGTTACCTAAGAATGATCACCCTTCCTCATGACTTACAGCAATGATGGGCTTATTTTAGACTCTTGTATTTTCCACCTCTAATTTCTAAAAATCCCTGTATCTCAAAAGCAGCCTGTCTTTATATTAATGGATTGAATTAATTTAGTTTGATATTTGTACTATTACTTTTATTTTTTTTTATTTTTTTTTTTTTTGCGGTACACGGGCCTCTCACTGTTGTGGCCTCTCCCATTGCGGAGCACAGGCTCCGGATGCGCAGGCTCAGCGGCCATGGCTCACGGGCCCAGCCGCTCCGCGGCATGTGGGATCTTCCCGGACCGGGGCGCGAACCCGTGTCCCCTGCATCGGCAGGCGGACTCTCAACCACTGCGCCACCAGGGAGGCCCTACTTTTATTTTTAAGAGAGGTAAATTATTGCTCAGACATAATTGAAATATGTGCTCCTCTAAGAATCAAACTTTAGTCTCTATTATTAGCAAGTGGGTTTTATTTCTTTATTTTTAAAGTGGAATATAGTTGCTTTACACTGCTGTGTCAGTTTCTGCTGTACAGCAAAGTGAATCAGCCATACATATACATATATCGCCTCTGTTTTGGATTTCCTTCCAATTTAGGTCACCACAGAGCACTGAGTAGAGTTCCCTATGCTATACAGTAGGTTCTCATTAGTTACCTATTTTATACATAGTGTATACATGTCAGTCCCAGTCTCCCAATTCATCTCACCCACCCCCTTTCCTCTTGGTATCCATATGTTTGTTCTCTACGTCTGTGTCTCTATTTCTGCTTTACAAATAAGATCATCTTTACGATTTTTCTAGATTCCACATATATGCATTAATAGACAATATTTGTTTTTCTCTTTCTGACTTATTTCACTCTGTATGGCAGTCTCTAGGTCCATCTGTGTCTCAGCAAATGACACAATTTCGTTCCTTTTTATGGCTGAGTAATATTCCATTGTATAGATGTACCACATCTTCTTTATCCATTCCTCTGTCAATAGACATTTAGGTTGCTTCCATGTTCTGGCTATTGTAAATAATGCTGCAGTAAACACTGGGGTGCATGTATCTTTTTGAATTATCGTTTTCTCTGGGTATATGCCCAGTAGTGGGATTGCTGGGTCATATGCTAGTTCTATTTTTAGTTTTTTAAGGAACCTCCATACTGTTTTCCATAGTGGCTGTATCAATTTACATTCCCACCAACAGTGTAAGAGGGTTCCCTTTTCTCCACACCCTCTCCAGCATTTATTGTTTGTAGATTTTGTGATGATGGCCATTCTGACTGGTGTGAGGTGATACCTCATTGTAGTTTTGATTTGCATTTCTCTAATAGTTAGTGACGTTGAGCATCTTTTCATGTGTTTGTTGGCCATCTGTGTATCTTTTTTGGAGAAATGTCTATGTAGTTCTTCCACTCATTTTTTGATTGGGTTGTTTGGGGGTTTTTTGATATTGATCTGTATGAGTTGTTTGTATATTTTGGAGATTAATCTTTTGTCAGTTACTTCGTTTGCAAATATTTTCTCCTGTTCTGAGGGCTTTTTGTCTTGTTTATGGTTTCCTCTGCTGTGCAAAAACTTTTAAGTTTAATTTGGTCCCATTCATTTATTTTTGTTTTAATTTTCATTACTCTAGGAGGTGGGTCAAAAAAGGTGTTGCTGTGATTTATGTGAAAGAGTGTTCTGCCTATGTTTTCCTCTAAGAATTTTATAGTGTTCGGTCTTACATTTAGATCTTTAATCCATTTTGAGTTTATTTTTGTGTATGGTGTTAGAGAGTGTTTTAATTTCATTCTTTTACATGTAGCTGTCCAGTTTTCCCAGCCCCACTTATTGAAGAGGCTTTTTCTCCATTGTATATTTTTGCCCCTTTGTCATAGATTAGGTGACCATAGGTGTGTGGGTTTATCTCTGGACTTTCTATCCTGTTCTGTTGATCTATATTTCTGTTTTTGTGCCAGTACCATACTGTCTTGATTACTGTAGCTTTGTAGTATAATCTGAAGTCAGGGAGCCTGATTCTTCCAGCTCCATTTTTCTTTCTCCAGATTGCTTTGGTTATTTGGGGTGTTTTGTGTTTTCTTACAAATTGTACGATTTTTTGTTCTAGTTCTGTGAAAAATGCCATTGGTAATTTGATAGGGATTGCATTGAATCTGTAGATTGCTTTGGGTAGTATAGTCATTTTCACAATATTGATTTTTCCAATCTAAAAATACGGTATATCTCTCCATCTGTTTATTTCTTCTTTGATTTCTTTCAGCAGTGTTTTATAGTTTTCTGAGTACAGGTCTTTTGCCTCCTCAGGTAGGTTTATTCCTAGGTATTTCATTCTTTTTTGTTGCAATGGTAAATGGGACTGTTTCCTTAATTTTTCTTTCTGCCCTTTCATTGTTAGTATATAGGAATGCAAGAGATCTCTCTGTATTATGTACCACATCTTCTTAATCCATTCATCTGTTGATGGGCATTTAGGTTGCTTCTGTGACCTGGCTATTGTAAATAGTGTTGCAGTGAACATTGGGGT
Organism: Neophocaena asiaeorientalis asiaeorientalis; assembly: GCF_003031525.2. NCBI lineage: Eukaryota > Metazoa > Chordata > Mammalia > Artiodactyla > Phocoenidae > Neophocaena > Neophocaena asiaeorientalis. Next base: position 7,002,793 of record NW_020173731.1, on the reverse strand, counting down.
GCATGTGTCTCTTTGTGTAATTTTCTTTTTTTGTGATATCTTTGTGATATCTTTGTCTGGTTTTGGTATCAGGGTGGTGGTAGCCTTGTAGAATGAGTTTGGGTGTGTTCCACCCTCTGCAATTTTTGGGAAGATTTTGAGAAGGATAGGTGTTAGCTCTGCTCTAAATGTTTGCTAGAATTCGCCTCTGAAGCCATCTGGTCCTGGACTTTTGTTTGTTGGAAGATTTTTAATCACAGTTTCAATTTCATTGCTTGTGATTGGTCTGTTCATATTTTCTAGTTCTTCTTGGTTCAGTCTTGGAAGGTTGTACTTTTCTAAGGAGTTGTCCATTTCTTCCAGGTTGTCCATTTTATTGGCATATAGTTGCTTGTAGTAGTCTCTTATGATCATTTGTGTTCTGCAGTGTCAATTGTAACTTGTCCTTTTTCATTTCTAACTTTATTGATTTGAGTCCTCTCCCTTTTTCTCTTGTTGAGTCTGGCTAATGGTTTATCAATTTTGTTTATCTTCTCAAAGAACCAGCTTTTAGTTTATTGATATTTGCTATTGTTTTCTTTGTTTCTATTTCATTTATTTCTGCTCTGATCTTTATGATTTCCTTCCTTCTGCTAACTTTGGGTTTTGTTTGTTCTTCTTTCTCTAGTTCCTTTAGGTGTAAGGTTAGATTATTTATTTGAGATTTTTCTTGTTTCTTGAGGTAGGCTTGTATAGCTATAAACTTCCCTCTTAGAACTGCTTTTGCTGCATCCCATAGATTTTGGATTGTCGTGTTTTCATTGTCATTTTCCTCTAGGTATTTTTTGATTTCCTCTTTGATTTCTTCAGTGATCTCTCGGTTATTTAGTAACATATTGTTTATCTTCCATGTGTTTGTGTGTTTTACATTTTTTTCCTGTAATTGATTTCTGCTCTCATTTTGCTTGGAAAAGATTCTTGATATGATTTCAGTTTTCTTAAACTTACCAAGGCTTGTTTTGTGGCCCACGATGTGATCTGTCCTGGAGAATGTTCCATGTACGCTTGAGAAGAAAGTGTTTTCTGCTTCTTTCAGATGAAATGTCCTATAAATATTAATTAAGTCTGTCTTTTCTAATGTGTCATTAAAGGCTTGTGTGTCCTTATTTATTTTCTGTCTGGATGGTCTATCCATTGGTGTAAGTGGAGTGTTAAATTCCCCCATTATCGTGTCACTGTCGCTTTCCCCTTTTTTGCCTGTTAGCATTTGCCTATGTGTTGAGGTGCTCCTGTGTTGGATGCCTAAATATTTACAATTGTTATATCTTCTTCTTGGATTGATCCCTTGATCATTATGTAGTGTCCTTCCTTGTCTCTTGTAATACTTTTTATTTTAAAGTCTATTTTGTCTGATATGAGTTTTGCTACTCCAGCTTTCTCTTGATTTCCATTTGCATGGAATCCCTCTTTCCATCCCCTCACTTTCAGTTTGTATGTGTCCTTAGGTCTGAAGTGGTTCTCTTGTAGACAGCATATATATGGGTCTTGTTTTTGTATCCATTCAGCTAGTCTGTGTCTTTTGGTTGAAGCATTTAATCCATTTACATTTAAGGTCATTATTGAGATGTATGTTCCTATTACCATTTTCTTAATTGTTTTGGTTTGTTTTTTTAGGTCTTTTTCTTCTCTTGTGTTTCCTGCCTAGAGAATATCCTTTAGCATTTGTTGTAAAGCTGATTTGGTGGTGCTGTATTCTCTTAGCTTTTGCTTGTCTGTAAAGCTTTTGCTTTCTCCGTCAAATCTGAATGAGATCCTTGATGGATAGAGTAATCTTGGTTGTAGGTTTTTTCTTTTCATCACTTTAAGTATGTCCTGTTACTCCCTTCTGGCCTGCAGCATTTCTACTGAAAAATCAGCTGATAACCTCATGGGGATTCCTTTGTATGATATTTGTTGCTCTTCCTTTGCTGCTTTTAACATTTTTTCTATGTATTTAATATTTTTTAGTTTGACTAATGTGTGTTTCAGCATGTTTCTCCTTGGATTTATCCCATATGAGACTCTCTGTGCTTCCTGGACTTGGTTGACTATTTCCTTCCCCGTGTTAGGGAAGTTTTCGAATATAATCTCTTGAAATATTTTCTCTGACCCTGTGTCTTTCTCTTCTTCTTCTGGGACCCCTATAATTCAAATGTTGGTGCATTTAATGTTGTCCCAGAGGTCTCTGAGACTATCCTCATTTCTTTTCATTCTTTTTTCTTTATTTTGTTCCGTGGCAGTGATTTCTACCATTCTGTCTTCCATCTCACTTAATCCATTCTTCTGCCTCAGTTATTCTGCTACTGATTCCTTCTAGTGTATTTTTCATTTCAGTTATTGTGTTGTTCATTACTGACTGTTTGTTCTTCAGTTCTTCTAGGTCCTTGTTAAACATTTCTTGTATCTTCTTGATCCGTGCCTCCATTCTGTTTCAGAGATCTTGGATCATCTTTGCTATCATTACTCTGAATTCTTTTTCTGGTAGATTGCCTATTTCCTCTTCATTTATTTGGTCTTGTGGGTTTTCACCTTGCTTCTTTGTCTGCAACATATTTCTCTGTCATCTCATTTTGTCTGACTTACTGTGTTTACGGTCTCCTTTCCACAGGCTCCAGGGTCATAGTTCCTCTTGCTTCTCTTGTGTGCCACTTGGTTGGTGAGATTGGTCCAGGGGCTTGTTTAGGCTTCCTGGTGAGGGACTGGTACTTCTGCTCTGGTGGGTGGAGCTGAGTCTTTTCCCTCTGATGGGCAGGGCCATGTCTGGTGGCTTGTTTTAGGGTGTCTTTGAGCTTAGTATGATTCTAGGCAGCCTGTCTGCTGATGGGTGAGGCTGTGTTCCTGTCTTGCTAGTCGTTTAGCATGAGGTGTCCAGCACTGGATTCTGCAGGCAGTTGGGTGGAACATGGTCTTGGCGTCAAGATAGAGTCTTCATCCTGCCTTCCACAGACTGTGTGCTGTATTCTCCTTCGACCCCCCAAAGGTCGCTTTCTGTCCCAGCTGATTTCGCACTGTGGGGGTTTTTTCTGATTCCAGGAATCTCTCCTCACCTTCAGCTTCCTGCCAGGGTTGGTGGTCCCTTTATTGATTCCTTGTTTCTTTTTTTCTTTCTTTCATTCTACCCAGTTGTGAGGAGATTTTTCTTGTCCTTTTAGGTATCCAAATTCTTCCACTAATGTTCATCAGGTGCTCTGTGAGAATTGTTCCATTTGAATGGAAACAGCCAAAAATAAATAAATTTTTTTTTTTTTTTTAAAAAAAAGAAAAAAACTTACACCTAAAACTAAGACAACACTGTTAAACAACTATACTCTGGTATAAAAAGTCTTTTAAAAAACGAATCTTCATCTATTTTCATATTCGCTACAAATCACATACTACCATTGTCAATAAAAATCTACATTTTCTAAATGTAGATTACACTTCTTCATCATAAAGCAATTTACAATTAATACTTCATGATAAATTAATGATCACAGTTAAAAATGACTACATCAAAGAGAAAGCTGCATGTTTGCAATTCAGTTTCCTAGACAATAACAGTAATGTGAGTCATGGCTCACTTTAGTATAAAACTAAACAGTTATAGGCCTAGTTAGAGGCAGTTATTCAAAGAGAAAGTAAGTGAACATATATCACTGGTAGAGGGGAATAACTAGTCTCACATGAAGAATTGTTAATCAGATAAATCAGTGAAAGGGAAAAGCTAAATTACAGCATAGAAGGAAGCTTTTTGTTTAAATCAGAGTCCTAGTTTAAATGTTAAGTTTAAACTTAGTTTAAAAAGAAGTCAAGTTTAAATGTTAAGTCTCAAGAAGTTTTGAACATGCAGAAGAATTGAGTGGGAGAAACTAAAATTTCAGTGACTAAAATCATTTGTTTTTTATATCTAGTCTGGGGAATGAAAAACATCAAACATCTTAACTGGCGTTCATTTAGTTGAACCATCCAAGTGCTAAACTAGAAACTACCAAGGACCAACTCATACTTCATTTTTCTTGTATTATTTTTTCAAAAAAAGCCAGAAAAGTAAAGTATAAGTTTAAGTGTAATAAATATTACAGGTAATATTTTCCTTTTCTGCTCTATTTTATTTTATGCAATTAATTTTTCCAAGATACTGATATCAATTGTTTATAATACTACTGAGAGAAATTAAATGTTTTTTGGAAAGAGAGTACTATTTGATCATTTTAGAGTGGAGTAAAGATTATGATAGGTAAATTTGGGTCCAGGTGAGCAACATATTCTATAATTAAGAACATTAAAATGCATTAAATGGAGCAAGAGGGGATAAAATAGTGTTTTCTAAAGAAACGCCATGGAGAGAGATATAACATTCAAATTCTAAATATTGACCATGATTTTTTTTTAATTTATTTATTGGCTGTGTTGGGTCTTCGTTGCTGCACGCGGGCTTTCTCTAGTTGCGGCGAGCAAGGGCTCCTCTTCATTGTGGTGCACGGGCTTCTCATTGCAGTGGCTTCTCTTGTTGCAGAGCACAGGCTCTAGGTGTGCAGGCTTCAGTAGTTGTGGCTCGTGGGCTCTAGATGTGTGGGCTTCAGTAGTTGTGGCTCGCGGGCTCTAGAGCGCAGGCTCAGTAGTTGTGACGCACAGGCTTAGTTGCTCTGCGGCATGTGGGATCTTCCTGGACCAGGGCTCAAACCTGTGTGCCCTGCATTGGCAGGCGGATTCTTAACCACTGTGCCACCCGGGAAGCCCTTGACCACTATTTTTAAAAATTCTTTTGGAGCATCTATAAGGTGGACATCCTGAGCACATGCCTTCTTCATCATTATCAACAGCTGTGAAATATATATATTTTACCTTAAATAAGCACTTTATTACATTACCACAAGCAATTCCCTTTCTTCTGGATTGTTTCACAGTAATAAAATAGTTGTATCCACTGTGCCTCTTGTTCATTATCTTAGGCTTTTCGTAAATGGATGATAATTAATGAACAATACCATTGAGTGAGCTTGTCCTTGAGGCCTTCCCTTTAGAAATAAAAGAAATACCAAACAGAAGCAACATTTTTTTTCCTAGTCATTCTCCTTAGCGTGTTAATATTAAATAGCAGGGTAGTATCCAATGGGCAACTGTATTTCGAAACCAAAATCCTTAATTCTAGGATTTTCACATTTAAAGTCTTGACAGATAATTTAAAATAGTAGGTTCTTCATTGGAAAAACAACATTAAAGTGCTAGATATTAATTTTGAAAAATCGTAGAGATGAAAATCTATTTTATCAGAATATATTTTATAAAACAACCAGTAGTAATGGTATTGAGTAAAGTTTTTTCATCTGAATTAGGAGTATTGAGGATGTTCCTTGTGGTTTTATCTGCTGTGACATTTATTTTGAGGTTGATGGGGTTTAATGCTGCTTTTCCAGGGTGATGCCTATTTAGGCATACAGTGAGAATTGAAAGAGAACTGATAAATACTAATTACAAAAACATTTTTCTTTCTGGAAAATTTGAAATTTAATTTAAAAAAGAAGCAGTTTTTACATTTGATGCATTTATGTTCTTATGGTAGAATATGAGCTTAAGACATACTGCATTCAGGTCTAGGACAGAGGAACTTTATTTTAAAAAATTAAACTTGAAGGAAACATTTTATTAGTGGGTTTTCTGTCTCATCATCACATTTGTTTTATGGACTCTGTAGGGACATGTAATGAGCCAGAAAAAATATCTATTTGACAGTTACATTTTCTTTTATTCTCTTCAAGGCAAGGAACAACTCTGGTCAAAAATGATTGTACATTTAAGCTTATATATAAATTCCTGATGCTATTTATATGAAGCAGGTATATTTAAATGATTTCTATCCCTGAAAATGAGCATGGCTCTGCAAGTACACTGTGTGCTCATTCATTACTGCGAACTCCTATTTGAGTGAAATACACATTTTTAGGTGTTGAGCATGCAAAGCTGTTGTTGTAAAAAAGGCTAATTCTCCATAGTACACATGTTAGCAATTGGGATACGTGACCTAAGTACTTCCCAAAGTTGATTAAATGAGATGATTAAATGAGGTGAGGTATGTGAAAACCTTCATAGACTAGCAATATTAGTTGTGAACCTGAAATAAAATATGTATTCTTTTGTTTTTTTCCTTGGCTGCGTCAGGTCTTAGTTGCAGCACGTGGAATGTTTTTGTTGCGGTGCGCAGGCTTCTTTCTAGTCGTGGCCTGCGGGTTTTCTCTCTCTAGTTGTGGCATGCAGGCTCCAGAGCGCGTGGGCTCTGTAGATGTGGCACGCAGGCTCCAGGGCCTGTGGGCTCCATAGTTTGTGGTATGCGGGCTCTCTCATTGCGGCGTGCGAGCTCAGTTGTTGTGGTGCACGGGCTTAGTTGCCCCGCGACGTGTGGGATCTTAGTTCCCCGACCAGGGATCGAACCTGCATCCCCTGCATTGGTGGGCAGATCTTTACCACTGGACCACCAGGGAAGTCCCAAAATACGTATTCTTAATATATTTTAATCATTCTGCCATTATTTATTGTTTTATAGTTTAAAGATATCCTCTGGTCTTACAAAAAATAATGACTTTTGTCTTCCCTTTTCCTCTTGGACCTAGAATAGGCTATATCTTACCTACTTACAGTATTGATTTTATAGTCTGTCACTTTGGGGCAACTGATAATTAGAGTAGTACTAATTACATTCTTTTGAAACAGAAAAAAGCTAGTAGAGCTAATTGGAAGTGAAGACAAGTCTGGTACACATAGATTTTTAATTATCTCATGTTACATAATCAAAGTATATAATTTATATAATCGAAGTTATATATCTCTTAATATTTCCGTATTCTACAATAATAAAATAAACTGAACTCTAATTTGGCTCATTTTTAAAGGAGTATGATAGCATTTAGTTGATAGAAAATATCATGTATTATAAGTACCTTTTTCATATTAGTCAGCTTACCCAGGGTGTGTGGGGGGGTATATTCTTCTTTGAAATTAAAGCTGTCATTGTCCCTTAAGCTATATTCAAGTTCTAAAACTGTATTCTTTATACTAACTCACTTGTGGTTTGTCATAAAAGGTTTAAAATTAACTCGATAGTGGAAATTTATAATTTTAATACTGAAATTGTTAGATTTTCAAGATCAAGTTTATATTTGCATTTAGGAGGGTTGGTATAGCATAGAGGTTGGGATCATAGAGGTTCTGAGGTCCCTGGTTCCACGTCTTGGTTCCCCACTTCTTCCTAACTATGTGTTCTTGGGTGAACACTCAACCTCTGTGTGTCTCATTTTTCTCATTTGTAAAAAGGAATGATAAAAAAAAAAAGAGTTAATCCATGTAAAGAACATCATCTGGCACAGAGCAGGAACTCTGAATGTTATAAATTAAATAACATTAGGCAAATGTTAACTAATGTTGTTTATTGGGTCTTATTCATGTGTGAATAAATTTGATCTGAATTAAGTGCTAGTTCTTAAGTAAAAATTTACATTGTCTTTTTCAAGTTTTCAAAATCAGAAGGAACATTGCAGTCTGGAAAAGAGGAAAATAAAAGTGCTTTTTTAAAATTAATTTTTATTGAAGTATAGTTGCTTTACAATATTGTTAGTTTCTGCTGTACAGTAAAGTGAATCAGCCGTATGTATACATATATCCCCATTTTTTTTAGATTTCCTTCCCATTTAGGTCACCACAGAGCACTGAGTAGAGTTCCCTGTGCTATACAGTGGGTTCTTACTAGTTATCTATTTTATACACAGTAGTGTATATACTTGTCAATCCCAGTCTCCCAACTGATCCCACCCTCCCTTCCCCCCTTGGTATCCATAAGTTTGCTGTCTACATCTGTGTCTCTATTTCTGCTTTGCAAATAAGTTCATCTCTACCAAAAGTGCTCTGATCCAGCAATACAAAGAATGCTTAGTCCAACAATACAAGTAGCTGGTAAAATAATTTTTTTAGGAACTAAATATAATTCAATCCTTGAATGTTTTTAAGATACAGCTTTTTAGAAATATATTTTGAGTAATTGTTAAGAACTCTGAATTATAAATATTATTTAAATACACTTTTCTTATTTTCAGGCATATAGAGAACTGCATATTACGTTAGCAAAATGTATAAGGCAGTTTAGGCTAGGTTATTCTGAGATAACAAACCCTGAAACTTGTAATGCCTTATAAACAACAAAGGTTTCTTTCTCACTTGTGTTGCATGTCCATATTATGGGTCAGTTATGGCTCTATTCCTTGTCATCTTCATTCTGGGATCCAAACTGATAGGGGAGGATCTTTCTGAAACTTTGCTGGTTGTCAGATAGAGGACATGGCAAACTAGTCCTTATCTTTTAAAGCTTCTGCCCAAAATTGACACATGCTACTTCCACTGACATTTCAAGGGTCTAAAGCAGAGGTTGGCAAACTTTTTCTATAAAGTGCCAGAAAGTTAACTTTTTTTAGGCTTCACAGGCCACATATGGTCTCTGTCACATGTTCTTTTTATTCTTTCACCCTTACCTAACTTATTTTATTTGTTTATTTTCTTCCAGTTTTATTGAAATACAGTGGACATACAGCGCTATATAAGTTTAAGGTGTACAGCACAATGATTTGACTTACATACATTGTGAAATGATTATCATAGTAGGTTTATTGAACATCCATCATCTTATATAGATACAAAATAAAAGTAATAGAAAAAAATTATTTTTTTCTTGTGATGAGAACTCTTTTAGGGTTTACTCTCTTAACAACTTTCATACATAACATACAGCAGTGTTCATTATATTTATCATGTTGTACATTACACCCTAGTACTTATTTATCTTATAACTGGAAGTTTGTACCTTTCGACTGCCTTCATCCAGTTCCCCCTCCCTCTAACCCCCACCTCTGATAACCACAAATCTGATCTCTTTTTCTATGAGTTTGCTTGTTGTTTGTTTTTAAAGTATAAGTGACCTACAATACTATGTTAGTTCCTGGTATACAACATAGTGATTCAATATTTCTGTACATTTCAAAATGATAACCAGGGTAAGTCTAGTTACTGTCTGTCACCATACAAAAATATTACATAATTATTGACTATATTCCCCACACTGTACATTTTATACCCCGAACTCATTTCTTTTGTAACTGAAAGTTTGTACTTCTTAATCTTCCTCACTGATATCTCCTCTCCCTTCACTTCACTTCCCTCTGGCAACTACATGTTTGTTCTCTGTATATATGACTATGTTTCTGTTTAGTTACGTTTGTTCGTTTGTTTTGTTTTTTAGGTTTCACATATAAGTGAAATCATACAGTATTTGTTTTTCTTTGTCTAACTTATTTCACTAAGCATAATACCTTTAGGTCTATCCATGTTTTGCAAATGGCAAGATTTCATCCTTTTTTATGGCTGAGTAATATTACATTGTATATGTACCACATCTTCTTTATCCATTCATCTATTGATGGGCACTTAGGTTGCTTCCATATCTTTGCTATTGTAAATAATGCTGCAGTGAACATAGGGATGCATGTATCTTTTTGAATTAGGGATCCTAGAGCTAGTGTTAGTCTAGTAGTGGGCAGGGCCATTCCTGACATGACTGGCTTCGGGATACAGGATTTTCTAGAGCTGGTGGTACCTACTGGTGGTTAGGTCCAGATCTCAGGGCTGCTGGCTAAGGGGCCCAAAGTGTCCCAGAGCTCGTGTTGGCCGGCTGGTGGTCAGGGTTGGGGCCCAGGGCATCCCAGGGTATTGCCAGCCTGCTAGTGGGTGGACTGCATCTTGACATGGCTGGCTGAAGGGCCATGGTGTTGGCCCACTGATGGGTGGGGCTGAGGCCTAGGGAGTCCTGGGGAATGCTGCCCAACCCTTCGTGGGCGATTCTAGGTCCCTGGGTGGCTGGAGGCTCATGGTGTCCTATGGCAACTGGCCTGCTGATAGGTAAGGTTGTGTCCCCACCCAGCTAGCTGCTTGGCCTGGGAAGACCCAGGACTGGTGCTGACCAGCTCGTGGACAGGGCCGGGTCTCAGCACTTACAGGCTAGAGGGGGGATTCCAGAATGGTGCTTGCCAGCACCGGTGTCCACGTGGTAGAACGGGCTCCCAAAAATGGCTGCAGCCAGGGTCTCTGTCCCCAGAGTGAGTCCCAAAGGCTCAAGCCTCTCTACGAGGCTTGCCAAAACCAGCAGGTGGGTCTGACCCAGGCTCCTTTCATATTACTTCTTCTGTCCAGGGTCTCAGAGTGTGTGAGATTTTGTGTGCGCCCTTTAAGAGTAGAGTCTCTAATCCCCACGGCCCTCTAGATCTCTCAAAAGTAAAGCCCCACTGGCCTTCAAAACCATATTTCCTGGGGGCTTATCTTCCCAGTGCAGAACCCCTGGGCTGGGGGCCAGATGTGGGTCTCAGACCCCTTGCTTCTTGGGGAGAACCTCTGCAGTTTTAATTGTTCTCTTGTTTGTGGGTCGCTTACCCAGGGGTATGGGTCTTGATGATACCACATGTCTCCGCTCCTCTTACCTGTGTCATTGTGGTTCCTTTATTATATCTTTAGTTATGGAGAATCTTTTCTGCTAGTCTTTTGGTTGTTCTCATTGATAGTTGCTTTTTAAATAGTTGTAATTTTTCTGTGCCCGTGGGAGGAGGTGAGCTCAAGATCTTTCTGCTCTGCCATCTTGGTCACTCCCCCTAGAACTTTTTTTTTTGTGGTACGCGGGCCTCTCACTGTTGTGGCCTCTCCCGTTGCAGAGCACAGGCTCCGGACGTGCAGGCTCAGCGGCCATGGCTCACGGGCCCAGGCGCTCCGTGGCATGTGGGATCTTCCTGGACCAGGGCATGAACCTGTGTCCCCTGCATCGGCAGGCGGACTCTCAACCACTGTGCCACCAGGGAAGCCCTAGAACCATTTTTAAAAATATAAAACCACTCTTAGCATGCCGGCTGCATAAAAACAAGAGGCCACAGGCAGCATTCGTTTTAAACCTGTAGTTTGCTGACCTCTGATCTAAAGCAAGTCATGTGATATCAACAGTGAGGGGCAGTGAATAATTGTGAACAATAGTCCATACAAAGAATTAACTAATATTATTTATAATTTGCATGTCAGTAGCTTGTACATAAAGTTTTGCTTTTATAGTGTAAAAATTTGCTCTCTTGGGACATTCTCTTTTTTTAATTAATTAATTTATTTTTGGCTGTGTTGGGTCTTCGTTGCTATGTGTGGGCTTGCTCTAGTTGCAGCGAGCAGGGGCTATGCTTTGCGGTGCGTGGGCTTCTCATTGCAGTGGCTTTTCTTGTTGTGGAGCATGGGCTCTGGGCATGCGGGCTCCAGTAGTTGTGGCTCGTGGGCTCTAGAGCGCAGGCTTAGTAGTTGTGGCGCACGGGCTTAGTTACTCCGTGGCATGTGGGATATTCCTGGACCAGGGCTCGAACCCGTGTCCCCTGCATTGGCCAGGCGGGTTCTTAACCCCAGTGCTCTCAGGGAAGTCCAAGACATTCTTTTAAATCTTATTTAGGTAATAACTTTACATAGCAAAGTCTTTCCTAAATACTTAGCCTTGTCCAGTTATCACAGTTTCTGAATCCAGGTTCTTAATTTATAAACATATTATTGAACTTGAAAAAATTAAATATGTGACAAGTCCTAGTATATATTAAACATGTTTGCATAAACTGACACTACCAGAAGAAAATGTAGGGTTTGTTTATTCTTACAGTTAAACATAGTGGATTAACCACATACGTTTATTCCCTTTTCTTATTCCTTTTTCTTTCTGTGATCCACTAAACTGATAGTATCTTGGTTAAAGAATTAAATACACACACACACATACACATTCACATTTGTACCCACAAGGTCAAAGAGAAATGGAATGAGGGCATCAGCAGATGTGAGAGATTAGTGTCTGGAAGACAGTGTGGATGGAGGAACCTAGTGAAAAGTGAACATAGAAGCAGGAGAGAACTAATCTGACCCACAAAACCATAAATACTTCTAGGTACAGCGGAGGATAGTGTGAGTCTGGGAATTAAAAATGAGAATCTCTCAAAGTCTATAAAATGCGCTGTTGTATCTCCATCTGGCATGAAGAATAGTGGCAGGCTTGTGCCTAGAGCTGGGCAATACATATCATATCATTACTTCTCAGGGAAAACTCAGTGGTCCAAGCTAAGACCACCTCATGCTGATACTTAGGGGTCCCCCACACATTTATGATGGTCAGTGAACAAATTATGTTTAAAAGTATAGAGTTTTTGATCAGCTCTTTGGTGGTGCATTCTTAAATATGAACAGGCAATCATAGCTCAGGAGACACCAAGGGGAAAACTCTACCAGGAAAGAGAAAACCAAAGATAAACATTTTTTTAAAAATTACCCTCAAGGGGCTTCCCTGGTGGCGCAGTGATTGAGAGTCCACCTGCCGATGCAGGGGACGCGGGTTCGTGTCCCGGTCCGGGAGGATCCCACGTGCCGCGGAGCGGCTGGGCCCGTGAGCCATGGCCACTGGGCCTGTGTGTCTGGAGGCTGTGCTCCGCAATGGGAGATGCCACGGCAGTGAGAGGCCCGTGTACCGCAACAACAAAAAAAAAATTACCCTCAGGGAAGAGTACATAATGTAGAGATGACAAGAAAATTAAAAACTAATTCAAATTAGAATTTTCAGAAAGATTTGATAAGATATTATATACATATACACTTCTTTAAAAGAGAACGAATACTCTGAAAAAGGAACAATCGTAGAAGAAAGGGCTTTTGTGAATTACAAATATGATTGCCAAAATGAAGCATGTTCTGGACGGGTCAGTACAAGGATTGGAGGATTGGCAAACTATGGCCCATGGGTCAACTCCAGCTCACCAGCTGTTTTTGTAAATAAAGGTTTCTTGCAATACAGCTATGCCCATTTGCTTACATACTGTGTATGGCTGCTTTTGCACTACAGCAGCAGAGTGAGTAGTTGCGACTGAGATCATACGGCTCATGAAGCCAAAATTATTTACTCTCAGGCTCTTTATGGAAAAATTTTGCTGATCCATTATTCAGAAGATAGAAATGAAAAGAAATCTCCAGAAATAGAAAAGAAAAATAGAGTAGAAAAAGTAGATGTAAAGACAAAAAATAGAGACTTAGACAATCTAAGAGGATTTAACATATGACTAAATAGTGAATCATTAAAAAAAACCCAAAAACAACAGAGAGGAAGTTGTATTAAAATACAAGAAAATTTGCCAAAGCTGAAGGACTTGAGTTTCCAAATAAAGAACCTGAACAATAAATGAAGAAGTCCAGACTAGGAGCATCATTGTGAAATTTCAGAACACCATGGGTAAAGAGAAGATCCTAAATGGGCCCAGGTCACATAAAAATGAAAAGCCTCAGTTTACAGCAAACAGATCAGAATGGTGTCAGACTTCTCAGCTACAATGCTAGTTGCTAGAAGCTTAAGCCTTCAAAATTGCAAAGGAAAGTAATTTTCACTGTATTAAGTGTTTTGTATGTATTAGCTCCTTAAATCTGCATCATAACTCTATTATGGGTGTCATTATTTATCCCTATTTTACAGATGAGAAAAATGTACTTTAGTGACTTTGACTATTCCAGTGTCACTGTGTTACATTTGATTGCTTGGCAATCTGTAAATATTCCCAACCTTTTCTAGTTTCTTTCCTGCACTTCAGAGGAATACACTTCCCAGATTCCCTAGAGTTCTGAATGCTAATCAGGTTCCCCCAATTAAATGCATTCATGCAAGATGTGCAAGGTGAAAGTGAGACAGAGGCCATCTTCCTGCTGCCCCAGGCAGGCAAGTTCAAGGGAAGGTGTTTTTCTACTTCTAGCAACATTCTAATAGCTAGTTTTCAGCTTCATGGATGCTAAGAAGTAATTGCAGTGGCAGTGATGACTTCCTGATCCCTTGATGAAGCTAAAATAGTTATGTTTTTTAACTCATACTGTATCTCCCCACCTTCTTGGTAAGTACAGTAGATTCTTTGGTGAGTCAGATTTTCTGTGTTCTAGGAGTCATTCCTGCTGGACCCTGCTGCTCCAGCTCTCCCAACAATTCTGTACGCACCTAGTTTCCTGAATTAAATCTTCTTCTTAAAATACCTGAAGTGATTTCTGTTTCCTTCATTGAACCCTGACTGACACAGTTCACAGTAAAGGCTTATTGTTAATGTTGGAATAAGAGGTCTGAGATTTTAGATTTTAAATTTTCAGATTTTAAAATCTGTATCTAGGTAGTCCATGCTGTACCAGGACACTGTCAGTTGTAACTAGGGTTTGATTCTAGTTAAAATAAATTTTAACATATAATTTCTGAAAATAATTACACCAGTAAAAGAGGTTAAAGAAAAGGAACATTCATTTACTTTCTTCAACTTGAACAGTGCTTCCATGTGCTGGGTACAGTTTTAAGCACTTGATGTCATTTAATCCTCACAATTACCCTTTGAAATAGGTAATAGGTGCTGGTAGCCTCAGTTTACAGCAAACAGGCATAGATAGGTTAACTGAACTGCCCAGGGTCACACACTTAGTAAATTACAGAGTGGGGACTTCAGTACATCTCTCCACAGTCTGTGTTTTTAGTTATTCTGTATTTTATCATAAGTACATCGTAAGACTAAATTTTACCTAGAAGAGGGTTGGATTTGTCTTGGAACGTTGATAGAACCAACTTTAAATTAGGAATGTCTTTACTCCCGTGAAATTTGTTTTTATTAGATGTAATAATTAGAATCTCTAAAATGTCAAGATTGTGATTTTTAGGGAAAAAATGTAATGTAAAATAGATCCAGAAATGAAAATGCTTTTTCATAATTAACACTGGTATCCTACTGAGGAAATATAACCAAAATAATTTCATGAAAAAGTGCAGGATTCCCTCTTTGTTACTCTGTACCATTTCTTTTCAAACTTTGGTCCTCTTGGAACTGTTAGATTTCTTGGATATTTCTCATCATTTACTTCTGAATCTTTTAGGATCCTGTACCCTAGAATATATTGAAAAATGTGTTATCTCATTATCCTAAAATCTCACAGATCAGATCAATTTAACAGTTTACTAAATTGTGTTACATATATGAAAGTAGAGACATTTGATGATGTATGTTCCTTGGTTAATGGGTTCTCAGAACAGGGGTTTGAATGTTTAAAATGGGGAAGGTGATAAAGTGTGTGTTTACTGCTAGTCTTCCCACACCCCACACACACACCTCTAATGAATGCACTGTGTTCCTGTATGCATTTATAAGTCAAAAGTTCATTTACTGGTCAGTGTTTAGACAATGTTTAGAAGTTTGGATTAAGGCTAATAAATATTACAAAAGATTCTAGAGGAACTTAAGTACCACTTAGACTTTATTTCCACTGGATAATAAGATAGATATATTTCCCATTCTCAGCCTCACATTCATGGCAATGGCTCTAGCAGTCTAGAAATGGAGATCCTCTATTGAGGAACCCAGCAGAGAAGGCAACAGTGTAAGTGAGGCTGTGTTGGCAATGCTAAGTGGAAACCCTCAGCAGACTTCCTCTTAGATTCCATTGACCAGGATTTGGTCACACGCCCGTGGCCTCTGCAAGAGAGACTAGAAATGCAAGTGCCTGGCATTTTAGTCTTTGGAGTGAGAGGTGAGCTCTCCCAGCAAGAAATAAAAAGATTGGGAATGGCTGTTGAGTGGGCAACCGACAGGATTCACTGTGGCTTACAACCAGGGATTTTGGTAGCAGGCTTCAAGTTTATATGTTCATGAGTTCACATTTATGCTTTTAACATAAATGTACATTTTTGGAAGAATATATGTAAAACGAAAGATTTCTCCTTTCAATTTCTCCCCTCTTTCCAAGTATACAGTATTTCATATTTAAAATCTGATGATCAGATCCTATATATGAGCACTAATTATTTTCACCCTCTTCTCTCATGTAGTTTAAAAGCAGTTTCTCACAGTGAGCTCTCTCAGTCATTTACATCAATTTGGGGGCTCAACACCAGATCCACAAAATCAGAATCACTAGGAAGCAGCCTAGCAATCTTTATTTTAAACAAATTCCCCAGGTGGTCATTAAATACATTAAAATTTCAAGGCCACTGGTATGGAAAGTGTTAATAATAAAATATATAAGGTTTATACTTTGGGGTAACTTCAGAGGATATATTTTTATTTGTTTTCTGTATTTCATTAGATCTCTTCATCTTTTATTGCCTTTGGTTTCATTTTCAAATATTTAGCAGTGTATGTTCTTTGGGCATTCAAAAATAATTAAGGGAAATAGAATTATAAAGAAATGTCAGTGAAATGATAGTAAAAATATGAAGAAAAGTTTCCTCTTTGGAAAATCCCACACCTTCATTTAATTAACTGAAATTACCCATGAAGAGCCAGTGATTACATTGAATAAATACATCAGTTAAGATTCTATCAGTTTCAAGAGGATGCAAACCAACTCAAAATGGCTTGAGCAATAAGGGAAGGTTCAGATAGTAGGTCTGCTTTCAGGCATGGCTTGATCCAGTGATTCTAATATCACTAAGGTCCTGGTTTCTTTCTCTTTCTACTCCCCTACCACCCTGTCTTCCATGTGTCAACTTTATAATCAGGTTTCATATAGTGGCCCTGTTGAAACTTCTTGTGTCTCACTAGGTTACATGCCCATTCAGAACCAATCACTATGGCTACAGGGGTGGGCTGCACTGATTAGCTTTAGCCCTAGAGCTGAGCAGTGGGTCACTTCCCAAACCACATTTGATAAGAAATGAAAAGGAGTTCATTCACTACTGGAAGGAAGTGGTGAATGCATGCTAGGGAGATAACTGACTCATGTCCAATATAATGTTTATTTCAATTCCTTGAAAATAAAATTCACCAAAACTTTAGTGATTGGACATACTGTCAATGAAATCCTATTTCAGAAAATTTGATAATACCTCAGAATTAGGCATACTTTTCTGCATGTCGCTTCAGGAATCTTGAGTTCTGTGTTTCACACAGTGTCTTTCTGATATGCTTAACTGACTATGTACCAAATCCTAGAAATTGTGCTTCTCAATCCTGATTACACTGGTATGACTTGGGGAGTTTTCAAACGAAAGATGAATAGGCCCCCATGTAGACCTGTTGAATCAAACACTTAAAGGAGTGGGGCCAGAGTATCTGCATCTTTAAAGGACTCTACAAGAGACCCAGATGCCTGAGCAGCATTGATTATTGTTGCCCTATAGAACCTATCTTACCTCCACATCTTATTCTTCACTATCATTTCCTGGATGGCCAGAGGACTAAAACAAGTCATTGCCAAGTTCTGAAACATCTGTTGCATCTGACTATAAGATTTAATGTGAAACTAACCATATCATTCAGAAAACTCTACTGTAAGACTTGTTAATACTACATTTTTCCAAAACAATCTGCTCAAATTGTAACCAACTATTAAAAATCACCTTTAACACGAAGAGTTTTATTTTAGATACTTGTAAAGAGAATTAGGTTTTTATAAATTATTTTGAAATAGGCTGAATAGGAAGAAATGGTTATGCATACTAGTAACTGCTAAGTTTCATTGCCTTTGGTTTCTTTAAAAACTTTGTATTTCAGTTATATTATAAAATATTAAAATTATCTCCTTGACTCATTAGAAGCTTGACATATTTTGAGAACAGAAAAAGATGAAAAACATTTTGAAGGGAATTAAAGTCCTTATGGCCATAAGAAAAATTGTGTCACCAAAAATATTCACTATATATAAAACCTAGAATATTATAGATAAGATTTTCTTTGGATTCAGTTTATTTAAACAAAGTTTATTGAGGCACTGAAGATATTAGAACTAAATTTTTTCAGAAATTGACAAATTCAGCATTTCCTGGGTTTCAGTGGTCTTTCAGGAACATGAATTTGGGAAAATATGCCGAGGGCCCAGTAACTGTCCTCAAGGCCATCTTTACAGTGTAGTGCCACCTGGACTATTCTGAAATTCAGACTGTAAAATTACATAGGTAGGGAATGAGAATAGCGTTACAAAGTTTATTCCAAAATAGTACACATCGTGAAAAAGTGAAATAAAAGCCATTGCTATTTCTGTTAACATTTCATTTCCTGGGAACTGCTTTGAATGCTCTATGAGGATATGTACAAAAGCAACAGTAATCATGTGAGATAACTCTGATAGCTAGGGAATTCATTATGAATGAAGTTCCATTAAGACTCTCAGAAATATCCTTCTATATTCATATTTTAATGAACATATAAAATCATATTTTGCTATTTCATTTGTCACTAAATTATTCATAACATTCAAATTTTGAATCAGAGCTCATCTTCAAATAGTCTGTTTTGTGGCATAAGAGAATTGTTATTACCATTTTAAAGTTTAAGAAAGGAAATTTGAAGTTCAGGGTGTTTATAAATTTAAACTGAAATCGTCATTGTGCTAACGCATTAGTGAGAGTGTCATTAAGATTTGTGTAAAGTAGCTACACAGTACCTGGGACTTAGTAAGCCCTCAGTAAATATTAGTTATGCCAATACCATCATCATCACTGCATTGCTACTACCATCACACTACTACTTTCAGCTTTTACCTATTTTTTGCATAAGAGTAGCTTAGTTTCGTTTTCTTTTGGTAGGAACCCACAGTTCATTATCTTCACGATTCATTTGGTCCCTGTTAACATTCTACGTGGATAATTTTTAAAAATATTTTCCCTTTTGATATGGATAGCCTCATTAATATAGAAGTAGGACTTATAAAATATGAAAGAAAATGTAAATTTTGGAAGCTTTAATTTTACACTAGTACCATATAAACTATCCTAAATATCTTTCATGGCTTTTTCATAGATACAAGACATGAAATATTTATTCTGTTTTTAAGTAGTAGTATTCTATTAATATATATGTGTATACATACATATTTATATTTATTTCTGTGTCTATATTGAAAGCCATGCATTCACACTGAGATGGCCAGTTCCAGTTCAGCACCACAGGGTTCATTCTAATTTGTAGGTACCTTCTTCGATAGTGAGAAGCCTCCTACTATCCTTAACATATTAACTTCATTTGATCAGTCTTTTTATATGTAACCAGTATTCCACTGCAGCCATCACATCCTCCATACCCTTACCCTCCTCCCCAGACTCAGGCTTCAAATCCCTGTGTCTCTTTGCTCCTCCTGCATGGAAGTCCTCATCGTGCTTGTCCTCTGACATCCTTACCAGTCTGCGTCCCCACTGCCACCACTGCATAGAGGATCTCTCAGCCTGCCTAGGCTTGGCTGTGGCACTCTGCGTTGCATCACCCTTCTGTGGAAACAGCCTCCCTACCCTGTGTGGGATCTGACAGCCCATACTGACCCATCCTATTAATGGGTGCCCTCACCCTGCTAAGTCTCTGACAGCCCATTCTATTTCACACCTCAGGGCCCTCAGCAGGATGTCTTCCTGACCCTGCTGGGACCTCTACACCCCAGGCTAGGCCACACCTCCTCATCCTGCTCAGGATCTGATAGCCACCATCAGGCTGCCCACCTGGATTCTTTCTCCCCACGCTAAGTGACCACTTCATATCTTCTGCCCCATCCCAGCATGGACATGCTTGTCATCCTGCCTGGGCTGCTGGCCCACTCCTCTGCGGATGCCCTCCTCAGCCCGCTTGGACTCAATAGGTTTTTTTAAAGGTGATGACACTTTACCAGGCCCTCAGTGAGGTCAGCAATAGTGACGATGATAATGATTATGCTTGTGCTGATCATAGCAACTAACTTACATTGGCCACTAAGACAGAACATGTGGCTATACTCTGTGTCACAAATAATTGAGATATTTATCTTGTCTAGGTGTCTATAAAATGGCCATCAGGTATAAACTTAAGAATATTGCAACTAGATATAAATTTTGGCCTCCTGGGATTAAAGCCTAAGAGAAACTGGTTCAGCGTGGAACTGTCCGTGGTACTGACACGTCCCTGGTGTCTCTTGGATTCTCATGTAACTGGCCTGAATCTTCCCTACTGTTATAGGTCTGACTATACCTCTTAACTGTTCCTGAGATTTCCGCGCCCCCCCCCCCAGCTTTATTGAGATATAATTTCCATATAACATTGCGTAACTTTAAGGTGTTTTAAATTTTAATGATTTAATACACATGTATAGTATGAAATGCTTACCACAATAAGGTTAGTTAGTACATCCTTTACCTCACTTACTTACCGTTTTGTTGTTGTTATGGTGAGAACATTAAAGCTTTACTCCCATAGCAATTTTCAAGTACACAATACAGTATTATTAATTATAGTCACCATGCTATACATTAGATTCCTGGAACTTACTCATTTTATAACTGAAACTTTGTACTCTCTGGCCAGCATCTCCCCATTTCCCCCACCTCTCAGCCCCTGGCAGCCACCATTCTACTCTCTTGTTTCTATGAGTTTTATGTTTTTAGGTTCCACATAAAAGTGAGATTGTACAGTGCTTGTCTATCTGACTTTTGCTTCATTTTTTCCCCTTTTATAAAAAATTGAAATATAGTTAATAAAACATTATGTTGGGTGATTTGACATTTGCATACATTATGAAATGATCACGATAAGCCTAATAGCCATCTGTCCCCATACAAAGTTACTATAATATTATTGACCATATTTCTTATACTGTATATTACATCCCTGTGGCTTCTTTATTTTATAACAGGATGTTTATATCTCTTAATCTCCCTGACCTATTTCACCCCACACCTCCCTCCCTTCTGTCAACCATTCATTTGTTCTTTGAATCAATGAGTCTGTTTTCATTTTTGTTAGAATTTTCTTCATTTTTAAAGCTGTGTGTGTGTATCAAATTTTATTTATCTGTTCATCTGTTGATGGACACTTAGATTGTTTCCATATCTTGGCATTGTGAATAGTGCTGCAGTGAACATGGGTGTGCAAATATATCTTCAAGATAGTGATTTCAGAAGTGGAGTTGGTGGATCACATGATAGTTCTATTTTTAATTTTTTGAGGAACCTCCATACCGTTGTCCATAGTGGCTGCACCAGTTTACATTCCCACCAGCAACACAGTAGGTTTCCCTTTTCCTCCGTATCCTTGCCAGTGTTTGTTATCTCTTGTCTTTTTTTAAATATCTATTCTAAAATGTGTGAGGTGATATGTCATTGTAGTTTTTTTTTTAGTAACAAACGCAACTACTGTTTATTAAGAGCTTCCTGTATGTCTACATATATTGTCTATTTCAATTCCTACAGTAATCGTACAACTTCGAAATTTTTGAGCCCTTTTTATAGATGAGGAAACAGAAGCTCAGGGAGGCTGCATGACACACTCATGGACATGGTTAATAACCTGGACCCAGATACTTCTGACTCAAATTGCCATAGTTTTTTCCAGACACGCAGGCTCAGCGGCCATGGCTCATGGGCCCAGACGCTCCGCGGCATGTGGGATCTTCCCGGACCAGGGCACGAACCCGTGTCCCCTGCATCAGCAGGTGGACTCCCAACCACTGTGCCACCAGGGAAGCCCTCTCATTGTAGTTTTGATTTGCATTTCCTCGATGATTAGTGATTTTCAGCACTTTTTCATGTGCTTGTTGGCCATTTGTATATCTTCTTTGGGAAATGGTCTATTCAGGTCCTCTGCCCATTTTTAAATTGGATTGTTTGGTTTTTTGCTGTTGAGTTGTGTGAGTTTTTTATATGTTTTGCATATTAATCCATTATCAGATATGTGGTTTGCAAATATTTTCTCCCCTTTTATAATTGTCATTTCATTTTGTTGCTCTGGAGAAGCTATTTAGTTTGATATAGTCCCACTTGTTGATTTTTGCTTTTGTTCCCTGTGCTTTGCTGTCAAACCCAAAAAAATCATTGCCAAGACTGATGTCAAGGAACTTTTCCCCTATGTTTTCATCAAGGAGTTTTACAGTTTCACATTTTACATTTAAGTTGTAATATATTTTGAGTTAATTTTTGTGAGTAGTGTAAGACAGGGGTCAAATATCATTCGTTTGCATGTGAATAACCAGTTTTCATGACACTTTATTGAAAAGACTATCTTTTCCTCATTGAATATTCATAGCTCCCTTTTCAAATATTAGTATATACTTGGGTTTATTTCTGGGCTCTCAATTCTGTTCCATTGATCTGTTTGTCTATTTTTATGCCAGTACCTTATGGTTTTAATTATTATAGCTATATAGTATATTTTGAAATCAAGAAGTGTGATGCCTCCTATTTTATTCTTCTTTCTCAGGATTTCTTTCAATATTCATGGTCTTTCGTAATTCCACAGAAATTTTAGGAATGTTTTTTCTATTTCTGTAAAAAATGCCATTGGAATCTTGATAGGGTTTGCATTGATTCTATAGATGGCTTTTGGTAGTATTGATATTTTAACAACATTAATTCTTTCAGTCCATGAACGTAAGATACCTTTTTATTTATTTGTATTGTCTTTGATTTCTTTGGTCAGTGTCTTGCAGTTTTCAGAGTAGAGATCTGTCACCTCCTTGTTCAAATTTATTTTTGATGCTATATAAATGGGATCAATTTCTTTATTTCTTTTTCAGAATATTTGTTTGTCGTGTACAGAAATGCTACTGATTTTTATATGTTAATGTTGTATCCTGCAACTTTACCAAATGCCTTGATTACTTCTAAATGTTTTTTGATTCTTTAGGATTTTCTCTATATAAAGTTATATCATCTGTAAATAGAGACAGTTTTATTTCTTCTGTTCCAATTCTGATGCTTTTTATTTCTTTTTGTTCCCTGATTGCTCTAGCTAGGACTTTCATTACTGTGTTGAATAGGAGTGGTGAGAGTGGCTACCTTGTCTTGTTCCTGATCTTAAAGGAAAAGCTTTCAGCTTCCACTGTTGAGTATGATATTAGCCATGGATTTGTCTTCTGTGGCCGTTATTATGTTGAGATATGTTCCTCCTTTGCCTAATTGGTTGAGAGTCTTTACCATAAATTGATGTTTGATTTTGTCAGATGCTTTTCCAGCATATATTGAGACGATCATGTGATTGTTGTCTTTCATTCTGTTAATATGATGTAGCACATTGACTGATTTGCATATGTTAAACCATCCTTGCATCCCAGGGTAAATTCCACTCGATCATGGTGAATGATTCTTTTAATGTGCTGCTGAATTTGATTTGCGAGTATTTTGTTGAGAATTTTCGCATCTGTATTCATCAAGGATATTGCCCTGTAGTTTCCTTTTCTAGTAGTGTCCTCATCTAACTTTGGTATCAGGATGATGTTGACCTCGTAAAATGAGTTTGGAAATAGCCTTTCCTTTTAATTTTTTTGGAAGAATTTGAGAAGTATTGGTGTTAATTCTTCTTTAAGTGTTTGGTAAAATTCACCAGTGAAGCTATCTTGTTCTGGGTTTTCTTCATGGGGAGATTTTTGATTACTGATTCAATCCCCTAACTAGTAATTGGTCTGTTCAAACTTTCTATTTCTTCCTGATTCAATCTTGGTAAGTTGTCTGTTTTCCATAGGTGCCCAGTGTGTCCTCTTTTTTTTTCACTTGGTTAGTGTAGCTAAGGGTTTGTCAACTTTGTTTTTTCTTTTCACAGAACCAACTCCTAGTTCGGTTGATCTTTTCTATTACTTTTCTGTTCTCTATTTCATTTATTTCTGCTTTAATCTTTATTATTTCCTCCCTTATGCTAACTTTGGGCTCAGTGCTACTTTTTCTAGCTCCTTAAGACGTAGAATTAGGTTGTTTATATATGATTTTTCTTGCTTCTTAATGTAGATGTTTATTGCTATGAACTGTGCTTTTAGAACTGATTTTGCTACATCCCTTAAGTTCTGGTATGTTGTATTTCCATTTTCATTTGTCTCAAGAAACTTCTTTATTTCACCTTTAATTTCTTCTTTGATCCATTGATTGTTCAAGAGAATGTTGCTTAATTTCTGTGTAGTTGTGAATTTAGTTTTCCTCCTGTTACTGATTTCTACTTTCATAACATTGTGGTCAGAGAAGATACTTGGTATGATTTCAATCTTCTTGAATTTGATAAGACTTGTTTTGGGGCCTAACCTGTGGTCTATCCTATAAAATGTTCCGTATGCACTTGAGAAGATTGTATATTCTGCAGTTGTTAGATAGAATGGTCTCTATATGTCTCTTAGGTCCATGTGGTCTGTAATGTTGCTTAGATCTGCTGTTCCCTTGCTGATTCTCTGACTGGATGGTTTGTCCCTTGTTGAGAGTGGGGTATGAAAGTCCCCAGCTATTATCCAGCTATTATTGTATTGCAGTTTATTTCTTCTTTTAGTTCTGTTTTTGCTGTATATATTTAGGTGCTGTAATGTTGGGTGTATAGATATTTATAATTGTTACATCTTTTTGATGGATTGACCCCTTTATCATTATATAAGGATCTTCTTTGTCTCTTTTAATCATTCAGTTTTTGAAGACCATACCAATTACATCCAGTTCTAGGATTATCTCATTATTAATATCATGATTAATTTTATAAATAATATTGTCTAACTTTTATCCAACAGACATATCTTTTCTTGAAAACTTAGCAAACACTTTTTAAAGGTACCTTTAGGGTGCTTGAAAATTTTGCAGTTCTGCTATGGGTATGTTGCAAGTAAGATTAATTTCTATTCTAGGCTTTAATTTCTTTTGAATTTACAAATCCTGAAATTTTAAACATCAGGCTCTTTTGCACATTTATATTTCATGGGATATTTAAAAGTATTGTAAATTAGAAGGGTAATCGTGACTGGTAATGGTGGGCTAGGATAACTAGATTAACCCTTTCGCTAAATGTAACTGAATAAAGCTGGATGAGACATGGAAAAATATCTTAAGCACTTAAGAGGTAATAAGATTTTGAGGAATGACCAGGTTCAAATATAGGGAAAAGACTGGAACCCAAAAAGATAAGCATAGCCCTAAAGCCACTTCTGCCTTGAAGTCATTTATCAAACCAGATAATAAATAAATAAATATTATGATCACTTATTTGGCTCTGTTTAAGTCTGTCATCTTGCTATTTGTTGCCTATTGGTTCTGTGTTCCCCTTTCCTCATTTGTTCTTTCTTCTTTTGGGATAATTGAATATTTTGTTATTTCATTCTGTCTCCTTTATTGGCTTAATTACCTGTATCTCTTTATTTTGTTTTTGATGTTGTTACTGTGTTGTTTTAGTGGCTGATGTAGTCATTATGTTGTACATATTTAACTTCTACTGTACCAGCAGTAATATTTTTCACTTCATGTACAGGCTGATAACCATATAATAATATAATTTTATTTTTCTTCTTTTAGTCTCTGTTACTGTTGTCATACATTATGCTTCTGTGCTATGAATCCCACAGTACATTGTTATTATGTTTTGCTTTAAAAAGTCAATTACATTTTAAAGAGATTTAAAACATGGGGAAAAAGTCTTCTATGTTTACCTACATATTTACCATTTCTGGTACTCTTTATGTTCCTTTGTGTAGATCCAGATTTCCATATGCTATCATTTTCTTTCTGCCTGAAGACATCTTTTAAATTTCTTATAGTGCTGATTTGCTGGTGACAAACTCTTTCACTTTCTGTGCATCTCAAAAAAGTCTGTTTTGCCTGTGTTTTGGAAAGATATTTTGCTGGATGTAGACATTTAAGTTGCTAGTTATTTTTTTTCCTTTCAGTCCTTAGAAATGTTGCTCCATTTTTTTCTGGCTTACATTGTTTTTGACAAAAAGTCTCCTTAATTCTTATCTTTGTTCCTCTGTATATAATGTCATTTTTTTCCTCTGGCTACTTTAAAGATTGTCTCTTTTTATTTAAGCAACCTAATTGTTATATTACTTGGTATAACTTTATTCACTATTCTTTTGCTCAGTATTTGTTAAACTCCTTGGAGCTCTATGGAGGTTTTTAGTTTTAATTTAATTTTAATTTGGATTTTTTGCCATTATTTCTTCAAATATTAATTTTGGCCCATGTACACATGTATTAGACCATTTGAAGTTATCCCACAGCTTGCTGATTGATACTCTGTTCTTTTTTATTTTTTCTCTCTGGTTTTCTTTCCGATAGCTTCTATTCTTATGTCTTCAGGTTCATTAATCTTTTCTTCTGCAGTGTTGTCTATGTTGGTAATATAGTTTAGTGTATTTTTCATCTCAGATGTATTTTTCCATCTCTAGGAGTTAAATTTGGGTCTCTTTTATATCTTCTTTATCTCTCCTTAACATGCTCATGCATTCTTCTATTGTCTTGAATGCTGGGAGTATATTTATAATAGCCATTTTAATGTCCTTTTTTAGAAATTCTATCAACTATGTAATTTCTAGGTCTGTCACTTGGTTGTTTTCCCTTATTATGGATTATATTTTCCTTCTTTTTTGCATGCTGATAATTTTTTTTATTAAATGCCAGACATCGTGGATTTTCCATTGTTGCATGCTGAATTTCGTTGCCTTTAATATTTTTGAGCTTTGTTCTTGGATGCAGTCAGGTTACTTGAAAACAGTTTGATCCTTTTAAGTTTTGTTTTACAAAGCCAGAGATTCTTTAGTCTAGGGCTAGTTTAACCCCACAACTCAGGCATTATCCTTCTAATTACTCAACTTGATGCCCCATATGTTATGAGTTTTCTCCATTTGGATGTTCAGAGTGTGAATTATTCCCAGGCTTATGTGAGTTCTGAGAATTGTTGCCTGGTTCTTTACATTGCTTCTCTCCTTGGCTATAAGTTGTTTCCTGACATGCATGTACACTAATCAAAACTCAGCTGAAGATTCAAGGTGTATCTTTTGAAGACTTCTGGATCTTTGATGACCTCTTTTTGATGCTCTCTACTCTCTAAAATTTGCCCTGTTTAAATCTTAGTTACCTTGGCCTCCCCAAATTTTCCATACTGTGTCCCCAACTCACGGAGACCCCAGTCTCTGATTTCTCCCTACCTACGTTGCAGCTTAGAAACTCTCTCCAAGCAGTAAACTAGACTGTCCTACACTGCCTGTTGCCCATTATATAAAAACTATTTTTACATTCATTTTGTCTGTTATTTTACTTGTTTAAAACGAGAGTAAATCTAGTTCCTGTTACTCCATCATGGCTGAAAATAGAAGTGACAAATTTATTTTAAAATGTGCAGGACAGGGGCTTCCCTGGTGGCTCAGTGGTTGAGAGTCCGCCTGCCGATGCAGGGGGACGTGGGTTTGTGCCCCGGTCTGGGAAGATCCCACATGCCGCGGAGCGGCTGGGCCCGTGAGCCATGGCCGCTGGGCTGCGCGTCCGGAGCCTGTGGTCCGCAACGGGAGAGGCCACAACAGTGAGAGGCCCGCGTACCGCAAAAAAGAAAATGTGCAGGACATAAAATGGACAAAACAGTTTTGCAAGAAAAAAAAGGATGGAATATTTATGCTCCTGATCTCAAGATTTACTACCAGAGCCACAGTAATTAGGATGGTATGATATTAGTATAAGGATAGACTAATTCTTGGTTAATATTAATAAAACTTCTGTGAAAATTCAGGTACAAATCTTTGTTGAAATGTTTTTATTTCTCTTGGCTAAATACCCAGATAGATCAATAGAAAGTCCATAAATAGACTTACACAATTGATTTTCAACTAAGTTGTCAAAGTAATGCAATAGGTAATGATTATTTTTCAGCCAGTGGCTTTGTAACACCTGACTGTGTCAGAAACAAAATGAACTTCCACCATATGTAAAAATTAAGTTGAAATGGATCATAGTCCTAAATGTAAAATCTAAAACCTATAAAACTTCCAGAAGAGAACAGTAGAAAATCTTCAGCACCTTGCAGTAAGCAAAGATTTCTTGAGTCAGAGAAAGCACTATCATAAACAATTGTGCTTTATCAAATATTTTTAAAACTTCTGCTCTTCAAAGACACTGTTAATGAAAGACAAAAAGGCAATTCATAGAGTAGAAGAGAATATTCCTAATACAATAAGACTTGTATCAAGAATATATATTTTTTGAACTCTTAAAATAATAAAAAGATAAACAGCATGATAATTCACAGGCATCAGATTTGGACACTTTTCTAAAGAAAATAATGCAGTTGACCAATAAGCATATGAAAGAAGTTCTTAGTATCATTAACTGTCTTCGAAAATGCAAATTAAAGCCAAAGAGATAATATTACACAATCACTAGAATATCTAAAATTGAAAAGACTAACATTACTAACCGTTGCTAAGGCTGTGTTGGACCTGGAACTTTCATACACTGCTGGTGGAATGTAAAATAGTACAATCACTTTGTTTCTTATTAAGCTTCCACTTAACATATATCCCAGCAATTCCTAGCAATTCATTTCATCCAAGAGAGATGAAAACATTTCAACAAAGATTTGTACCTGATTTTTCATAGAAGCTTTATCAATATTAGCCAAGAATTAGAAACATCCCGGATGCCCATCAACAGATGAATACACAAAATATTGACTAGTCATGCCATGAAATACAAATAAATAATAGAAATTAATGAACACTGATAGGGCAGTATGGTTGGATCTCAAAAACATACTGAGCAAAAGAAGACAGATATATACCATATGATTACATTTATATAAAGTTTTAAAAAAGGAAACTAGTCTATAGTGGTAGAAATAAGATCAGCGGTTGTCTGGGATGGGAGAATTGATTGAGAAAAGGCACAGTAGAACACTTTCTGATTACTTAAGTGTTCTGCATATTGGTTGGGAAGTGGTTACCCAAAAATGTATACATTTATCAAATTTTATTAAACTGTACACTTAAAATTGCTACATTAATCTCATATCTGAAATGATCGTTCAGTAAAGTTGATTTTTAAAAATCAAAAAAATATAGGAAGGAAAGAACAGAACAGTTAGTAAAAATAGAAAGCACAAAGGAACATGATAGATGTGTCAGTAATAACATTACATGTAATTGACTACTCTAGTGAAAGATAAAGATTCTCATATGGGTTTTTTTAACCTGTATGTTGTTTAAAAGAAAAATCTTTCAAACAAGGTTACCGTTAACTGTGAAGAGGCTGAGAATTTAACCTCCTTCTAGTTGACAAGTTAGGCTGCCACAGTTCAGTGGATGCTGGCAGTAAAGGACTTTACTGTGCTTGCCATTGTAAGCAGCATTGTCATCAACATGTTTGCATCAGTTCCCCTGCCCTCGAGTTCCATAGGGGCAATACAGGTGGACCCAGATGGATGCCTGCAAATCATCCCATAAAGGGGAAACCTCTGCTCTATGTGGTCCCTCAGGGGTCCATGTTTCTTTCATTGTGTTGCTCTGTCACATATCCCCTAGCACAGGAGGTCAGCAGACTTTTTTCTATGAAGGGCCAGATTGTCAGTATTTTAGGCTTTGCCAGCCATGTATGGTCTCTGTCACATACTCTTCTTCTTCTTCCTCTTCTTTTATTTATTTATTTGCAATCCTTAAAAAATATAAAGTCCATTTTTAGATTGTAGGATATAGAAAAACAGATTTCAGGCCAGATTTTGCCCACAAACTGTTCTTTACCAACTCCTACTCTAGAACAGTGTCACCGTTGTGATTGTTCAAAGCTTGGTCTGAGTTGGTGATGAGAAAGGGGAAAAGAGGATAGACAAGAGGCATGTCCAATGTCTTAAGGCCTGGGCTTAGGAGTAGCATGCATTTCTTCTACTTATATTCCATTTTCAAGAGGTCAGTCACATGTCCATACATAACTCCAAAAGAAGCTGAAAAAATGTGGCAGCCGCGTGCCCAAAAGGAAGTGAAGAATAGATTCTTGTGGACAATTAGCAGTCTCTGTCACAACTAGAGAAAAAGATAGGAAAAGAAAACAAAAGCAAAGAGAGGGAGGTATCACAGAAGCAAAGGATTGAGTTTTAAACAAGAAAGGTAGTTGGCTGTACTGAATGTTACCTATTAGATTTAACATGCAGGTCTCACTAGTGACCTTAATGAAAGTAGTTTTGGTGGAGTGGTAGGAACAAGAGCTCGGGGTGAGTGAGAGCTGAGGGTATGGGTAATGTAGACAAACTCTTTAACCAGGTTTGACACTGAATGAGGAAAACATAGAAGAAAAAGGGGGAAAGAGAGAATAGGGTATCTGGAAGAGGGTTTGGGATCCAAATAGTTTTTTTTTAAAATAGGAGCGAGACTTGGGCATATTTAAATATGGATGAGAAGAATCCAGTGAAGAGATATTTAGGATATGAGAGGAAAAGAGACATACACTATTTTTAAGAAGGTTTGAGGAAATAGAATCTAGACAACATGTGGAGAAATTGGTCTGAAATAGAAGAGATTCCTCCTCATAACAATGATAAGAAGCGAGGAGAGGATCCAGATGTAAGAAAGTTTGTAGATATTTTGGCAGGAAATTGAAGATTCCACATGGGGTGTGTGTGTGTGTGTGTGTGTGTGTGTGTGTGTGTGTGTGTGTGTATAGCAGGAAGCAAGGATAAGTACGGAGGAAAAAAATGGTGTCGAGTTATTTTAGGAGAATGAATGATTTATAATCATTGAGAAAAAGGAAAAATACATTTACTAGGGAAGTATAACAAGACTGTAAGTATAACCAGACAATGACCCAGGCAAGGTTCTAATCCACTCCATTGTGTGATAACTTCCCCAGTACAATGAAGGAGTTACTAAATTCATCCATGGTTAGTATTTTGCCAGCCTATTAAGTATGTTGAATAGAGAGAGAAGCAA
The DNA here is from genome assembly GCF_003031525.2 of Neophocaena asiaeorientalis asiaeorientalis. Classification (NCBI taxonomy): domain Eukaryota; kingdom Metazoa; phylum Chordata; class Mammalia; order Artiodactyla; family Phocoenidae; genus Neophocaena; species Neophocaena asiaeorientalis. The sequence goes on along the minus strand of NW_020173731.1, from coordinate 6,972,124 downwards.
GGAAGTTTAAGGCAAGAGAATGATTGAAATGGTGAATCTTGATAGAGGAGGAAGTGCAGACAGGAACGGGCTGATGAACAAAATTCTAGCATCAAGGGAATGGAGGTGCAGTCAAAGAAGTGGTATTGTGAGAGTAGTAGTTGAATGAGCAAATCAGATGACTAAGAGGATGTGCTTAGCAGCTGGGATTTTTACTTAGTAACTTTGGTGAAGAGCTAACAGAGCCTCTGATGATGCTGAGATCCAAAAAATAATGAGATTGGGAGGAAGAAATCATTAGAGGTGAGAAAATCAAATACCTTAGTGCCCATGGGTGTTAGAAGGTTCTTTGTGTAGAATTTGATTCCGCTTAAGTCAGAAAGATGTTAGGGGAAAGGGTAAGTCTGGGAGCCCAGTGGGAATCTTCAATAAATGAGCAGGACTTACTAGATGATGAGTAGTTGAAAACATGGCTGAGAGGGAAGAGGATGGTTCAGTCGGATGGCGGGAGCTTCGGACAGAACTGTGTTGCACAAAAATGCGTCAGGGATTTTGAAAATATATGCCTCAAATTTTATAAAAGTAAATTCTTTTCAGTGTTATGGGCAGGTTTGAGGGCTTACTCCATAATTTTGTATCAGCCCACGCCGAAAGCCCCCACTCAAATAATAATGTGAACTCTCAAGGAAGAGGGTGTGAGCCCCATGTTTGAGAGGGAATTGCATAAGACACAACCTCCAGCTCCTGCGTTCACTTTCTTGATAAGCTGTTGATACTCTCCCACCAGCATCCCCATCACCATCCCACCAGTGCTCTTCCAATAATTGCTTTCCCCAGTCTTCCTCGGCAGAAATTTTGGGACCTTGTTGATGTTACAAACTGTGCAGGAAGAAAAGTATAACATTGAATATTAAGATGAAGCCAAATTATAGAGATTTTTGAAAATCAGAATGGGGATTTAGGTTTATTAGTAGTAAATGACTATTGGACTAAGAATAGTGAGTTCAGAATCCTGAGTCCTAGTACATTTTCTTTTTTATTGAAGTATAGTTGATTTAAATATCATCTTAGTTTCAGGTGTAAAGCATAGTGATTCAGTATTTTTGAAGATTATACTTCTTTATAGGATATTACGAGATAATGGCTATAATTCCCTGTGCTATACAGTATATCCTTGTTGCTTATCTATTTTATACATAGTAGTTTGTATCTGTTGATCTTGTACCCCTAGTTTATCTCTCCCCACTTCTCTCTCCCCTTTGGCAACCACAAGTTTGTTTTCTATATCTGTGGATCTGTTTTGCATATACATTCATTTGTATTATTTTTTTAGGTTCCACATATAAGTGATATCATACAGTATTTGTCTTTCTCTGTCTGGCTTATTTCACTAAGCACAGTATTCTCTAGGTCCATCCACATTGCTGTAAATGGCAAGATTTCATTCTTTTTTATGGCTAATATTCCAGTGTGTGTGTGTGTGTATACCACATCTTCTTAATCCAATCATCTGTTGATGAGCACTTGGGTTGCTTCCATGTCTTGGCTATTTTAAAGAGTGCTGCTATGAACATTGGGGTGCATGTTATCTTTTCAAATTAGTTTTTGTTTTTTCCATATATATACACACCCAGGAGTGGAAGTGCTGGATCATCATATGGTAGTTCTATTTTTAGTTTTTGAGGAACCTCCGTACTGCTTTCTGTAGTGGCTACACCAATTTACAATCCCACCAACAGTGCTACAGGGTTCCCTTTTTCTCCACATCCTCACCAACATTTGTTATTTGTAGACATTTGATGATGGCCATTCTGACAGGTGTGAGGTGATACCTCATTGTAGTTTTGATTTGCCTTTTTCTAATAATTATCAATGTTGAGCATCTTTTCATGTGCCTGTTAGCCCTCTGTATGTCTTTGGAAAAATGTCTTTTCAAGTCTTCTGCCCATTTTTTGATGGAGTTGTTTGGTTTTTTGATACTGAGTTGTATGTGCTGTCTGTATATGTTGGATATTAACCTCTTGTTGGTCATATTTACACATGAATTTTAGAATCAGCTTCTCCATTTCTGAAAAAAAATGCCTTTGGAATTTTGATAAGGATTGCATAGAATCTGTTGATTGCTTTGGGAGGTATTAGCATATTAACAGTGTTAAGTCTTCCAATCCATTAATATGAGATGTCTTTCCATTTATTTAGGTCTTCTTTAAATTTCTTTCAAAAGAATGTTTTACTGCTTTTGGTATACAAGTCTTACACTTCTTTTCTTAAATTTATTCCTAAGTTTTCTATTCTTGTTGATGGTTTTGTGAATGGAATTATTTCTTAATTTTGTTTTCAGAGTGTTCATTGCTAGTGTATAAAAATACAGTTGATTTTTTTTAATGAAGTATAGTTGATTTACAGTGTTCTGTTAATTTCTGCTGTACAGCAAAGTGATTCAGTTATACATATATATACCTTCTTTTTTATATTCTTTTCCATTATGGTTTATCACAGAATATTGAATATAGTTCCCTGTAGGAACTATACAGTAGGTCCTTGTTGTTTATCCATCCTATATATAGTAGTTTGCATCTGCTAACGCCAAACCCCCAATCCATGCCCCCTCACCACCTACCCTCCTCCTTGGCAACCACAATCTATTCTCTATGTCAAACTGCACTTGATTTGTGTATGTTGATCACACATTCTGCAGCCTTGCTTAGGCACACTCATTAGTTCTAATGTTTTTTGTGTGTGTGTGTATGTTTTTGTAACATGTATGTTAGGATGTACTGTATTCAAGACTGTGTCATCTGTGAATAGAAATAATTTTATTTCTTTTTTTTCCCCCAATCTGAATGCTTTAACAGAGACTCTTACCTTGACCAAATTTTAATCAGGTTCCCCTGAGCCCTCTTTTTGACTAGGACTCTGCCTCGATCGTGGTCTTGTCTTTAACCAGCTCAGCCCAGGCCAGTCTTAGCAAAGAATCCTGCTAAGTCAGTTTAGGCAGAATCCCCCCACTTTGATATCTGATCAAGTTCTTCATCCCCCCACTTTGGATATATAAGTCTTGGGCCTGCCTTAAGCAGTAGTGCTGTTAAGTCAGTTTAAGAAGAATTTCCCTACCCTTGACGTCTCTTCTTAGAAATTTTCCGTTCACTGACCCCCTCACTCTGCTCATTGGCTACAAATCCATAGTTGTCTTTGCTATATTTGGAGGTGAGCCCTTATCTCTCTCCCCAGTTATGATAATCTTGACACCTATTGCAGTAGTCCTGAATAAAGTTTTCCTTACTATATTAACAAGTGTCAGAATAATTTTTAACAGCCTTTTATTTGTTTTTCTTACTAATTGCCCTGACTAGATCCTCTAGTACAATGTTGAATTGAAATGTTGAAAGTAAACATCCTTGTCTTATTCCTGTTCTTAGGGGAAAGCTTTCAGTCTTTGACACCTAGGCATGGTATTATCTATAGGTTTTCCATATATGTGCTTTATGAAGTTGAGAAAGTTCCCTTCTCTTCGTAGTTTTGTTTGCTGTTTTTATCGTGAAAGGATGTTGGATTTTGTCCCATGTTTTCTCTGCATCTGTTGAGACGACCATGTGGTTTTTGTCCTTTATTCTGTTGTTATGATGCACTGGCTGATTTTCATATGTTAAATAACGCTACAGTCCTACGATAAATTCCACTCAGTCATGATGTATGCTCCTTTTTATATGTTTCAGATTTGGTTTGGTAGTATTTTAGTGAACAGAGGATGTTTGTGATACTCATAAGAGAAATATACCTGTAGCTTCTTTCCTTGTGATGTCTGTGCCTGGCTTTGGTATTACTGGCCTCAAGGAATGAACTGGGAAGTGTTCCCTCCTTTTCTGTTTTTTTTTTTTTAGGTTTTTTTTTTTTTAATGTAGACCATTTTTAAAGTCTTTATTGAATTTGTTACAATATTGCTTCTGTTTTATGTCTTGGTTCTTTGGCTGGGAGGCATGTGGGATCTTAGTTCTCTGACCAGGGATCGAACCCGCATCCCCTGCATTGGAGGCGAAGTCTTAACCAATGGACTGCCAGGGAAGTCCCCCTCCTCTTCTATTATGTGGAATGGTTTTTAAACATTTGGCAGTGTATTCGTTTCCTAAGCCTGCCGTAACAAACTATGTGGCTTAAAACAACAGAAATTTATTCTGTCACAGATCTGGGGGTTAAGAAGTTTGAAATCAAGATGTTAGCAGGGTTGGGTCCTTCTGAGGGCTCTGCAGGAGAATTTGTTCCATGCTTCTCTTTTACCTCATCTTAACGTACATCTTAATAAATCTGCAAAGACCCTGATTCCAAATAACTTTACATTCATAGGTAACAAGTGTTAGGACTTATACATATCTTTTGGAGGGCACATTCAATCCACAACAGGTAGAATTTACCAGTGAAGCCATTCTGGCCTGGGCTTTCCTTTGTGGGAAGTTTTTGTTGTTGTTGTTGTTTTATTACTAATTCAGTCTTTACTTGTTATAGATGTTCAGATTTTCCGTTTCTTCTTGAGTCAGTTTCAATAGTTTATGTCTTTCTAGGAATTTTTCCATTTCATTTAGATTATCTAACTTGTTGAATTGTAGCTAACATTTCCTTATAATCTTCTGGAAGTTCAGTAATGATGACCCCTCTTTCATCCCTTCTTCAGTAATTTGAACGCTCTTTTTTCTTGGTCACTCTAGCTAAAAGTTGGTCAGTTTCATTGATCTTTTTGAAGAATCAGTTTTCAGTTTTTTGCTTTACTCTGTTTTTTTTTTTAGTCTTTCTACTCCAGTCTCTATCATTTTTCTTTTCTTTGCTTCAGGTTTAGTTTGCTCTTCTTTTCTAGTTTCTTAAGGTAGAAAGTTAGGTTATTTTTTTTTTTTTTTTTTTTTTGCGGTACGCGGGCCTCTCACTGCTGTGGCCTCTCCCGTCGCGGAGCACAGGCTCCGGACGCGCAGGCTCAGCGGCCATGGCTCATGGGCCCAGCCGCTCCGCGGCATGTGGGATCTTCCCGGACCGGGTCACGAAGCCGCGTCCCCTGCATCGGCAGGTGGACTCTCAACCACTGCGCCACCAGGGAAGCCCGAAAGTTAGGTTATTGATTTGAAATATTTCTTCTTTTTTTTTTTAATATAGACATTGTCTGCTGCAATTTCCCTCTAAGCTAGTTTTCACTGCATCCCATGTGATTTGATATGGTATGTTTCTCTTCTTATTCATCTCAAACTTTTTTCTAATTTCCTTCATAGTTTTATCTTTGGCCCATTGGGTATTTATGAAAATGTTGTTTAATTTGCACATTATGAACTTGCAAAAAAATCTTTCTGTCAGTGGTTTCTAATTTAATTCTGTTGTCATTGGAGAACATAATTTCTATGATTTTCAGTCTTTCTGAATTTATTGAGACTTGTTTTTAACCTAATATATGGTCTATCCTGGTCTATTCATAGAGAAATGTTCCATGTGCACTTGAAATGAATGTGTGTTCTATTGTTGGGTAGGATGTCCTGTAGATATCTTTTAGGTATAGTTGGTTTATAATGTTCATGTCTTTTATTTCCTTATTGATGTATCTAGTTGTTCTACCCACTATTGAAAATGAGGTATTGAAGGCTCCAACTATCACAGTTGAATTGTCTGTTTCTTTTTTAAATTCTGTTACTTTTTGCTTTATATTTTAGAGTTCTGTTATTGGGTGCATATATACTTTTATTGTTATATCTTCTTGATAGATTGACTCTTTTATAATTATGAAGTGTTATTTGTCTCTGGTATCAATTTTGTCTTAATAGCTATTTTGTCTGATGTTAATATAGCCACTCCAGCTCTTGCTTGGTTTCTGTTTGCATGGTATATCTTTTTTCAGTCATTTTACTTTCAATCTATTTGTATCTTTGACTCTAACTTATTATCCTTGTAGACAGCATATATTTTGTGTTATTTTCTAGTATACCATTTTAATTGCCTTGTTGTTTCTTTCACTCTATTTTTTAAGTTATAGTCTTAGTGGTTTCCCTGGGGATTACAATTCGCATCTTAATATAAAATAATCTAATTCAAATTAATGCCAACTTAATTTCAACAGTATACAGAAACTTTGCTCTGTTCCGTTCCCCTCTCCTTTATGTTATTATTGTCATACAAATTACATCTTTATACATTATAAGTTCATCAACAAATTTTATAGTTATTCCATGTCTTTTAAATTAGATAGTGAATAAGTTATGAATAAGTTATGTATTGGATTCCTGTTGCTGCTGTAACAAATTACCACAAACTTAATACAACACAAATATATTATCTTACAGTTCTGGAGGTCAGAAGTCCAAAATGTATCAGCAGGGCTGTGTTCTTTCTGGAAGCACCAGAGAAGGATCCTTTTTGCTTTTTATTTTTTTCCTTTTTTCAGCTTCTAGAGGCCATCTGCATTCTTGGCTCATGGCCCCTCCCTTCATTTTCAAAGCCAGCAACATAGCATCTTCATATAGCTTGCTCTCTCTTTGCCTCTTGCTCTTCTGCCTCCCTATTATAAGGGCCCTTGTGATTATGTTGGGTACATTCAGATAATCCAGGGTAATAACCCATCTCAAGATCCTTAACTTAATCACATCTACAGTCTCTTTTGCCATATAAGGTAAAATATTCATAGGTTCTGGAGATTAGGATGTGGACCTTTTAGGGCCAGGGGAAGCATTATATCAGCCTACAAGTTACAAACTAAAATACATTTATACTGACTTCTGTATTTACCTATGTAGTTACCTTTACTGATGCTCTTTGTTTCTTTGTGTGGTTCAGTTTATTGTCTAGTGTCCCTTCATTTCAGCCTAATGGACTCCTGTTAATATTTCTTTTAGTCAGGTGTATTAGTAGTGAATTCTCTCCGTTTTTGTTTATCTGGAAATTTCTTGATTTCTCCATCATTTTTGAAGGGTAGTTTTACTGGATTTTCAGTTCAGCACTTTGAATATGTAATTACACTTTCTCCTGGCCTTATTTCTGATAAGAAGTCAGCTATTAATCTCATTGAGGATACCTTGTACGAGATGAATTGGTTTTTTTTTTACTGCTTTCAAGGTTCTCTCTACTTCACTTTCTACAGTTTGACTCTACGTGTTTTGCTGTGAATATCTTTTAGTTTATCCTACTTGGAATTTGTTGAGCTTCTTGGATGTGTATATTAATGTTTTTCAACACATTTGGGAAGTCTTGAGTCATTATTTCTTCAAATGTTTTCTGTACCTTTCTGTCTTCTCTCCTCCTGGAACTCCCATTATGCATATGCTGGAATACTTGATGGTGTCTGACAGGTCTTTGAGGCTCTCTTCCTTTTCTTGATTATTTTCTTTTTCCTTCCACTCAGACTGGATAAAAACTGGATAATCTCAGTTGACTTATCTTCTAATCTGCTAATTCAGATCTGCTGTTGACCCCTCTGTTGAATTTTTTATTTCAGTTATTATGCTTTTCAACTCCAGAATTTCTGTGTTTTTCTTTAAAATTTTATATCTCATTATGGATATTCTCTATTTGGTGAGACATTGTTCTCATACTTTAATTCTTTACACATAGTTTTCTTTAGTTCTTTGAATATATTTAAAAGAGCTGATTTAAAATCTTATCTGTTAAGTCCAACATCTGGGATTCCTCAGGACAGTTTCTATTGACTGCTTTTTCTCCTGTGTATGAGCCATATTTTCCTCATTTCTTTGCATGGCTTGTAATATTTTTCGAAAACTGGACATTTAGAAATAATATAATGTTTCAACTTTGGAAGTTGCTGCTGCTGCTGCTGTTGCTGCTGTTTTTTTGTTTTTTTTGTTTGCTCTTGGGGCATGCTTTCTGTGCTCCAGTGTTAAGTTTACAACTGTGTCTTAGCTTTCACTCCATGCACGCACAAAGCCTCAAGGTCAGCTAGACGTGAGAGTTTATGACCTTCGTAGGTCTTTCTTAGGCATATGCATAGTCTTACACATGTGCATGGATTTTAGATTCCTAGGGATGTGTTGGAATTTATTGAATCCCCCTATGAACCTCTCATTCCCAAGATTTTCCTTGTAAGTTTTTCTGTCAACCTCTTGTTAGCCCTAGTTGATACTGCTTTCTTGTGAGGCTGTGATGTTAAACAATTGCCACTGATTGTTTCCAACAAACATCCTAAGGATACAGCCGTACTGTACACCTATATCAGGCTCTAAGTCAGGTCAAATCAAAACAAAGCCTGAGAATGGAGCTTTTCAGGGACTTGAAAGACAACTCAAGTAATGATAGTTCTCTGGGAATCAGGCTTTGGAGAAGCTCCAAACCTTTTCTTACCCTTCCAGTGTCAGCTAGACTGCTCATTTTCACAGCTACCATAGTTGTGAGGCTGTTGGTTTTCAAGGCTATCATGGAACTGGGGAGAGGGAGATGGGAATAGGGTAAATTTAAAATGCCCCAAAGCTTGGTTTTCAGCCACTTTTCTTGAATAAATACTTTTTGGATCATTGCAAACGTTTGCTTAATTTACAGTTCTGAAAACATTGATTTTAACAATTTTTGCCAGTATTCTTATTGCTTTTATGGAGGAACAGATTGTCAGAGGTCCTTACTTCACCATTCTCCTCTTCAGTATTTTTGAGTAGAAGTATGTCACTGTCAAAGCTAATTTTATGCACATCTAGTTTACCAGTGTCTCATGTCTTTCCCCTGGCGTGGAGATTGGTGACACAGAGTGCAGTAAGTGGACTCAAAATGGTCATCCAATTAAGTAAAATCTAATAACATTATCAGAAGAGAGCTACAAGGCCAAAAGTTCAAAGAATCAAAAGTAAGTAACAGACTGAGTGGACCAGAAGGATGACCTAACTGAACATAGGAGACTTCTCCTTTGCCTGCTCTCTCCCCATCCTTCACATCCCCCGTTTCTCACTCCATGTACCCATGACAGAGTGCATAGATCATGGTGTACAGGAAGCATCAGAATGGGGGAAAGCTAACTAAGATGCTATTGCATTGTAGACAAAGTTTTCTTGTAGTGGTCTATTTTCAAAACACTTATCAGATGTTAGCTCATATAACCTTATAACTGGACAGACCATGAACAAGAATCTGTATTTTATAATGGAGAAGAGTGAGACTCTGGATAGGTAAGTTACCCAGAGTTTTAGAGCTAGTAACAGGTAGCATTGCTCTCAGCTCTTTTGATTTTTTGTCAAGTATTCTTTGCATTACTAGGTGATAACACTCTCTTAGAGAAGTTTTAATAGTAAGGATGAACCAATTTTGAGATGATTTCTGGAAGAAAAACCACCAAGATGTGTCTGGTTGGATATGTGAGATTTAAAAGAGAGAAGATGCCTAAGATTTCTAGCATAGAAAGTATAATTTCTGTGCATTGCAACTATCCAGAATATAAATTCTATTCTAACATGGGCAAATAAAGATCAAATTGCTAATTCAAATTGTTAATTCAGTGAAAGAATCAGGGAAATAATTACTGAAGATTTAATTTAAGCCAAAATGTACCAATTTTGCTAATTTTCCACAAGGTGTCAGCAGCACTTTAAACAATAGCAATTGTAGAGGTTCCTTGGAACGCGATATCTAAATTTGTTAAATATTATGCAAATTGGGAGTCTATTATTCTGTTATTTGTTCCCACTATCAGATTGTCTGTACTTAAGTAATTGACAGATTTCATATATTATTTAGTGCTACATTCACTATTTTACCATCTGCATTATTATAGCCTTCCAGCCTACTGTAGGGTTACCTAACTATAATACTAAAGTATAAGTTTAGACTTCTCAGAAGATTCAAAATATTACATATTGGAGAAACTGGGTCAGCAGGGGGCAGCACAGTCTTATAATGTTTAAAATTTGGTCATTTGAAAGGACCGTTCAGAAACAGAAGGATAGAAAGACAGTGTGGTACATGGTTTTTCAAGTTTTTCAAGCATTCACATCCTTTATTTCTAATGAAATATTATTCGTAACCCAAATATATAAAGTGATTTTACTAACAGAAATCTTACCTTATAATATTTATTTATAACATCAAACACCAAAAATAATGGAGCTGTTTCTTGAACAAAAAATTTAGAATAACATTTTTGAGATAGTACTATTTCTGTCTTCCTTTTATAAATAAGGAAATTGAGTATCAAGGAAATTTAAAAACATGCCCAAGGTCATACAGATGGCAAAATGTCAGAGTTTACATGCAAACCAACTGTCTTGCTTTAAAGCACAGATACTTACAATTATACAATCGCTGATAATATGTTTTAGCCTTGCTTCAGCTCTGAAATTAAATCCATATTATTTCTTTTTTAAATATTACACAACAAAAACATAAGTCTGATTCACAGACAAGGAGTTACAAATGGTAACTTTTTAAAAACAGCTTGCTCTGCAATCTTCAAATACTTCTCAGTAAACAGAAATGGCAGGTGAATCTTTAGTCCAAAATACAAAATTAAATCTCCAATACAGAAATGCACTGGTGTTCTCTAATATGTTAACAATTGGTGTAACTACTGAGAAAGTTGACGGTTATTCTGTGTTTTTTAGGTAAAGCAACTAAAGCATGGAGATGCTAAGTACCTTGCCTGAAGTCACATTCCATAACTGACAGACCCTGGTAGTCTGACTCCAAGGTTTGCTTTCCTTACAAGTACACTGTATCACCTATCTTAATACTCATTTATGTGCATCTATAGCTATTATTTTAGCTTTTAAATAGTTAAAAATATATTTTAAAAATGAAATTCAATAGATTCCATTAACGACAGTTATAAAACCAGTAGCCTTTGGATAACAGAATATAACCCAAAACTTAGGAGGCATTTTGTAATAATTTCTGGCTGTTGTTTTACAATTATCATTCTATTTCAGTTTCCAGTAGTAAAAAGAAAAAATTATATTTCTATTAAAAACACAGATTCAGATCATCTCATTCAAAACAAATTATTTAAAGGGAAGCTTTAATACATTTGGAATACACTGACTTGCATAGGGAATAACTGTGATTCTAGCACTCTGTTAGGTTAGTGTCCAATTTTAAAAAGCTCACACCTCCCCTGGGTATGTATGTGAGGGCATTTCTGGGGTGCGGAGTCTGTACAATATACAGACTGTACAATATATGTTTCCATGACTCAGATACCTTAGAGAAAGAAAGCTTTTGCAGTTTTCAGAAATATGATAGATCAGTAAGAAGACAGAGAAGTCAGCTACATTAATTTTGAAACAAAAGCCCTAGGTTTTAACACGTGCTAAAGCTGTCAGGTTCAAAAACCTTACATGATTACGCCCACTCTAACATGTTTCTAGATCTCCAGTAATAATTATAATAAATTATATTTATTTCTAAATAAATTCTATTATAATCCTAATAAATCAGATATTTTTAAAGTCTGTGTTTTCCTCCAGGGTAAAAAATTGCAATTTTTTGCTCAAGAGGTAAAGTATACACAAAGACAGACTACAAGTGCTTCTCAAGGAAAGACCTATCTGTCACTAGCCCAACAAAGTAAGTTGCGACTTCTGCCCAAGCACTCAGTCATGTGCGTGTTTGGCCTTACATTATTTTTCTGAGATGCAGACCTGAGATGTTGCCCCCCCCCCTCCCCGGTCACTGTGCCTCTCTTCCTCTCCACTGCTTGTAGAGCAGGTCCAGTTTTTCTCACCCCCGCATTTCATGTTTTTCACAACTTATTCTTTTCCTTAAACAATCTTTATTAAGTGCTTGCTGAGCAAGAGGTACTGTACTAATTTGGGGACATAAGGATGAATAAAACAAAGGTTCTGCCCTCAACAGACTTACAGTCTAGTAGGAAAGACAGAGCAACAGTTACAGTGCAGTACAGTAAGTTTATGATGGAAATGGTCGCCTAGTTAGGTGAGTGAAATTTGGCTTCAACCTTACTTCCTAGAGCTACATTTTCCCCCCCTCTCCCCACATGCATCAGCTACACCAGATCAGTTTATTTACCAAACGCGCTATCAACTTTTGGGCCTTAGCTCATCACACTGTCTAGAATGCCCGTCCTTCCCTGTGCCTTTTGAAATCCTTTTGGGGCCTACTTCAAAATCTCTTCTCAGGAATATAGTTTCTGATATCCCAGAGTTTATCACGTCTACCTGTATTCTCGCATAAACCTTTCAAGACATCATAGTCTGCCTTAAAATCAGTTCATCTCTCCCCTAGAACAGTGCTTTGTGCAGAGTAGACATTCAATAAACTCTTATACTGCTGACTTCCAAAACTGTTTTGTTTCTATTCGATTCTGTTTCCTTCAGTAAGATAAAACAGTGCTTGGTCTATTGATTGATTTTTTGCAAGTAGCCTGAAGTCTGGTCACAAATGAATTAAATCAGGATTGTGAGATGAATAAGAGTGTTTCTAAAAATTATTAAACAAATGAGAATGTAAATATTAGATATGAAGGTGTGATAGATACTGTTGATTTTCTACAAGTCTACTGTCCCCATTAGTTCTTAGTTCTTTCCTTACATAACATCCTATTTTGTTCAAGTAGCCAAACGTAGGTAATACATAATTCCCACAGAAAAAAACAATCCCCCTTGAAGATGAACTCACATTAAGAAAGAGTATAAGCAGAAAGAAACGATCCATCATGAATGACAGCAGACCCAAAAGATCGATAGGTTGGCATCTCTAGGACATGAACTAATAGAACACTGTGAAAGAGGTTATAAAATAAATATGCTTAAAATGAATAAAGAGCTAAAAGAAGTAACAGAAACCACAAGGAAAGAACAAGACAATACTAGAAAAGAGGCAGATTTAAATAATGACCATATGGAACTTCTGGAATGAAAAAATAGAGTCATTAAAAATAGAATCAATGAAAAATATGAATAACAGGGTAAGGAGAATGAAGGGTAGAATGAGAATGTTAAGTACATTTTCTTATAAAAACTCCAGAGTGAGAGACTAGAAGAAGCGAGAGGCAACATTTGAAGTACATAGAGCATCAGATTGAAAAAGTGCAGGTGCTCATAAGCAGGATTATCAGAAATGAATCCACACCTATAAAGATTACAGTGATAGGGTGAAACACCAAAGACAAAATGATAAGAGTAACTACAGAGAAAAGACAAGGAAAGGGAACAACAACTATCTAACAAAAAGCTTCTCAACAGCCCTAAATACCAAACGGCGTTGGTATAATATCTGTAAGGTGCCAAGGGAAATAAACTTGGAATATTATAGCCACCTAAATTTTTGCTAAGGAAGGGGGTAAACTCCAGATATTTTCAGTCAAAGACCAGGAGAGTTTAGCACTCATAGCTCATTGCTGGGATAATTACTAAAGCATATACTTGTGTATGAAGAGCACTGAATTCAAAAGGAAGAAATAAGATGGAAGAAGTGATGGTGAGCTGAGAGATTATTAAGTATGTAGAATATCTAAATAAGCAGAGATCGAGCAGAAAACTACTAGCAACAATATGAAAGATTTGAGTAACACTTTAATTTAATGTATGTATGTGGGACCTCTACCCTAATAAACGTAAGCCTATGTAGAACAGTTACAAATGTCAACCGTATATATGCCAGGCCACAAAGGAAGTCTCCACAAATATCAAGGAGTCAATATCATATCAACTTTGTTCTTTGACCACATTGGATTGAAATTAAAAATTCATTCAAAAATATCTGTGGCACACACACATACCACATGCTGGACATCGTTCTAGTTATTTGGTGTACATTAATGAAAAGCAGAAATAAATTTTGACCTGCATGGAATTTAATTCATTAGGGGGGAGGGGAGACTTGAGATACAGTAAAGGTAATAAATATAGTAAATGTGTAGTATGTGAGAAAGTTACAAGTATTATGGGTAAAAGAAACAGAGTGAACAGGATCAAGAATGCTAGTTGGAAAGGAGTTGTAATTTAAATAAGAGGTCATTGGAGACAATGTAACATGTGGGCAAAGACTTGGAAGAGAGGAAGGCTTAGTCATTTGCATATCTGGGGAAAGAACATTGCAAGCAGATGGAACAGCCAGTTCCCAGAGCCCAGAGTACACGTGTTGTCTTCAGGAAAGAGCAAGGAGGCCCATTTAGCTAGAAGTCCAAGACTGAGGAGTAGAATAGTAGGAGGTAAGGTAAAAGAGGCAGTTCTCCTCCCACCCCTGAAATCTATATATCTAGATATGCAAACAAACAAAAAACTCTCTAAGTGAACTCAGGGTCAGAGAAGAAAGCATAATGGAAATTAGAAATATTTAGAATCAGACAAAATGAGAACACTATTAAATTTATGGTGTACAGATAAAACAATATTATAGGGAAATGTATAGCCTTAAAGATATTTGTAAGAAGATAAGAGTGCAAATCGATGAGCTAAATATTCTTCAACTCAGGAAGTTACAAAAGGAAAACAAGGAGAAATTAATGAAAGAACAAAAGTAAAGAGGTCTAAAAAAACAAAAGCTGGGTTTTTTAAATTGCTGATAAGTAAGCCTCTGGAGATAGATCAGGAAAGAAAAACATTACATTAAATGAAAGGGAGGAGATAATCAATTCAGTGGAAATTTCACAATCATAAAGAGAATAACTCTAGAAAACCAAGTTTGGAAACTTAGATGAAATGAGCAATTTTTTTGGAAATATAAATTTCTAAAAACTGATTTAGGAATAATAGAAAACATGAAATGACTTATTACCATTAAGAAATTCAATCAGTAGTCTAAAAGATTCTCATAGAAGAAAGAGAAAGAAAAAAAGATAGTTGAGTTTCAAGGGCAACTTTTACCCAACTTCAATGAACAAATAACTTTCCTGGAATAATATCTGTTTGAGGAAATGTGTATATATATACATACACGTACACATATATATGTGCATTTTTTTCTGAATTCAATTTAACATTGTTTAACTTGAGGTTTCTGCATATGTTTCTAAGTGAGATTGGTTTATAATTTTATGTTCTTCTTGTCTAGTTAGTGTCAAAATTATACATCTCAAAAGAGAAGCTGGGTACTTTTCCTTTTCATCCTCTGAAATAGCTTATATAGCACAGTAGTTGTTTGAGAGCATGGGGAAAATTTTATAAACTTTTTAAACCAATTTTATAAACTTTTATAAACCAATCTCACAAGCATGTGTGCAGAAATGCCAATTTAAATATGTTCATATTGAATGTAGCAAAAAATAATATGTGCATGTGTATACATGCAAAATTTCTGATAAGAGCAGGAGTTTTGATAAGAGCAGGAGTTTTTATGACCATTTTGATAAGAGCAGGAGTTTTTATGACCATTTCTCCATGATGATATATTCAAACATAAGTAATAGAAAAGTTTTTGTTTTACAATTTTTGCTGTATTTTAAATCTTATCAATAAGTTTTCAGTGTTAATATGAAACAACTTTCTGTATGAAAGAGAAAGTGAGAATTTTCTACTTTTTTTTCCACTCTTCATTAGCTAAGCTGTATATCAGGTATACTGTGTTCCCTGAGTATAGTAACATTCCCTTTCGCTGAACCATCTTTTCCTGTTCCTTGGTTCTTGCAGGGCTAAGGCCCTCAGACCAAACCCAGCAAAGAGACAGAGGGAAGTAGTCACAGTTGGTGCAAGCCCTCAGTAGCAGGGTTGATAGTCCTTACTGAAGGCCAAGGGGAAAAAAAGCGGGGCAAACAAGTCAGTTGAAGAGGCTCTGTAGTAGACATCTGTTTTTTCTGCCTAGCATCCATGTCTTCTGTGGCCACAGTGTCCAGGTTTTGCTTGGGAGACCAACTTGCTCCTGTACTTTGGATGAAGTGACTTCATTCCAAAGCCCAGAATTAGATCTCACGGGTCTTAACTAGTGAGTTTTAGGGTTTTGGTGAGAGCAGTCAGGATAATGTCTTCCCCTTTCCCACAACACTCAGAGCCACTGAAAGCTCTGGCAACTTGGAGCGAAGAGTCTACCTGAGAATAAAGGCAAATTTGGGAAACAAGCCCAAGGAATGGAGGAGAACTGTTGCCTAGTGACATGGGTTGAAGCCTGGATCAGTGAGCACCTGAAGCTACCCTTGTATTAACTTATATTACAGAAGCTAGTAAATTCCCTTGTGTCTTGTAAGCCAGTTAAATTTGGTCGCAGTTTGGTGGTTAAGCGCCTGAAGCTTCTCAGCACCAGGCTTCCCTGGAGGGAGGGAGGCAGACTGATGTTCTGCAGGCTGAATCCTAGTGGAAGTGCAGGGGCCCATAGACAGCAGGAGGGCTAGCTGCTGCCAGCCAGCTCTCTGTCCTTACTTTTGGATGCTTTCTGTTTCTGTCCCTCCTGTGTTTTTGGTTGGGAGCTCTTGATGGCCTCTGTACCCTGTTGCTTTGGGGCAGACCCTTCCTGGGAGGGCCACTTCTTCCCCTGCCAGTAGCCATTGTCTGTCACTTGCAACCAAAAGCATCCTGATTCCAACACCACTCTGAAATGTAAACTATCCACCCATCCACTGCTCATCCCAGTAAGTTATCCTTTAGAGTCAATGGGTGTGTTTTTATCCCTACCAAAATACGGAATGGCTGTCCTTTACACTGGATTGGGGAGGGCGTGGAAGTGGAAGGGGGGTAAGATTTGGAGCAGCTCTGCTGTTCTTGCTTTCTCCTTCCTGAAATTGCCTCTGGTTATCTCCTCCTTACCTTGTCTGATAGGCACTCAGTGCCTTGGGGCTAGGGAAGGGCCCCCAAGGTGCGAGAGGTGCGAGAGGTGCGAGCACCGCTACTGGAGATGCAGCTCACCAGGTTTGCAGCAGGTGGCTGCCCTCTGGTTACACTTCAGTGCCCTCATCGCTCCATTTCCAGGAAAGTATAATGGAAGCGTTTTGGGTCAAATTACCTTAAAAAGCAGAAATTTTCTTCTAGCCACAGTGAAAAATAAATTCAACAGAAAATATTCAAATTCATAATAATTATCATTGTAGAGTTCATCAATTTTACCTTAAAAGTACTGAGAAGTGGTTACAAGTAAGGTGGAGTCAGTTTAGTATTAATAAAAAGCCCCATACGTTTACTTAATAGGAGTTCTGTTGTATTTTCAATCTTACTTTTTTGTCTCTATATTTACAAGTTCCTACCTGATTTTAACCTATTAACACCATTAAAGCCATGTAATGGCTGCCATAAGTACTAACTCTGCTTATGCTAAACATTATATAGAGTTTATTCACTTTTCTGAAAAATTAAATAAGTTTTTTTTCCTACTTTTACAGAATTGCTTATAATCCTTCACCCTAGGGCAGAGGACTCAGGCGGAAAGAGAAGAAGTATTAAAAAAGAAATAAAGTATTATGTTAGATGGGAGGAAGTTATACTTTTACTTTAGGGAGCCTATGGGACGATTCCTTTAAGTAGACCCAATTATGATTGGGATTTGTTTGACTTTGGGTTAATCACCTGCAGTTACTGCCACCTAGGGAAGCCTCAATTATAAATTAATGATGGAGTCTGCAGTGAGAGTAGGTAGAGATTCCTGATTACACACTGAATGGAGCAGCATGCCCTGAGGAATAGTTGGAGGAAAGATGCCATTTGAGTTTATAATATCTGTATTTAATTTGTCTTTACTGCAGTTGCTCTATTTATATAGTTATTCTATACTGCTTTTGCTGTAATCAGTGATCCCCTTGGATTGCCACACCTATACCAACCCTGGATAGGCAGTTACACTGATGGCAATAGAAAGACCATGAGATTAGCACTTTTTCTAAGGTATAAATTCAGAATGAACTCTTCAGACAATAGTTTTTTGTTTTTTCTGTTAAATACTACTGTATTTCAGCTGGGCTTACTAAAATAGAATGTGATCACCAAGAATCTTATCACTTGCTTTTTTTTGTTGGGCTTAGAGACAAGGACATTTTTGCAGCAGTAAAGCAGGGAGATAAGTTAGCTGTTTTTCTCAGGAGCAAGAAAGACCTTTCCCAAGACTTTCTCGGGACATCACTTTGTTGCACAAAATTGGCAATATGACCTCTGTGTTGATAAGAAAATATTAGATTCACATCTTATTATCTGACAGTAGGTTAATATGAAAAATGCTATACTATGAAAAATGTATTTCACAGTATTCTAACAGATGCTGCTAGTATAATAGCCTAATGTAGCAAATGCACCAAATGTGCTTGAGCATGTTTTTGACACTATTTTCATAAGTGATGATATATCCTAATTGAAACTTACTAAAATTATGTTTTCTCCTCCAACTGTCATGAAAACATACCAAACTATGTGTTTTGTGTACCCATGATTTAGGAATATAAGATTTATCTTCCTTTTGGTTTTCTCCTCTACTGTTTAGAGTTAGATTTGAAAATATGAGATTTTTATCCCTCTGAATATTAGTCCCGTGAGCTAATTCAGTCACCAAGTATGTATTAATTCTCCTTGATTACTTGTATAGGCCAACCTAGATTCAAACTTGAAGACTTGTGTAAGACATTTTCAGATTTATTAAATCCAAAAATCTAAATCTGTAATTTTTAAATCTAAAAACTTGCTATAGAAAATAGTATTATAGTCTTTTTTTTTAAACTCATGGAGTGAATCCCTTTAGGAATGTTCAAAGAAAGTCCTAAACATTTTTATTATTGTTAATTTGTATATGTTGTATCCTTGTATCATGTAATTCTTTCATTAAATCTTTTTTCTTGTGAAACCAAACACATAGTAGAAAAGTGTAAAAGGCAGAAATGTACAACCCATCTAACTACCATCCAGGTCAAGAAATAAAACATTACCAGTACCCCTCAGAAGCCCCCATGTCCTTCCTAATCACTATTCTCTCCCCACCCCTAGAGTTAACCAAAAATTTGACTTTTAAATTAATCACCTTCTTGCTCTCTTCATAGTTTTACTACCTATTCATGCATCTGAAATACTATGGTTTAGTTTTGCCTGGTCTTTATTTGGTTTTTGTTTTTTGTTGTTGAAATTTACATAAATGGAACCATATAGCTAAATATCCTTTTAGGTTCAGCATTTTGCACTCAAAATCATGTTTGTAAATGTAGTTATAATTAGTTTCATTGCTGTATAGTGTATATATACTGTATGTACAGTATAGTTGCTGAATTATATGAAGTCACCACAAATTGTTTATCCATTCCACTCTTTGGGGTCATTATAGATAATGCTACTATGGACGTACTTTCATATGTCTCTTGGTAAACATTGCACGTATTCCTGATCGAGATGTATATATATGGAATTGACAGATATTATGGTATGTGTATTTTTAACATCTTAAAAAAACATATCACTTTACACTATAACCATTGGAATATGAGACTTCCCATTTCTCTGTGTCCTCACCACACTATTGTTTTAGCCCAGCTATTTGTTGTGTAGTGTTAGCTCATGGTTTTAATTTCCTTTTCCTTGATTAGTAATGAAGTTGAACATCATTTCACATATTTATTGACCATTCTTTTGTGAAAGTGCTGATTCAAGTATCTGTCAAGTGTTTTTATATTGTGTTGTCTTTTTCTTATTGATTTATAGGTATTCTTTACATATTTGGGATTTGAGCTAATTGTGAAGTATATGTGTTTCAGAGGTGTTCCACCTTTGTTGTAAATTAACTGTCTATTATGCATGGATTACTCAGTGGACTTTCTATTTAACAGTCTCTTAGACATTGTTTTATCACATTGTCTTAAATAATGTACCTTTATTATAAATTTTGATACTCAGTAGAGCAGAGCCCCCTATCTTGTCATTTATTTTATTATTTTTATTCTGGTAAGAACATCTAACATGATATCTACCCTTTAACAAATTTTAAGTGTACAATATTGTTTACTGTAGATATAATATTGTACAGCAGATCTCTGGAACTTAATCATCTTCCAGAACTGAAACTTTATACCCATTGAACAGTAACTCTCCATTTCCCCCTCCTCCAGCCCCTAGCAACCCCCATTCTACTCTCTGCTCCATTATATGGCTCCACATATAAATGGAACCACACAGTATTTGTCTGTGACTGACTTATTTCACTTAGCATAATGTCCTCCAGGTTCATCCATGTTCTCATATATGGCAGATTTCCTTCTTTTTTAAGACTAAATGATATTTCATTGTATATATATACCGCATACATTTTAGAATTAGCTTGTCAAGTTCCACAAAGAAACCTGTTGAGATCTTGATTATGATTGCATTTATTCCATCAATTTGGAGACAGTACTGCAAAATTGAACCTCATAATTCATTAACATAGTATATATAGCACTTCTAAATTTCTCTCAATAATAGTCATAGTTTTCTGTATAGAGGCCTTGCATGTCATTTGTACATTTAGTCCTAGATATTTTATATTTTATGTTGTAATAAATGTTATTTTGAACTAAATGTTCTTTTCGGATTTGTTCCTGGTATACAGCAATATATGGATTCTTAAGTGTTACCTTTGCAGGCGACTGTAATACCTCTGTGGAGTTGATTAGATTTCACATGTACATAACTATATAGTATGCATATAAGGACAGTCCAAGTCATTATACCTTTTATTTCATTTTATTGCCTTTCATAAGGCTAGGACCTTCACTGGCTGGAACCTCCAGTGCAGTGCTGATTAGAAGTGGTAATAGTTGACATCATTGTCACGTCCCCAATTTCAAAGGGGAAACATTTTAAAAAAATTAAGTATGATGTTACATGTTGCTCGATTTGGTTTGCTCAGCATTTATTTAGAGTTTTAAATCTAAGTTTATGAATGAGAAAATCCTGTAATTTTTTAATAATGTCCTTGTCGGGTTTTGGTTTTAAGGTTTTGCTAGTTTCTCACAGGAAACTGGGGAGTGTTTCCTCTTTTCCTGTTATCTGAAAGAGTTTGCATAAGACTAATATTATTAATTAGAATTCACTATTGTAGCCATCCGGCTAAAGTTTTTGAGTTTTATTTTGTTGGTTTTGGAAAGGTTTTTAATTGCAAATTCAATTTCTTCAGTTAGACTGTTCAGATATTCTATTTCTTCTTGTGTCCACTTTGCTTAGTTGTACTATTCTAGGAATATGTCCATTTCGTCAAAATTTAAAATTTGTTGGAAGAAAGCTGTTCTTACTCATTTTTTTAAAATCTTTTCATGGCCTATAGAATATGTAGTAGTGTCTTTTTTCATTCCTGATATTTTTTCATTTGTGCCTTGTCTCTTTTATTTCTTAATTGGACTAACATTTATCTATTTTTATTAATCTTTTCAAATAATTTATTTTCATTATCATTTAGTTACCCATGGATTATTTATATTTGTTTCCTTAATTTCCAAATTTATAGGAATTTTCTTCACTAGAACTTAGTTTGGATTTCTAGCTGATTCAAAAAACATTCTGAATGATTTCCAGCATTGAAATTCATTTTTGAAATTCGTTTGCTTTTTTAAATTTATTTATTTATTTGTTTGTTTGTTTTTGGCTGCATTGGGTCTTTGTTGCTGCACGCGGGCTTTCTCTAGTTGCAGCAAGTGGGGGCCACTCTTCATTGCGGTGCACTCCTCTTGTTGTGGAGCACGGCCTCTAGGCACGTGGGCTTCAGTAGTTGGGGTTCACAGGCTTAGTTGCTCTGTGGCATGTGGGATCTTCTCAAACCAGGGATCAAACCTGTGTCCCCTGCATTGGCAGGCGGATTCTTAACCGCTGTGGCACCAGGGAAGTTCCCGTTTTGCCATCTGGTCCTGGGCTTTTGTTTGTTGGAAGATTTTTTTTTTTTTTGCGGTACACGGGCCTCCCACCGTTGTGGCCCCTCCCGTTGCGGAGCACAGGCTCCGGACGCGCAGGCTCAGTGGCCATGGCTCACGGGCCCAGCCTCTCCGCAGCATGTGAGATCTTCCCGGACCGGGGCACAAACCCGTGTACTCTGCGACAGCAGGCAGACTCTCAACCACTGCGCCACCAGAGAAGCCCCCGTTTGCTTTCTTAATAAATATTTTTGTAAAAACTCCACTGCATGCTTGAGAAAATGTGTGCTTTGTAGTTGTAGGATGGAGTGTTCTGCATATTACCATTAGGTCAGTTTTACTTATTGTGATATTCGAATCTTCTACATCATTACTGTATTTATTTGCCTGCTTGTTTGGTCAGTTACTGAAAGGAGTATGTGGACAACCCCACTGGTTGTGGATTTGCCTATTTCTCTTTCTAGTTCTGGCAATTTTTGCTTCTTTTATTTTGAGCCCATGTTATTAAATAATGCAAATTTGGAATTACTTTATCTTCCTGGTAAGTTTGCAGTTTTATCATTATTGAGTGTACCTCTTTATTTCTAGTAATAGTTACTGCCTTAAAGCTAACCTTGGCTGGTACTAATATAGTTATACCGATTTTCTTTTGGTTATTATTTGCATGGTAAATATTTTCCCACCCTTTTTTTTTCAATTTCTGTATATCAGTGTTTTACATATTGACTTATAAGTAGCAGATTTTGTGTTTATTTAATCAAAGTCTGCCAGTCTTTGTCTTTAAAGGACACTTAAGACATTTACATTTAATGTAATTGAGTCTGAATCTGTGTTGGTCTTTTAAGGTCAATACATCTTTTAAACAATTTTTTTACATTCAGGAAAGAGTTCATTGGCACCTATGAGTTTAAGAAATTTATCTTCTCTGATTTGTATCCAAACATGCAAGAATTTATGAGGCCTTCTCATCTCCTGTCATTCCTTTGACTGCTGTATAATGAAAAGAGATCCAGGAACTAAAATATGCTAAGAACATTTCTAATCTAGTGTTTTGGGAATTTTGCTTACAACTCTTGTTTTTTTCATGACTTATCTACCTAATTCCAATAAACAGGGCATTACCAATGTATCTATTAATATATCTTTTTTTTACAAAATACTATAAAGATTTCATTTTTGATTGCAGGGCTGTAACTCCCAAATGAGCGTGTCAGAAGTCTCCTGTAGTGAAAGTACATCCTCCTGTCAGTCTCTTGAACATGGCTCAGTCCCAGAAATTCTCATTGGCCTGCTTTATAATGCCACAACTGGGAGACTATCAGCAGAAGTGATAAAAGGCAGCCACTTCAAAAACTTGGCAGCAAACAGACCACCCAGTGAGTGAAAAATATTTTTCTTAATTCTAGTGTTTTCTGTACTTATGAGACTCGCAGTGTAGGGGCTTCAGTCCTATCATTTAGCCTTAACCAATCAATGATGGTTTAATCATCAGCCAATCTGTTTCATGTTTTCTATTTCCAGCCATTTGGGAATTAGAAAGATCTGAAATTCAAAACATTAATTGTAAGGTGGCAAGACTTTAACTTTTTCAGTGTCTGCAGAATGAATTAGCCCTATCATAGCCATTATCTTCTAATGCCAGAAAAAGTTACAGGTTTTTTTTTTAAAGGTAGTAACACTCCACAAATATGATGACGAATGCTTATAGCTGTTGTTTTTAACTGAAGATCGATGTCATGTTTCCTCTCTGCATGCAGTACTATGAACTAATGTGTATACTTCTATATTTTTCCTTCTTTTCTCCCTTAACAGAAAAAACTGTTTCTTCACATTTTTCCTCCTTTAAAATTATAAATCAGTACTGCCAGCAGAATCTTTTCTTAAATGGAATGTGCTTTGCTTTTACCAGAACAAACAGAATAAGGAATAGTTTGATATTTATGCTCGATGCTAGGAAAGGAAAGCTAGATGGTGTAGATACCTCTGCCCTGTCTATATGCCTCTCACTCGTCTCTCTCCTATCTCTCTCCCAGCTCAGGAGGCTGGGGATAAGTTATGCACAGAGAAATTGTCATGCAGTATACCTCCAAAATTGTTTATTGTTATCTGTAGAAATAAACTGGGAAAGTAGCAGCCTCTTTATATTTCTCTAAAATTAAAGCTGTTAATAACGGCCTACACTCAAAATTTGAAAGGAAATCTTGAATAATAATGCCAACCTTAAATTTGTTTAACAATTTCTTACAGACTTGCTTGAAGCAATATTTCACTCCAAGTATCAAATAACTGTTGGAGGGGAAACTTTTTCCACCCTTGAATTAACTTTACTTCTAAATATCCTAAAAATTACTTCTTCAATCAAAGTGAAAAGTCATAAAAATGTATTTAGTGTGCCCTCAGTAGTACTGGAAACCTCACTTCTTACATACATCATGCAATGTATCTGTCCCTTCATTAAACGTCAGAAGGCCAAAGTTAGATTTCTATTTCTACCCTTGGACGAGTGACCTAACTTCCCTAAGGCTGTTTCCTTATATGTAAAATTAAGGTTGTGTTTCTCACAGGGTAACTGTGATACTCAAATCGGATAAAGGCACGTAAAAAGGATGGAATTATTATTTGTCCCCTTTTTCCTTTCAGAAGGAAACATTCAGAGGGTGGAAAAAAGCAATCACTAGAGTAAAGAGCTTTGGAAGTGTGACTTGGTTTTCGTCATTAATCCACACTAGGAATGCAAACTCAAATGGCCTGGGAAGTAACTTAAATGAGCAGAATTTGTAGAGGAAAGAGAAGGAGCACGGAGAGGCCTGTGATAAATGCAGGGGTGCACGCCCTGCCTTAAGACATTCAGATTCAAATTTTTTGAACACGGTCTATTATTTGGGGTTACATTTAGCCACAAGCTGTCAGTTTGCAATTCCTGCTTAGCTAATAGTTTAATTTTTTGACAAATCTTTAACTTGAAATGCTAGAAAGCAGCAGAATGAAATGACAGATTTGCCTTTCTGTCCTTGCTGAACCCACTCTGATAGAAACAGAGAAACACTAATCAGAACTAAAATGAACCAGGGGGTGGGTGGAGGTAGGGATGGACAATAAACAAGTTAAGAGAGATTTGCATCCGCAACATAGAGTAGATCTATCAGGTTAAAGAATAGGTTATAGCAATTTCCATTATTTTAGAATTAGATCTTCAGTAGTAGGACAGTTCATGGTATTAGCTGGGAAGTAACTAGTAGGTAAATATAAGTCAACATTAAAACTAATTAAATGAAGTAGGGTATTTATAAAGTAAAATATGATAATTTTATCAGTTTGTCTATTGTATATAAGATTGTGACCCTTCATATATACCTAGGTTCTAAATTTTGAACTATGTTATAGACTGACTAATCCAATTTTTATCCCAAAGGAACAGTGGTAACATTCAAGAACAAAAATTTTGGTAGTTCTATTTTATTTTGCATAACTTAATTTTATATTACATTGGGAGTAAAAAAAAAGTGTTTGAAGTGTTAAATATTGCATGGATAAACTTAAAAATTTAGAAAAATAATAATAATAATGATCCTTTAATGCCTTTTATTCAGTCTTTTATGGTCTGATAATTTGCATGATTCTATGTTCAATGTGCTTTAGACCAAGAAAATATCCTTATAAAGGTGTCCCCCTTTAAAA
This sequence comes from Neophocaena asiaeorientalis asiaeorientalis, assembly GCF_003031525.2. Taxonomy (NCBI): domain Eukaryota; kingdom Metazoa; phylum Chordata; class Mammalia; order Artiodactyla; family Phocoenidae; genus Neophocaena; species Neophocaena asiaeorientalis. The sequence continues at coordinate 6,946,785 of NW_020173731.1, read as the reverse complement.
CAGTGTAATTTTTGTTTAAGATTACACAATGACCTTAAAAATTCTCATTCCATGAAATTTACCCAACATACCCTTTTTTCAACCCTCTACCTGAATTAAAATGCTAAAGTTTTGTGTTCTTCCACTCCAGTGAACAGTGTTTCCTCTTTAATTCTAACCTTTGACCCTCTTTCACCCAACAATTGACATCTGGTCATTATTTCTTTTACTGCTTTCCACCCCCTGTTGTCAGATGGACTGTTCTGTTGTCTAAAACACTTGATAGGTGGACAGGTTTATATAATCCGAGGTGAGTTCCTGTAGAGGCTAATTGGATGTTGTCTTTTCATGCAAAAACAAAATACCCTAAAACTTGCCAGCAGTGAAGCTGTCCACCATGTTGATTTCCAAAAAAAATGCACATTTATTATCTGTGGTACTTTAAATAAAACTAACTTAGAATTTATCTCTGATTATGGATGATGGTATTCAGAGTATCTATAAAACTAGCAAAACCTTTTAAATTAAAGGTTTATTTGTTCATTCATTATATTTTGACTCATAAGTAGAAATAGATATTTCATGAGAAATATTGCAATTTTCATTAAAATTAATTGAAATTTTGATACGAAGTACACATGATGGATCTACATGCTGAAGATAATTTGCATGAGTCTAAAGAACTTGAGAACACAGTTGTTTGAAAAGAGGGTTTATCTCCCAAGTAACCAGGTAATGAACCGTTACGTTTCACTTGGTACACTAAACATCACATCAATTTTTTTTTTTTATAATTCATGAAAATAGTTAAGATACCATACCTAAAATTTCACATTAAATTGTGCCAAAAAGGAATCCTGTAGTATTTAACTATCCAAAAAGCACATTAAATGTATTCTTGCATGAAACCAGGAGAAAGTTTTACTTGATTTGCTAAACTTTGAGCCCTTAGTGCATTTGGCTTCATTTTGGCCCTTAAATGTTTTAAAAATATATTTAAAAACCACATCCATGCAGAGATTTTTTTGACATTTCATCCTAAGCTGTTTTGATGTCATCTTTGCATTCTTGTCTTTCTCTTTCCCTCCTTACCATTTGCCTTCATTTCTATTCGTTTGTTTATTCTTACACTCTGAAAGCACAGTGGAATGCTTTACAGTGTTGTGGCTAATTGAGCTTGCTAAGTGTTTATTAATGCTATGATGTCCTGCTTAGTGAAGCTAAACGGGGGTGGGGATGGGAAGGGTGGGTAGTGGGAGGTCAAGGATGGGGGTGGGAGGGTGGAGGAAGGATTATGAGGTATACCTTTAAATTCTAACTCTAATGTAGAAGTAGTGAGGTTAAGATATTATTACCCCCAAAAGATTTGATGCCTACTTAGCATTCTCTGTACTTGTCACATTTTATTATCATTTAATCAAAATGGAATTATTGGATTTCTACTAAACATGGTATACACCATATCCTTATAAAGTATAAACACTTAATCTTCTCAGCAAGTGTTACAAGAAAGACGTTTTGAGTTTGTTTCAAATGAAATTTGTGGTATGTTGTTTTTTTCTATAGATACATATGTTAAATTAACTCTACTGAATTCCATGGGTCAAGAGATGTCCAAATGCAAGACATCCATCCGCAGAGGGCAGCCAAATCCAGTATACAAGGAAACTTTTGTTTTTCAAGTGGCCCTATTTCAACTCTCTGATGTGACACTCATACTGTCTGTGTATAACAAACGCAGCATGAAAAGAAAAGAGATGATAGGCTGGATTTCTTTAGGTCTGAACAGCTCTGGAGAAGAGGAACTCAATCACTGGACTGAAATGAAAGAGTCGAAAGGACAGCAAGTATGTAGATGGCACGCGTTGCTAGAGTCATGATGACTAGGATTAATGAGCAATTGCAGTTCAAGGCAGCATCATTTCTGAGTACAGCATTACTCTTCTTACCTAGTCACCATGGGAAGATCTGTTCTTTGAAGAATCATCTTTAACATTCTACCCAAATGCTTTAAATTCTGTGGAAAGAACATCTAATACTGACATAAATGAAGAAAAGAAGTGTGTCTAGTAGAGCTTGTTTGAGAAAATGAGAAACTTTCATCTTTCTTAAACTGACAGTCCTCCAGAGCTTTAAGAGCATCGTTTTGGTTTGAAGTTAATTTTACTCTAGCAAAAGAGCCAATAATTTTATGAAAAATCAAAATTATAAATGATTTTGAAAATCAGAATTTTTAGTTACAGCACCCTTTTAGGTCACCCTACATATACACAGGACATATTTTGACTGGCTCATCCCTGGTGTTCGTAATGTTCTTTAATATGAGAAAGTCATTCTCCAGCGTTGTCAATCGGATCTAATGGTGAAAGGTTTCAGTCACAATGAAAATCATTTTATTTCAGATATTTGCCCTTTGTGCACTTAGTTTTGTTGTGCCTCAGTTCTTCTCAATAGCACCAAATCTAAGTGCAAGCAAGTATTCATTTTCATAAGGGAATGTTTTCTATGTGTTATTTTAAGAAAAGCTCACTCCTTCATTTGCCTCTGATTTTGCCTGATCCAAAGAGACCAAGTTACTGTACTGGTCCCTTGCAAGTCTTCTAGACAGGTTGTACTGTAGACCATGTAACTTTCTGTTGAAAGCACTTCCTGTATTCTTGTATTCCAATGTAGGAAGCTAATAGAGCAGGACTTCACTTTAAAATCTCTTTCAATGGTTGACTCTTTAAAATTGTAATAATGTGAAAATACATTTTTTACAAACTAAAAAAATATAGTGAATAAGCTGTTGAAAATTGAAAACAATTCAAGTTAAAGAAAATTTTAATCATCTGCTCTGAGTATTTAGTAACCAACACTGCATAAAGCAGGTAGCATTCAAATAAGAAACAGTTCTCTTCACTCTTACTTCAATTTGTATTTGTGATCTAAAGACTCTCCAGTTCTAAGTGTGAATCAGAACATCATGTTAAAAACAGTTCTGAGATTCCTTAAGAAGTTTCTAGCGACTTGTGACTAGATTTTATGAGATTTACAGGTACGTTCTTCAGCGTGATGTCATCCTGTGCCTTCCATGTAAGTTAAATTTGCTCATACAGCTTGAAAGTTGTATTTGCAAAATTAGGCCTTCAATTTTTATAAATGTGAAGATTAGATTCCTCAGAACAGTGTCACAAGATCTTTATTTCCTCAGAAGTATGTAAAAGTTGTATAATGTGCTAATTTTTTTAAATGGCAAGGCATTTGTTGTTTTTATATTTAGGAACTCTGATTACCAGGAATATTATAAGCTGTTTTCTTTTTAATTTTGCTTCTTATCCAATATATAATTTTATGCATATACTTTATTAAATAGAATGTTTTATATATATGAAAATTATTTTTTTTTCTCTTTCTAATTTCTAGTTAAATTAGAAACATACTATTTACCAATTACTAAAAAGCGGTATATCATTGTTCCTAGTCCCAACTAAGTACTATGTATTATTATAAGCTAGAACTTGTTATTATCATAATAACAAAACCATGCATAGATATTATTACTTCAGCTTGGCTGTACTGAAAGGCCTTAAAAGAGACCCAAAAGGACAGTGAACTCCTAATATTTTTTAGTTTAAAAAATGGCAGCTCTATGCATTCATACATATGAGTTATATGATAAAATACAAATGCCATATCAGGTGACATGGGGTTTAAGAATGTGTGTTAGAGAGTTGCATTAAAGGGAAAAATCTATTCTTTTATTATTACATTAATGAGCATTTTCCAGGGTTTTATAAATGAGTTAGGTTATAAAGTTAAAACATGAATCAAGTGACAAAATATCTCATGAAAGTATTTTTAGCAACAGTTATGGAAAGAGATTGGAAGGGGGGCAGTAGATTTTACTGAGAAATTGGTTTTAGGCATTTGATGCTGCAGGTATCTTTTCTGGCTTTGAAACAACTAACTGCATTGCTAACAACTGGGATCGTCCTAATAATAAAGAGTTATCAGTCTTATCTGTAGCTGTAACAAAGCCTAATCAAATACATATGAGACCAGCTTGGTGCTTTCTCCTACAGCAAGGAAAAGAACACTAACTAAATGTTATTTGTTAAATCTTTCTTCACACTATGCCCAGAATTGTGTGTGTGTGCTTGGATACATCCTTAGGGGTTTATCTGGTCTGAGTATATCAAATCCGGTATGGCCTAAAATTTAATCAACAATTTTTAAATATTTCAAGAAAGACCCTACCTCCACCCCAGCTGCCAAGTCCTCAAAGATTATGAAGTGTATGTATGTGTATCTGTATACACACACACACATGCCTATACACACAACATATATATACAATATGTATATGTGTGTGTGTGTGTATATACATATATATATGTATTTGTATCGGTGAAGGTGCCCTGGCTTTCTCAGATAACTAAATAGAAAAGCATTTATCAAGTTTATGGATTATTTTTCTCCTCCGTTTGTTTACTAGAAATTATATTTGGTTTTGGGTGCTATTTGCTGCCATTCTCCTCCACACACAGCAAAATATATATCTTTTTATCCTTTGGATTGACACAGCTTAGAGTAATTACTCCCCCAAATTTGTCTGTTATTTTAGAAAAAGATTAAATAGGGCTTAAGAGACCCACTCACTCTACTGAATCTAACGTACGAGACGGTACTACTGCTGTTTTGTGTGCTTGGATTTGCATGAAAGCTTAAAGGCAAAATATTGTATCTTGGCAATTAAAGCAAATAGGGGCCCACTGGTGGGCAGCAGGTGTTGTCTAAGAAACTTGAGAAAGACAACCCACTTTCTTATTGTTCTCTTAAAATCCCCTAAGTTTTATAATAAAATGAGATAGTCCAAATACAGCGACTGACTGGCATTCATGGCAGCTCCTGAGCATGGAATTACAAGTTTTATTTGTTTCCCAAATGAGCAGCAACATGTAGTTGTTTATTGCAGCCCAGGAAGCAAAGTATATTTTATTTTATTTTTATTTATTATTTATTTATTTTTTGTGGGACACGGGCTTCTCACTGTTGTGGCCTCTCCCGTTGCGGAGCACAGGCTCCGGACGCGCAGGCTCGGCGGCCATGGCTCAAGGGCCCAGCCGCTCCGCGGCACGTGGGATCTTCCCGGACCGGGACACAAACCCGTGTCACCTGCATTGGCAGGCGGACTCCCAACCACTGCGCCACCAGGGAAGCCCTCAAAGTGTATTTTAAATCAGAAAAGAATTTGTTTAGTATATCCTCTTACCTTTAAGAAATTTTCTTCCGTAATCTTATGTCTTCTGTACTATTTGCATTTTGTGTGAAATCTCTTTGCGTATTTTCTTACTGTGCATTCAGTGAATTCTCATTAATGTTGTATTTAGTGACAGAAATAATAAACTGAATCACAATTTTTAAAAAAGAAAAACCAGTGAGAAAATATCTAAACTACCCTTATTAATACATACATGTTTAAGTGTAGAGCCCGGTAGGGCACTTTCATCTAGTCTAGTTCAGAAGCCCAGGGCTATATGTTAAGTCATTTTCTTGATACCATCATCATTTTCACTTATCTAGTGAATCAGAAGCATAATCAAAAGGAAGGTAGAACCAGTGGGGCAAGAGTTCATAGAACTGAGGGTGTTCTTTAAGATGGAGATAGAGATCAAATGATATCATAGTTTTTCAAGTGAACTGAGAGATAGGCTATTTGAAAGTGTAAATTTTAGATGAAACTAGAACAGCAGTCACCAACAAATTTTTCAAGGTCTCTATCCAGCTGTTAATAGCGATAACACAAATTCACTTCCATGAAATTGCCATTTGCTTACATAGACTAGATAGTCTACTCATAGAGATTTTTCTCATTGATAGCTATTATTCAGAAGTTTTCATTTTCTTTTTCCATTTTACTGTCCCCGGTTCACCCATGACCTACACTGGAGGTGGCCGTCAGTGTCATCGTCACCAACCAAACTCAATATTGAGCACAAGGTTAAACATACCATGGAGCACTTTTCTTAAATTCACTTTAAAACATCATCTGTATCCACCAAAATGTCTAATAATGATGAGGGTAACCGCTATCAGTTAGTAAGGTCTAGCACAATAATTTATTATTTTGATTCTCACAACAGTGGTATGAGGTAAATAATACTTTCAACATTTTATAGATGCAGAAACTGCAGGATAGAGGTTTAACAGACTTGCCTAAGGTCATCCAGTAAGTAAATAACAGAACTGGGATTAGAGCCCACATATAAATTACTCTAAAACCTGTATTATACATATTGCAATTGCATCCCTCTTTACTAGTTGCAAGAAAAAACAGGACAACATTATATTCATCAGTAATCCCACCCACTTTAATTGGATGGCAGCACTAGAAAAAGAGAAGGAAAAAACAGAGCTTGGGAAAGAGAAACACAAGGCAAAGAAGAAAAGAAGATTAGAGGGGTTTTTTGTCTTCTGGGGACACAAATGGTACTTTTGTGTCATACTTCGTAGATGACATATTTTCAAAGACTTGGGGATTAATTTACTCTGCCAGTTTACCCTATACTTACTCATATTCTAAAGTGTATTAATCAATTTGTTCTCTTCCTTGTCCACTGTTGGGAATCCAAAATATTTTAATTGTACATGATCCCCTTTCTACCCTACGGAGTGGATAGCCTGTGTCCATGAACACGTATCTTGCCAATACCAGTGGTGAAAGGAAAGACTTGTCTTCCTCTGCACTCTGACTGCAATTTAAGTTGCTTCTCTACCCTTTCTTAAGGTTTAACTGGATTACAGCTAATTTTATTACATATGTCTCTCCCCTCGGTAGTACTTAATGCTTTATCTTGTTATCCTTATGTGCCCCTTGTTCATACTAGGCACACTATAAATATTGACTAAACTAAATTCCCTACGGAGGAAATCAATAATACTGTTATATGTCTCAATATTTATGAATCTTATGCATGGATTTATTTATGTCTTCATTAGTACCTACTGTGTACCATGTATTTTTCTAAGTGCTACAAATGCAGAGATAACAAATTGAGTAGACAAAGTCTTTGCCCTAATGGAGCTTGCATGCTAAGGTGGGGATAGCCACAGAATGATATAACTTTAGCACAGGAGTACAATGTGGAGTTCAGAAAAATCTTCCTGGGGAAAAGAACCCCCGGGTTGGGTCTTAGAGAATAAATACAGATTAGACTCCCATCAAGGAACTTATTCTCTCCGAGGGCAAAATTTAAAACAGTGGTTCCCAAATTATAGTGTGTTTAAGAATTATTTTGAGAGCTTAATTTGTATTCCAAAGCCCCACCTCCAGAGATTCTATTTCATTTGGTCTGGAGTGGAGCCCAAGAATCTACATTTTATTAAGCTCCCCAGGAAATTCTGTCTGTGAGGTACTGGAATAGAATATTGAGCTCATTATATAGAATTATTGGCAGCTGTCTAACCATAGATTAGTTCTTGAAGTGTGATAGTGATAAAGAAGAGCAAGATTAAGACTAGGATTAGTGCTGTTGTGTGTGTGTGTGTGTGTGTGTGTGTGTGTGTGCTGCCTTAAAGAGAAATATATTTAATGAGAAATTAAAAGTGATACTTAATTATGAGCTCCTGTGCATTCACATTCAAGATAACTTTTTCAAAGTGTTTCATGGTATAATAAATAAATCCTATTATGTTAGTTTTATGATTCCTGAAAATTACTTTGGATTATTTTCAAATATTTCCTTCCAAACTGTCTTTACAATGATAGACACAAGGCAAAGAGAGAGTCTGAGGAAGGTGTTTACCTAGTACATCTATCAATATTCTAAATGAAATAAGGCTGACCTTTAAGTATGTATAGTGGCAGCCATAAGTGGTGGTGTTTTTCATTCTTGTGTATAGTAAGCTTTCTTGTCTTTTGTCATCATCCTGAATGGCTTCATTGTCATTACACTCATCAGATGAACCTCATTCCTGTACTCATTCCTGGATTCTTCACTAGAAATAGCAATGTTTCTATCACCTCTGCTCTGATCTCTATTTCCTTAATTGCTTGGCTCTTTCTTAGGGTCTTTTATTTCAAAAAACAAGTTAATACAGCAGCCTCAAGTCCTCCTTTTTCTCTAAAAATAAATGCCGTATATAGGTTCATCTGAGTTCCTATTTCCCCTCATTTATAATGTAGGCATACCTCCTTCTCTGGTGTAATATTTTGCATGAATGTATTTTACATTTTGAAAGTATTTTTCCCAACAAATATCTGTGATTAACCCACTGAAAAATGAGGTGATTTGAATTTTGAAATAATATGGTATGGAATTAGGCTGTTTTGTGACCGCTGCTGTATCATTGTGTTTGGTCCGATTATAGCTTGAAATCTGGTTAACATAATCTTAACGTGAAAGAGTTTGATAAACTTGAATTATTAGTCCATTATCAAAAATGAATGTAAGACTCTTGCTTTATTCTCCCCCTAATAGACAAGTATGTATCTTGCTTAAAATGTTCCTTCTTTCTTCCTCCCACACTTTTTTCCCCAGTCCTATTCATGTACATTCACACTGGAATTCTGAGTTCATCACAGCTGCGTAATTCCTAACAAAAAGTGATACCCTGACTTTTTTCATTTTAATCACATGTGCTGGAGAGTAGAGAGGACTGGATAGGTTTTCTCAGAGACTAGAGAGAGAGCAAAGCATGACCCTCTTTAGTCATTAAGTTTGTTGTATCTCTTGTGATGGTTGCTATCGTTGTGTACTTAATCTTGAATAGTGTGAAGTTCCCTAATATCATGCTGTATGGGTTGGGAGCAGAGAAGGAAATTTGATTATTAATCTAACAAAAATATGGCATAATTTTATTGTACATAAAATTAGTACATAAAAATTTCTAAATAATTAATTATGAGAACAAAGTCACTGATGTGGCAGTAGTTTTGCAAGATGTTTGACGTTATTTCAGTGTCATTTTGACAGTCTGCATCTCAAATTGTCCTATTATTTCAGGGTCCTTTTTCACTCTTTTTTTATTATTCTGATGACTGTTTGATATTTGAGTTTGTCTTTTAAATATTCAAGACTGTTTTTAAAAGAAAAAACCTAACACCTTTCTGTTTCTTCCTTTAACATGTGATCTCTCACCTGACACTTTTTGTGATTAAAATGAATACCCAACAGATGAAATATAATACTCTATTATACACTGAAAAAATAATTATCTGAAATTTGTTTATATCTTCAGGTATTGCTTGAATGCTTATTTCCATAAATCTAAGCAGTTAATATTAAATATGGCTATTGTATTCAATGAGAAAATTTTTTTCCCTTATCTCTGAGATTTATTGTCTCTCTTGGCTTTTACCTCTGGTTGAAGGCTGTGAACCTCTTGCCAGCACTTCATCTGTCAATTTCTGAGTGTGCTCACCTCCTCCAGATGGTATTATTTTCGGTAACAACCAAACCTTTTATACCCTCAGGGTTGGTCCTTACCAGTGATTCCTGTTCATAACCCCCATTAATGTTGATGAAAGTAATACATAAGCACCAGTAGAAGAAAAGACCCCTAAAGTGTAAAGGATCAATATCTTAGCACTCTGGTATAAGATGACCCCGTTAATACCTCAGTATGATTTCAGTCGTAATGGAGTGGAAGCCAACTTCTTGGAAATGAGATTTTAGATCATTATATCGTAAATTCTCTCCTTTTGGTCTTCTCTCTTCCTCCTCTAGCTTGAACATTCTTTTTATTTTAAATTTTGTGAGAAAGCCTTTCCTAAATTCCTGGTTTTAAAATTGTTCATGTTGACTTAACTGGGCACTTTCATAATTAAAAAGGAAAACTGAAGTAGATAGTGTCATTGGAAGGCTTTGGGCAGGGAGGGTGCTTGTTCTTGTTCGGGCATTCTGTTTGCATAAATATTGAGACTATTTACAACATTCTATAATTATGTCGCATTTGTTTTGTGAGGGGAGACCAGGGTAGCTTTTACATATAAATTGGCTCTCTTAGTATTTACGTATATTTAAACAGTCCTTTGAAACACAGCTAGGAAATAATGGTGACATTTCCAACAGTATTTTGCAATTATAAATATTACTTTAAATTTACTCAGAAAATTTCCAGTAGTAGCTTGCATTACAAAATTAATTTATAATGTTTCTACATAATTTTATTGAGATTAGTTTTCTTTTTTGTGGTGAAAATAATATAGTGGCAACAATTTTGAGGAATCTTTAAAGCAGTCACAGAGGGGATAGCCAAACTTTGGCTGGATTTTTACTAGAATTTTGAAATAAGAAAATGTATCAATATTACTTTTCAGTTCAATTAGTCTTGATGAGAAACAGTTATTATATGGGCTTTAAGGGTCTTGATAAATGTTGGCATCTGTTCTTTTTCTAAAACTCATGATGGTCATCACTGCTCAGTACTCTTACATTGTGTTTTATTTGTCAAAATAATGTAATTTTTATGGAAAACTCAATTAGTGGAATCTTTTATTCAGTATTCCCTTATTTTCTTCTTTCCTTCTTCCTTTCCTCTTTCTTTCTTTCTTTCTTTCTTTTTGAGGCAAGAAGCTTAATAGTATAGTTTCTACAGAGCTTTCTTACTTATTTTTCTAATAATGTATATAACAGCGTGATGAAGTTTAAATGCTCTATGAGCAAAATACTCTATTAAACAACCTGAAGAAATGCACTGCTGATTAACATTTCCTTTGGTCTTAAATTGTCTCCAGATATTTTCTAGTGATTCTATACCATTAATGGATCTTACTAATATAGCGTCTGTGTGGTTATCAACAGTGTTGTATTATTGTCACATATTAATTTGCATTTTTGATTAAAAATATAAACAGACGTGTGTGTGAAACAACCCATTTTATAGAATGAGCATATATCTAACCATTTTCATGTAATTGAAAATGTGCTGTGTGTTGCATTTTTTTCTCATGTCCACTTTTCTACTATCTATACACCGATTGTCTCGGTGCCTTTTTCCTTTTGTATAATTGTATTACTTAAAGAAATTGCTGACCTCTGTGTAAACAATGTAAAAACTGTTAAAATTATTAATCCAAGGAGATTTTAATGGCAGTTTAATTTTCCAGAGAATAAATTTTTGTGTGGGTTACAAGTTACTTTTCTTCACCTTTCTGTAAGAAATCTCTTTACATTTTAGTGCTCGTTTGGAATTGGTAAGCATCTGACTTTGATGATGATGATACACAAAAATCAGCCTGAATTCTTATCGACAAATAAGTGTTACTGTGACTGTTACACAAAATAAAATAATGTCAGTTCCATAAGCAGATATCAAGTGGATATATGTAGATGTTATTCAGATCTTGAGTTTGAAAGGAATCTTATTTAAATGTGCTATAAAATATTGCTATCAAAATGTTTGGGTCATATTATTTTCTTTAATTCTAAGTCAAATCTGACATGCAAAGAAAATAGACTACAAACAAATTTAAACATTTTAAAATAATCTCCTTTAAAGTTTTCAAATCAGGAATAAAACTAAGTAGCTTTAAAGTGATCATAGTATCTTTAGCTACAGTATGCATACATATACACTGTTATCTAGCCTGCTCTTTCATTTAATGCGAACTTGTCATAATTCATATGAGTATTGTCATTCTGTTTAACAAAATCATTTTCTATTGGGCAAGAGTAGTTTGTTGATTTTTAATTCTTTTTTAATTAGGTAGTTATTGTATGTTTCCCAAAGACCTTGAATTTAGATGTTTTTCATATTTCATTCCCTTGTCCATTTTATTTCCAGCAACAAAGACTTATAAGAACAGACTTAACAAGTACTATTTTCCATATTCAAAAGAGTTTAAACTTTTAGTGCTCTAAAACTGACAGAAATTAAAGTTGCTACATTAACCTCTGAGTGTCTTTGAATCCTTAGTTCCATAACCTAACCAGAAGGCTTTTAAGTTAATTTTTTAGAGTAGAACATCAGTGTCCAATTGGTCTGGTTTAGGGTTTTTCTTTTTAAAAGAGTCATCGTTACTTAAACACAAGGAAAACATGAAACACTTCTGCTTAAAATAAATGGACTCATAATCTCCAACTAAGTTTACAGAATTTGTATCCCTTCCCAGTACGTGCTGCTGCATTCCCCCCTTCCCCCATGTTGGGCTTCCATTATTAAGACATTTAAGGTTGAAGAAGGAAAAATAATAGACTTGCTTATGAGTTTACCGCAAAAAAAGTCATATTCGTCTGGGTCATGGCTTGTCTGTCACAGAATTACAATTGATATAAAATGAAATTCCAGCAGAAAATAGGCACATCTGCATTGCAACAAGCAAATCAATAAATTATCATTTTTTGTTACAGAGAGATTTAGTTATTCATCATACCATGTTACATACTTAAGATTAAGTTTTAATTGTAAATTGACTATAACTCCTTTGATCTTCAATATACAAAGTAATATTTAAGTCAATTTTTTTCTTTCCATAGGTTATCAAAATATTCCATGATGTTTCCCATTTGAAAATAGTCATTTCCAATTCAAAAATAAAAGGTCTCAGTAAAATATGTGAAGTATTTTGTTTGAATAGTACTTTATAATGAAATATACCTATTTGTAGGGGCAGGAATAGCGACGTAGAGGTGGAGAACGGACATGTGGACACGGCGGGAAGGGGAGGGTGGGACGAACAGGGAGATTAGGTTTGACATAAACACACCATGTGTAAAATAGATAGCTAGTGGGAACCTGCTGTATAGCACAGGGAGCTCAGCTCAGTGCTCTGTGATGACCTAGATGTGGGGGGAGGAGGGGAGTGGGGGGCCCAAAGGGAGGGGGTATATGTAGACATACGGCTGATTCACTTCATCGTACAGCAGAAACTAGCACAACATTGTAAAGCAATTTTACTCCAATAAAAAGAAATTAATGCATATATTAGAAAAAATAATAATAGTATATAATACACTAAAGGCTTCTACATAAGTAAATGCCAAATAAATGGGAACAGATTTTAGAAGGATCTCACAAACTCAATGAGTAAAAGGAAAAAAATGAGAGCATATTCTCAGTTGACGTAAGGAAATATATCAAAGGGGAAACTTTCCAAACAGTACTTTTAATACTCTTAATATACCCACTCTACCGAAATTCATGTTTTCTCTTCTTCTTGGTCATATGGCTAGCTTACTTTTTCTTGGCCTCCCTTGAAGTTAGGTATGGCCGTGTGACTGAGCTCAGCCAATGGAATATGAGCAGAAGGTGATGGGCACCAATTTCGAGGAGACTTTTTAAGAAACAATTTTGTGCTCTCCACGCCTTCTTTCCCTTTCCACTGGCTGGAAGCGGAGGAAAATGAAAGCCGAGGGAATGGCAGAACCATGAGTTGGAAAGATCCTGGGTCACTGAGTCACATCACAGAAAAGAGACAACCAGATATATTTGCCTTGGGACATTAACATAAATGAGAAGAAAAACTTCTATTGTATTTGAGCCATACACATTTTAGACTCATTTGTTACTGCAAACAATTGAAACTAAAACAAATATTGGGACCTTACAGTGGGTGTTCTGTGAGGATGAAAACCTTCAATACGGTACATTGGTTTAGGAGCAGCCAGCAGAGAGGAAATAGATACAGCAGGCTGAAAAACTGTAATTCATTATGCAGCAGCAATACGAGTTTTACTTGGAAGGACTGCTGAACCTGTAGTTTAGGGGAATTGGACAGAAGAGACAGAGTAACAGTGTGTCTGAGATTTTTTTTTGTTGTTAAAAGATATTACAAGAAAGCAGTCAACTCAGGCTATAAATAAATGGTCTTCCAGCAGAGACTGAAGGGAATGGAGAGGGCCCGGAGATAAAGTCCCTTAGGGGTTTGAAAAGTCTGCTGCTTCTGAACCCCAAATGTTAAGATTAGACTAAAACGGGTCTTGAGTTTAAAAGACCCATTAAATCTGCACAAGAAAACAAAAGGACTCAACCATGTGGCAAAGTTCAAAATTTTCAAAACAATGCCTCATTTCAAAGAAAAGGTAAACTTACAAGCTCATGAAGCAATCTGTGAAAGTTGTATAACCCCCAAGAAGGAAATAATTCTCAATGCCTACTTCCAATGAAACCATAGCATGAGAGGGAAAAGGAAAACCTTCCCAGAAGTCAAAGCAGGGAACCACTGAGAATGATGGATGAGGGAGTTTCTCGTAGAGAAGAAGCCCAGAGCAAATCACAACTCCTCTACCAGGAGGGAAGTAGGTGTTTTCACTGCTATGAATCAATGACTGCTGTATGTTTCTCATTGTTCCCCTTTTCAAATGAGAATTTTAATTGCAGTTATCCACTTCCAGCTCCACATTGTGGAAGTTGGGGGTGGGTAACTTGTCTTTAAATTCCCAGATCCCTGGATTTGATGGGAAGGAGAGCACATCACCAGAGATATGGGACTTTGAAAGGACTGCAGTAACTGGGTGGAACTTGAGGTTGTCTCCCTCAGGGAGAATGTAAGCTATTTAACAAACTCTTTGTTCTCCTCTTCCTCAACACACACTAGACTACATTTTCAGCCTCTCTTGCAAATGTTTGTGGCTATTTGACTGAGTTTTAGCCACCTGGAATTTGAGGGGAAGTATACATGTCATTTCTAGGCCGAATGCTTCCTTCATCATCTCTTTCCCCATCCATTAGCTGATTACGAGTGCCCGAGGGAATGGTGGAGCGCAGGACGAAAGGAGCCTAGGTTCTTGAACCACTGCTTGGAGATCATCTTCCTACCAGCCATCTTCCTGTGTTACATGAGCAAGAAATAAACATCTGTGTTTGTGAGCTGTTATATCAATTACGTTTCAGGCCTATTTTATTCCTGCAGCACCTACCTTACACTAACAGGTAAGCTCATGGGTTCCAAGCTAGCAACTGAGAGGAGTCTGGATGTCACCATTGCCAAAAAGACAAAACTTCCATACGATGCGAGGAAGGACAGTATCTGACAGCTGATTGTTCAGGGGCCAAAGCCAAGGAATGAGGTAGGTCTCAGGAGCACTGCCTGCCAGCACTACCTGAAGAGATTATTTTGAGGAACAGGTTTTAAGGCTACTGGAGCGATTCAAATTACTTGTCTCTCCAGCTTGACCAGAGAAGCGGGTTTAAACTATGACCCAAGAGATGAGATGAGGTGAGGGGTGGAAAGCCTAAAACCTAGGCATCAAACCTAGAGACAGGACTGAGGCAGTAAGAACATTGGGGGACCACAGGGTAAGGGAGAGGAGGAAATCGAGCTGGAACTGATAACTCAGCAGAGTTAAGGCAAGGACACCAGAAAACATTATGAGGGATGAGATGAGAGCCAGATTGTTAAAAACAACCAAACAAACAAAAAAACACCTTGAATCCAGTTCAGAGACTTTTAGACTTGAGATAAGGTTTAGAGTACATGAGTGAGTTTTAAGAACTGTCATCGAATAGGGGATCAGTTAGGAAGCTATTCTTAGAATCCAGATGTTTTACAAACGTTAAATAACTAGACATGAGGAGATACCAGCAGCTTAGCTTAGGGGGGTGGAGAATGTTTTTTTAAAATGAGGTTGAAAAAAAAACGTGTTTGTTTTTTTTTTCAGTGAGGTTGGTGGGACTTCCCTGGTGGTCCAGTGGTTAAGACTCGGAGCTCCCAATGCAGGGGGCCCAGGTTCGATCCCTGGTCAGGGAACTAGATCCCACGTGCGTGCCCACAACCAAGAGTTCGCATGTCGCAACTAAGAGTCCACATGCCTCAACTAAGACCTGGCATGCCGCAACTAAAAACCCCAGGCAGCAGCTAAGGATCCTGCATGCCGCAACGAGAATCCCGCGTGCCGCAACTAGGACCCGGCGCAGCCAAATAAGTAAATAAATATTTTTTTAAACATGAGATTGGTGAGGGAATTCCCTGGCGGTCCAGTGGTTAGGACTCGGTGCTTTCATTTCCTAGGGCCTGGGTTCAATCCCCGGTCAGGGAACTAAGGTCCTGTAAGCCACAGGGCGTGGCCAAAAAAATAATAATAATAAAATCGGTAAGGCACTGTTGTTTAAGGAAAAGTCTCTGGGACTTGATGACTAATTGAAAGTGGTGATGGGGGTAGTGCTTGAGAGAGGATGGAATTAAATTGAGTGATTTTTGAGGAGCAGGTGAGTGAGGAGTGGGACCACCAAATAAAGGAGTCCAGAAAAGAAGCTGGGTTTATAAGGGTTGGTTTCAGCTATGTTGACTTTCAAATGACATTCTGTGGGAAATGTCCATGAATTGGAAATGAAGGACTAAAGTTTAGGAAAAAGATACAGACTGAAATGTGTCTTGGGTCTCGTGCAAAGCTGTAAAGTGATTAAGTCACAGGAGTCAAGAGCTGACCCATCCTCTCACTAGAATGTGAGTCCTGTGGTGACAGAAACTATTTATTCATTTGGTTCACAACTGTATCCCCAGTGCCTAGAACAGTGTCTAGGGCATAACTGATATTAATGAACCTCTGACTGAGGTTTGAAATCTTGAGAAGTATGGGTGGGAGGATTCTTTGGTGTTTTCTATTTTTGTTTTTTGTCTCCTTTTGGTAATTATTTCAGTTGAATAGAATTATCCAGAAAGGTGCTATTTAATGTGTGAAATTTACCAAAGCAAGAAAAATATACAGGGCTTCCCTGCTGGCGCAGTGGTTGAGAGTCCGCCTGCCGATGCAGGGAACACGGGTTCGTGCCCCGGTCCGGGAAGATCCCACATGCCACAGAGCAGCTGGGCCCGTGAGCCATGGCCGCTGAGCCTGCGTGTCCGGAGCCTGTGCTCCGCAACGGGAGAGGCAACAACAGTGAGAGGCCCGCGTACCGCAAAAAAAAAAAAATACAAATACATTTTAGAAATATTTCCTAGTACCTGAAATGAAAAAATTTCTTGTCTAACCATGAAATTTGATTTATGAAGCCCCATGGCATCTGTGATCTCTGGTTCATTAGTTGATAAAAATTCCATTTCTGACATAGTTATAATTGTTAATGGGAAAACAATATTAAGCTAATACTAAGCTTATTAATATTTTAAATACACTTTATTTTAAGACAGCTTTATGGGGAGGATAAATAAGGAATTTGGGGTTAACATATACACACCACTATATATAAAATAGATAATCAACAAGGACCAACTGTATAGCACAGGGAACTCTACTCAATATTCTGTAATAACCTATATGGGAAAAGAATCTGAAAAAAGAGTGGATGTATGTATAAGTGACTCACTTAGCTGCATACCTGGAACTAACACAACACTGTAAATCAACTATAATCCAATATAAAATAAAAATTAAATTAAAAAAAGAAAAATTAAAGAGACAACCAAAAAAAAAAAACAGTTTTAGATTTACAGAAAAAGAATAACACGATAATACAGAGTTCCCACATACGCTGCACCCTGTTTCCCCTATTACGAACATCTTACATCAGTGTGGCACATTTGTTACAATTAGTGAACCCATATTGATACATTACAGTTAACTGGAGTTCATCATTTAATCAGATTTCCTTAGTTTCCACTTAATGTCCTTTCCTGATCCAGGACACCACACTACATTTAGTCATCCTGTCAGTTTCTCAGACTTCCCTTGTTTTTGACGACCTTGACAGTTTCAAGTAGTACTGGTGAGGTATTGTGTAGAACGTCCCTCAGTTTGGGCATTGTGGAATGTTTTTCTCACGAGTAAACTGAGGGTATGGGTTTTCAGGAGGAAGACCACAGAGGTAAAGTGCCATTTTCAGGGCATCTTATCAAGGGTGCCTACTATCCACACGCGTTATCACTGTCGATGCTGACTTTTGATCACCTGGCCAAGGCAGTGTTTGTCAGATTTCTCCAATGTAATTCTCCAAATGTAAAGTTATTCTTTTTTCCCTTTGTATACTGTACTCTTTGGAAGGAAGTCACTATGCACCAACACTTAAGGAGTTGTGCTCCACCTTCTTGAAGGCAGGGTATCTACGTAAATTATTTGGAATTCTGCACAGATTTGTTCTCTTCTCCCATTTATTCAATCATTTAATATCAGTATAGACTCACAGATATCTTATACTCTGGGTATATACTACTATATTTATTGTATTGTTCAAAATGTTCTAGCTTTGGCAATTGGGAACTCTTTCATTTGGCTCCGGAGTCCTTTTGACATACCTCCTTCATTGTAGGTGCATTATTTGCTTCCCTTCCCTTCCTTCCTTCCTTCCTTCTTTCCTTTCTTTCTTTCATTCTTTCTTTTTTTCATCCTCTTGTCCTCTCTTTCTTTCTAGTACTTCCTTACTTTCTGGCACTGTAGAGATGCTCCAAGCTCAGCTTATCTTGTACATTTCTGGCCCCAGTCCTAGAATCAGCCATTTCTCCAAGAAGTCTCTGTTCCTGTTATTAGGGAAAGATCAGAAACCAATCTCTGAGCAAGAGGTATGCTTGTTGCTCCTGGGGTATCATTGGTTCCAGGCCCTCTCAGCTGGCAGGAAATATATAATGTGTATACTAACCTGTGTATACATATATCTACAAATGTGTGTATTTAACAATCTGTATCTATATTAAGCTACATGAGTTCATACTGTCTTCAACTCTAACCCATTACCACATGGATCATTCTAGCCTCCTCTTCTTGCTTGTCTGTAAAATCCCACTCCAGCAGTGAGCATTTGCCATCCCTTTGCTGGATCTTTTCAATTCCAGTATACATGTACAGCGTTACATCGTACCCCATGAGTAACAACTGTATCAACTAGGGAATAGTACAGTTTCTTTTGCCTTTATTCTTTCTTACAAATTCCTCCCATTTTCAAAGCTGCTTAGGTGAGCACATTTCCCTACTCCCTTCAGTGAGGTTGTCTTATATATTCATAATACAGTTGGATCATTTTATTACGCCCTGCATTCCATCCTGGGGTTCCTTGACTTCCTAAATCATTTTTAAATATTTTCATACATTAAGGTTCATTCTTTGTATTTTAAACTTCTATAGGTTTTAATAAATGCAGTGTCATGTATCCACCATTATGGTACCATAGAGAATAGTTTCACCACCCTAAATGAACACAAATTCTGTGTTTATTCAACCCTCTCCTTCAAGCGCAAGTAATTACTGATCCTTTTACAATCATTTTGGAGGGGGGCCTCTTTTTAGAGTGTCATATAATTGAAATAATATTGTATATATCCTCTTCAAACTGGCTTCTTTCACTTAGCAATATGCGTTAAAAAACCATCTATGTCTTGTCATGACTTCATAGCTCGTTTTTTTTTTTTTGTTTGTTTGTTTGTTTTTGCGGTACACGGGCCTCTCACTGCTGCGGTCTCTCCCGCTGCGGAGCACAGGCTCCGGACGCGCAGGCTCAGCGGCCACGGCTCACGGGCCCAGCCGCTCCGCGGCATGTGGGATCTTCCCGGACCGGGGCACGAACCCGTGTCCCCTGCATCAGCAGGCGGACTCTCAACCACTGCGCCACCAGGGAAGCCCGATAGCTTGTATTTTTTTTATCATTGGCTATTATTTCATTGTATGGATATACTATTGTTTTATACATTCACCTTTTGAAACACATCTTGGTTGCTTCCGGTTTTTGTCAACTTTAAATAAGCCTGCTACAAACGTTTATGTGCAGGTTTTTGTGTGGACATAAATTTTCAAACTAAAACTGCGTAAGTATCTAAGCATACAATTGCTGGACTGTATGTTAACACTATGTTTGGCTTTGTAAGGAACCGCCAAACTGTCTTCCAAAGTGTCTGTAGCATTTTGCATTCCCACCAGCAATGAATGAAAGTTCCTGTTGCTCCACACCATTGCAAGCAATTGGTAGTTTTTTGGATTTTAGTCGTTCTAATAGGTATGGAGTGGTATCTCACTGTTGTTTTAATTTGCAATTCCCTACAGATGGGGTATATGGTTTCCATCTGTACATTTTCTTTGATGAAGTATCTGTTCAGATCTTTGCCCATTTTTAAACTGGTTGGTTTGTTTTCTTAATGCTGAATTTTAAGGGTTCTGTGTATATTTTGCATACAAATCCTTTATCAGATAATAAGTTTTGCAAATTTTTTCTCCCAGTCTGTGGCATGTCTTTTCATTCTCTTAACATTGTCTTTCACAGAGCAGAAGTATTTAATTTTTAAAAAGTTAAACATCTATTTTTTTTCTTCATGGATTATGCTTTCAGTTGTGTATCTAAAAACTTTTTGCCAAATCCATGGTTACCTTGATTTTCTCCTTTATTTTCTTCTAGAAGTTTTATAGTTTTGCCTTTTACATTTGTATCTATGATGCATTTTGAGTAAAAAAAAATTGAAAGGTATATGATATGTGTTTTTTGTTTGTTTGTTTTTGCATTTGGGTGTACAATTATTCTACCACCATTTGTGGAAAAGTCTATCCTTTCTCCATTGAATTGCCTTTGCTCCTTTGTCAAAGATGAGTTGACTGTATTAGTATGGGCTTATTTCTGGGCTCTGTCCTTTTCCATTGATCTGTGTGTCCATTCTTTCACAAATACCATGCCGTCTTGATTAGTGTAGCCTTGTAATAAGTTTTGATAATTGCGTATTGTGAGTACTCTTATCTTTGTTCTTCTTTAGTACTGTGTTGGTTATTCTAGGTATTTTGCCTTTCAGTATAAACTTTAATGTTTATCGATATCTACAAAATAGTTCATTGCAATTTTGATTGGAATTGGGTTGAATCCTAAGATCAACTTGGGAAAAATTGACATCTTCATAATATTGAATCTTTTAATTCAGGAAGACAAAAGATTTCTTCATTTATTTAGATCTTTAGATGATTTCTTTCATCAGAACTTTATAACTTTCCATATACAGCTCCTGTACATACTTTGGTAGGTTTATACCTAATTTTTTTTTTTTTTTTTGCCACACCATGCGACATGCAGGATCTTAATTCCCAGACCAGGGATCAAACCCCTGCCCCCTGCACTGGAAGCATAGCTTCTTAACCTCTGAACTGCCAGGGAAGTCCCTAATACTTCTTTTCTTTTTAGTGCTATTATAAACGGCATTGTCTTTTTAATTTCAAATTCCAGTTGTTCATTATTCGTATGTTGGAAAGCAGTTGACTTGTATATTAATCTTGTGCCCTGTGACCTTTCTATACTCACTTAGTAGTTTCAAGAGTTTTTGTCGTTGTTAATTCTTTGGGATTTTCTACATAGACAATCATGTCATCTGCAAACAAAGGCAGTTTTCTTTCTTTCTTCCCAATGTGTATATCTTATTTCTTTTTCTTTACATATTGTCTGGGACTTCCAATAAAATGTTGAGTAGGAGTGGTGACAGAGGACACCATTGCCTTGTTCTCAATCTTAGGGAGACATTGTCTGGTCTCTCACCATTAAGGATGTTAGGCTGTAGGGTTTTTGTAGATATTCTTTATCAGTTTGAGGAAGTTCTCCTTTGCCCCTAGTATGCTGAGAGTTTTTATCATGAATAGGTTTGAATTTTTGTCGAATGCTTTTTCTGCATTAATTGATACTGATCACATGATTCTTCCTTAGCCTGTTTAAGTAGAAGATTACATTGGTTAATTTTCTAATGTTGATCCAGCCTTGCATATCTGGAACAAATATCACTTGGGCATGGTGTATAATTCTTGTTATATATTGTTGTATTCAATTTGCTAAGATTTTGTTGAGCATTTTTGCATCTATGTTATAACAAATATTGGTCTGTAGATTCGTTCTTTGTAATGTCCTTATCTAGTTTTTGTATTGGGGTAATGTCAGGTTCATAAATGTTTGTTAAAGTTCATCTGTGAAACCATCTGCGCCTGGTGCTTTCTTTTTTGAAGGTTATAAATTACTGCTTTGATTTTTGAACAGATTAAGCCCTATTCAGATCATCATAGAAACACACATCTTTTTGTGTGCTTTGGTACTTTGTGTCTTTCAAGGAATTTGCCCATTTCATCTAAATTATCACATTTGTGGGCACAGAGTTGTTAATAATATTCCATTATTATCCATTTAATGTGCATGCGATCTATACGGATATCCCTTCTTTCATTACTGGTATTAGTAATTTGTGTCTTCTTTTTTGTTGTTGTTCCTGTACTAGCCTGGCCTAGAAGTGTATCAACGTCATTAACATTTTATGAGACCATCTTCTGGTTTTGTTGATTTTCTCTATTGATCTCTTGTTTTCAGTTTCCTAGGTTTCAGCTCAATTTTTATTGTTTCTTTTATTCTGCCTGCTTTAATTTTAAATTGGTCTTTTTTCTCTAGTTTCCTAAGGTCCACTTAGATGATTGGTTTTAGAACTGTCTTCTTTTCTAATATATGCATTTAAAGCTGTAAATTTTCCTTTAAGCAATGCTTTTGCTGTATCCCACAAATTTTGATAAATTATATTTTTTATTTTCATTTAGTTTAAATACTTTTAAAATTTCTCTTGAGATGTCTCCTTTGTCGTATGTGTTATTTAGAAGCATGTTATTTAGTTTCCAAATCAAGAAATGTAGTTGATTTTTACTTTGTTCAGCTTTTTCTTATTTTAAGGATGTAAGTGACAATTTCCAAGTTCTATATGTTAAAGCTGAAACCAGAAGTCCTTGGAAAGGTTTGTAACCACTTGAGCTTATTTTCTCATTTGGAGATATGACTTACTGTTGGGCTACACCCCACAGGCCTATAAGGCCTGTGCTTGCCCCAGCTTTGAGACCAAAGAAAGAGCCCAGAGTCAGCAACAGAGACATCAGTCGTTTAATGGATGGGGGAGCCTACACGTCTGAGGACAGGCAGGAGGGCATGGTGGCAATCTTTCCTCCCAGGAGTGTCGGGGGAGGGGGCGAAGTGGGTGGGGGGAAGATGAGTGGGGGGGAGATTATAAGGGAATTGACATTGGCATGAGGTGGGCTCATTAGTTACTAAGCAAACCAGTAGAGGGGCACGCCCCTCACCACCCCTTTGATAAGAACAGTCACTAGCTGGGGCAGGGGCAAGTATGTAGGAAGGTCAGTCATGTGAGTCATGTGAGTAGGGTACAGGTGAGACAGGCACTGGTCGGGCAGGGGAGGCACAGAGAACAAGAGAACAGCCGTCTTGAGTGGCCTGACCATACACTTACTCAGCACATAGTTATGAGTTTTAAGCGGCTTGACTGGGATTATCCAGTACTAACTTATTAAGTGTTTAGGTACTTTTATTTCTTTATTTCCATCTTTTCACGCTTAATGAAAAGAAACTCATGAGCTTGAGAATAGTAACTTCATATGCTTAAGAAACATTATTAGGGACTTCCCTGGTGGTCCAGTGGCTGGGGCTCCACGCTCCCAGTGCAGGGGGCTCTGGGTTCGATCCCTGGTCCGGGAACTAAGATCCCACATGCTGCAACTAAGAGTTCGCATGCCACAACTAAGACCCGGCACAGCCAAATAAATACATAAATAAAAAATTAAAAAAAAAAAGAAACATTATTAAATCGACCATCTTTATTCTAAATAATACTAATACCTTCCATAAATTCTATTTTCCAGCTTTTCCATCCTCTAGATCTTTTTGAGCTACTATCTTGACATCCTCTTAATCTATGAAATCTAAACCACTACTTAATTATCTATCAAGGGTCAGAACATGATAAGGGCTTACTTTATGACCCTACATTTTACACCACTCATCTTATTTTCTTTACTTTTGAATCACATTTGAGGATTCAATTTTAATTATTTACAGACTTTTTAAGCAAAAGTTTTGTTTAAGCAAAACAAAAATTTTGAGATTATTTTTAACTACTAGGCAGTATTTTGCTATATTTGTTCTTAAACTATGCAATGCAGATGTTCACCCAAATTACTTTCACATTTTGTTAACTGGAAGCTGCCATATATTGCATATCATACACGCCTATAGATATCCAGAGAATTTGAAAGCAACAAAAATATGTTAAACTTCAGTGGAGATTTTTTAATGAATCAGAAACAGAACCCTAGAATATTTATTATGAATCCCAGCTTTACAAGTGATAGGATTTCAGACTACATGTGTGAGTATGTGAGAGAGAGGGACAGATTGAATGTGTGTAAAATTTTCTTTGTAGAAATATCCATACTTGTCAAAGGACTTTAACCATTTATAATCTGAATCTATCCTATAGATTTTATGATATTAGTTTTTTCTTATTATTTGATAAAAGTAGAACATCAAAAAAAGCCACTTTTACTTGGGCCTGAAAACCAAACAAGGCAAAAAATTGTTAAAGTGCAATGCTATAAGTCTATAAATGGTACCCAGGCTTACAACTGCTATAATGGTTGGTTCTTCTTTGGGATCTGGGGAGGGGGCATTTCAACAAGGATCTAACACGTGAGTACAATCTAAAAAGAGAAGTACATATTTTCTAGGGAATTGGGATGAAGAGGTAGCAGATTGAACACAGGCACGAAGACAGAGGCAGCGTGCTTCTTCGTGAGTACCATACATCATTGATCATGGCTGGAGCATAACGTGAGGATGATAGGATGAAAGATAATGCTGGAGAGACAGGCAAGTACTGGATCATAGAGGTCTGTGTTTGCCTTGCTAAGAGTTTCATTTATCAATAGGCAGTGGAGAATCCCTGAAGAATGTTAAGCTAGATAGTAACACGAGATTTTCATATTCTTAAGACCATTTTGCAACTATTTGGAGGATGCATCTGAGCAAAGGGAAAAACTAGAAGCACAACCTCCTATAAACAGGTCATTGCAGTAATCTAGGTAAGAAATGTTGGGGGCTTGAACTAGGATAATAGCAGGGGGAAAAAAGAGAAAATACTCAAAAAGACAGAACATGCCTTGGTAAGTGACTAGATATGGAGGATTAGAGAGGGAGAAGTATGCGAACATACTCCATTTCTGGTTTGGACAGTTGGATAGAAGATGTTGCTATCTACTAACAGGGTGAGCCTCTCTGAAGGTAAGTTTGTTTCAGATGCCTGTAAGGATATCCCAGAGAAGATTTCTAACAGATTGTTGCATGTGCAGATCCAAAACCCAGAAGAAAACTCTGAGGTGGGTTTCCCTGGTGGCACAGTGGTTAAGAATCCACCTGCCAATGGAGGGGACACGGGTTCGAGCCCTGGTCCAGGAAGATCCCACATGCCGCAGAGCAGCTAGGCCCGTGAGCCACAACTACTGAGCCTGTGTGCTGCAACTACTGAAGCCCATGTGCCTAGAGCCCATGCTGCACAACAAGAGAAGCCACTGCAATGAGAAGACCTCACACTGCAACGAAGAGTAGCCCCCGCTCGCCACAACTAGAGAAAACCTGCGTGCAGCAGCGAAGACCCAACACAACCAAAAATAAATAAATAAAATAAAAATAATTTTTTTAAAAAAAATTTAAAAAAGAAAACTCTGAGGTGAAGAAATGAATTTGTGGTTCATCAAATTTCAAATTATTTGAAGTCTGGATAAATGGGGTTTGTTATATGCCAATAGTATATAGTATAAGCAGTATATGTTACATGGGTGAACATTTAAAAATCATTTAGGCAACATTAAACCCAATGGGAAGATGGCATAGTGTCTAACAAACACTCCTACCATTCGCTAAAAAGGATTATTATAAAATAATTGGAAGAGATTTCAAATAAGTTAAATGACAACTAAAAATTCACACTAGATTGTAAAGAGCCACCATAATTAATGTTGTGGTTTACTTAAGTTGCTGTTGTCCCTCTGCCAGTTAGATCATTATAAGGAACTAGTTCTTTTTCTTTGCTTTTTGTTTTCTTTTGTTTGTGTTTTTTATTCTGTTTGGAACTAGCTTCTACAACTGATGTTTAATGGTGGAGGGACATAACTGATGTTAGATGGAAGGACAGTAAATACCCACTAAATAATGAAAATTTTGTAAGCTGGTTAAAGTAACATGTTGAACCATATAAAGTAATAAACATTTTTAAAACAAATATTTACATGTTACAGTGAGCGTTGTGCTCTGGTAGTCTTAAAACATGGTATGCTACTTATCCATTTAAATAATACTGCCCTTTCTTTAACACCATACACAAAAATAAACTCAAAATTGACTAAAGACCTAAATGTAAGACCAGACACTATAAAACTCTTAGAGGAAAACATAGGCAGAACACTCTTTGACATAAATCATACTAATATCTTTTTCGATCTGTCTCCTAGAGTAATGGAAATTAAAACAAAAATAAACAAATGGGACTTAATCAAACTCAAAAGCTTTCACACAGCAAAGGAAATCATAAACAAAACCAAAAGACAACCCACAGAATGGGAGAAAATATTTGCAAATGATGCAACCGACAAGGGATTTATCTCCTAAATTTACAAACAGCTCATGTGACTCAATATCAAAAAAACAAACAACCCAATCCAAAAAATGGGCAGAAGGCCTAAATAGACATTTCTCCAAAGAAGACATACAGATGGCCAAAAGGCACATGAAAAGATGCTCAAAATCGCTAATTATAAGAGAAATGCAAATCAAAACTACAATGAGGTGTCACCTCACACCAGTTAGAATGAGCATCATCAGAAAATCTACAAACAATAAATGCCGGAGAGGGCGTGGAGAAGAGGGAACCCTCCTACACTGTTGGTGGGAATGTAAATTGATACAGCCACTATGGAGAACAATACAGAGATTCCTTAAAAAACTAAAAATAGAGCTGCCATATAATCCAACAATCCCACTCCTGGGCATATATCCAGGGAAAATCATGGTTCACAAGGATACATACACCCCAATGTTCTGGCAGCACTGTTTACAATAGCCAAGACATGGAAGCAACCTAAATTTCCATCGACAGAGGAATGGATAAAGAAGATGTGGTACATATGTACAATGGAATATTACTCAGCCATTAAAAAAATGAAATAATGCCATTAGCAGCAACATGGATGGACCTAGAGATTATCACGCTAAGTGAAGTAAGTCAGACAGAGAAAGACAAATATCATATGATATCACTTATATGCAGAATCTAAAAAACAAATGATACTAATGAACTAATTTACAAAACAGAAACAGACTCACAGACTTAGAGAGAGAACCTATGGTTACTTG